>NC_050448.1:55246530-55946530 GCF_903995425.1 Onychomys torridus
ATTGTATATTGCAAAATAATAAAGGCAAAACAAGACAAATTTTGTAAATATACTTTGGCCAGGTGATTAAGCATGTTAAACTATCAAAGAATAACTTTATAACTTTTAAATTCCTGTGACATTTTTGTTACTTATTTAAGGATTTTTTATGCTGTAATGTTTTGATCATATTATCATATTCACACATACTCCCTCAACTCTCCTCAGATCCACCCCCTTTCCAAACCACCTAACTTTGAATTTTACCAATTCTAGCTCAATTTGTATTGACCCAAATGTTGCTAGATGTAAAGACTTCAACTGGAATTGACCTACGAAGGGAAGGGATTAATTTTTGAAAAGAACTTACTTTTGGTATGCTCTTCACTGGGGAGGGCCACCTCTCCTGTTCTCGGTTTTACTTAGTTACCTGTGGATTTTTGTATAAGACTTGTAGGGACATGGAAAAGGAGTAGATATGAGGTTTGAAAAGAAAAAATGGATAGGATAAATGGTTTAATTAAAATAAAATACCAAAAGTATGAGAGAGAGAGAGAGAGAGAGAGAGAGAGAGAGAGAAACTGAATCTTCCTCCCCTGGCAGCTGTCTGTTGTCCATGGTGCCTTAGGTACAAGTGAGATTCATGCCTGTTTCCAAGCCGTGTATTTACTTATTTGTTGCTTTGTTTTTTTTTTTTTTTTCTATCAGACATCTATGATATATTTTTGTCCTACTTTGCTTGAACTCATCATAACCTATACCAGATCAGTGGTACCTTCTAAGTTTTGCACTGATATCACTGGTTCAGAGAAGCATGTTTTAGGCAACCCAAGAATCATGTCAGCCATGTACTGGGATGAAACATCCCTGTCCCTCATAAACCCATCACTTTATCAAATACAAAAGTAACTACAGGAGAGTACTTGGGAATTATTAAGAAGATACAGTGATTCAGGGAACTCATTATCCAAATATGAAATGTAAAAACATTGAAAGAACCAGTGCCACTCCCATCTGCCAGGTGGTCATGAATGAACATACATAAAATTGAACTGAGAACGGATCCCTCACGTTCCCTAGGATAGAGGGTAGGATGGGAGGTTGATGTTCACAAACTGATCTACTGCAGAAAACTTTGGTCAATGACAGCATAATCCCAGCTGATGAAGCTGCCTGTAGCCCGTGCACTGTATACTTTGAAAACTATATGTACTCCAGAACTTAGAGCAATCTTGCAGCCCTGACTCTTTGGACATCTGCAATGATTAAATATGTTCTTAATTTGACTGGATTTTAGACTCATCTCAAACACACACCTCTAGAAAAGTCTGTCAGAAAGAAGTAACTGAGGAGGTAAGCTCAATCCTGAGTGCTGCCACATCATTCCACACACAGGGGTCCTGAAGGAAAAAAAGGAAAGGAAACTGAGCAACTGAGCACCAGAACTTAGAGTCCTCTGCTTTCTGACTATAAACACAGTGTGAGCAGCCACCTCACATGTCTACCATTACAGTTGGAGCTGTACTTGCTCCTAAGCTTTCCCCATCATGCTAAACTCTACACTCACACTGAGACAAAATAAATATTTCCATTTAAAGCTCTTTATTTATTTTTCACATTTGTGAGAAAAGTAACTAATCATCAGGGAGGCCTCAGCTCTAGACCACATTAGAGAAAGAACTAAAAGCACCATAAGAAACCACTAAGTGGAATTTATAAATCAGCCAGTGCTGAGGATGCTGTGAATGTGTTGTTCTGAATGATTGATAAATAAAATGCTGATTGGCCAGTAGCCAGGCAGGAAGTATAGTATAGGTGGGATAAGCAGAGAAGATAATTCTTCAAACAGGAAGGCTGAGTCAGGAGTCGCCAGCCAGAAACAGAGGAAGAAAGATATAAAAGTACCAGTAAGCCACAAGCCACATGGCAATTTATAGATTATTAGAAATGGGTTAATTTAAGATATAAGAACTAGATAACAAGAAGCCTGAGCCATTAGGCCAACAGTTCAAATAATATAAGTGTCTGTGTGTTTATTTGGATCTGAGTGGCTGCGGGTCCGGACAGGACTACAGAAAACTCCAGCTACAAGCCAATATACCACATCAACAAAATGAAAAATGGAAACCACATGGATATATCAATGGAGGCAGAAAAAATGAATCTGACAAATGTTCAAATCCATTCATGATAAAATCTAAATAAAACAGCCAAACAAAATGGTCAAAATGGAATAATCTGTTGAAATGTGAAAGGACCACTAATAATATCATACTTAAGAGTATAAAATTGGAAGATTTTGTTTAATATTTGATCTAAACAAAGATACTAACTTTCACATTTCTTTTTTTATCTGAATATTTAGAGAAATTTTTTTTATTTTTTTATTATGTGTTTTAATTTTATACATCAGCCATGGGTTCCCCTGTCTTCCCACCTCCCGCCCCCACCCACACTTTCCCCCATCCCCTCCCCTCCATTCCCATGTCCTCCAGGACCAAGGCACTCTTGGGGATTCATTTAAACCTGATGGATTCAGTACAGGCAGATCCTGTCCCCTCCTTCCAGGCTGAGCATATGTCCCTGTATAAGCCCAAGGTTCCAAACAGCCAGCTCATGCACTAAGGACAGGTCCTGGTCCCACAGCCTGGGTGCCTCCCAAACAGATCAAGCTATTCAATTGTCTCACTTATCCAGAGGGTCTGATATAGCTAGGGACTCCACAGCTGTTGCTTTATAATTCATGTGCTTTCTTTCAATTAGCTATTTTAACTGTCGAGAAAGAGGAGGGACTGCAAGAGCGTGAATGGTTGAATCCAAGATTGCAAAAAGCACAGGGACAAATAACTTTCACATTTCTATTCAAAGTAGAACTGGAAATTCTAGACAGAATGATCTCAGAAGAAGGAAGGAAGGAAGGACATTCATATCTCTTTTTGCAGAGATATGTGGAAAACTCTGGTTATTCCTTCCAAAGTATTAGAAATAAAATTTCAGTAAAAGAGTACAAACCCAGCTGGGCAGTGGTGGTGCATGCCTGTAATCCTAGCACTTGGGAGGCAGAGGCAGGTGGATCTCTGTGAGTTCGAGTCCAGCCTGGTCTACAAAGCGAATTCCAGGACAGCCTCCAAAGCTACAGAGAAACCTTGTCTCAAAAAACCAAAAAAAAAAAAAAAAAAAACTACAAACCCAATTTTCCTTCTCCCTGGCCATCTTTTATCACCTGTTCTTGCCTTTTTCTTTGTTGTCTGACTCACTCCACAAACTATCTCTAGCTCCACTTCCTATCCCAGGCTCTTAGCTAAACTTTCCTGGTTAGCAATGTTGTTGGGAGGGAGCACTTTTCGTTGTGGAAATTAAGGGAGAGAAGAGTTCAAACAGAATGTGATGGAGACAAGTGGAAACCCACTAAAAGGAATTTTGGAGTTTCCTTGAAAGTGTATACAACTTGAGTTTGAATAACCTATCAGGGGGCTTATTCTCAGAAGAGATTTAATCTCTTGTTTTCAGCAGCCATTATTTGCCTATAGCTGTTTTTATTTAAGAGTAAGGCCTTGTAAAATTTCTTCCATCTATTTTGGTATATCATTTGGTGAAGTTATTCTGGTTGTATTGTTTAGACAACAATATTGTTAATATTTCATGGGTGTGGCTCCATGTCATATATAGAATTGGTTGTGTACACACACACACACACACACACACACACACACAATCAGAAAAAAATGGACTTAGCAGATATTGTTTGTTTGTGTGTGTGTGTGTGTGTGTGTGTGTGTGTGTGTGTGTGTGTGTGGTGCATGTGTGTCTGAATAGTAACTAGAGAATAGGTCATGAACTTAAGAAGAAAATGGAAGACACAAGAAAAATCAGACTAGAGTGGAGGGAGGGATGGAAATAGTACAAATATAATACTCATTATTAAATTATCAAAAAAATATTTACACTCAATTTAGAAAATGAAGAAAAGAAAAAAGTTTGTACAAGGTTTACCGGCTCACACCCCAAGGCTGAAACACAAACTACAAACCTTGGAGGCTAGAAGTGAAGCAAAAGCTATAGAGGAATGCTCTTTTCTTACTTGCTTTTCATGAAAGAAACAAAATTGGATTTAACTCTCACTACATAAGAAAGTAATCAAATAGCCATCAAGGAAATACAAATCAAAATCTCAATAAAATTGCACACAATAGTTTAAATAGTTATTATCAAAAAGACAGAAAATAAATGCCACAATGAATATGAAGAGAAAAATGAACTCTTACATACCATCCATCGATGGTCATTATTACCAACATTATGAAGAAGAACTTAGAAATATTTTTTAATGCCAGTAGATGAAATTTATTTACTGATTCACAGAGAAAGAATATTCTACTAAATAGGGCAAAGCAAGAAACTTGAAGAAAGAACAGTGTGAAGGATCTGAACACCACAAGAAAGATGAATGCACAATTGGGAAGGAAATATGGGTCCACCTTCACATTTGTGAATTAGATTGCATGGACTGATATGTAGCAAGTAATCTAAATGTTGTAACCTGTGTAATTTGAAACATAAATGAAAATAACTTAAAGGTGAATGAATACAGTAAGTTTTACAGAACATGTAGAAATGCATGCTTGAGAGATGAGGTGCAGAATGATGGAATTCTTAAGCAGAAATTTGATCAGAGGGACTAGATTAAGGATAAGTGAGTGGATTTAACAATTGCATGATTCTAAGTATTTTAGAGATCAGGAACCTTTTTTTTTATCAAGTACTAGAGTTTTAAAAGACAGATATAGATCTATCTCAAGATATAGTCAACTGACTTTTGTGTATATCTTTAAATGAAATTAGATCAGCACAAAAAGAGACTATTGTACTTGCATGTTTGTTGATTTATTATTCAATATAGGTAAGAAATGAAATTACCTTAGACATTCAGTTGCTGAATGCATAAACAAAATTTACAATATGTAAGGAATTGAATGTTACATAGCTATGAAAATTACTGGATCAAAATCCTCAAGATAAGAGCTGATCCCATGAATTGGATAGAGAAGAACCTAGAGAATATTCAACAACTAAGAGGTACAGGAATTTGCTTTCTGAACAGAGCTCTGGTACTACAAGAATTATGATAAGCAATTGACAAATGGGGCCTCATGAAACTGATAAGCTTTTTTTCATAGCAAAGGACATCAAATGATGTCATTTGAGTGAAGTGATTGTCTACAAGATGGGAAATATATTACCACCTATACAGCTAACAGGGGTGATGTCTACATTGTACTGAGAACTAAAATCTAAGCATCAAGAAAACAAACAACCCAATTAAAAAGTGGACTATGACACTAGATAGTTCTCAAAAGATGAGGTACAAATTACTGAGCTATAGCTTTAAATTGTTCAACATCTTTAACCATCAGGTAAATGCCCATTAAAACTACTTTTAGATTCTATGTTACCTGAGTCAAAATGGCTATGCTTAAAAAAAATTACAACAATTTCTGATGTGTATGGGGCAATGGGAAACATTCACGGCTGGTACAAGTGCAAACTGGTACAGCCACTATGGAAATGATTCTGGAGGTTCTTTGTGAAGCTGGAAATATATCTACATATGATCAAGATCTAGCTACCCCACTAGTAGGCACATTCCCAAGGGACCACATATTTTAGGATGGAGATACTTGTCCATCCATATGTATTTCCTCAGGACTCAGGGATCATTTCAGAAAAAGACATAAAAAGACTGTAAGTGACAGTGGTAGTGGACTTCCTCAGGTGACTGGCAGTTGCTTCAACATGACAGTGCACCCATGAACTTAGAGCAGCTGTGTCTGCATGTACAAGAGCTGCACAAGATCAAGTCAGCCAAAATACCAGCATGGAAGGCAGGGAAATGGATAGTTTACAGAGTCTCTAGCCTAGCTTAAAAGTTGTTGGCAACTGGGGGATGCTGAGAAATGAGAGTCAGTTTTCTTCAGAGGTGGGGCCTCTGAGGGGATGCACTTATTCAATAGATTATCCCACTTCCAGTCATAAACAAACAGCACTAGGTGGAATCAATGAATTGTTTGTGTGTTTGTTTGTTTGTTTGCTTGTTTGTTTTAAAAAGGAACAGATGAAGTTGGGAGAAAAAAGTGGTTGAGGGGATAATAGAGAAATTAGAAGGGTTAAAAGTGGAGTAGATTTGATCAAATTGTATTATATGTAGGTTTTATTAAATATGCAAAACATGAGAAATTAAATTAAACAAGAATAGACAAAATTGGATGCAAGTTAAGAGAAATATGTCAGACCCAGAAAAATAAATGTTGTGTATTTTGAGCATAGTCCACCTGATCATAGAACAGTGAGTGTTAGGGGCTGGGGAGGGAAGTGAGAGACTTGATAACAGGCACTAATGTATGTATCAACTTAACAAGTCCTAGGGTCCTTCATCTCACAGCAGCAGCAGCTCACAGCCTATTGGTGTTTCTAGAAAGAAAAAAATAAACTCACAGACTAAGCAGAACATCGTTTTCAGGAGATACAAACATCAATTACTTTTTGAATAATGATTACAACATGTATTCATGTGTACCCCATAAATGTGCACAGCTAAAATAGCAAACATTATCAAATTAATTCAATATTTACATGCAAGATGTGAGATCACATGATTGTAATAATAAAGTGTAGGGAAATTTTTCTTGAAGAAGTTAATTACAATAATTTTTTTTCATCATTGTCCCAATAGCCCATGGAAGAAAAGAAAACGTTCAGACACATGGGATTGTACTAGACAACAGACCCACTGCTGCTGAACAGCAAAAAAAAAAAAAAAAAAAAAGCAATATATTGCAAACACAATCTCCAGCTTATACAAACCAATAGTAAAATCTTAAAAGCCCAATTTAAAACAAAAAGACAATGGATCATAACAGGCAATGCAAATGATGACAAGTCTCTTAAAGCCCAGTAAGTGTGCTGAGAGTACTGAACGTAAGTCACTAGAGTGTTGAAGGGATTTTCAATGAGAAATGCCAACTAAAACCAAAGGACACTAATACATACCTGTTAGGATAATCATGATCAAAAAGAGAGAGGATCGTGGAGTTGGTGATGCCATAGAGACGGGGTCCTGATGAGGGACAAATTTTATATCAAACGCATTCGGAAACCAAAGCCTTAAAAATAGACTTTTGAATATATTACTCAGTAATATTCTGTAAGATTCTGAAGATGTTCAGAAAAATAGACATTTTGGGTTGGGATTTTCATAACTTATCAGGAAGTATCTGCCTATGTCCTAATATAACAATTGAATTAATAGAGTAGATCATATGAACATCATTTCATTACATAGCCTAATACAAAAATGAAAAATGTCTATCAGTGAATTTTAAGACAAGAAATATTAAAATTATCAATACAATGAGCAGATCTTTCTCATAAAAGTCCTTATCAGTCAAAATTGCCATAAATGTCTATTGTCGCAAGCTAATCTGATAGCGCTCAAACCATGTGTTGCACAAAACTAGTTTTATTTGGCCAATTCATTTGGGGCAGGTACCTGAATCACATTCGCAATTATATACCATGTACTACACATTTTCTCCACTTGCTGTGGCATTTTTTCTGTAAGAAACATCTCTTGTCTCCTCCTGAGGGAACTGTAAAATATAAAAGAATCTCACAGGAAATGTGTATCAAGAATTGCTTCTTGATTACGGCGTCATGCATCACAGCTCTGCTCTTTAGAGGCTTTGTGCTTCCCTTCAAAGCACTAGCTTTTGAGGACCTCTATATCAACCCCTCGAAATGGGGTGTCCTGAAAGTTGGTATTAGAATTGGAAACGGGGATGAATACTGCATTACAAGAATAAGTGTAAGGTAGTCCACCCACTTCACTCTTTCATGGCCTTTCTAAGGCTGTTCTAACCTTCCACAAATAAAGCCCATGCTCTGTACTTTCAAAGAGTAATTGTTCTGCAAAATGTTGTGCAACAGCAAGATAAAAATTAAATAAAGCCTGATGCCAAAAGAACGTGCTATTTTATTTGGTGATATAAAGAACAACAACACAAAGACTGAGTATTGGTCCTGCTTTCTTTTCAGCTCCCATAGGACAGTAACTACTCTCAATAAACCAAATACAAATCAAATATATAATCCTATCCAGCTCTTCAAGTTACATGGGGACTCACTGTGTTGAGTGCATTAAGGCCTCTGCACACACACACACTACAAAACAGACTGAACAGCATTTGAGGTACTCCACTGTTTGCACAATGACATCAATATTAAAAGAGAATAAAGTTTAGACTATTTACATATATTTACAAACCTTATTTTATTTGTTTTTAATTTGGTTATTTATTTTATGGTGCTGGATAGCAAACAAGGTCCTTAAGCATGCTCAGCCAACAGTAAGCTATACCACAGCCTATATTCTGTTCTGAAATATAGAGAAATCTCATCAGCACTTATAACTTCTAAGTTAAACTCTCACCATTTTGACTTTATTGTGACATATTCCTATTCCAATTCCTGCTTTTTAGGTGATGTATGTCACCTCCTAATGGGATAGCATGTTTCCAATTGAAGGAGGTGTCATACATAGCTCCTTTTAAATTATACGTGACATGCTAACTATAATGAAATCTAAGCCTGTGATGGTTTGAATAAGAGTGGGTCCCACAGGCTAATGTATTTGAATGTTTGGTTTCCAGTTAGTAGAATGTGTAAGAAGGATTAGGAAGTATGTTCTTATATGAGCAGATGTACCACTGGTAATGGACTTCAAGCTTTCAAAAGCCAACACTAGGCACATCTCCATCTCTGTCTATCTCCATCTTGCAGATCAGATGCAAGTTCTCAGCTACTGTTCCACTGCCATACCTACCTGCCTGCTGCAATGATCCCCACTGTGATGACTATGGACCAACCCTCTGAAACTGTAAGCAAGCCCCCAATTATTGGGGCTTTCTTTAATAAATTGCCTAAGTTGTGGTGTATATTCACAGAAATATAGCAGGAACTAAGATAAAGTCTATATAAGAAAGATGATTTAGGCAAATAAGAAATTGTCTCTATCATTAACTATTTGTCTACTATAATGGATGATGTCAAACAAGAGTTAAACAATCAAATGCGTTCCATGTCTACGTTACAGTACAGTCTACAGTTACAAATCATGCTTATGGATGTTTAGTTTATGTTAATTCAAATCATTATTTTAATATTTCTGTCCATTTCAATCTACTCTAAATAATCTTACACACTGACATTCTCAATAATATATAAAGTAAGTAAGCCAGCATGTAAAAAAATTTACAACAGCAAAAATTCAAGTTAATGGCATCAAAAAGCACTTACTAAGTTACACTATTCTGCTTGCTTTTTTATTTGTGGGGCAAAAGGAAAATAAGTATTATTTGTGCAACATCTGCTCCCTTTCCCAGTGACTCTTATCCATGAATGCCTGAGCATTAATGACTTGTAAATATTTTAAAGATCATGAGTTTCCTCACCCAGATCTTCCCCACTGGCCCTGATCCAAATTCACACTCTTTCTTTCTGTCTCCAATTTTAAAAAAATGGCAACTGAAACATAATAATAAGATAAAATGACATAATTTAAAAAAAATCAGTGTCAGGCAAAAGGAACATGCATAAAGAAAAAAATGCCAAAGAAAAAGCACATTTATGCAGTGGAATACTATTCAGCTATTAAAAAGAGAGAGAGAGAGAATAACATTGACAGGTAATTGGATGGAGCAATAAAAATAATCATCCTCAGTGAAGTAACACAGATCCCAAAAGACAAATATGGTATGTAATTCTATTAAATGTGGATGCTAATTCTTAGGTCCTCAATAAGCAAGATACAATCTGTGTACCCATAGTGATTAGGTATAGAATAAGTTATAAGGGGGATAGAGAAGAAATGGATCTCCTTGGGAAGGGAAATATAATAGATAGATCCATACTCTGGTGATCAGATGGCCAAACACCCTAACTGTCATGCTAGAAATCTCATCCAACGACTGAGGAAGGGGATGCAAAGAGCCTCAGCCAGGCCCCAGGTGGAGCTCCAGGAGTCCAATTGTCGTTGAGAAAGAGGAGGGATTGTATGAGCGAGAATTGTTGAGACCAAGATTGGAAAAAGCACAGGGACAAATAGCCAAACTAATGAAAACACGTGAACTATGAACCAATAGCTGTGGAGCCCCCAACTGGATCAGGCCCTCTGGATAAGTGAGACAGTTGATTAGCTTGAACTGTTTGGGAGGCACCCAGGCAGTGGGACCAGGACCTGTCCTTAGTGCATGAGCTGGCAGTTTGGAACCTGGGGCTTATGCAGGGACACTTTGCTCAGCCTGGGAGAAGGGGACTGGACCTGCCTGTACTCAATCTACCAGGTTGAGCTGAATCCCCATAGGAGTCTTTGTCCAGGAGGAGATAGGAATAGGGGGTGGGTTGGGGGGGGGGAGATTGGAGGGCGGGAGGGGGAGGACAGGGGAATCCATGGCTGATATGTAAAATTAAATTAAATTATAAAATAAAATAAAAATAAATAAATGAAAGGATAGGTCCATGGAAAGTTTTAATTGTTGCCTAGTCACTTCTCTGTTGGTGTGTATGAAGCTTGTGTAACATTTTGACAAGATAGCTGTAGGAGGTCACAGCCACATTGATTGATCAAAGTAGCAGTAAACAGAAGGAGAAAAGAGAACCTCCAAACAAGAGACCAGCTAAATTCATATGGCTAAAGATGGTTGGCAAATTCCCCTTAGGAAATTAATTTCATCCTTTTAATTCTAGAGCTTGGAGAGTAAAATAATGTGCTGATATGCTGATTTGCATCCAGTGAAGCATTAAATTTATGATTTTCTTGTCCGTGGAACCATGAGGAATCAGATGCAGTAGCCCTACCAAGAACCGGTATTTGCAGCACATTTAAATATTCTCATCCACTAAGCCAAAGGGAAAAACGAAGTTTAAGCTAGGTACTTTGTTACTATAAATCTTGCCTCCCAGGTTATGACCTTCTTTCTTTCAGTTGAAATGCAGCTTCTAAATGTGTCATTGATTTTCTCACAACATATAAATTCATCTGCACATAAACCAATAGGCAAATGGAATTCTATTTTTAAAATTAGATTTGGTTCTCTCAGTTTAGTTGTTAAAATCCTATTACTGGGCCTTTCCTGCCAAACACATAACCCAAGCACTAGAGTTCATGATGCTTAGAAAAAGTTATGCCAAAATGTGTTTGTCTTCATTTTGGAATACTATGCCTATAGGCATCATTAAATATCCATTTTTGATGGAATCCATTTGCTCTACTAGCAATATTTCCCACTGATTCACAGTTTGCACTATGTCATGTACAGTTTCTGAATGCAGTATGATTAGAATATTAGCAACCGAGAGTTCATTGTTTTGGATACAATTATATCTTGTGTCTTCTATGATTTGGTTGTCTTCCTACACTTCATGTAGCTCCTCATGTTGCACTGTTGGTAGGTATGGGTACTTTAATAGGAGCTGTGGAGTTCAGGGCATGCTTCAAGAGATCATTTTTATGCAGCTTCTTGAGTTCTCATAAGGGTATTCTGTATTGTTCCTGGTTTAGATGGAACTGCAGACATTTGCAGGCCCCAGTGATGCAGCCCAGTGAGCTGTGTTTGTTGACCCTGTGCTATACTACTTGTGGTTTGATCATGCAAAATTAAGAGCTAAACTACCCTTATAGACCTATGTAGGCATTTAATCACTGTGATGAAGACCTGGCTGATCCAGGACCCTGTGTATGCGAAGTGTACAGCTCTACTATATATCTTATTCTGAAGTAAGTAAGCAAGCATAGTGAGACAACGTGGTTCTTCCACCCTCCAGTTAATGAATTTTATGTTACTTTAATTTCTTGTGATTTTATTTACTGCGCAGTCATTGATTAGTCTAGCATAATGACAATAAAATCTATTACAACCAGCAGTCCTGATCTAAGAATTATTGCACCATGTCATATAAAAATTCTGATAAAATAGGGAAATGAATTTTAGCTGAAATCATCAGGAAAATTCAGAAATGATGTCAGTAAAATCATACAATTACAAATGCTTAAGCAGCAGTCAGACCTGAAACACACACTATAGAAAATGACAATATAAATAAATAGAATTTACCAAATTCAAAGGGCAGATCTAACAATGCCAGATATTTGTATTTGCTTACTCTATTAAAACGTTCTTATAAAGAACTTGAGGAGGAAATGAAAAACAAAACAAAACAAAATTTACCAGACCAAATGTATAGAATATGTCTCAATAAACTTCTGAACAGTTAGAACAGCCATTTAGAAGCCATGAAACTTTACATTGGACTTCATACTTTCACAATAAAATATATTTTATGCACTTATTCACTACAGAAGAAATGAAAAACTATGACAGAAGTAAACCCAAAACACATATAGCTTTATATCTTCTTCACTATGCAATATCAATTACTTGTATTCAGTCCTTCATTATTTACTAATATTTATTAACCTTTCTGACTTTCCTTTCTATATGTTATAGTGTACCCACATCCACATGTACATTTGTTTACATGTATTCATTCATATATACATGTAGGCATACATTGATGTTATGTTCTAGGATCTGCACATGATAAAACTTTTCAGGGTTTTTTCCTGAGAGTATAAGACATTCTTTATATTATATATCCTAAATTTTAAATAACTTAAATCAATAAAATTGTAAAAATTTGAAATTTAGTGTAGTCAGTTTAAGAAATTTCTGTTTCCTTGTTCTCCCTGTTTTTTTTTTTGGTCTGAGAATGTAATTTTATTTTGCCATATCATATTAAAAACATTAACACATTTTCTCTTCATGATCTATAGGGGCCAGACATCTCAAACAGCTCACTGAGATAGAACATAAAAGCCTGAGGTTCCTGAGAAGAGGCAAGCACAGCTCAATTTGCCAGGCTGTGATTCTTCATTGGCTGGTGTTGTGTGATGCACCACTCCATCGAGAACCAGTGTCCTCCAATCAGTATTCTGGAAACAAGGACTTTATGAACTGAAGATAGTTGGGGTTAGCCATTGCAACAGTTCTTCATCTGTAGTGACTTTCTGGATGTGGACCCAACTAGACTGGTCATGGATCTGCTGTCATTATCCTCTGTCCTTTTCTTCACTTCCTGAGTAAGATGGAGAACAGCTTCAACCACATTAGAGCCATCTTTGATACTTGTTTCACAGAATAATGCCCCATAGGTCATGGCCACTTATCCAGCTGGTATCTTCCACTCAGCTAAGCTCTCTTTCCCTTGACCCTTGCCCTTCATTAGCCCCCCTCCCACTTCCCGGTTGCTCATGTAGATCTCATCCATTTCTCTGTCATTGGGCAGTCCCTGTGTCTTTATTATGGTCCTCTTTACTAGGTAGTCTCAATGGAGTTGTGAGTATCAGTCTAGTCATCCTTTGTTTTACATCTAATATTCACCTATGAGTGAGTACATACCATGTTTGTCTTTCTGAGTCTGGGTTACCTCACTCGGGATGATTTTTTCTAGATCTATCAATTTGCCTGCAAACCTCATGATGTCATTGTTTTTCTCTGCTGAGTAGTACTCCACTGTGTATATGTACCACATTTTATTTATCCATTCTTCAGTTGAAGGGCATCTAGGTTGTTTCCAGGTTCTAGCTATTACAAACAATGTTCCTTAAACTATTTGAGAGGCCCCCAGGCAGGGGGACCTGGACCTGTCCTTAGTGCATGAGCTAGCTTTTGGAGCCTGAGGCCTAGGCTGGGACACTTTGATCAGCCTGGGTAAAGGGAGGAAAGGACTGGACCTGCCTCAACTGAATCTACCAGGCTGAGAGTGTTTGCCCTGGAGGTGATGGAAATGGGCAGTGTATTGGGTAGGGGGGGCTTGGGAGGAGGGAGGGCAGGGGAATCCGTGGCTCATATGTAAAATTAAATTAAATTATAAAATGAAAAAATGATAAAAAAGAAAAAAAACAGTACAAATTTAAAAATGTTATTATACTGCAAATTTGGATTTCTCTTGGAAGAAGAAAAGAAATTTTGGAGCACTCCACCTATGTCTTTCTTAGGGTCATTATTTTTACCTAACTTCTCTAAAGTTGTTGGATTATAACCTAGTTATTTGCTTTGTATCTAATATCCATTTAAGAGTGAGTACATACAGTGTACAGTTAAGATCTCCTGGGTAAACTGGTAGGGGGGTTATAAAAGAAAAGATGGGGGATGGGAATGGGGGGACTGAGATGGCCAAGTGGAAGGAGAGACAGAGAGGGAAAGCAACAAAAGATAAATCTTGGTAGAGGGAACCATCAAGGAGTTATGGAGAAACCTGGTGCTAGGGAAATCCCCAAGAATCCATAAGGATGACACCAGCTAAGACTCCTAGAATCCATAAGGATGACTCCAGCTAAGACTCCTAGCAATAATGGAGAGGGTGCCTGAACTGACCTTCCCCTATAATCAGATTAGTGACTACCCCAATTGCCACCATAGAACCTACATCCAGTAACTAATGGATGCAGATGTAGTGATCCACAACTAAGCACTGGGCTGAGCTCCTGGAGTTCAGTTGAAGAGAGGGAGGAGGGATCACAGGAGCAAGTGAGTTTAAGATCATTTCCCTCAGGAGAAAACCACAGAGACAGCTGACCTAAGTTGGTGGTAGCTCATGGATTCTGGCCTATCAGTTGGGGAACATGCATGGGACTGAGATAGACCCTCTGAATGTGGGTGATAGTTATGTGGCTAGATCTGTTTGGGGAACCCCTAGCCGTGGGACCAGGACTCATCCAGGGTGCATAAAATGACTTTTTGGAACATATCCCCTAGGGTGGAATGCCTTGTCCTGCCTTGACACAGTGAAGAAGGGCTTTGCCCTGTCTCAACTTAGTATGACAGACTTTGTTGACTTCCCAAGGGAGGCCTTATATAGTGGATGGGGGGTGAGGCAGAAGGTGGGGGAAGGGGAACTGGGATTGATGTGTAAAATGGAAAAAAATTAAATAAATGAATTTAAAAAGAAAAAAAAAAGAAATTTCTGGGATTTTTGATTCTTCCTTCCTGAAAAGAAATCTGGTAAACAACATAGCAATGTAAGCATGATCCATCAGGAGTAAGAAGGGTCAGGAAGCTGAAGTAGTGCCTTACATTTGAAACACTAGGGCCCTAATGAGGTTCTTCCAGGGCATCAAGGGGAATAAAAATACTTACACCACCAAAGACAAAACATCCATACACAAACAATGAAATGCAATGGGCACATGCACTGCAGAATCATAAAACCTGATTCCTGATGGAGACTATGAGTATGAGGTATGATGCCCTTATGACTATTTCTCTGGGTGTCTTAGGTTTCTATTGCTGGAACAAACCACAATGAACTAAAAGAACTTGTGAAGGAAATGGTTTATTCCAGCTTCCAGTTGTAATCCACCCTTAAGGGAAGTCAGGCTAGGGACTCAAGATAGGAACAGAAACAAAACCATGGAAGGGTGTTGTCTCCTCAGCTTGCTTAAATATAGCACCCAGGACCACCTGCCTAGGGGTAGCACCACTCATACTAGGCTTCTCTGACATCAGTCAGTAATTAAAAGTCCCACAGGCTTGCCTATTGGTTGGTGGTATGAAAGTATTTTCTCAACTGAGATTCCTGCCTCTCAAATGACCCCAAATTGTATCAAGTTGGTAAAAGGAAACTAGCCAACACACTGAGTGAGTTTCATTTTATTATCTGTTCACCAGGTATAATTAATGACTAGGCTTAACTAAAGAATTTTCATTTTCAAATTGCCATGGTTTGACCTTTAAATTAGATGGTAATTGTATTTATACATAATTGAATACAGTATAAAACAGATTGAAGCCTGAGATAAGACAGATGAAAAAATTTACACTATTGTTTTTGGTTCAATTGACATGTGTAATGGGAGCACAATATAAAGGAAGGGACATTGGAAGAAATAAATAACACTAAAAACTTTCAAAAAAGTAATATGGACACCTATTATACCTAATTCTAGGCTACATACACATAGACACATACATGAGTTAAAATGGAGTAACTAACCCATTTATAAAAAGATTACTGCCAGGAACAGGTTACATTTTTAAGATTCACTGACTAGTGAGGTCCCATAGATGCCTCAAATATAATAGGCTACTGACAAATTTATTTGTTATTCTCCAGAACTTTATACTAAGACCCTACTGCTAAAGATATCACATACTTAAGTTATTAAAATAAGGATAAGAAGCTTATAGTGACATGTAAGTCTCATCTCTACTGGCTAGCTTTCACAGTGGTGGAAGATATTATGCCTGCCTATTAGAACAAGAGTCTTACCCATCTATGAATTATATAAGCTACAATTATTAATACTGGAAATAAATGCCTACTTGTGCAATACTGGCACAAAAGTCATAGGTGTAACCAATCGTTGTTTGCGTTGAAATAACTACTGCTCCAGGAGATGAAACACACACCAGACACTATTGCTAGGTCAAGAACATGGAACTGGACAGGTCAAAAACCCAAGCAAAGAACACAGTACAATTACTCTGAGAAACTGACATAGTATAAAATCATTCCTAATGACTTGTTGTTATAGCCTTAGATCAATGTACCACTCAACTCTCATCAAAGGAGCTTTTATTTACAGTAATGGGAATTAACACAGAGACCCAGAAATTATCAATGTGCAGAGAATAACTGACCATGGAATGCTTCACTCTAAATAGAACAACTATATCATGTGACCTCCTCCAAGACTCAGGATCATTACAAACTAGTGGAATGAAAGACTGCTAGAGCCAAATATGTGGAGGGTGACCATAAAGAAACATTTTACTCATAGCACAGCAGAGAAGCTGCCCATATAAACTCACTGCAATTACAGCAGCATGGCCTATGCAATAAAGCCTGTGCAAGTCCAGCACAGACCAATTCCCAGTATGGAGAAGGGAGATGGACAAAAAAAAATCCCACCAATTGCCGAGGAGCTATTGATGATTGATAGCTGCTGGGAGAGGGAGAGCCTACTTTATGTAAAAATGTAGTCCTTGGTAAATTAACTGTGCTCTCATGGAAGGCTTCATATCTCAAGATATATGGCAGTACAAGTAGACCTGATTGGCACAAAAACAAATAAGGGATACAAAGTCGGGTGGGAAAGAAACAGGGTAGATCCAGGAAGAGCTGATAAGGGGGCTGAATATAATCTAAACACATTATGCAAAATTCTCAAAGTACTGACTGGTAAAAACAAAATTTAAATTCACAAGCATTTAAAAAAAGAAAGAGGAGAAATCAAAAATGAACATTAGAAGAAAATGTAGATTGGCTTACACACCAAGGTAGTTTTATTAAGGGTTAGAGAAATAACTAATCATGAGGCAAACCAGAATGATTCAGCATTAAAGAAACAAAAAAAATTAAATCGAAAGTATATCATATAAAATATATAAATATCGCTGGGCAGTGGTGGCGCATGCCTATAAACCCAGCACTCGGGAAGCAGAGGCAGGTGGATATCTGTGAGTTCGAGGCTAGCCTGGTCTCCAAAGTTGCAAAGCTACACAGAAAAACCCTGTCTCAAAAATACACACACACACACACACACACACACACACACACACACACACACACACACAAATATCAAACAAATTGAGGACCAAGATGAATTCAATTTTTTGTATTTTTTTAAATTTTAATTATTGAGTTTTTTTTATTTTTTAACTTTTTTGATTATATTTGTGTTTTAATTTTACACATCTGCCGTGGGTGCCCCTGTCCTCCTCCTCCTGCCCCCCTCCCCACCTTCCCCCTTTCCCCTCCCCTCCATTCCCATCTCCTCCAGAGCTAAGACTCCCCTGAGGATTCAATTCAACCTGGTGGATTCAGTACAGGCAGGTCCAGTCCCCTCCTTCCAGGCTGAGCAAAGTGTCCCTGTGTAAGCCCAAGGTTCCAAACAGCCAGCTCATGCACTACTCATTTTACATACCAACCACAAATCCCCCTCTGTTCTGTCCTCCAGTCCTACAGCATTCACCCTCACCTCCCTATTCCCTCCTCCAACAAGGTAAGGCCTCCCATCAATGCCATTATGGCTAAAATTTGCATGAGCTTGAACTGTATCATGGTGTCCTGTGCCTTTAAAGATATATACGCAAAGAAATAAAAGTCAGTACACAATAGCAATACCACTTCCTAGTTCATTGCTGCTTTCTTTATAATAACCATGTTATGGAATAAGCCTACATGCCCATAATCAGGGCAAGGGCAATTACTTTTTTACAAAAAAAAACAAAATTATACCATTTAAAAGAAAAATAGATGGAACTGAACATCATCATATTGAAAGAAGTAAGCAATAAACATCTGTATTTTCTCAAATATATATTTAAAGGTAAAACATAGAAGTAGGAAAGGGTCTTTGATGAAGAGAAATTATGGAAAGGGGGAAGAGAACAGCAGAGGTAATGGACACCAAGCATGATCAAAATATGTTCTGTACCAGTGTGCAATTTTCATAACAAAACTATTCATTTGAAACAACTGATATACAATATATTAAATCAGATTTAACCTTTTGGATCAGAATACTATAGACCAGGTATAACACAAAGAGAGTTAAGGAGCAGTAAGATACACTGGCTGGCTGAATGATCAAGTAACAGAGGTCCAGGCTCAAACGTGGATATGGAGCCATGACAGGTGAGGATGAAGAATCTCAAACAGAAAATTTCATTTCAATTATACAGACCTCCTGAGGAATAAACATGCATTTTTGAAACAAAAGAACAAAATGTGTACAAATTTATCATTAGTACTAACCTCGTATCTCTCCAAACAGAAATATATGCTAGAGTGAACACACCAAGAAGCCATGTCTGACATTTTCTCTATCTGTCCTTGAAGACTCTCTTCATGTCTTCTAAGGATCTGACTTGGCTGCTCTAGCAGAAAGCAAGAGCTCAGCCTGCAGACTACATAGAGCACTAGCTGTGCATCTAAATCAAGCAGTTATTTTACCATCTGGAGAACCTTTCAATGTGGAATTATGTCTTGCATATATTTTTGAAATGAGCAAAATTTATATTAGTTAGTGAATATAAAGGTTTTCAAGTTTTACACCATAAACAATAGTTCCTCTAATTCTTTGCAGGTAAATTAAATGAAAAACTATAAACACGTGCATATATCCACATGATTGGGGAGCTGGGAAGGGAGATGCTTTTAAAATGCATTAATATTTGTAACCAATATAGAATGATAGAGCATTTATATCACTTCAAAGACAAGAAATAATTAGAAAGTCATCAGTAAAACTTGAAGCTGTTACACTCAGGACCCGAGGGTGCTTAGAGTAGTGTAGCTGATGCTGTAGCCTAAACAGGAATTAAAATCTTTTATAAAACCATTTCATGATGTCAAGTAATATTTAAAGCACAGTTTTCTAAATCAGTTTACATTATATCTTGTATTACTATTGCTTTAATAAAAAATTAAAAGTTTGTGTAATAATGAAATGGGGAACTGGAAATGCAGACTTCCATACTGGGCATTGCATCAGGATAGGATCATAGTTAGCTTTTGGAACTTTGCATATACCTTCAACAGTTTCTAAACTGGGTGATAATTACTTATGTTAAATTCAAAAATGCATATAATTTAGCTCACTGGTCTCTGTATCTAGAACAGTTATAAATCCGTGTATTAATACATTCCTAGGAACAAACATCACAAAAAGTTTTCTGAAACAAAGTGCTGTGATATATGAAAACAGATTACTTTATAACATATGTCAAGTCTACACTGCTATAATGTAATTACAAGATAATTCATGAACTTAGATACTCCCAAAGATGCCACAGTCAAGTTTACTGTGTTTGAAAAAAAAACTTGGCCATTCAACAGCTTTGTCTGCAAGGACCTTTGATGAAGGCATACTGTATCATAAGAGTTCTTAACTAGAACTTAGTTGCAGTTCGAAATTTTAAAGCATACACTAACACAAGTTAGTGTTTCAGAAAACTAGTAGAATGATGGGTAGAAGATTTTGGTACTTTTATTTACCAAAAGTCCCCAAAACAAGGAGGAAAGAGGATCTGAATCACGAGGGTATTTGGAGCAGAATACCAGATACATAGAGCAGAGGCACATGTTGCTAATGAAAGCAGAACTCCCAGGATAAAAACTGAACTCAAAAGGTCTTACTTGGTAGGTTAATGGTAAGACAGGGGTTTTAAGAAGTCTCAACACACACCCTAGACACCTGAAACACTTGTTGCAGGAAAGCCTACAATTCACATTGGCCCCAATAGGGTCATGGGCTTGGCATGCAGAGGTCTTGGGAAAGCAGTCAACCAGATCTACCCATATTTTACTGTCTCAGAGGCAGCCAACTGGCTCCATTTGGGCTCACTAGTATGGCCAGGGCCTGGTGTGACTTTCAGATACTGACAGGTAGATAATCCTATCGATTACTCAGTACTGTATGGTGGCCCCACATAACTCACAGAGACTGATGGTCATACCTCTGCAGCTGTGTGGCTCATCATGCTAAGAGTTGCCAGGGCACCCACCTGCAAAGAAGAACTGTATCTCAATTGGCAACACAAGCCATGACTCTTGCTGCCTAGGAAGAGACACTGGCAATACTGATAGCAGCTGAGCAGCTATACTGACACACTAAAACCCCATCTGGACCAAGAGTTCACATAGCCTATGCAGCCATAGGACACATCACTAAAATAAAATCCTTTACCAGAAAACCATCATAAAATTTGTAAAGCATTCATCAGAGTCATAAACACCAAAACATGGGCTTAAAATGCGTTAGAGAACAATAAAACAATGGGCCCCAGATACAGGGAAATCAAAGAGTTGTTCAAAATGATAATATAAGAAAACTTAATGAGATGCAAGATGTATATAAAGGTAAGTTGTGGATTCATTCTAAAACTCAGAAAGAAATAAAGAAGGACCATAAAGTAACTATAAAGAATGATCCACATTCCTATTGGTATTCAGGTCTTCTGAGCCCCACTGCACATACCCACTGTGTTCAGCTTACAGCATGACAACCAGTTCCAAAGGTTAGGAACCGCCTGGTCATGTTGTCATGGCAATGACATCATTTTCCTTATTCTAGTTTTCCGTGTTATTCAGCTTTTTGTTGCTACTTCAACATATCTGAAGACGAGTAGCTTAAATGTGTATTTATAGTGGTCCACACTGCAATAAGTCCATCATGTAGGGAAGGTGCAAGAGTGAATAGCTTTTGTCATCACAGACATAAAATAGAGGACAGTTTCTGAACCCAAAGCTCCTGTTCTCCCTATAAATATAGCTAGATTCTATTCTATAGGATAATACAACATGCCTCATTAATCCTCTCTAGAAATATTTTCACAGATGCACTTAGAGGTTCCCTTCACTAATCTCCTAGCCTTTATTAATCTAACTAAGTTTGCAATATCAATTACCAACAATATCAAGTCACATCTAATGGGACATCCACTAGACAAAACATCGTTCTTAACAATAATTTCATAGGCCAAGAGCAACTGAGTTAAAGTGCTGAGAATTCTACAAGAAAGAAAAAACCATAAAATTATAGCAAACGTATACGTGCTTTAGAGTGAATGAGAAGTAAACTCTCTCCAAGCCAAGCTACTCGGCACCATGACGTGGGCAGTGTCTGCAGTGCTGATGGAATTCTGCAAAAAGTATTTCAAATTCATTGGTAAAGCAGCAATTCAAATGGGAAAAATAAGGAAATCATACCAGAAAAACACACAAAGTCACAAAACAACCAAGATAAATAAAAGGGAAAAAGAAAAGGAAAAAGATAAACACAAAACAACCAAAATTTTAAAAAGGGATATTACTAACCAAAACAAACCTTGAGTGTAAGCAGAATAAAATTCAGAATTAAAAATTACATGAAACATCTAGAAGGCTTTAAAATACCAGATCCAACTATTTGCTGATAATTAGAAACTAATTTTACCTGGAAGATGTATATAGAGTGAATTTGTTTAAATGGACAACAGTTGCCATGATAGTGGGAGGTAAAGTGAGCAGGTACCACCGACCTCTGATAAAATGAACTATGAGTCTTATGCTTTAAAAAGAGAAATTATCACTATACAAATGTAAAATAATTTTAAAAGGGAAGATAATGAAAAAAATTAAAGCACCCAATGATACAAAGCAACCAGTAATAGATTTGACAACAGGGATAGCCTCTAGACCAACCATCATTGGGAATTCACACTCTACTTTCATTAATTGACTAGAAGCAATCATGAAATAAAGATCTGAGTTATGCTATACTGAACAACACAAATGTACCTGTGACTTTTACAAAACATTTAGCAATAATTGAAGATTTTGTTATCTCATCAGAGCACAGAATGTTCTCCAGGATAGAGGACATGTTTTAGGGTATAGAAAAGGCATGAAATTAAAGCCTTTTGTTTTCCAATATCACAATAAAATAAGATTAGAAATAAATCCAAGAAACTTAGAAATTGTTTTCTGAAAATAAATCAATGGCTATTGAATAATGAAGAAAATTTAAAAATATTAAATCAATGACAAGGCCTGTGTGATACATCAGGACCAGCCTTAAAAAGAAAGTTCACTCATCTGACTTTAAGATTAGAGCCAAAACAAACATCAGCGTGGCTGTGCAGCTGACAGTTTGGGACTTTGTTATTTTTATTTTCTCTTCATTGTACCATCCAGAGTCTCTAATGCATTCTAAGGATGTCTTTCCTCTTGATCAGCTTATGTTTCTTTCTCAATTGCTCCAAACACTTTGAATTACTTTCTATAGCTACTATTCAAATGCCTGACTTTGTAGACCAACTTTAATTCATATGCACACCCATATTCAATTACTTTTCCAAAGAGTGTATGAATATGATAATTATCTCTTTCTGCTAGCTTACATAAAAAGTTAGTGAATCAAGACTAAACAGTATATAATGGTTACAAAAGTGGAGAACGCAGGGGCAGTGGTGGTGCACGCCTTTAATCCTAGCACTTGGGAGGCAGAGCCAGGCAGATCTTTGTGAGTTTCAGGCCAGCCTGGTCTACAGAGTGAGATCCGGAAAGGTTCAGAGCTACACAAAGAACCCCTTTCTCAAAAAACAAAACAAAACAAAACAAAAAAAAGAACAAAGATCAGAGGTGATGTAAACCAAATAGATACTAAAAACATTAAAAATTATGACAGAAAAGAACAGTGAAAGGAAAACAAACTAGACAACTTTTACCACCTAGCTAAATCAAAAGAAAAAAATCTCACATGAATACTTTGATCAACAAGGAGACAGAATAATTGGAAATACAAAAAGTACTAAGAATCAGTGAAATTTATAATCAGCTATATAGCTCCCAACTATTAGGAACTACTACATGCCAAATATTATAAAACAATGCAAAAGTGACAATTTCTGATAATAAATAGTATAAACAACTTGAACTCACATGGGCAAAGAAAATTTAAGCAAATAAAAGAGTAAATTCAACTGATTCAACATTATTCAAAATTTCCCAACAAAGAACATCCAAATTTCACTGATTTAGAGTTGAATTTTCTCGAATTGTGAGACAAACTAACAACAGCTCTACTCAAACCACTGAAAAGTACTGAGAGATAAATCACACTTTCCAACTTGTCTCAAAATGCTGGAATTACCAAAACACGCACAAATGGTTAATAGTGATTTTCAAATTCTGTAAATTTGCAAAATAGAAATAAATATTAAAATTAATGGCTTTCTTATATACTGCAGAGTGCTAAGGAAAAAATAAAAAGAAAGAATGCTGTGGATATCGCTCTGTGTAAATAAAGCTCTGATTGGCCAGTGGCCAGGCAGGAAGTATAGGCGGGACAAGAGAGAAGAGAATTCTGGGAAGTAGAAGGCTGGGGAGACACTACCAGCCACCGCCATGAAAAGCAACATGTAAAGACACTGGTAAGCCACAAGCCATGTGGCAAAGTATAGACTAACAGAAATGGGTTAATTTCAGATAGAAGAAGTTGATAACAAGAAGCCTGCCACAGCCATACAGTTTCTAAACAATGTAAGTTTCTGTGTGTTTTATTGGTTGGGTCTGAGCGACTGTGGGACTGGCGGGTAAGAGAGATTTGTCCTGACTGGGCCAGGCAGGAAAACTCTAGCTACAAAAGAACACTATCCCACATAAAGTAGCCCCAAAATAAAAAGCTAGAAAGGTTTTATAGACATTCTGTGATTTCTACAACTAAACCTGTAAAGTATGGACAAAGAAATCCAAGAGAATACACACAAAATGGAAAAATATCTTATTCTCAAGGATTGTAAGACTGAATATTTTAAAAACTCAGTACTCTTTATCGGTTGCAAAGAGAGGTTTCCTTGATGAAAGTTGAAGACTACACTTATCTGTGAGTATAATGACCAATATTTCCAGTGTGATTTGGAATGGTGTAGATTGCCCTACAAGATCTATAACTTCACAAGCCCTGAGTAAGTGATTAGTTTTTCAGAACTGGGCATGATTTCCCTCTTGTTGAGGAGGTCTTAAAATAGTCTTCCTTAGGAAGAGCAAACCAAGTAGTGTGTGTGTGTGTGTGTGTGTGTGTGTGTGTGTGTGTGTGTGTGTGTCTGCAGGCAAAAATAATTAATGATGAAAGAGGTCATGAACTTAAAGAGACCAAGGAAGAATATATTGGAGGGTTTGGAGGAAGGAAAGGGAAGGGGGAAATTTTATAATCATATTGTAATCTCAAAAATGGAATAAAAATGTACATACTATCCAATCAAAACAAATTAAAGCTCAAAAAACCTATAGATTTAATGCAATTCATTTCACAAGAGACTGACATTATTTAAAGAAATGCATACCCATATCATTCTTAGAGAATATGAAAGATCCCAAATAAGACAGATTTAGTGACTCTTCCTCATAATCCCAACACTCAAGAGGTAAAGACATGAGCATCAAAGTCAACCTTACTACACAGCTAGTTAGAAATTAGCCTGAGCTGCATAAGATGCTATCCTGGGAACAACAATGCCCTAAATTATCAAAGCAGTGATGGCCAACCAATTCAGTAGCTTCTCTGGAGGGTCTTTATCTCAAAATGTTAAGCCCTGGCTGGTTTTGTCTATCTATCTATCTATCTATCTATCTATCTATCTATCTATCTATCTATCTATCTATCTATCTATCTATGTGTCTATGTATCTATCTATGTATCTATCTGTCTGTCTGTCTGTCCCTCCATCTGTCTGTCTATCTGTCTACCCATCCATCCATCCATCCATCCATCCATCCATCCATCCATCCATCTAGCTATCTAACCTTACATGTCCTTTGTATATATTATAACTTGTAGATTTGTGTGTTTATAAAATTCCTGTATGTACGAACATGTGTGTGGATGAGTCTTTGGACATTTCTTGTGTTTTTTCCTTGGGTCTTTTTTTTTGTTTGGTTATCATTTTTATTTTGTTATAATTCCACAGATGCCTGCTTGCTTTATTATGAGAAACAGAAAGGCTGTGGATCCTGGATCCGAATGGGAGGGAAGGTAGAGAAGAATTGGGAGGAGTAAGGGAGGAAATATTTTAATCAAGTAGACTGTATGAAAAAAAATCCTATTTTTAATAAAAGAAAAGTTTCAAAAGGAGAAAATATATTTCAATAAATTCTTCTGGAAAAACTGGATCTCTATCTACAGAAGAAAAATCTCTGTCTTTTGATGTATATGAAGATCCACCAAAGTGGTTTAAATGTCAGACTCAAAACTATAACACCACCAGGCTTATGGAAGTGCATTGGAATAATGTTCCTGGCAAAGAGCTTTTTGACATGATCGCAAAAATACAGGGACTAAAGAGAAAATCATAAGTGTCCCTCCATAAAATTGACAGCTCCCACACAACACTGAAGCAATTGGTAGGAGTCAGCCTGCAGGAAAAGAGTAGGTATTTGAAAACTATTTATCTGACCCGAAATGATCTGCAAGCCATAATAAATTCAGGAAGTCAGCAATAAAAAGTGATAATAATTTGAGTTATCATAATTTAATAAATATTTCTCAAGCATACATATAAATGGCCAAAAGGTATATGAAATATGTCCAAAATGACTAATCATCAGTAAATGCAAATAGAAAACCACAATTGCCTGAAAGTTGTGGCAGAAAGGAAATTATGAGTGATATTAGCAGGAATATAAATTAGTAGAGATATTATAGAAAATAGTATAGATGTTTCTCCAGAAATAAAAATTACTATGCTTATCAATTTCACTGTGAATACATAAAAAGCCCAGAAGAAATGAAATCTTTATCAAAGCAACATCTTGATCAGTGTGTTTATTACAGTGCACACACACACACACACACACACACTCATAAACACACACACACCCTCATGCTGTAATATTAGTGAGACATTAAATGGGAAATCTTGCCTTTTGCAACATTGAAAAGATAGGAAGACAAGCAGTACATATTCTCTCTCACACATGTGGAAGGTACAAAGTTGATCATGAATGCTATAGGACTGAGTTGTAGTTGGTAAAGTCTGAGAAAAATGGGGAAAATGGAGAGAGGATAGATATAAGATATTTGCATATGAAGAATAATATCTAATGTTGTATGACATAGTATGATAGCAATGCTTATCAACAATATATTGAACATTTTGTGATTGCTACTAGAAAGGATGTAGAATGCCCTAATACAAAGACATGACAAATATTTGTGGTGATATATAACCCTAATCTGATCATGACACATTCTGTGGTTTATTAAACTGTTACACTGAATCAAAATATGAGCACATTATTAAAATGAGCTACTCAGTTCAGAAAGTAAACAGTATGGTCACAAAGTATAGAAATGTAAAGATGTAAATATTGCAAAAGGCCAGAAAATTTTGGATATTATTTCTTTGATCATAAGGTTTGAATTTTATAAGAGACACTCAACTGTACTATAACCAATGTTCATTTTCTAAATCTGTAAATTCTATAGATAGGTTGAAATAATTTTAATAAAAATATAGTCACACCTCTGTGATGGCAGAAAATTCTGCAATATTCAGTGAATTGGATTCAGAATATGTTTGAAAGAACAGGTATATCACTACATGGCTTAGAAGAAAATGGGTTATCATATAGCTGTGCAAATTGGAATGTGTCATAAAAGGTGTGGGAATGGACTAGAAATATTTGTGTAAAGTAACATGTTCTGGAAGCACTCATGTTTCAGAGAGTGTACTCTTCTAGTGGTAGAGGAGATGAGAGGTGAGGTCTTCAGCACAGTATGTGTTACGGCAATTGTCAACTGTCTATGATGTTCTATTATTCTAGCTTCACTCCTTTTGTAATCTAGAGATAAAGTAACAATCTTCAACATTGAAGAATAAGTAGGCTTCTGAAATCAGAAATATTTATGTGAAATATGAAAGCATTATCAGGTGGAAAGACTACTTCAGAACATTTCAATAAAGACTACAAAGTCAAATACCTCTTATTACAGTTCATAAAGGAGTCAAACATGAAACTAACATAGTCGGTCTTAAACCTCTTCCTGGAGATTAAATTTACTCATCGGTAGGAGGAAGAGAGGGAGGAAGGGCGGAGGGAGAAGGAGAGGGAAAGAGGGAAGAAGACAAGGAGGGAGGGAGGGAGGAGAAATGAAGGAAGAAGATAGGGAAGGAAGAACAAAAGGAGCAAGGGGAAAGAGGCCTATGAAATGTTGTAAAATTATAGTATATAATGGCAGGTAATTAAACTCTCAACCTCTCATAAACCATTATGAGACACTTGAAATCTATCAAGGGTCTACCCTAACCACACAAGGCATCAAGAGAGCTCAGGAGATAGTGTGGAGGATAGATCAAATCCTTGAGAATAGGAGAAACTCATTCCAAGGATGTAGGACAAGAGTATTTATCAGAGTTGAGGCATTATCACAGGCAGAAATCAGAGGGGTAACAAAGAAGACTGACTTCTGCAGGCATTTGAGGTCTAGGACGTTGCCATTATATCTAATTCCAGCTTTGTAACATGCCATAATGATTTACATGGCCTGGGTGATGTCCATACCCTAACCACACCACAAAAAGATTTGCTAAATAAGGCTAAAGGCTTATAGGTAGAATCTACACTATAGGAGGGAGCTGAGAACATTTTCACTGGCATTTTGACATCACCCTGTGAACCTGTGTTCCAAACTGATCCAGCTTCTAGGGCTATCTTTAAACAGGTTACAGAATCACCCATCAAAATTAGACATATTGTGATGACAAATATCTTTCAAAATATGTTACCATTACTGTTTTAGAGATACTAAACACATACAACCAGTCCTGTGACACAGGTAGAGAGGAAAGGGGTATAGGTGATAAATTACAAGGATAAAACACATGGTGAGGTATTCTCTGCACATCTAGGAAGACAGTACAAGTTGGGTTGCCAGCTATACCCACATGATGAGACTCCAAGAGCAGACTGTAGGCAAGGAAGCCCTCTGAATGATAATTAAGGAAAATGCATGTACACTACACATAGGCTCAAGTTTTATTTTTAAGATTTATTTTAATTTTGAATTAAGTGAATATACCTATGGCTGTATGTGTGAATTTGTGTACATGAAAGCAGGTGCCCAAGGAAACCAGAAGGTATCAGATGCCTTGAAGATGGAGAAACAGGTAGTGTGAGCTAGGACCTAAGCTCTGGTCCTTTGCAAGAACAGGAAGGACTCTAAATTGCTGATCTGTTTCTCCAGCTCCAAGTTAAAGGTTTTTCAGCATTGACACTGTGTCTATAAAGGATTAACCAGTGGCATTGCCCCGGAAAAAAAAGAAAAAAAAAGCTTCAATAGGTTTCAAAGCTCTGGAAAATGCTGCATGTCACTCAAAAGCAGCAGAGTGTCACAATTCACACACAATTCACACGATGAGAATAGGAAGGACACCAAGGACAAAATCCTGACCAATCAACAGATACTGAGGAAGATAGAAGAGAATAAACTCCAATAAAGAATCACCAAAGACTACATTGAGAGGGGTGGTTCATAGCCAGGAAAAGATGTCTCAAGCAAGTCAGTCTTCACAGGAAAAGATGTGGAACAGAGCCATAAAGAACCAGTGGTAACTCTGGAAGTGTGGGACAGCCAGCGAGAGAGCAGGGCAAGCCCAAGGTGGAATGCTTCCTGTTGTTGGTGTTATAGTATTCATATATTTGATTTTGAATGACCAAAGTGATGTCAAGTTATGGTGATATTTTATTTGTGCTGAAATGTAATTTATTATTTGTATGTTAATAAATAAAGTTGTCTGGGAGTCAGAGCTAATAGCAAGCCAATTAGCAAAACTCTGGCAGTGGTAGCACACGCCCTTAATCCAATGACATGGCAGGCAAAGTCTGTGTGTTCAAGGACACAGCCAGCTTGGTGACACATGCCTTTAATCCAAGTAAAAACCATAGAGACCTGGAAGTCTGTATAGACAGGCAATGACGAAGAAGTCATGTGGTTGAGGTTAGAACCAATGAGAAGGCAGGAGAGAAAGTCAATAAAAAATACAGAACCACAGGAAGTAGGTCTCTTATTCTCAGGGGGAGGATGGCAGTGGTTGGTAAGCTAAAAGCTATCTGCTAGTGCTCTGACCTCTTGGGCTTTTAACTCTTTATTTGGCTTTGTGCTTCTTATTTAATAAGACTGTTTAAAATTATATCTACATCAAGTGGCTCTCAAATTTTTTTAGGCTTGAGCAATCAGGTCTTTTGAGTGGGCAAAAGCTGGATCTTGCATATCACCACACAACAAAGTTGAACCAAAATGAGGCTGAGAAGACTACATTAGTAACAAGCTCACTCATTAAGCATTTGGCTCTGCAGAGACACAAAGAAATGAGGCTTGTGAGGCCTGAGCAGTGTTCTGTTGTGTGGTACACATGCTTGAGTTGCATCCAGCAGATGCAGCCCAGAAAGAGCTTGTTCAGTGTTCTAAATACCTGCAAGTGAATTGCTTTCTCTTTTTTTCTACTCACTGATGAATATATGGGCTAGTTTTTAATTTCACAGCTGTACAAAATTATGAATGATTATGATTGTATATTCATGTTTGGTTTAAAAAAAAAAAACTGTAATGGGTGTGGGTACCTAAAGAGGCCCAATGAGGGGCAATTAATTCCCTTGAACTGGAGTTACAGGCTATTTTGACATGCTTGATACTGTTACAAGAAACCAAACTCAAGACCTCTGGAGGAACAACTGCTCAGGCCCTGTTTAGAATTCCTTTGGCATGCATGTTGCTACTCCACTCATGTATTCTTCTTAATATAATACTTCTTAGTAATGTCATTTACATAAATTACTATGTTTTCTCTTTAGTTGCTTTAGAGAATTGCTTGCTTGCTTTTGAGCCAGGCTTTGACTATATAGTCCATACTGGTCTTAAACTCATTGTCCTAACTAAGCCTCACAAATGCACCATGTCTAGCTTTATCATAACTCTTTTTTGTTTCCACAAATGACTTTGACATGCACTTCCTGTCTTCTAATCTAACGAGATGAGAGTGAATTTCTAAATCCACCAATCTAATAATAAACAAATACTCCTAATATGTTTTACTGATATAGATTAATAAATTTTCCCTATGTGTGCCAATTAACACTATTTTCAAGTACAAAAATGATGCTTTTATGGGCCTAAAACAAGAGAAAATGTAAATATCCAGGCATTTCCCCTGCTGATGAGATGATTTTTACTATTTTTTTCTCAAACATTACATCCTGACCTCAGGTTCTCCTTCATGTCCTACCCCCATACCCTCTCCACCAGATCTACTCCCCCATCCCCCACCCCACCATTTACTCCTGCTTCTCCTTAGAAAAGTGCAGACCCCCCATGGACATCAACCAACCAAGGTATAACAAGCTACAAGACCAGGCACAAACCATCACATCAAGCCAGGACAAGGCAACCCAGTTGGAGGAAAGGGTTCCAGAAATAGGCAGAAGAGTCAGAGACAGCCTCATTCCCACTTTTAGGAGTCCCACAAGAACGCCAAGCTACTCAACCATAACATTTATGCAGAGTATGTAGGCCAAATCCTTATAGGGTCCATGATCTCTGTGAGCTACCATGAGTTGAGGTTAGATTCTGTGAGCTGAGTTTTTATTTTGTGGTGTCCCTGTCCCTTCTGGTTATTCAGGTTATTCCTAACTCCACAGGATTCTCTGAGCTCTGACTAATGTCTGGCTCTGGGACTGTATCTGCTCCCAAAAGTTTCTGGATGAAGGCTGTCTGGTCTCTTCATAATGATTCTGCTAGGTTCTGATCCCAGAATACTCTGAAGGCAGGACAAACTGTAGATCAAAGGTTTTATCGCTGGGTTGGTGTCCCAAACCCTCCACTTGAGGCCTTGCCTTGTTACAGAAGACACTAATAATTTTTATAGTCCTCAAATTCTGCATTACCTTTAAATATTTTCATATCCTGTTAATACGAAGACTACTTTGTCTAAATGCCCCCACCCACCATATCTACTAGAATAGTATTCCATGTGATTTGTCACCAAAGCATATTTGTAAAATTGACCAACAAATATGGAATGATCATACAAAGTATGCATTAGATCCAAATGTCCGTGGGAGTCAAAAGTGCTCAAAAAGAATGAGTGGGAAAATGATGAATAAAGACTATTTATTAAGAAGGCATAAATAAAATAATTTATTTGGGGGCATTTTTCTATTATATACTCTGGAAGAAAAGATACTTTCTATCATAAAGTACCCTATCTGTGCTGAAAACTGAAACCTTTGAATGTAAGATGTGCATTTTTCCATAATGGTTCATGTACTACCATTTTTAGTCAGCCATGCTATTTGATATTGCTGTATGAAATTTTAATAAATAAATTTATGAACCTCTATAGCCAGAAGATAGAATACTCACATCCTGCTGACAATGTCAGAGGAGTTATTCATACATTAACATTCTGATATGTGGTGGAAAAAAGAGTTTTTGTTTTTCACGTCAATCATTCATTATTCTAGTAGAATTGGCATTCTGTAACCCAGCTGTGTGAGATTTCTGTTGCAGAAGATGGCTTATTTTATGGTTAATAACAAAGCAAACCTAATGGTAGAATGACACTCCATGTTTATGTTGTCCTTTGTTAGAATTTGGGATTGTGAAAACATTATCTTCCTGTTTTTTACTTATAAAACTTTCTATAAAATAGCTAATCAGCATTATATTTTTGTGAAATATTTTGGAAGATTTTGCCCAATTACTAAAAGTATACTTGCTGTTTATGTATTGATTTTTATCTTAGAACAGTAACTTTAAATTCAGAGAGCCATATAATAGTACCCAAAATAAAGAAGAAAAAAAAGGGTATAATAATAATAATTGGAATTTCTCTATGCCAAGACTTTTGTAGCCACTAGATTTTACCTGCATGGTATCTGTATAGTAAATAAAGCTCTAAAGTTCAAGTATCCTTTTTTTTATCAATTATTAAGTTCTTTGATAACTAGAATCATTCACAGTCTACAGCAGCTGAAATGTGTGTATTATCACTTTAAATTTTATAAATTTACATATAATTAGCATACTGGAAGGTAAAATGATTGAAAATTAGCCAAAACATGCAAAGTTTTATACATACTAGCTTAGAGATCCCCACTAGTTAGCATAGTCAAAATTAACATAGTCAAACAAATAGGCCTGCTCATGGCTGGTCTTATTCAGTTGGTTCTTTGGTGCAGCCTCTCGTATTTAGTGTTATAAGAAGAAATTACCAATTTAGGAACATAAACTTGGAAACTGTAGATATGTTAACGAATGGATTGAAGAGCTCAATGAGAACAGAGCAATGGGAAAGAAAACAACCCATGGCCCAGGAACTATGGAAGTAGAGTAAAATAGAAGCAATGGAGAATGAAGTCAAGAAGTCACACAATGGTCCTCTCCTTGTTCAAAAGTACATATATGAAGAGACTTATTCCTGCTAAAAGAAATTATTAGAAACACTATACCATCATGTTGTCATAAATCCATGCAAGGAGTTTAGAGGATGATTCTTGAATAAGTAAGATAAAAGTAGACAAAATCTCTCTCAGTAGATGGGAGTAGTCAAAGCAGCTATTATGCTGAGATATGGCATTTGAAGCTGGGGATAGGATATTAAACAAAATAATAATGTTTTAGACAAGGTAAAACCAGGGAACCCTCATGAGCAAATGGACAGTATGTGATATTTAAGTCTATATGAGGTCTCATTGCAAGGGGAGTTTCACTGAGCATGCACAGGCTCTTTTATAATGTCTAGCTAGTCATCTTATGGGATTGGCATGTGATGCCATAAAGCCATGGTCAGGAAGGGTCTTGGTCATGTGATCCCCAAAGCCTCAGCATCCTGGAATCCCTTAGCTTTATGTTCCCATCTCTTCTTATTTTTCTAAATAAAGAACAAACCTTCTTCCAAAGAGTCATTATTTGGGAGTTATGAGTTCTAATCATATGAGCCATTCTTTCCTTCAACTGGAGAAGTAGAAATGGTCAGTATCAGATTAAAGTTGCAAATGAATTACTACCCAATTAAACTTCCAATGCTAATGAAATTATAAGACTTTAGTAACAAAAGTAGTTGAAAGCAAAGAGAAGGTCTTCTTAAACTCTGTGTGCCTAAACAAATAACATGATAATTATACTAGACTCTAAAACTACTCAACATTGAATTGCCTCGTCGGATCAATTGGCCATGTCTTTCACCTCATTTTTATACTACCCAACAAAAGAAAGAAAATCAGAGAAGCAGATCCTCAGGTAAACTTTAAGCACTACAAATAAATGTAACTCAAAGAGTACAATCATCAATAGAATTTTGATATATTCATGGTAAATGTCTTAAAATTACTGAAAGAGATCTATATGTTCAGAGATGGATTTCAGAAGTGATTGAGGAGCTTTGTAGAAAGGACCACAGTGAAATCTTGGAAGTGAAAAACTATAATATCTGAAGAAGAAAATGCACAGCAAGGTATTAGAAATATAGTAAACATAAAATTCATTGAATGAAGGACACAAGGACTGGAATACAACATCAGTCCTAGGAATCCTAGTTAAATGCTAAAATTAAAGGTGAAGAATTGAACTACAAAAAGAAAGGAAAATGATACAAAATGGGACAATGACAAGACAACATCGTTTAATCTAGAAGCAATGGCCCAGAAGGAAATGGAATAACTTTAAAGTATTGGAAGGAAAATACAATCAACAGAATTCTAGCTACCTGGAATCTTAGATACAGATGAAATATATCTCAAGAGAAAAGCAAGTTTTCACATCTAGCCAAATGAAATATCAGTAATCAGATTTTCACTCCTTCATGAAACACACAAACACTGGGCAAAATATGTGCTTCATAAATAAAATATATGCATAATAAATATATACCACAATGAGAATCAAGGCCTGTGTATAAGGAAGGGAAATACCATGAGTCTAAGACAGGAGGTGGTCTGAGCTTTGTGTTGGCCTTTGTTCACTAACAGAATGTCCAGAAGCCACTAAGAAGCCAGAGACTCAGGCTGAGTTCACCCTGCCTGAAAAGATGGAACACATTAAGCAAAACTGCTAACAAAATATCAAACATTTACATTTGTAGATAACTATATAAATATGGCATAAACTGTGGGTGAATGAAACTGTGTGCAACATATGTAACAAGATTAATGAAAGCTCTGTTAACTCGATTGCAGCAGGACTGCATGGAGGGAAAATAGTCAAGCACAAAAGTTAAAATTAAAATTGGCAAACTGGCTACACAGCAGGGTCTCTCCAACCCACAAATTGAAAAAAAAAAAGCATTAGGCAGAAAGTTGGTGGAATAGCATTGTTATTATTTAACAAGTAAACTTCAAGACAGAAGGCTGACAGAAAAAGTATGTCTGTTTTGTAATGATAAAACTTTCTTCATCAGGAAGACTTCTGGATAACTAATGAGACCTTCAATATGCATGAAGCAAATATTGCCATAAATAAAAGGGAAAATATGGACCTATAATCTCTATCAGTGAATTTTACTGCCTTCATATTTGTAAACAGCATTACTGACTGGCTGGGCAACTGACAGATAACTACAAACTACTAAAGACAGGTACCAAGTGTATCTCCCTGGGTCCACATGGACCCATACCATATTTTGTACCATTAAACACATCTACATATATTAAAAAGACTGAAATCGTATGGAATAGGCTTATATTGAACAGTCAGAAAGCCACATGAAACTAAGTAAGCCATTAAAAGCAGCAAGTGAAGGAAATACAAAGGATGAGAGAAATGCACCCAAAGCAATGATGAATGAAAAAGAATAGGACAATTGCACGAAACAGTTATGATTGATAAACCTTCCTTGTATACACGTGCTCAACAGGAGTAGAAACCTGAGAAAACGAGGAAGAAGAGGGAGAAAAGGTCAAATGAGGGGAGAGAAGGTCAAGGTAAAAGCAGAGTGGAAACACAGGAGCGTAAGTCAGGATGAGAGTGAACGACCGTGAGAGACAAGAGGATAGGGAGGTGTGTGGGGGAGAATGCAAGAATCTAGCAGGGGAAGTCCAGAGTTCTGAGACAATAGAATTAAGGTAACACGGTAGAACCAGAAACAACTTCAGGCTTCCCTCTTCTGACTTGCAGTTTAACTGGGAAGTTTGGCCTGTGCTACAAATACATTGTGACTCCCCCTTCAGTGGCAAAGAAGAATTAATCCATAGCATCAAAGCTAAGGAACAATAAGAAATGATACAAGAATTCTCTAAAGTGTAGCAGTCACAGAGGAGAACTAACTTTGAACAAATTCCTTGTAACCTCCTTATTCAGTTCATAGTAGCTGAAAATACAATCCAACAACAACGTAAGTCTGCATTCTTCCTGGAAAATTTCAGCTTCAAGATAGTGATACATATGTTATCAACCATAGGACAAAAGCCAAATTTAATTTACTTATAAATTAAATAAATGAGGAAATGCATGTATTATGCACTTTCAAATTTCCTCCTAAAATCTTATACAGCTATATGGAGAGCAAACTTAAACATATGTCATTAGACATTCCATATACCTTGAGCTTCACCATCTCTCTGTAGAAAGTGATAATGGATATCAAATGTGCTTAATCTCTCTTAGTAAATTCAAGACACACATACAAATACTGGTAATAAGATCCAAATAGTATCTCAATACATTGTCCAACTTTGGTGAAAATGTTCATTTATTGTATACTAAAATATGCCTAAGCTGTGTAGATGTATCCAGCTTGTTAAATAAGAAACACAGAACCGATTGCAGAGTTAAAAACCAAGAGGTTAGAGCCAAAGCGGAAAACCTTACCCTTCACTGCTTCTGCTGTTCTTCCTCTCCGCAAGAGACCTACTTCTGTGCGTCCTGTCTATTTAAAGACTTTCTGTTCTGTTTTCTCATTGGTTGTAACCCAGCCACATGACCTCCTTGTCACTGCCTGTTTGTACAGACCTCCAGGTCGTCTATGGTTGGTATTGAGATTAAAGGTGTGTGTCTGCCATGCTGGCTGTGTCCTTCAACACACAGAGATCCACCTAGCTCTGCCTCCCAAGTGCTGGGATTAAAGGCGTGCCCCACTACTGCTTGGCTTCTGCTCTGGCTTGCTCTGACCTCAAGGCAACTTTATTGACATACAAATAAAATCACATTTCAATACAAATAAAATATCACTATATTTCCCCTTTTCTATTTTAATAAAAAGAAAAAAGGAAAAAGTTATAACTAATAAAAGAAAAACTATATACAAAAGTACAATAACTATATATACCATATATACAAACAATAAATACCTAAACAATGTCTAGTCCATTTGTAATTGACAAATTCAGAGAAAATAATTCCATTATCTATCCTATTTTGGTAAGTCCAGAATGTACCTGGTTCACTTTTTATCCTAACTTATATAGCTAACGGAACTGTCTTATAACGTCTTTCAAATTTACACACTTACAGCTCTTAGTGAGTTTTTCTGAAATCCTTAACAAAGATAATTATAACTATAACTAACTGATCTTCAACTCCCTCAGAGACCCAAGAAGGAAATAATACTACCTAATAAAAAATAAAAACAAGAAGTGCATGCAAGCAGCTTAAAAAAAAAAAATGTGAGTTGACAGAAACAGCCAGCTGCCTGGACAGTCACCTGAGGTTTCTCCACAGTGTTGGGGCATCATCTTCAGCCTACAGGCTTAGCGTATCTGACAGACTCTTTTGTGAACTAAGATGTATATATACAAGGTCAACAGTTTGACCTCACATTTGGTGAGAGCAGTCCATGTACCAGAAACACCTGAATTCCATTAGTGTCATGTCATGATTCAGGATTTTAAATTCTGGAAATTATTGATGTCTTTTCAATTCAGCTGTCCATTTTTCTTGGCTGTGTATATGTGGCTTCATCTTGGCATCCTGTTCTTCTCCACATCTCTCTATTAAACGCCAGTCTACTATTGAGAGAGGTGAGCTTAGTTATTCTTCAAGAATAACTGTTTCATCTGCTGTTCCATTGCATATCAGAAGCCATTGGCCCACTCCCTGTGCCTTCGAAGAAAAGGGCACGGTACCTTTTACAGATTGCAAAGGTCACTCACTTCAGGGATGGTGACATATTGTCCTGGCTTCAGAAGATGCCTTTTGTTAAAGCCACAACCACACTTGTTTTGGCAAGAATTGGTAGTCCTTGGTTTCATGTCCTGTCTGTCCTGTTTCTCAGCAGTTGATTCGAGGATACTTTGTTGTCCAGTGGCTGACTTTTGTCACAATGAAAGTTAGCTCCATATGCAGTTTCTTCAATGCCCATATTATCTCTGAAGTAGATTGGTACTACCAGGAGCCATCATGTCTCATAGTCATAGCAAAAAAGAAAAATTCTTAAGTTATTAAAACATTTTAAATGCCATATTCTGTAGATCTCTGAAGGGTTTGAAGATGACCTGTCTATCTAAAATATATCTGTTTGATCTTGAAAACACACCTAATATGACTACAAGTTCAATCGTAATGTCTAACCACTAATTTTCATTTCTATATATCCTAATAGTAGGTAATACTAACATTCAAGGATTAGCAAATGGCATTACATTGTCAAATGAACGGTATAAATACAATATCTCGAACAAAATTAGAAATACATGTATGGCATATTCTAACAATCTCAATCTCAATAATAATACTTTGTATACAATATAAAATAATCCAATTGAATGTAAAGTATTTAAAACTAGTAATTGTCTTTTTTTTTTTAAACAAGCACCTTTTGCCTAGCCCTTTTCCTAACCCTTAACAACAACTTGTAACCAACCCTCCTAAACAATGAAAACTATCCCAGACCCAATACCCATAAAAAGACCAAAAAACCACCCACCCCACACCACCCCTTTGGGAATGTGGGCGTCGAATTCTTAAAATTGCTTCCTGCTGGGTATGGGCAAAGTTATTGTTATTCTGAAAAGAAAAATTTTGGGTTAATTGACAAATTCTAGGAAAGATAACTATATTCCTTGTTATCCATAATGCCAAAGTTCAGGGTTTATCTCAAGTCCTTATTCAAGCAGTCTTTGAAACTGGATCATCTCAGCTAGCCATCTCAGAATTGCTCTAAGCACTTTGTAGTCCAAAGCTGATCTGTAGATGATGTTTGTCAGCTTAGTGATATTATTTTCCACGTGGAATTGTCGTTGTGGGGCCCCATCTTCTTCGTGGAGATTTCATTTGATGTTAGGCCTGGCCGTGATTTCCTGCAGAAAACTGAAAAGAGACTCGAACACAAAGACATGTATAGGCAGCTAATCGAAGCCTTTTCTCTAAATTAATTAGTACTCATATGACCATTATTATCTTAACAAAGTTTAAAATATATATATATATATATATATATATATATATATATATATATATATATATCTTGTGAATTTTGATATAAAATTCATACTTTAAGAAAAGTTTAAAGAATCAGAATAGAGTCAAAGAATTGAGATTAGTAATAGAATAGTCCCTTAATTAATTTGGTTTTTCTCCTGTCCCATGTCAGAAGATGGCTCTTTCTTCTGGTATGATACAGGGAGTTTTCATTTTCCTTTTAACAACATGCTTCAGTTTAAAGGAGGAGAGAGCCATTCTCCAACTCCAAAATCAGCTTGAAGCTTTAATTGAACTGGGACTACAAGAAGACTAAGAGTATTAAATTTTTAGAGAAGGACAGAAACAAACATTTAGGAAGATTTATGAAATTTTGTAGATGATATACCAATAGGCCATTTTACTCTTTTTTCCTGGGACAGATGATTTGTCCTTTTTCTTCAGTTGTCTCATTTGTCCAGTGTTCTTCAGATTCCTTAGCCTTCATTCTCCTAAAAGACAAAAACAAAAACCCTTCCCCAAGACTAATTTTGGGGAGGTCCCCTTTTAGCAAGTTACATCTGATTAAATGAAAAGGCATGTATTAATGTTATAAGTGAGTTTAAACTGGATGGTCATGTTGGTTGATGAACTATCACCTCCTCTAATTAAGAGGTCTCTCTTGTTCAAATCGAACCTTTATCAGTTTTGATGGTACCCACAGCTTATCTTCTCCTGCAGAAACAAAAGCAAAACCTCGTCCCCAACGTAACACATACCCTGGTTTCCATTCTGAGGTCAGCACATCCTTGAAGTATATAGGCTGATTTAATTCTGTTGTTTTTTCTATTAACCAATGTCTCTCTGCAGCTGTTGTTCCTTTCTCATTAGCATTGAGAAAAATTCAATGTTAATAGAGCATTGTGCAGTCTATTTCTGGGGGTTTTTGTTACCACTTTTTGTTTATTTATCATGTCCTTTAGAGTTCTGTTGGATCTTTCTATAACTGCTTGGCCTGTAGGATTATGTGGTATACCTGTAATATGCTTTATATTATAATAAGCAAAAAACTGTTTCATTTTAATAGAGACATATGCTGGAGCATTGTCAGTTTTAATTTGTGCAGGTATACCCATGATGGCCATAACTTCTAGCAAATGAGTGATTACTGAATCAGCTTTTTCAGAACTCAAAGCAGTTGCCCATTGAAATCCTGAATAAGTATCGATAGTATGGTGTACATATTTCAATTTTCCAAATTCTGCAAAGTGAAACACATCCATCTGCCAGATTTCATTCCTCTGAGTACCCTTTGGGTTACATCCTGCTGGTAATGGTGTCTGATTGTAGAAGGAACAAGTAGGACATTTCTTTACAATTTCCTTGGCTTGTTGCCAGGTTATGGAAAAATCCTTTTTTAAACCTTTACTATTGACATGATGTTTCTTATGAAATTCTGAGGCCTCCAGCACATTCCCTATCAATAATTTATCAATCTCATCATTACCTTGTGCTAGAGGGCCTGGCAGACCAGTATGGGATCGGATGTGAGTTATATATAAAGGATGACTCCTTTCCCTGATTGTATCTTGTAATTGAATAAATAGTGAAGTTAATTCTGAAGCATCAGGGATAAATTCTGCAGTCTCAATATGTAATACCACTCTTTCAGCATACTGAGAGTCAGTAACTATATTGAGAGGTTCTGAAAAATCCATTAATACCAACAGAATAGCATACAATTCCGATTTTTGAACTGAATTATAAGGACTTTGAACCACTTTACTTAAATTTTCTGATTTGTAACCTGCCTTTCCTTGTTTGTTGGCATCTGTATAAAATGTCCGAACTCCAGATATGGGTTTTTCACGTACAATTCGAGGCAAGATCCAATCAGCTCTCTTTATAAGATCAATTCTATTGCTTTTAAGATATTTGCTGTTAATTTCTCCCAAAAATTTACTGCAAGCTCTTTGCCAAGGTTCACTTTCTGTCCATAATTTTCCAATGTCCTCTTTAGTTAAAGGTACAACAATTTCTGCTGGGTCTATTCCTGCTAATTGACGAAGTCTCAATTTTCCTTTCAAAATTAAGTCAGAGATTTTTTCCACATAAGTTTTTAATTTTTTATTTGGTTTATTTGGTAAAAATATCCATTCCAATATAATATCTTCTCTCTGCATTAATATTACTGTAGGAGAATGCCTAGAAGGTAAAATAACCAAAATGCAATCCAGCTTTGGATCAATACGATGCACATGTCCTTCATGTACTTTTTTTTCTACCAAGGCCAATTCTTTCTCAGCTTCAGGTGATAATTCTCTTGGACTATTTAAGTCCTTGTCACCTTCTAAGGTTTTGAACAAATTATTCAGTTCATCATTTTTTACCCCAACAATAGTTCGTAGATGAGAAATGTCCCCAAATAATCTTTGAAAGTCATTAAGAGTCTGTAGGCGATCTCTCCTAATTTGTACCTTTTGAGGTCTAATTTTTTGTAGCTCTATTTTATATCCTAAATAATTAATAGAATCTCCTCTTTGTATCTTTTCAGGAGCAATTTGTAATCCCCAGCAAGGCAATATTTTCTTTACTTCTTCAAACATTCTTTCTAAAGTATCTGCATTTGAGTCAGCTAGTAAAATATCATCCATATAATGATAAATTATAGATTTAGGAAATTTTTTACGTATCACTTCCAAGGGCTGTTGTACAAAATATTGGCACAGGGTTGGACTATTCAACATTCCCTGTGGGAGGACTCTCCATTGAAATCTTCTAACCGGTTGAGAATTATTGTAAGTAGGCACCGTGAAAGCAAATCTTTCTCTGTCTTTTTCTTGTAGGGGTATTGAAAAGAAACAGTCTTTTAAATCGATAACTATGAGAGGCCATCCTTTAGGTAACAGAGTAGGCAAAGGAATTCCAGATTGTAGAGAGCCCATTGGCTGAATTACTTTGTTAATTGCTCTAAGGTCTGTTACCATTCTCCATTTACCAGATTTCTTTTTAATAACAAATACAGGAGAATTCCATGGGCTAGTAGATTCTTCAATATGCTGAGCATTTAACTGTTCTTCTACCAGCTCTTCTAAAGCCTGGAGTTTCTCTGTTGTTAAAGGCCATTGATGAACCCATACAGGCTTGTCTGTTAACCATTTTAAAGGTAGAGCTGTTGGTGCCTTTGGAAGATCATCAGTTTTTCTGCCCTGTTCTTGTATAATATGGATGGCTGGTGACCACTCATTAGAATAATACCTTCTAATATTTCTCTCAGAAACATGTGCTAGTTTATTATTTATTTCTGAGGTTGGAGGGATGTTAATCTGAGTATTCCATTGTTGTAACAGGTCTCGACCCCACAGGTTCATGGCTATGTTAGCCACATATGGTTTTAATCTGCCTCTCTGTCCTTCTGGGCTTATACATTCGAGCCATCTTGCACTCTGTTTAACTTGAGATAATGTTCCAATTCCTAACAGTTGAACATTTACCTCCTGAAGAGGCCAAGATGGATGCCAAAATTCTGGTGCAATTATGGTAACATCAGCACCTGTGTCTACCAGACCAGACAACAAAACACCATTTATTTTTATTGTTAATTTTGGTCTTTGTTCATTTATAGAAGTTTGCCAAAAAATTTTCTTTATGGTCTCTCCTGAATTTTCCGTTCTCTCTGTCTCAGTTGTTCCATTACTCTGAGTAGCCTGGTTTATTCCAATAGGCATTTGGTCATTTAACTGCTCTGAGTAGGGGTCTCCTCTACGACTGCAGGAAAGGTCTGAACTGGATTCACTGTAGGGGCCTGCCTGAGGCCCCTCTGGGAGTTTCCCAAAGACTGAGGCAAAGTATTACCTTGTCTGTCCCTTGTTGATCTACATTCATTGGTCCAATGTCTTCCCTTACCACACCTTCTACATACTCCTGAAGGAAGGGGCATTCTGTTGCCATTGTTCCTTGAAGAAACATTGTTTCTAGAAGTGCCCTGTTTACAGTCCCTTTTCAAATGTCCTTGCTTTCCACATCCAAAACATCTAACATTCCTCAAACCTCTTGAAATTGCTTCTCCTACCCACATATTATCATGATCATGAGCCTCAACATTAACCGTGTCTCTAATCCAATCTTCCAAGGGTGCAGATCTCACCTTTAATGGCCTGATTATTCTCTTGCATGCTTCATTTGCGTTCTCAAAAGCCAAATATTCAATTATTATCTGGCTAGCTTCTGAATTTGGGACCATTCTCTTTACTGCTGAAGTCAGTCTTTGTAAGAAATCTGTGAAAGATTCTTTTGGGCCCTGTATAACCTTTGTAAATGACTCAGTTTTCTTCCCTGGTTCCTCAACTCTGTCCCATGCATTCAAGGCTGCCATTCGACATAGAATTAGAGTTTGCATATCATATAAACATTGTGTTTGTACTGCAGCATATTGGCCTTCTCCAACAAGCTGATCCTGGAAGATTTGTATACCTCTATCACTACATTGTTTTGCTATGTTTTTAGCTTCCTGTTTGAACCACATTTGCCACTGGAGCTGCTGTCCGGGTTCCAGAACTGCCTGTGCCAGCTCCGGCCAGTCCTGTGGTATAATTCTATTATAAGTTGACCAGGAGTTTAACATTTGTTTTACATATGGAGAATGCATGCCATAAGATACTATTGCTTCCTTAAACCTTTATAAGTCTAACATTTCAACTGGAGTCCAAATATTTTGTGTAGTCGCTTGACCAGGTTGCTGTTGAATGGTTACTGGATAAATTAAGGGTGATTGTGTGAAAACAGGCTTTCTTTCTGTAACCTTATAATCCAATCCTGAAACAACTTCACTGTTAATTTCTTCTGTCTGAATCTGAATATCTCTATAATTCATTTTAACAGGTTTAACAAGTTTTTCTAAAATTTTTATCCTGGCACTTAAATTGACCATCTTTTTAAATAGTAAAATAAGGATAAGAAGATTAATAATATACATAATTCGATCAACATTAATCTTCTCATATAGTTGTTCCATTACCATACTGCCTAAAATTTCAAACAAAGCCCAATTTTCTTCCAATGTACACATAAAACCCATTTTTTTTTAATGTGCAAAAAATCTCTTTTAAATAGTTTCCTTTAAAATATCTGATATAAATGACTTACCAATTCTGCGCAGAACAGTAGAAATCCGAGGGAATTTCCAAAAAGCTACCTAGCGTCCGAGGTGGAATCCAGAGAGAGAGAGAGAGAGAGAGAGAGAGAAAGCGTAGCCATGTTCTGGCTAAAAGCTTGAATCCAACCGCTTCAATGTTCCGGTATGAGCCGAGTCGAGCCTGGGCTCTGGTTTCCTTAAGCTCTGACCGACCACGTGCGCTAGCGTTTCAGCCAAAAGCAGCCTATCTGCAGTTGCGTGTAGCTCCTGCAATTAGCGGTAGCTCCTGCAATTAGCGGTAGCTCCCGCAGGCCTGAGTGGTTCGTAGCACCAGCTTTTTAAGCAAGTAACACCAGCTGCGGCTGTAACCGCCCGTAGCTAAGGCTGGTTGGGCCTGAGTCCTAAGCTGAGCTAGGCGTGGGTTAGGCCGGGGCTAAGCCTGAGCTAAGGAGCCGGGCCCGCCCGGGCGGGAAGCCGGACCCACTGCCAAGGCAAGCGGTTTTTTAATGAATTCTTGCTACTTTGGGCGCCAATTGTAGATGTATCCGGCTTGTTAAATAAGAAACACAGAACCGATTGCAGAGTTAAAAACCACGAGGTCAGAGCAAAAGCGGAAAACCTTACCCTTCACTGCTTCTGCTGTTCTTCCTCTCCTCAAGAGACCTACTTCTGTGCGTCCTGTCTATTTAAAAACTTTCTGTTCTGTTTTCTCATTGGTTGTAACCCAGCCACATGACCTCCTTGTCACTGCCTGTTCGTACAGACCTCCAGGTCGTCTATGGTTGGTATTGAGATTAAAGGTGTGTGTCTGCCCTGCTGGCTGTGTCCTTGAACACACAGAGATCCGCCTAGCTCTGCCTCCCAAGTGCTGGGATTAAAGGCGTGCCCCACTACTGCTTGGCTTCTGCTCTGGCTTGCTCTGACCTCAAGGCAACTTTATTGACATACAAATAAAATCACATTTCAATACAAATAAAATATCACTATAAAGCTGTGTTCATCAGGTATAGTCATATTCTAAGATTATAGCCAAGGAGTCAAAACATTCTTTAAAGTAACACATACTTTAACTATGCTAGAGTTCTCTAAATATTTTTACTGACCAAAATATCCTAATATCCTATCATTCATATGTGAATATATATATATATCACACCAGGAGTAATAACATTTGTTTTTTCTTTTCCAATCTGATATTTTTATAGACCACAAACATAACTTCTGAAGACACCCCAGGCACTGCTTATAGCATCTGCAATGGTAATCAGTGACCGATTTCTACTCACAAATTAGTTCCTCAGTTCACATGTTACAGGCAGACAGAACCCTTAAGAGATAAGTGTGAAACAGGCAAATATGATTTTGTGGGCAATTAATAGAAATTTTTATTAATCCTATGGTATTTTGAATGAAAATGGCCTTCATAGGCTCATATTTTTGAATGCTTGGTCCCCAGTTGGTGGGACTGTTTGAAAAGGGTTAAAAGGTGTGGCCTTGTTGATGGAACTGTGTCATTGGGGATTTAATGTTCCAAAAGCCACACCATTCTCAATTAGCTTTCTCTTCGCTCATAGTTATTCTTTCAACATGTAAGTTCTCAGCTACTGCTTCAGTACCATGCCTACCTGCCTGGTGCCATGATCAATAATGATCATGAATTTATCCCCTAAAACTGTTGTTAATCCTATGAGTTACAGTAGTGACTGGCCTGGCAAAATATACCAATAGTTTCAATAGTAGCATGAATGCAATGAAAGTAGCCAACTACTTTCTGATTAGATTTAAGATCTGTTCTACAGGAAGAACTAAATGTCTGATAGTATAAACCTGGTTAAAAAAAAATTAAAAAACTCATGGCTCAGGAGCTCATAGGCCCCAGTTATAAACTACTATTATTCTGGTAAATGTCAAACTGCATCCTAAAGACATATGTCTTTGCATACAAATTGTTGCAGCTCTCAGTCCTTATCAGAGACATTTCTTTGTGCAGTGGACATAGAGAAACTAACAACATATGAAACTGTAGGGAATAAGTGACTATGGAGAGCTCAACCACAAACAGGACTTTAAGTTTAGAACGTGAGCTTTGCAGCCTGCTTGCATTCATGGTTCTCTGCTTCTGACTGTGGATATGAGGTGAACAGCTGCCCAATTATCTTGACTTCTTAGTCCTAATGGATTGTATCCTTGAACTGCAATCCAAAAAATCCTTTCTCTTTTAAATTGCTTTGAATTAGATATTTCATTTTAGCAATAGAAAAGAAATTAAGACAAAAATAATGTGCCATTGTTGCCAAACAAATTAATACAGATAAAAGGTATAGAGTACTATTCAGTAATATCATAGGAGAAAAACTATAGAGTGCTTATTGATCTCTGAGATTGCCCTTCTCATGTCACATAGAAATCTAGTGGAGCAGCCTGACTTCAGGACATTTGTTCAGGGCTGGTCACCTTAAGAGACTCAAATCCTGGAGTCACCTCTATTTTCTATCCCTTGTATTTTGGTAAATTGTTCCTCAGATGTTCCAGACACAGCTCAACTTCTATAGAGTGCACAATCAATGAGTACAAGGCTCCAAATTTACATGTACTCAGACTGCAAGAGCTGTGTAAGCATCTTGTCTCCTGTCTGGAACCCAAAGGATGCTATGTGCCAGAAGTAGAATCAGTCAGACACTTGTCACAGAGATGGAGCAACATCAGAGAAGTCCTACTAGGACACAAGTGTATAGTTGGAGCATGAGCAAAGAGTCCTAGCTCGGGCAATCAGAGTGGGGCTGTCCCTGTGACCCAAGAACTGTGGAGCTCCCAGCTGCAATTCAGCCAAGGAGAGCAGGAAGCCTGCCCTCAAGCCATAAGAGCTGCCATCTGCTGTAAGCATAGGAAAGCTGTAGGATGGTCCTCCTGTGCTCACCCCCACATATAAGTATCCAAAAAGTAGGATATGATGGTCAAGGTAGGATTTCTTAGGTCTTAAGATTTAATGTTAATCCTCTTATGTTTGGGTATTGCTTGGAACCATATACGTCTCTGCTTTCATTTCTTTGGTGTGGTGTTTGTGTCTATATAGTGTTCATATATATGTTGGTGTGTCCATGTGGAGGTCAGAGGATACCTTTCCAGTGTCAGCTGTCTCCTTCCACCATGTGAGTGCTGAAGACAGAACTCAAGTCATCAGTCATGGGGGCAAGTACCTTTACTTGCTGAGGCGTCTCACCAGGCCCTATTTCTGTCTTTAAAATTGTAATGTCTGTCTTATGCTTTTCCTACCAATTGTTTTGGTAATATACAACTTGTTTTGATTGCACAGAATCACAGCTGGAGGAAATCTGCCTCAGGGTAAAATTATTCCTTGATTTAAATGAGAATTTGCACATTAGGCTTTTGAGTAGGCTTGGAATAAATTAAGGTTTTTGAGATTTGGAGATGAAATGATTATATTTATGTGTCATGTCTGAAGCACATGGGTTTTCAGGAGCCAGAGGCAGAACTTTACAATTTATAGGTCCCATTGGAGAACACATATTAAATTAAATTGCTATTGTTATGCTAAGGGTCATTTGCTGAGAATGGAACATACACATGGAGAATCAACCATTATGCCACTGTTCTAATCCAAAAGGTGGGACTTTCTGAAGGTGCTTATGTCTGTGGTACCTGCCCTCATGGACTAACCATGAGGAGAGGACTGCCATTCCTGAAGGACTGACTGAGTGTCCTGTCTCCACATCTCTCATGGTCTCACTTGCTCTTCTGTCATGCTTTGTGAAGCATAAAGCTTTTAGCTTTCCAACAATGGCTGATATAAATAAACAAACACCTACAGAGTTTATTGATATCAACCCTTGCAACCTGTAGCCTTCTGTTACAACAACAGAAAGTGGTCTGAACACTAGAGACTCTTGTCTTCTCAAAATGATCTTGATTTTTCCCCCACAGAGAAAAGTGTGCATTCAATGTTGATTTCCATATTATGAGCTTTCTGTCCAAGATCAAGACAGTGACTTCCCAAAGTAGTTTCTCTCTCTGAGAGCAGGTTGATCAATAACTAGTCACATATAGTTTATTCTTTTACTAGATTAAAATGTGTTATAAGCACCAAGTCTTCCAGATAAGTAATTTTTCCCCAAATAATGAAACTTCTCAAGTCACTGTGTTTTTGGAACTAGTGCCAAGAAGAAAACATTTTCCCCCAAGTTAGTCTGCAGTCTTAATAGGAAGTAAACACTAATCTTCATTACATGGCAGAACTTATTCAAGCTCCTTACCTCTCAGAATAACAATGATTTGAATTTGACTTTAATGTAGAAAACAACTCCCGTGCATTTTTCATTTAGAATGAATGTAGTTTAAATGAGGTTTAATTTTAGAAAATAGTTATCAGGTACCTTCTGTTGAGAGCTCCCGCTGTTTGGATGTGATTTTATTTCAGAAAATCTGCAGTTACAAATTCCATTTTCTTCAGAATGCTGTCACATGAGTGAGGATTTTGAGGAGAACTCTTGCTGTTACCTTCCATTCATAGCCATGATTTCTGAATGTGTTTTCAATTAGAAAATCAGAATAAGTTTATTTTAAAATCTAAGTCCTGATTCAATTTTGCACCTTTGAATTACACAGCCATTTTGAGCCTGGTCCCCACTGTTCTTGGTGCTGGAAGTCATCCAAATGGGGGGAAACCCTGGTTCAGAAGATTTTTTTTTATTACCCAGGTTTTAAAAATACAGTGCCAAAAGGACAGATGGCGTACTCAATAGAGAGTGTAATGCTTCTCTGGAAATCTAAACACAATATCCACCGCACACCATAAACAAATCCATCTGTAAGCACTTGTAACAGTATTGAAAAAAGAAATGAAGCAAGAAAGGAAAATGTGTATTGCCATCACTCAGAATGCAGAGAAGGGGTCACAAAGAGCTAGCAAGTGAAGGAAAGAATGGAGGGTGATAAGGAGATGTCAGCTGAGGAGCATCCTCCAACCATAGCAGTCGAAAAGCACAAGGATTTACAACAGAAAATCCATGCCACTTTCAATTTGTTGTAATTCCTTCTTCATCCAGTTCAAATAAGCCCCATTTCAGAAAAACCTCAAGTAATCATCCTATTGACACTTCATCTAGACGGAGTGCTAATGAGCCAAAATTTCCTTGCAATAATTTTTACCCGAGCGCTCACACTGTCACAGACCATCAAAGAAAAAGTGCCAGGCACACTTTCAATCAAAGAACACTTTTCTCTCACACAGAATTCAGTTCTCAAGTACTGGGGTTATTCATTCCTAAATATCCTTTTCCCTACTCCATTTCCGTTGTCTGCGTGACTTGTAATGAAACAGAACAGAAATAAAAATGTCTCATTTGCTGTTAGTTTGTATCTTTCTTATCCTTTCCATAATATAATTATTTAATTTCAGCCAGACCTGTTAGAAGCAGTCCACTGATGACAGCCATTTCTATTTCTAATTTAAAATAAATTATCAGGATTGTTTCAGTAAGGAAGGAGAGAAAATGTGGTAAAAAAAGGTAGACTTTCTAGCAAGAAAACTGCCTACAGGCATCTCAGAAAGTCCATTTCCTATCAACTACATTGTCCCATCTACAGCTTCCTGTTGTCATTTTTATTTGCTCCACTTTCGTTAGATAATTAATGTCATATTTTTTTTTCTCTTATGCTGTCAGTAATTCCTTCAGTGCTCACAAGGTAACTGCACACTATTGTAGATAGGTAAACCTTCCTTAAAGATGGAAATCACCATCATTTTGTTTAAAGACTAGAAATTTACACAAAGAGAAAGTCATGAAGGTCTGTGTCATTCACAACTGCCCTCCCAAGAAAGTGCATCTCATGGCAGACACATACACACACGCACACACACACATACACACACACACACACACACACACACACACACACACACACACACATATGCACATACCCATGCACATATGCATGTAGGCATACATGCATATTCACACACACAGTCAAATTGCCAGTTGTTAAAGCAATATTTCCAACTAAAAGAAATCAGTATTTTTCTGTTTCTAGATGTTTTCTGGTCACTTTTCCATTTCTCTGGGTCAAGCAATTTCAATCACAGCTATTCTAGGCATTTTGAAAAAAATAGATAATTGATTTTTTTTGTTTCCCCAAGTTAAGACTATATGTAATTAAATGGGGAAGAAAAGTAATCATACAAGGATATACCATATTTTACAAAATATGAACTCTAAACCTATACATGTGTGTTCTATGTGTGCAAGATACACACACATGCACGCACACACACACACATACACACATGCACACACACACACACACACACACACACACACACATGTTGCTAAAAACCAACATGTGGACCAATGGAATCGAGTTTGAGTTCATGTGTGTGTGGTTTTCTCTCTTGCTATAAACTGCATTAGTAAAGATTCCTGTCAAAGAATTTTAGTATTGAATTTCTCTTTATTCAGGTTTGGATGATTTAAGGAAGAGTGATACCAGATCTGTCATGTTCAAGAAATGTTCCCAAACAAACACAACCACAAATCCTTAAAAAAGGTCACAGATGATGTAAAAGTCAATAGAAATAGGAGATTATGTTAGGCAGACTTTTTGTTCCTGTGACAAAGAACCTGTCAAGGATGGTTTAAGGGAGGAAAGACTTATTTCTGACTCTTCCGCTCATGTTTTCAGAAGTTTGAGTCCATTGTAGCTGAAGAACACAGTGGCACACAGCAACTAACATTGCAGGAGTGAACAGAGGAAAAGAGGGAGGTGTGGGGAGCACATGCTTGCACTAATGTGGTCATACAAGCCCAACTCCTTTTAATGATGCTGGGCTTCAGCCCATTAGATAGTGCAAACCAAATCCAATATGTTTTCACCCCATTATTCCGGAAACACTTTCACAGGCACAGCCAGTGTCACTCTTGAGGAATCTCCTACGAGCTTCCCAGTTCAACTGACCATCAATATTAAATCCTCAAAGATAGACAGATAAAAATGAATATTCATCTAGAATCTTCCAAGTATTTATTTTTATTCTTTTTAATATACACTTGCCTAGACGCTACTAAAATAATCTATCAATGATATTTTAATAATTAGATGACAATAGAAATATTTAGGTCTATTATTAGGTGTTTTGCTATGAATTTTGTATTCCTTCTTGTAAAAAGGCAATGCTAAAAACCAACATGTGGACCAATGGAATCGAATTGAAGACCCTGACATTAATCCGCCCATCTATGAACATATAATTTTTGACAAAGAAACCAAAACTGTTCAATGGGAAAAAAAAAAGCATCTTCAACAAATGGTGCTGGCATAATTGGATGTCAACATGTAGAAGGCTGCAAATAGATCCATATCTGTCACCTTGCACAAAACTTAAGTCCAAGTGGATCAAAGACCTCAACATAAATCCAGTTACTCTAAACCTGATAGAAGAGAAAGAAGGAAGTAGTCTTGAATGCATTGGCACAGGAGATCACTTCCTAAATATAACACCAGTAGCACAGACAGAGAATAACAATCAATCAATGGGACCTCTTGAAATTGAGAAGCATTTGTAGAGCAAAGGACATGGTCAACAAGATAAAGTGACAGCCTACAGAATGGGAAAATGTCTTCACCAACCCCACATCTGACAGAGGGCTGATATCCAAAATATATAAAGAACTCAAGAAATTAGACATCAAAATGCTCAACAGTCCAATTAAGAAATGAGCTATCAAGCTAAACAGGGAATGTTCAACAGAGGAAGCTTAAATGGCTGAAAGATATTTAAGGAATTGCTCAACATCCCTAATCAGCAGGGAAAGGCAAATTAACATGACTCTGAGATACCACCTTACACCTGTCAGAATGGCTAAGATCAAAAACACTGAAGAAAGCTTATGCTGGAGAGGATATGGAGCAAGGGGAACTCTCCTCCACTGCTGGTGGGAATGCAAGCTTGTACAGCCACTTTGGAAATCAATATAGCGCTTCATTAGAAAATTGGGAATCCATCTAATCCAAGACCCAGCTGTAGCACTCTTGGGCATATACCCAAGGAATGCTCAATCACACCACAAGGGCACATGCTCAGGTATGTTCATATCAGCATTGTTTGTAATAGCCAGAACCTGGGAACAACCTAGATGCCCTTCAACTGAAGAATGGATAAATAATAAAATGTGGTACATATACACAATGGAGTACTACTCAGCAGAGAAAAACAATGACATCATGAGGTTTGCAGGCAAATGGATGGATCTAGAAAAAATCATCCTGAGTGAGGTAACCCAGACTCAGGAAGACAAACATGGTATGTACTCACTCATAGGAGGATACTAGATGTAAAACAAAGATGGCTAGACTGCTACACAACTCCAGGGAGCTACCTAGAAAAGAGGACCCTAAGAAAGACACAGGGATCACCCAACTACAGATAAATGGATGAGACCTACATGAGCAAACTGGACATGATGGGGAGTAATGAAGGGCAAAGGTGGAGGGAAAGAGAGCTTAGGGGAGTGGGAGATCCCAGTTGGATCAAGAACAGAGAGGGAGAACAAGGGATAAATGATAAAAAAAAAAACAAGACAAATGAAGACCTCATGGGAATAGGAAGAAATAAAGTACTAGAGAGGTCCCCAGAAATCCACAAAGATACTCCACAATAGACTACTGGCAATGTTTGAGAGAAAGCCCGAACTGACCTAGTCTGGTGATCAGATGGCCAAACACCCTAACTGTTGTAGTAGAACTCTCATCCAATAACTGATGGAAGCAGATGCAGAGATCCATGGGCAAGCCCCAGGTGGAGCTCCAGGAGTGGCTCTTCTATTCTATGATCACAGATAAGTTTATTAGGGTGCACACTATATTGGGGAACACAATATCAGATAACCGTGTGTGTGTGTGTGTGTGTGTGTGTGTGTGTGTGTGTGTGTGTGTGTGCCAGTAAATTTCATAGCTGACAGCTGACTTTCTGGACATCTGTGCTTGCTCATACTTATTTTCTACCTAGCACAATATGTTTAATCTGTATATTACATAAGTTGGACCCTTACTAAAGTCCAGTATTTTTCCCTTTACAAAAAATATTGGCAAATATTTAAAAATTGTGGAACATATGGTGTTTGTCAAAATATCTCACAATTACATCCTAATGCCAAAACATATCCCAACCTGTGCAGTGGCACAATATACAATGTACAATATATGCATGATTGTATTTGGTTGTATTCCCTAAATACTTTATTTACAAGGATAGTTGGCTGGATTAGACTTTGCTGACCACAACTTTAGTCAGCTCTTGGCTCAATCATGTACTCACGGTGAAAGGAAAACAGATGGTCTGTAACTGATGATGGCTTGATTTCTAATTTGTTGACTTAAGATGTTGCAAAGTTGGTACACATTCAGAAGCAACCACATTCTGAGTCCGAATTTTGATCTTTGCTTGCACTAAACATAAGTGGTATGAGACCACTTATGGATGGTGGCAGAAAGCCAAAGCCATCAGCCAACCTGGCAAGCACAAAGGGAGGCACTGTTGATTCACAACCCAGTGGGCCAAGCTGTACTATTTGTAGGATAGCTGGATGGAATGCATATTCACATTACGGGATTTTTATTTATGTGGGGTTTGTTGGGACATAACCCCCTTATAAGTTAAGAGAGTTAGAGACCATTAGCTAAGGAACTTATTATGAATGCTACTTGCTTGAATGCCCATTCTGGCCCTAACAGCTTGTGCTACTTGAGGTATTTGTGCCTTGATCCAAAATGTAGATCATAATTTCTGCATCAGGTTATGTTTAGGGTTGAATTATATAGAACATATACAAGTATGTAATGATACTTGACAAAAGAATAGATACAGTCAACAGGTACTGCCATTGTTCCCAATCACATCTCATGCCTTTGTCCTTACTGCTGACACTTAGGTTATAAAACCCTATAAGGTCTTTCACTTCCTCTAATTTGTCAAGCACAGTGACAGCAGCATTCTCTGTTTTATTCAGTGTTTAAATTGCCCAATATTTCCTCTCATAAAAAAATACCTTCAATAATATTTTTTAGGGAATAAAAGAAACAAGAGAATTTTGGACTTCAATAGCTTTATATTAAACTGATATTGATATTAGAATAATGTTGGACAATAGACTAAGGCAAGAGTTTCCTACCAAATGTATCAGTAGTTATATTTGTGGCCCATTCACTTACCCAAACAGCTGTCTCTATTTGACAACATAATGGTTACTCAATGAAAAACAATGTAGAGCAAATATCAAGACTATAGATCAAAAGTAGCTTCATTTTCCTCTGTCTTAAGATCATGTACAGATGCATGGACGCACATCTGAGAATGGTATTCAATGGTCAGTTGTATTGATCTATGCTTTCTGTTTTACCAGAATGTAAATATCTTAATGAAAATCAGCAGCAACATATACACAAACAAGTACAATAGTGATAGTTTCCAGAAAAGGTAGGATCTTCCCTCCCAAGACAGGATGTTCTGTGCAGAGCCTAAGAAATTAGGTAAATTAAACTCTCCTACTTTAAACCTCACTTGCAAGTCATGAACCCTGTTGAGTAAGTGAACTTTAAACAATTTATTTGACAATCCCTGCTTTATTAAAGTTCCAAGGGAAAATCAGAATGATTCTTATTTATAATGTTCCCTGTTACTTCTATTCTAGAAAGTCCTATCTCTTTTTTGTACATGTCAAAAACCTGCCTAGTGTCAGCCCTTCTTTATCCTCTGCCAATGCAAGGACCTGTAGTAAATCTGTCACCTGAAGACACCCTACCGTCCCCTTCATGCTGCATTTACAGTGCCCTCATCCCAACATTGTTTTCCAAAAATGGTTTGTCATCTTTTTAACATGGTATAGCAATATAATCTGTTCATGAGTTTATTTTGTGTTGCCTACCTCCATGAAACATAAGTTCCACAGGGCAGCAATGTTAGTAACTGATGACATGCCCTGAGTGCTGGCAACATTATCTCACAGGCACTGTGTCTAAGTGTTTACTGAATGTATCTTTCCCTTAACACATTGCTATTCTGTTCATTTTTCATTCCATTCATTGTTTTTGTTTTTGCACTCTCTGAGTGGATTTGTGCTTATTTCTTCCAAAATTAGATCATTAAGTTGAGAAATGACATATCTCTTCTCTACACGCCCCAACGCAAAACAATTAAGAGCAATATTACCAAAGTCTGAGAACCCCAGGAAACATTTGGATGCCTGAGTAAATGGATAAATGAACAAACAGCGCTTCCCCGACATGCCATACTCCCCATTGCAGCAACTCTAAATTCAGGAGTTCTGTCCCTATTCTTTGTTCTTGCATTTAAATAGGATGGGTGTAAATTTGCATGAACATGTGTCCTAATATTTTCTTTGAAGAAATAATAACCTTTAGCTGACAAAAGCTGAAGTTTAGCTTCAAAGGCTTTAATAAATCGTTAGTGAAAGTGAGAGTTTCCACAAACCCTGAGGCATCAACATTGCTGGGCCAAACTGGAGGTTTAAGAGAAAGGAATTATTACCACAGAAAGTGGCATTTCAAACTGTGTGTTTGTTTCTTCCCCCCCTTTTTTTATAACTTCATTTGAGCACTGCATCCACCACACCACTAGCCTGCCCCTCCCAACTCAAACTCAGGAGTTCTGTGTATTATGCTCACTTTTGTGAGGGCTTCCCTGTTATTTTCAGTCTCAGTGATAGAGAGATCAAAGGGAAGTTGAGCTATCATTTTGAGACTGTGCAGTGAAGGAAGGTTTGAAACCTCCTGATCTGTACAGAAGTGATTTTCAAGGAAAATATTCACATCGACATGTTTCATTGTAAAAGGGAATACATTCTGAGGTCTCTAAATCTAACTTCTTATCCTGATTTAGAAATATAGCTAAACAAATTGATTAGAATGGTATTCATCTTATTCATAAACATATATGAAAACAAAGATATTGCATTTATTTAATTTGTCCTACACTGGGATACATATTTTCCTGCTGCATCAAATCCTACCTATGAACCATTTTTGCATTTGTTTAGTTAGCCCTATAACAGAATACATATTTCATATTGTAGTAAACTCTACATATAAGCCATTACTGTCACTTCAGGCTCACAACAGTCTCAGACTATTGTAGCCAAGCAGAAAGATGGCAACATTAACACAAATTGACAATTTTTGCATATTATTAAATTAGCAAGCAGCAGAGTAATTCTGATAATCAATTCTGAGAGATAACGATCAATATAAATTTACTTATGAGACTTAATATTTTTCCCACACAACTGCTGAGAGTGCTTTAGATAATCCATTTTAAACCTGAAGAATCAAATGAAGTTCACATTTTAAAATATTATCAATATTTCTCTATATTAGAGAATAGGTTCTTTAGAAAAATTGAATGTTTACATGACCATACCAAGAGCCCCTATAAATCACAAATGTGAATGTTTTATTTGAGAGATAAGCTAAAATTCAGCACTCAAATCTGCCACTTCCAGTATCATGTTTCTATTCATTGTAGGAATATGAGCCATTTCTCCAAGACCCATCACCAGAGAATAGGTGTCCTGTGTTAACTTTGTATCTTCATTGTTGTTCAGTTAGGATGTTTTTATTGGTGTTATGATTCCCTAATACTATGTACTATCAGGAACTGAGAGTTTTAGGTATAATACACAGATTCTTCACTGATAACGTTATAAAATATATTCACAATTTTAGCCACATTTGCTGTGGGATGTCTTTCTGTATGCTGTGAATATGTATTTCTTTGATTGGTTGATAAATAAAGCTGCACTGGCCTATGGCAGGGCAGGGTAGAGCCAGGTGAGAAAATCCAAGAGAAAGAAAGGAGAAAGTAGTGAGAGAGGAGAAGGGAGGAGATGCCAACCCACTGTTCAAGGAACAACATGTAAGGGGACACGGGTAAAGGCATGGAACACATAGTGATACATAGATTAATAGTTATGGGTTGAGTTAAACTGTAAGAGCTAGCTATCAAGAGGCCTGCCACAGGCCACACAGTTTGTAAATAATATTAAGCCTCTGAGTGATTATTTTATAAGCCAGTGACCAAACCTGAGGTTCCCCCAGGTTTCTCGTGTGATTTCCTTAAAAACCATCCCACTGGCATCTGTCTATAGTTTTCTTCTTTCTGCTCCCAGTTTCTCTTTCTGAAGGGCCTAGATTGTCCCTTCATACAAGCATAAGCATATAGTCAATGAATCTCTTTTATAGGTGAAACTCACTGGGAATTTGTGGGAAATTTCATTTTCTTTCATACCACTCTCCCACACCCTGTGGTGAAAATGAGAGAAAGGAGGAAATATATTGGAAATTTTATTAGCTACAAACAGGTTTACCATATTGCATATTTATGATACAGCTTTTTTTTTTAACATTTTGGCTGTACTTTATCAATTTAGTTAATGATTAGTTCAAGTGCAAATGAGATTTATTAAACTTTGAGAAACAACATGATCATTTAGTATAGAATATAATCATAAAATCAAATAGCACTTGATGTCTTTATTTCACATACAAAAAATATTTCTTTCTGAGATTGTGTAACATGGCACAAGCTGCTTAATATATGCATTCAAGCCCATCCATTCTCTTCTCTCACAGGCAGAACCAATAATATATGTATGTATGTATGTATGTATGTATGTATGTATGTATGAAAAAATATAAAGTTAAATATAAATGGATGAGAAAGTGCTAAATTCAGGTAATAGACACATGTTATGAAACAAGATACAACATTAATTGTTTTTCTAGTTCAAAATTGATCATGAATTTTTGTTTTGTTTTCTTTTGGTGGTGGATAATCATATAAAGCATATTTGATAATGAAATTTATAATGTAATCTGAAGCTTCAAAGCATCTGTTTCTAATTCCAATTCTAACTATATGTAACTTCATAAGTTGTACATACTTTGGGTCTGGTTAGTTTGTATGTGTGATGTCTTTATTTATTTCCAAGTATTTTATAATAAAGTTTATTTTAAAAATAATGAAATCTTTTGGAAGTTTTGATTTTATTTTATACCATTTTGTAGCAATAATGATTTTTAAATTTTGAGAATTTATATATACATTACCACAAAAATCAACCTATGAAATTCTTTTCTGGGTGGCAGGGAATTGAGACAGGATCTTCATATGTGGCTCTGGCTGGTTTAGACCTCAACAAGTAGCTGAGGTTGGGTCCAACCTCACAGTAATCCTGTCTCTAAAGTGCTAGATTGCACATACATGCCACCAAACTCAGGAGTTATTTGTTTATTGGATTTAAACATAAGATTAGTAATAGCACATACATGTAAGAAGCTCTCATGATAGATTAAAAAAATGAAAAGCTAACATGGTTTGCATTTGAACTAATTTATTTTTTTCTATTTTATAATTTTATTATTAAATTATTCTAAATGCATTTATTAAAAATCTTTTTTTTCTAATTTTAATATTTCATAAGTGCATGACAAGGGTTACTGTCACATAAAATTGGAGCTGAGTCAGAATGTTGGGAGCAACGCCATGCACATATTTTTACAGTATCATGATTCAGTGGATTCAAATTATCTGGAAGCCACACAAAAATAAAGGGGTAGCAATTTTATTTAAACATTAAAACAAAAGCAAAATGTCTTTCCAGGTTTGAGTGTAGCTGGCTAGAAACACTGTGGGCCAGAAGAGCCGCACAGACATGAAAAGGAAGGCCTGCTTGCAGAAGTCCAGCCATCATGATATTCAGAAAAGCAGCAGAGATTTCACTGCCATCTTTATGAGCATTTTGCTTAAACTGAGTATCGATGAGCTTGGTCCCCATTGCTAAGTGGATAACAAAATCCTTGCTTAGAGCAATTAAAAGGAATAAGTGGATGATAGATAATGATGTCTGTAAAAAAGGAAAGTGGAGCCTAACAGGCCTTCCAACTGACTGTACTCCACAGCAAGAGCCTTATTAGAAGATTTGATTAGGTGCTTTTGCTGCAACAAGTCCCAAAGGAGCAGACTGCATCTCTGCTTTGCATTACCACTGGGGCATTTAATCACTACTGCTATGTTGTGCTACACCATTTCCTGGAAGCCTGCATACATCATCATGGGACTTCAACTTCTTGTTTTATGTTATTAGTTTTTTTTTTTTGTGTGTGTGTGTGTGTGTATGTGTGTGTTAGTCTCTTTGCATCTCTTCTATTCACAGTTAGATTGGTGAAGTGAATTTAGGAGTACTTAAACAATTCCAACTGTTGAGTAGCTTCTCCAGATCCTGCCAAGGCAAGAACAGGACTAGTTATCAATTCCAGAAAATAGATGTGCCCTGTGTTCTCAATATGGCCACAAGGATGAATGATATGTGTGGACCCAGAGCAGCAGTCTCTCCTTCCCAGAGATTATGCCCTTGATATTTCCATCTGCCCGGGCAAGCAGTTCGTGATGCATGGTCCTTTTCACACTGTTTGTCCACATGTTCTGGCTTTACATCACCCGCCTATGTCTCCTTTAGGAGAACATGACAGTGTGATCCAATCTGTCTTTTCCACTCCTTGAGAACTAATTCTACACCTGAAAATTGAGTCAAGCTGTATATGGTTGTAGCTCAGTTCCAAGTTCTGTTAGTCAGAGAGAAAAACTATTTCTCAGGATTGGGAAGCTATTGGATGAGCTGTTGTGTTAACCCCAGCAGCAGCGTACACATTTCTGTCTGTCCTTGAAGAATTTTATCTAGGTGACTTACCCAAGCCTATCTCTCTTCAGTATACAGAATGTAGTTTTTTAATCTGGCAGTTATACATTCTCTTGACAACAGCAGTACAGAAAAATTGACTGTAAGGTGAAATGTTTCCCTAGGAAGAACTTTGCATACTCTAGGTTATTATTTTTATGGCATTATATCCATAACCCCTGCAGTGTTCAATGAAATTACTAAGTGCATTGCTGTCAGTGTTTCAAGCAAATGAACACACAGGCAACCTATAACCAAAACCAGGTAGCCTGTAAGTCACTGAAGCACGTATACTACCTCACACACTAGCTCCAATGCAGCATCCTATCCAGAATGGAGGTAGGCAAGCACTTTCCAAAATTCTCCACTGTTCTACAGTTTCTCTAGCAGATGTCTAAGTCGAAAGGAAATCTTGAAAGACAAGAAGAAATGGAGGTAGAAAAAGAAAAGTAAGACAAGGATGAAGACGAGAAGGAGAATGGATGAAGTACTAAGAAACGAAGTGGAGCTGAAAACCAAACTGCATTTTTCTATGAGGATATCCTAATATTCACCCATCTAAGAAACACTAATTTTTACCTTAGTCCTGCTAACAGGTGACACTGGGGTCTAATTGGAGGAAGGCCGTCTTTGTCTACAATAGTCAGCTGACACTAAGACTTTTCCCTTAGAAAAATGCACATTCTTAATTACTTCTAGTTGGTGATTACTGAGCAATTTTGTTAAAGAGAGGCAATGATGACAGTTATACATTCACTCCACGTGGACCAACTGATATGACTTATAGAAGTGATTATCAAAAGCCTTTCCAAAATGTTCATAATCTCATAGATAAGAAGAACCTAGAAAATGCACATAGTTAAATGATACATAACACACAGGTATTCCAAAACTATGAAAATAAAATTTATCTATAGATGGCAGTACCAGACACCTCCTTAAGTTTTTCACACATATAAAATGTTTTAAATAGGGTGACTATTGCTGTGATGAAACGCCATGCCCCAAACAACTTGTAGAAGAAGGAGTGTATTACACTCACACTTACAAGTAACAGTTTATAATCTAAATCAATTAGAAACTGGAGGCAGGAGCTGATGAAGAGGCTGTACAAGGGTGCTGCTTGCTGGCTTATATCTCATGGCTTGGTCAGCCTGCTTCCTTATAGAACACAGCATCATTAATTAACCCAGGGTGGTTCTACATACAGTGGGGTGGACCCTCCCACCCTCCCCTGTCAATCACTAATAAGATAATTAAATGAGTCTACAGTCTTACCTACAGCACAGTCTTATAGAGACATTTTCTCGTTTTCGTCTCCTTCCTCATGTAAAGCTATAGCTGTGTCAAGTTGACATACAACTAGCCAACACCTAAAACAATTAGCAATTATTACCAATGTAGAGACACACAAGATCCTAATGTCTGTTTTACAAAGAAAGTAAAGCAGAACCAAGTGAGATATGTAATGTTAAAATGAGTCCCATGGGCTCATATGTTTGAACCCCCAGTTCCCAGATAGTCATGATCATTTGAGAGAATATAGAACCTAAGTCATAAGGCCTAACTGGGTGATCTAAGTCATTAGGGAAAAATGACAAGGATTTCAACACTAAATGTGGTACACAATGTGAACACACCACATCATAAGCTCCTGTAGCCTTAGACTTAGCCTCACATCATGCCATTTCAATAATGCACTGACCCCTATAAATTGTGAGCCAAAATAAACCCACAGTTGCCTCTGTGAGCCATTTGTCACAGCGGTGAGAAACATAACTAATTCAGTTGCCCATGTTACCACAGCTACTGTGAGCTAAGGTGAAAGTCTGACACTTGAATCTTAAAAATAGTACAAAATGTGCTTTCAGCTTGTGACGCGCAGGCCTCCAGAGTGCAGAAGTGACATATGTGAAGACGTGTTAGGAGATGTGACATTTTAGCAGAATTCAAGAGATGTTCAGCAAGATGCTCTCCAATCCGTTCTGAAACATCTATGTCAGGACAATGTTTCCTACCCAGTGCTCCTCTTAACGCATCTTAACCCTCCAATGGCTTACAGTCTAATAGAGCTGCTTTTTTTTTTTTTTTGCTTTACATGAGAATTCATGTTCCTTTCCTGAATTCAAAAGTCAGAAATTGGCACCAAGAAGATCATTTGAGAACATGGACCTAACCCACTTTCCCATCAAGATTTGTTAAGTTCAGAAATACCTGTTTGTAGAAGGTGGGAGAAATTATCTTTGAACCTTCCATATGGACTTCATTAACATTTACAATAACCCAACAACCCTCATGTTACATGGTATCACATAATAAATCTTTACCCAGGTCTGAAAAGGAAGTAAGGAGTTGTTTCCTCTTATTTCTGCAGTATGGACTTCCTCTTAATGTTGATGCTTAGAGAACTTTACTTCAAGCTGTTTTTAATTTTATAATCCATCATATGTTCTAATAACAATCACCATGGAGCATTTCTTAGGAAGGACAGCCTAGGATAAGTTATAAGCAGATGCCAAGTCAGACAAACACTTGAAGAGGCTGACAGGGGCTGAGAATGACCTGTAACTGGAATGGGAAGACAAAAATAGTTCTAACCACAGAAATGATTCATCGTGGCTTTTATATGTAAAATGATGCCTTTGGCTGCTTTATAGGGGAAGAGTTCCATAGAAGCAAAGGCAAAATCAGAAATATGCTACAAAGCCATAAAAAAATAACGAGGTAGCAAGAGACAGGGTCACGCACCAGGCTAGTGGCACAGGCAGAGAGAACCAAGGATAAATGTTTAAGCACAGAAGGTAGATGATGTCAGGAAGCAAGGCAAAAAAAAAAAAAAAAATCGGACCATGAGAGAACATCTGTTTTTCACAACCAGGAAGTAGCCTAAAGCTGGAGTTGAGGGTATAAAGCGAAAGGAACAAGAGGCATGATAACACTCATGTTGGGGGAGGGGATCAAACAGATATTAGAATACTTTCACAGTGAGATTATCTTAGCATCACCACTGACATCTGTACAGAAATTAGACAAAAATATAAAAGTTCAAATTATTTAACAGACTTTCAGAAATACAAAAAAGGTTTATTTCTTCAAAGTATAACATTATTTTTCTTAGCAACTCCAATGATGATCTCACCTTTAAATAGAAAAAAAAAAAAAGATTATGAATAGTAACTTCCAGATTCACTGACTTTTCAAAGCACCTGTCTCCCATCACAGGTGTGCAGAAAATGTTTGAGGTGTGATGCATAACTCCCTTGTGCTGCTAAGGAGAACAGAAGCATTGTTTTCCTCCTCCCACCCACCCGATGATGGATGAGGCCAAGATTCTTTTCTGGTCCTGGATTATTTAGTTCTTGAGATTTGTGCCTTGTCAGCTAAGAAGAAAATTCTGTTTTTTACAAACAGCTCTCTAATGATAACAAATGGTCAAGTTCAACGTGGCAGAAGCCCTTTCTCTGGATGTTCTTTCTGGGGGTTGATGACGCCAGCTCAGTGTGCCTATGGACAGAGAACCTCCTTAAGAAGATGACTAAAACGAGCAGCACTGCAGTATCCTAAGTAAGTGTCTCTTCATTTAGGTCCTCTACACATGCCATGCCATTTTCCATAACATTTTAGCTGATTGGACTGCCCTAATTTTAAGTAAATCAAAATACATGTTTTCAGAGACTTCAGAAGCTGAAAGTTCAGATCACCACTGAACGAGTTTGTCTCCTATTTATCCTTTAATGCTGAATAAATAATAAATAAAACGTATCATGGAGGTCTACACAGGTGCTGTGTAAGCCAAAGATCGCAGCAGCACAGCAGAGCTCCTATCTGAAAGCTAATAAATCAAGAGCAGTCTGTGTACTAAAACTGCAAGAACAGCGCAGCTGACAGAGAGTTTCTCAGCCACACTGAATTAAATCAGAAAAAGAACAATGGGGCTCCTTTGTTTTTTTTTCCCACTTAAATCTAATAGAAGCAGAAATACAAGTGTTTATGATTCTTTCAGCAAAGTAGACTTCAAAAGATGGATGCATCTACTTTGTTATACTTGAATCATACATCACGTCAGCCAACACTAGGCTTCTCTCATTGATAGAAGTTATGATATGTAAAACATATTCCCTAAATTCAGCAGTAAGGAAGACAAACCATTTCTCTACCAACACATAGAGAAATAGACCTTGTTTTATTGATGCATTCACTTAGTAAGCCCATGATACCTCATTAAGTAAAAGAGCTATAGAAAACTGCAACACTTTGCAGACTGTTATGTCAGGCTCATTAGGGATTAAGTAAAAGTATTGTGAAACAATTCAGCAGGATTGCTAAAAGATAATCAGGTGAGGACTGTGCATGATGCTCACAAACAGGGCATTCCTGGAAATGAGGTTTGCTTAGAAGCCTCTTCCCATTCTTCATTGGAAATGTGAAAGTTGTCACTGAACAATCTTTCTTAGAATAAAATTTTGAAAAGAAGTACAACTTTGAACCAAAATGCATAAATATAAAATCTCTAAATAAAGTCCTTTGTAAAATATAAGCAAATGGGTATATTATTTTCAAGCTCTAAATTTAAAGTAATCATATTAAAATAGAAACCAGAGGATCTATTCCAGTAGCAGCACATGTGCTTGGCATTCATAACGCCCCGTGTTTGGTTCCCTCAGAAAATATGTGTCTGTAGAGATGGAAAAATAACTACGTTGTGTCTTTTAAAAACACATTATAGGCATCTATTGTATGTTAAAATTTTTAAAAACACATTATAGGCATCTATTGTATGTTAAAATTGTTTTATCTAGAAGCTGTGTAGTATTAAGACACAATATTGATACTAGGGCCCTGAGTCATGGCAGCCTTTTGGGAGGCCAGTCTGGTCCTTGTCAATGCAGAGGCCAGGTCAGTTCTAGGGACCCCAGACTGCACCCCCACCTCTGGCCTCCATATCCCTGTCTACTTCTTTGGAAGAAGTCATTGGCTTTACCAGATGCCAGGCAGGATCTAGGAACCCTAGGTAGAACACCACCCACGGCCATCTAACACTCCTTAAAAAATGCACAATAACCCAAGACTGTACCACTCCCCTGAGCTCCATACTAGGGCCCACAGCACCATCAGTCTTATGAAAAGCAAGGCTGGTCCTAAGAATCCCAGGTAAGACATTTCTCACCACCCACAAAACCCCTTTAAGTCTGTCCAACAACCCCAGACTGCACCCCCACATATACCCATATCCTGGTCTTCAGCTTGGGAAGATTTTTGTTTTATCATAGGTCAGGCCTGATGTAGAGACCCCAGGTAAGATACCTCCCACTGTCTGCTAACACTCCTTAAAGTACACCCACCAACCCCAGAATGTACCCCTTTCCAAGGGCCACAGCCCAACAGCTTTACTAAAGACCAGAGTGGTACTAGAGACAGCAGGGAAGATACCTCCCACCACCCACTAAACTTCTTTAAGCATGAGCAATAACCTCAGAATGTACTCCCACCCCTGGGCTACATATCCCTGCCTACTAATTTAGAAGAAGTCTTTGATTTTACCAGATGCCAGGCAAGGTCTAGGAACTTCAAATAGAACATCATCCACTGCCAGCTATACTCCTTAAAACACATTTAATAACCCAAGACTGTCTCCTCTCCCCTGAGCTCCATACTAGGGCCCACAGCCCCAGCAGTCTTAAAAGTAGCCGGGCTGGCAAGACCAGGTAAGACACTGCCTATGGGCCACAAAACCCCTCTACACTTCACTAACAACCCAGACAGCACCTCCTTCCCCCAGGCTCCATATTCCATAACCTGATCTACAACTTTAGAGGAAGCCTTTCGCTTTACCAGAGGCCAGGCCCTATCTAGGGACCCCAGGCCAGAAGACCAGAGAGGAAAGAGAAACCAAGGAACAAAACACCCATCTAACAAAGACAAATGCCTTGACCCATAATCATCCCAAATCCAAATGCATAAATGCCAGTGTAAGAACCCAGTCAATAACCGAAAAGGCAATATGGCATGATGAGGGCCCAGCTATCCTATGAGAGCAAAGACCTGCATATTCCAACACAGCTGAAGCATGAGGAAATGACCTTAAAATGACTTTATAAAGATGAATGAGGTCCCTAAAGAGAATATGAAAAAAAATCCCTTAAGGAAATTGAGGAAAAGACAAAAAACTGGAAAGAAAGATGCGGGGGGGGGGGGGGGAGAAACAGATGAAGGAAACTGTTCAAGACCAGAAAATGGAAATAAAAGCAATAAAGAAAGCACAAACAGAAGGAATCTTGGAAATGGAAAATCTGGGTAAGTGAATAGGAACTACAGATGCAAGCATCACCAAGACAGTGTAAGAGATGGAAGACAGAATCTCAGGCATTGAAGACACAATCGAGGAAATAGATTCATCAGTCAAAACATCAAAAATGCAGAGAATATATTTAATAAAGTCATGGCAGAAAATTTTCCCAACCTAAAAAAGAGATGCCTATTTAAAGGTACAAGCACCTTACAGAACACTAATAGATTAGACCAGAAAAGAAAATCCCCTTGCCACATAATAATCAAAACACTAAACATGAAGAACAAAGAAAGAATGTAAAAGCTGCAAGGAGAAAAGGCCACATAATGTACAAAGGCAGACCTATTAGAATCATACCCAAATAGCTGCTCAGCAGAGACCATAAAATCCAGAAGGACTGATGTCTTGCAGACTCTATGCCCATCTATGCTCATGGCAACTTTATTCATAATAACCAGAACCTGAAAACAAACTAGATGTCCCTCAACTGAAAAGTGGATAAAGTAAATGTGATACATTTACACAATGGCATATTACTCAGGTGTTAAAACAATGACATCATGAAATTTGAAGGCAAATGGATGGAACTGGAAAAAAAAAATCATCTTGAGTGAGGTGAGCCAGACTGAGAAAAACAAACATGGTGTGTACTCACTCATGAGTAGATATCAGTTGTAAAGTGAAGGATAACTATGTCCCATCCACAGACACAGAGATACTAAGTTAACAATGAGGGTTCAAGGAGGAGCTCCCAGATCTCCCTGGGAAGGAGAATAGAAGAGATTTCATGAGTTGGCTGTGGGCAGGTAGGGATAGGAAGATGGAAGATCGTGTTGTGTGTGTGCACGGGAGGGGGGGGTAACTGAAAGAGACAACTGGAAAGGGGGGTCATTTGGAGATCAGATTAAAACCTTGTGCAAGGGAATCTCCCAGGAATCTGCAAGGATGATCCAGATAAGATGCCTAGCAATAGTGGATATGTAGCCTAAACTGGTCATCTCCTGTGATCATAGTGGTATCTTGCCCAATTGTCATCAGAGGCTTTATCCAACAACTGATGCAAACAGATGCAGAGTGGGGGAATCCTGCAGAAGAAGGGGAGAAAGGGTTATAGGAGCCAGGGGGCTTGTGGGCAAGGGGATGGGAGGAGCCACAGGTACAGCTGGCTTCAAGCATATTTTCCCAAGTTTGGTAGCTGTTGATTGGACCCTTTCCCGGTACTGTTCAGCCAGCTTCAGCATCTTTGAGGTCTCAGGGGGCACAGTTTCCCCAGCTGTAGTGTGTTCCACATCTTCCAGTAAATCCTGGGAGATATAGTGAATGTTCTTCAGGTATTCCATGTATGCCTCCCAGCGCCAGTTGCTGCTGTGTCTACCTGGCGTCCCCACACAAAATCTCACATAATCAACTAACCAGGGCTTACAGGGGCTCACAGAGACTAAACAGACACCAGGCATGCTGCATGGGACTGACCTAGGCACTCTGTATCTGTGTTTACAGTTGTGTAGCTTATTCCAGTTGTGAGATTTCTAACAGTGAGAACAGGGGCTGTCTCAGAGTCTTACTGACTTTTGAGATCCTATGCCTCATACTTGGTCACCTTGCCAGATTTTAATACATGGGGAGTGTATTAGTCTTACTGCAACTTGATATGCCATGCTCTGTTGATACTCATGGAAGACCTGCCCTTTCCTAAATAGAAACAGGAAGAGTGAATTGGTGGTTGGTAACAGAGTGGGGTTGGGGGAGGGAGGAAATGGGAGGAAAGGAGGGAGGGGATGTAAAATAAATAAATAAATTTATTTTTTTTAAAAGACACAATCTCTATAGTCCAATCCCCAGTTGTTGTTATTTGCCCCTTAAAAAAATTATAGGCTCTTCTGATCTAGTTACCTCATCTGGAAAACAAAGTCTGATAATGATCAGACTCTTTTCCATCTTCTAGGATTGTTACAAGAATTTCTTGGTGGATACAGTTAAAATGCTTATAACAAGGGCTAGTGTACTGCATGATAAAATGAAAGCAATTTTTATTATGCCCAGTTTTTACCTTTTGTGCACCCTAGCTCCTCTGTACATGTTCTAAATTGATTTTTACAGTAGCATTATCTTTTTTTCTCATTTAATTGATGATTAGTAATTTTATGTATTTATGACATAAAGTATGCTCATTTATTATAAACATATACTATTTAATGATTAAATTAGGTAACTTGGCATTTTCCTTTCCTTTTACATTTATCATTTCTTTGGGTTGGGAAACTAAATTTCTGTCTTTTAGTTTTTTATAAAATACATAATAATTTGTTATGAATTTGCCCATGTACTATGTTCTAGAGCATTAAGGCTCACGTTTTATAAGTATTTTCAAAGCTGTCTCTGAACCTGTCTCCCTACCTTTATTTCCTCTGGTGAGACTACCCTAATCTCTGCTGCTCTAATACATGGTACATGCTTTTCTGTACCTGGCTTACTTAACCATGTCCTGTAAGATATTTCCAGGTTGCTAGAAATGACAAGGTTTCTTTTGATGGCTGAATAATCTTTCGCTGTATACATGTGTTACCTTCATTTTATCCATTAGCTCATCAATGACTACCTCAGTTTTTCCTGTGATAATTGGACTAAGAGTGCTACAGTGCACACAAGAATGCATGTATTTCCTTGATGTACTGATTTCTCTCCCTTTGAATATTGATATGATATTGAAATTACTAGATGACATCCTTCTGTGTTGTTTTTATTTTCTACATATTATCCATTCACTATACTATAGTGCCTTCATTTAAGAATTTACATCCCCAAGGGCAGACTTAAGGATTCTTTTCTCTTCACATCTCTGAGAGTATCTCTTATGTTTTGCTGTTTTGATTTTTATTGTGGTCATTCTTCATTGAGTTGAATTTTTTTCCTATGGCTTGAATCTGCTGCCATTCTTGATTGTTTTCAAATAAGAGGTGGGACTGGAGATTATCTCCCACGTTTATATTAGAATTTTGACGGGTTTGAACTTGTACTGGTCTTATGCAGGTAACCACAGATCATGATTGCAATAGCGATAGTCTACCCACATGAGAGCATTTCAAAGTCATCTTTTTCATCCTCTATTCTTGCATTCTCTCTGCTTTGTCTTCCACTGTATTCCCTGAACTTGGATGGGGAATACTCAGCTGACAGGCTTGGAATTTAACTTCTGAGTCTCAGGACTTCAAACAGTTCTTCATCTCTCTGTTGGCTGCAGCCCCTGCAATGAAGTTTCTCTGTCCAAATCTAGACTATTCCAGGTCTATGGGCATAAATATTTAGAAGGCTATTTGACAGCATGACCATTTCACAAAATAGCAATAACAGGATCTATCCTAGGGCCTATATTCTCCCCAGCTATGGACTTCAGGCCAGCATTACAGTACTGGGCATGAAATGCTCTCCTGTGAAGCAGGCCTGAAACCTAATTAGAAAGTAATTAGTTATCCATCACAGTTATCTCAATATTGCATCTATGGGCATATTTTGCCTCGAAAGTTGATATTACAACATTCAGAATCCAGCATTGAGCAGAAACATTGATGTCTTTTCTCTCCAGCAGCTTGCTTGTCACTTTACAGCACCATGAAGGCCAGCCAGCAGAGGGAGAGGATGGGATAGTGAATGAATGCATTGTTCAAAATTAAGAATGTATGAAAATGCACTATAAAAACTTTATAGAAATTTTCAGGCAAAATTATCTTGCATGGGTAGGCAATGTTACTATCAGAATACCAGGATAATCAAATGAAAACCACAGTATAAGGCATTGATACCTCCCTATGAGTTATTGATCACAGAGATACCAAATCTCAAAAACAACACAGGCTAATACCATTGCTCTTATTACCCCCAAAACTACATGGTAATTTTTTTATTGATGAGGACACCATACATTTTTGCCCTCATGGTATAAAGAAGCCAAACTCAAAATGGACCTTTGTAAACCAAATGGTAGGGCTCTTTTAAAAATTTAAAATTCACCATTAGTCTTAAATAATCAAATATGGCCTTGTATGATAATATTAATAAGACTGGAAACATAAAATTTAAATAAGAAGCCATAGTAATATTTTTCAAAGATGTTATATCAGTAGAAAATGACTTGATAAAAGCATCCTAAATTCTTAACAGAATATAGCAAAGAACATTTACATAAAGGCCAACCATGGGTCAGATTCAGAGTAGAAGGGAGCATGACATGTAAACAGATGATGATTATAAGGGATTTTAAGGAATATATAAAATCTCATAGATGTTGCAGAGCTAAAACTGAAAATTTCTCATTCATATCTTCAGTGCATTTCAATATATGTGTAAATATCATCAATATTTCCTAAAGTCCTGTGTATGAATACTTCTTGCAAGTTCTAGCAGTAGAATTAGTTTATCACTATCAGTCACAAAATTGATACAATAAGTCCAGTTGCACAGTTTTATTTTATAAATAAATGGGTGGAGAAATGAGTAATAGATAGACAGTGAGATCTGTAAAAAACTAAATTATTTGCTTTCAAAATTAACTGCCAGTTTATATATATATATAGTATTTGGCATGCATGTGAAGAGCAGTTATTTAATTGTCATTAGATTATATCAATAATGTTTGCAAAACAATATTGTTTTTCATAGCAATAAAATTGTCTCTGATGACAGTATTTTTTGAATAATATTTTATATGTATTTGGTCATATTCTTTCATTCCTCAATTTCTACCAGAATTTTCCTACCTTCTTCCCATCCACGAAATTTTCATGTAACTTCTCTTAGAAAAATAATCAGAAAAAAATAACCTAGAAAAATTCAAAACATGAAAAACAAATAACAAAAAGAAAGAAAAGCTATAATGCAGTAAATACAAAAACAAAACAAAATGTGTGTGTGTGTGTGTGTGTGTGTGTGTGTGTGTGTGTGTATGTGTGTACAAAATCAAAGCACTGCAACCATAAAACAAGAAGTCCATTCTGTGTTGGCCTACCCTGCAGTGTGGCTGCTGTATCTAGTAATACTTTATTAGAGAAAACTGATTTTCCCTTTCTCAGCATATATCAATTGCAAATAACTTCCTAGTTAGGAGTGGGACTTTGTGTCCTCTTTCCCTTCTCAGTGGTAGAATGTTGTCCAGTTTGACCCTTCACAGGTCTTGAGTGTGCTATCACAGTCTGTGTGATTCCATTTGAGTATCAGTCCTGTTGTGTCTGTAAGATGCTATTTCCTTTTATCCTCATATACCACTGAGGGTTGCGTGATGCTCTGATCTATGGACATAGCAGTATGCCATTAAGAATATTTTATTGCTATGTCTCTTTAGCAGAATAATAATACTAAGTTTTCCCCTAGGCCTATATGACCTTTGTAATTTCAGGTTCTGGGTCTCTTTAACAGTGTCATGCATCAGTTCCATCTCATGAAGTGGGCCTTAAATCCAAGCAAAAAGTGGTTTGTTACTTCTGTAATATTTGTATCCATATTGCACCAGTAAATCTTATTTTAGTTTTTATTTTTGAGATTATAAATTAATAAGAATAGTTTCTCCATTCATTATTCCCTTCAAACTTTCCCATATACCCCATACCAATCACTTCCAAATTCATTGTTCTTTTTGCACTAAATTTTATTGCATACATATATGTACATGTGTATATCCATTCTAAATTAAACCTGTAGAGTATGTATAAAGTTACCTGCATGTATGTCTTTAAGGCTGACAATTAGGCACTGATGAAATCTGAGGATAAGAATGGTGGCCTTCCCAGGGGAGAGCACACCAATCGGCTGTGCACCAGTATATCTTGCAGGCAGGTCTCTATTGTAGGTCCCAGGTCTTATGGCAGTGCTGCTGTATTCTATTTACAGTAGGCTGAAATTGGAAACATCCTAGATATCCTTAACTATTGAATCATGAAAATTTGAAACATTTACACCATGCAATACTATTCAGTTGTTCAAAAAAAAAAAAAAATTATGATACTTGAAGATAGGTGAATGGCGCTAGAAAATTGCCAAACAGAGTAAGGTAACTCAGATCCCCAAAGAAACACATCACAATGTATTCTCTTATGTGTGGTCGTTACCATTTTAAATTTTATTTTTCTTTCATTGAAAATAGATTTTTTTCATACATTATACCCTTGTTACCGTTTCTGCTCCCTGTACCCCTTGTTCCTCCACACCTCCTTTCCAATACATATCCACACCATCTCTGTTTCTCATTAGAAAACAAGCAGGCATCCAAGGAATAATGAGAATAATAAAATAAAACAAAACAAAAACAAGTCAGAATAGGACAAAACAAACAAACACGAGGAAATGAACTAAAGAAAAAGCAAAATAGATATATTTAGATACAGATACACACATATGTACTTACACACACAAGCAGGAATCCCATAAAAACACAAAACAGGCAGCCAAGATACATACCCAAAGAACTTGTAAGGAAAAGAAAATCCGTGACTAGGCATCATGAGTAAAACCCTCCAGGATGTTATTAGTTTGTTTCATGTTGCCACTGTGTTCAAGCCCTATGCGTGTTAACACAGTCTCTGAGTTCTTGCGGCTTTTGGTCCAGCAGTGTTTAGAAGGCCTCATTTTCTTGTCCTCTATCCCCTCTGGTCCTTACACTTTTTCTGCCTCCATTTCCACAATGACCTCCTATGCTATTTAATCTTCAATTTACCAATAAAACACAACCTACTCTTTACAATGATCCTATATTGAACTTTGGGCTCACCTTTGAGCATTCCTATTCCTCATTTTCCACTTTATAGAATGCTAGCAATAATAGTTACTTTACCTCAAATATATTCAGAATTCAATTCAATTCAGTCCTTTAAGTTCCTCAGTGATATTCACAAATTCACCATAATTTATCACTTAACTTACCGAAAATACTATCAACTTAATTGGTATCTGTACATACAAAAACAAAAAACCTAAATGATTTAATCTACCAGATTTTATGTATATATGATATATATATATATATATATATATATATATATATATATATATTCATATTTATATATGTGTATGTGCATGTGTGTGTCTAGACAGAGCTTCGGTGCGTAAATCAGTTGTTTTTTAATTTGTGATACTCCTGTCTCAGCCTCCCTCTGGCTGAGACTATAGGTGTGAGCAACCATATCCAGTCTACAAAATTATGTATATCAGTTCTCCTGTGTTCTCTGCTGTTTTATTTCCTAGATGCCATCTCAACTCATTCTTGTAGCCATTTCTTATTTCTTACCATGGTAATTTTAGCTACCTAGCGTGAAAACTATTTTCTTTCATTTGAGTATGCTATTCTGTATAGTCTATGTGCTTTTACATCAGTAAGTAATTAATATAAATTTTAAGAACAATAAGTACATTCTACTTTACAAGCTTTTGAAGTTAAAATAACTACTTTATTATATATATATATATATATATATATATATATATATATATATATATATCATAGTGATATCTATTATTTTGTAGAATAAATATACTCTATAAAATTTTTAAAAGATCATTGTGGTGATATTTTATTTGTGCTGAAATGTGGTGATATTTTATTTGTTCTTTAATAAATAAAGATTTCCTGGACATCAGAGGAAATAGCCACCCATTATAAGTAAACAAAGGAGTCGGGCAATGGTAGCACATGCCCTTAATCCTATCACTTGGCAGGCAGGATCTCTCTGTGTTCAAGGCCACATTGGAAACAGAGCCAGATGTGGTGGCATATGCCTTAAATTCCAAAACTAGTTAACCATGGAGGTATGGAGGTCTGTGCATACAGACAGGAAGTGACAGAGTTGTGTAGGAAGAGGAAGTGATGTAGCTGAACAGAGAAAGAAAATCAGATGGCAGAACAGCAAGACGTGGGTAGACAGAAAGTAACTTGCATTTGGAAGCTGCAGAGTTGGTGAGGTAAGGTTGGCTGGTGGCTTTCCCTATTCCTCTGACCTCTCTAAGGCTTTCAGCCCTATATTTGGCTTTGTGTTTTTTATTTAATAAGACTGTTAGAAATTCATCTACAGATTATGACTTTGAGTAAAATAGAACAGTAACTTCACACATTTTTTTCTTTAAAAAATGAAGTTAGATACAATGATCTATAGTAGTGTTTTGCTCCTGTACTTTAAGAATATGAAACATGTTTTAAAGAAGACACAATACAGATTATTAGAGGTAAACAGTAGTCACCAAATTCTATAGATCTTGAAAAAAGTAAATTAGATGTCATGCCAAGGTTCAATCTCTTGTCAAAAATGAGGCATACTGGGAATGTGACTCAAAAGCCTGGCAGTTTTGTCACTGAGACTATACCCATGATTCAAAGATGGCACACAGAAATCAACCATGTGTGAGATAGGGTTTCTCACACATTCATCTTGTAGCTTCCTTTCTGACACATTAGACATGATTCAATCCAACACTGAAGAAGTCCTTCCTTAATCTATTGGCACTAAAGGATTCATGATGACATCTAGGATAATGAAAAACACTTCAGAAAGAGTAGAAAAAAAAAAATCTGCTCATAAGGCAATTTGAGTAATAGTGATACTGATCTCTAACATGAGAGTGGGTAAGCATGGCATCCACACTACTGTTTGTGATATGGGGTTTTCTTCTTCTGAACCATACACTGGCCTGAAACTCTATGTAGACCAGATTAGCCTTAACTTCCTATACTCTGCCTGAGGATCTCAAATGCTGAGATACGGGGCTGTGCCACCATACACAGCTATATGGATAACACATTTAATGCTCAAAACAGATTTGCAAAAGTGAATATATAGTAGAAAGGATTAAATATAAGCATATATTCAAGTAACAAGTAAAATTGAACACAAATGATGAGTGCATTTAACATCGATTCCTTAAATTACATCAATTTTGCTCTCATGAGGGTACTTTGTAACACAATAGTGATTAATAAAAATTCTGTGTAAAGAAAATACTCTTACTGAAAATTATTTGTGTAAACTGACACATGTACATCTTTCAACAGAAATTTTGGAGCATTATAAATGTCTAGATGGCTATAGACTTTCTGATGATAATAAAATTATTTGATTTGTACATATTGAATAGGGCTAAAGATACTGATTAGTTAGACTTCACAATACTAATTACTATTAACAAGTGTTATATATACCCAAGAGTAGGTACAAAGTTATATAACAGCTTACATACCTTTCCTTCTAAGTACATACATTTTACTATGATAATATTCTCATGTCTGTGAAACTTGGTAACTATGGTATAATGAAGCAAAACATGAAAATGAAAAGATCTTATGCATTTTTATTTATAATATGTAAAAAGAATTCAACTATTTTGTTCCATTCTTTATGCTGAACTTTTAAATTCATATTCAGGATTACACCAGAAAGCTGATTATAGAAAACCTTTGTAAATGTCAAGGGAACACAAAGCCATGCCTTGGGTGCAAAAACCAAATGAAATATTCTGTAATAAGTTCTATAGAGAGGATGAGTGCAAAGAGAGTTTTTGAGTCCAAAAGAAAGAATAATGGGTTCTTCCCACAATAGGAAAGCATTTAGTTGGTACCAGAAAGATCTGAGAGAGAAGATGTAATTTGAACCATGCCTTGAAGGATAGCTGAACTCCACTGGGTTGAGAAGAGGGAAATAAAATTTCAGACGGAATGAACAACATGAACAGAAGCCCAGAGGAACCAGAAAGAATGACTTGTTTATTTCACCTGTGCAAAACACAGCTCACATTGCAAATAGAATAAGGTTTATTCTGAATAGGAAATGCGTGACCATGGCCTGAGAACATGGATTCAAGTTGTCCTGAATAACATGTTTCATCATAGAAGCGGGTTGATGAATATTTTTATGGTTACAGAACAAAAGAAAGTAATAAACGTAGGTATTGATAACATACACAATAGAGTTATCAACAAAGAGGGGGAAAACTCTACCTTATGTTCTAGGTCTTATTTGATAATGTTCTTGGTTTGAGTTGTTCAAAACTAGTAGTTTGATAAGTTAACTCAATCATTCTAATGCTTTGACCTTTTAACACAGTTCCTTGTGTTGTGGTGACCTCAAACCATAAGATTACTCTCATTGCCACTTTGTAACTGTGGTTTTACTACAGTTATGAATCATAATGTTAATATTTGGGGAGATAGAGGTTTACCAAAGGGATTGCACACCACAGGTTGGGGACCACTGATCTAAAAGTTTTTAGCTGGTCGCTGAAAAGAAAAATGTTAGACACAAAAGGATGTATAATGAATATCTAGAGGACAGAAGAAGTCAAGATAACTTGGGCCTCAGTCTATAATGTTCCTATTCTTCCATGAAATTCAGGTTTATGGAACTTTGAACATATGTAACAGTGTTGGAATTCTTTGGGTTCCACAATCCAAGCTTGCCAGGTGTGATCTTAAGGAAAAAATTAGGTGACACCTTTTAAAGGAGAGGCTGAAATTTTCTGTATATTCATTAAAAGTGGGAGTACATTAAGTAGGTAAATGAGAAGCAATAAAGGTTTTACTTACAAATTAATTTAAATTCATATTTCACTAAATTAATGATTTGCATCATTGAGAATATACTTAAGGAGAAAACCATTACACTAGTTTAGTTAATAAGAAAGAACCAACAAGTATTTGGAAAAAGAGTGAAAAGGATTCATGCCAAGAGTATTTCTGAAGTAAGAAAAAGACTGGGAATTAAAGACATTAGTCTGAAAAAAAAAATGAGAAAACTAAGGAAATTCTCGTGTTTCTCATTTAGGTAACAGAATAGACGCCACTGATAGATGATGCCAGCAACTGTAATAGAAACAGTCATGATGCACCTTTCCAGAGCTGAATCCCATCTATCCAAAAGAACTCTAAATGAATATGCTTAAACAGTTGGAGCATTGTCCAGAAGAAGATTAGAAAACTAAAGGATAATATTTAGTATTACTAGAGTATTATGGCAACCTGAATCCAATGCAATTACCTGTCGGTGCACCAGTATGCAAATGTAGTGTTTCACTCTTTGCAATAGGAAAACAAGAAGAGAACATAAATAGTACTGACTCTGGTGATGAAGACAGGGATGCAATTCATATACTTGAACCACTAAAGAGTTAATGAATATCACTTGTGGTTATTATTCTAAGGGTAGATAATTTAATGATGAGAACATGTAAGACTTGTCCAGAAAAAAAAATACAGAGGAAGAAAACAGAATATAAAAGAAATTTAAACAGTTGGGGATAGAGAAATCTAACACTTTCTGAGAAACAGGGACAAAACACAGTAGACAGTAATAAGGTTGAGTCCTGCAGAGCAAAGCACACCGAGAGTTCAGTATTATCTAAGAAGATCAAAAACAAAACAGAAACAGAAGAAAGTTATGAGTGAGTTTTGTGATGTATGATTAGGGACAGTATGATGGGCATATACACAGTACTGATTTTGATCATTTCTTTTGGAATTGTGTGACCTTTGCAAGAGTCCATTCATTCAAAAAATATTTCAATTTATTCAGTAAATAACTATTTAGAGACTATTTTATGTCAAGACTGCAAAAGAAAATGTAATGTTATAACCAAATGCAGATAAACCTGTTGCAGAATTTCATAGATGTGTCCATGCTGCAGCAATCAGAAGAGCCTGTACAGAGTGGAGCACTGAAATATGGCAGAGAGGTCTGGGGCAGACATTCTGGGAAGGAGGAGGGCTGGAAAACACAAGAAAGAGAGTGACAGTTGGGTTCCACTTGGCTTCAAGAAGATATTTCTTGGTATTTCTTCCTTTTAATACATGTACCAAAAGAAAAAGGAAAGTGGACAAAATCAGTTATGTAAAGAAAAGAAAGTAGGAAAGCTCTAGCCAGACATTTGGGTATACTGTCCTTCATGTAATGTATATTGAGCCATCACTCACAGCAGCACAGATATTGATGCCCTTGTCAAAGAACAGCCCTGGTTTCAACATTTTTCAAGATGTAGCACTAATAAGAAAGAATCTAGCTTCAATTGAGCCTTATCAAATTTATTATCCAAATTTGATTCTGCAGAGACACAAATGCTCATTTTTCAAAACCATCCTTCCGAAATGTTATGGATGTGTAGGTCACGTTTGCATTGAGTTGGACAACTTTATTGCCTTGTTAAATGTAGTCTTTACAGTTATGTAATAAATTATGGTGAATATACACCATAATAATATGAATAATCCTAAAAGTAACAGTAATGCAGAACCATTTCACCATATAGTCACTGAAGTAATATAGTAATGTATATGTTAAGAAATTATAAAGAAAATGTCTTATAATAAATGATTACTTGTTGGCTGTCAATTACTATACCTTCACTTTCTCACATAAGATTTTAACTATGTATAACCAGAGGAATATTGTAGAAGGTATTCATGTGTCATTCATTACAAATTCATGTTGACAGATATTATGCAAATACCCATCATAACAAATACAAATGAATGTAATAGGAGAGCTAATGAGGTTTATGCCAGTGAAAGTAGGCCAAACACTAAGTAATGACTTAAACATAATTTATGTTACTAATGTCCCAGTGCTCTTAAAAGTAATATTTAATGGCATTTTGTAGGAATTAAAATTTTAAATGTATATATTAGAATTTTTTCTATCATTGTATATATAATGATCTGAAATATATTGCAGGTAATTAATGTGATAATCAGAAAAATTCCTTTAGTGTAAAAACATATTTTCTTAGATAACTAGAATAATGCTAGTGAAACAAAACCTTTTTCTAGCCATAAATTTACAGTAAAATTACTATGGAAAATGAGGGCAAATTATAAAAACTTAAATATACTTCCACTTAAGAATTGTCCTAGAAAAATGCTTTAATAGCAAAATTTGCTATGAAAAAATCTCATGTCATAAAATTTAGTTTATCTAAAATTGTAATGCAATGTTCACCAAAACCTGTGTTCACTTCATGAAACATTATTTTAAAATAATTGTCAAAAATGATTATCAATAGTAATAAGCACCTTATCTTGAAGACCACCTCAAAATCATTCCTATCATTTTGTATGCATCTTTCTCACTTGTCTCCGTGAATACAAATCTCCAGTAATGTAATACAATTTAATGTGAAAACAAAACAACATTAGATTACTATAATTATATATATTTTAAATAATTATCAGAATGTTGAAGCTTTATTAAAGTCTTTCAACAAGACTGTAATATAAGTGTTTCTTCTTTGTAATCCATACAGACTCAGAACAAATAAAAATCCCTGAAACAAAGAGTAATGGCAAGTTCTTGAAAAGACATACTTTATATTCAAGAAAAAGTAATTGTTTAACTAACTGATCTTATCAAAAGAGTAGAAAATTAAATGGAAATTCTGAAGTATGTATACTTTAACTTGATTAAGAAAAATAACAAATGTTTCTTTTGTATAGTTGGGCAGTTGCATGTCAGAATATATAACCAACAGTTCACCATTTTGCCTTCCCAATTCTAATAAATAATTTCATAAATTTCAGGCAACAAAAAAAGAGACAACAGTCTGTCTGACCAGTAAATTTCCACCCTGAGTCCCTCATCTAAAACTGACTTCTGAAAACTCTTCTGCAATCTTGAATTCTCTGATCTGGTCATGTCCCTGCAGAAAAGAGGACAGAATCTGTCCTGCTGCTTGTGTTTTGTAAATAACGTTTTATTGGAACACAGCCACATTCATTACCTACAGCTTTCTACAGCTGCTTCCCTGACAGTGCAACAGAGCTGGTGCTTATGAGAAAGGTGATGTGGCCCAAAGTCAAGACATATTGGCTAACTGGTCCTGTAAAGAAAAACCAAATTGGAAAACTGTGTTCTAGAAACTGTAAAGCTTCTAATTAGTAGCACACATTACTATACATGACATGAGTATAAACAGCCTTTCTTCTTCAAACATGTTATTTGTTTTCAGGAATGAAGTAAGGGTAGTAGACAGTTACTTGTCTTGACGGAGATGCAGAAAGAAGAGAAGCTCTGCCCAAGCAAAACCACTATTAAATGGCAGAACCAGAGTTGCAAATGGAAGCCTTCATCCCCCACTGAAGGCCAGTCTACTCTTACAGGGGAGAGGCAGTCAAATTTCAACACATACAATAACTCAAAATGATTAATACAGATGAATACACAGTATAAAATTGCAATGCACTATGCAAGTTCTTAATTATCTTTGCTAGTAAGTTTCTTAGGTTTATTTTTCTTCCTTTTCATCATCACATTACCTTGTAGAGTAGATTAACCTATACTCCCCAATAGATAAGTGATTTCTATTTGTTTGTTTATTTGATAGTAGATTCTTCTCTCACACAGTTGAAAATAGATTCTTCTTTCACATGATAATCCTGACCACAGTTTCTGCTCCTTCAACTCCTCACAGCTCCCTCCCCACTCTTTCCCAGAGCCATGCTCTCTCACTCCATTTTTGTTTAGAAAAGAGGTGGCCTCTGAGAGACAGAGTCAAAACAGGACAAAACAAGGTAAAATAAGACAAGGCAAAAGCCCTCAGGCTTGGACAAGGCAATCCAATTGAAGGAAAAGAGTCCAAAGAGCAGGCCTCCACAGAGAGGATGATTAGACAACAGGCCAGAGTGCAGGTGTCTGAGATGGTCTGCACTTGGCTGTACTGGGGGGGGGGGGTCTTTTGTTCCACTCCTTGGCATCTCTATAAATACCTTAGGGCAGAGACAGTCAGGGCTTGTTGGAAGAGGTTCTAGGCCCTCTCAGGGCTATCCTGTATTTTCTGTTTATCTCCACATTCTAAATCCTTCTATCTAATATTTCCTGCTGGTCTTACACAAGAAAACTCTGGAGAACTGTGGGTTTGGTGAGTAAACACCCCCGCAGAGGACCTGGTGCAGACCCATGCAGGCCCTGTGCTTGCTGCTTCAGTCTCTGTGAGCCCATATGAGCTCTGCTTAGGTGATCAGTGAACAGTATTCTCCTGGTGTCCTCGAGCCCCCTGATTCCTAAAATCTTTCCTTCCCCTCTTTCTTGGGGATCATTCCCCAGTATCTAAGGAGAGGGACACAATGAAGACCTCCAATTCAGACTCTCTCTGCAGTGTCTTGCTGAGTGTGTCTGTACCCTCTCTGACCTGCTGCCAGAGAAAACCTCTCTGATGAGGACTAGACAAAGCACTGATCTATGAGCCTAGCAGACTAGCATTAGGAATCATTTCATTGATGTTTCTTTTTTTTTTCTTTTTTTTCTTTTTCCCTTTCAATATAATTATTTTTAGTATTTTATTTCTGATATGTACTATCCTAAGAAGGATTGTATTGTGTGTATTTTGATTTTTTAACTTTCTTTTTATTTTTTATGTCTTTCACATCATACATCTTGATCCCATTTATTTTCAGTCCCTTCATATCTAGCCTTTGTTGTCACAACCTACCCCACAAATAAAATAAAATAAAATTTAAGAGAAAAAAAAAGGAAAAAAAATCTCATCATGGAAGCTGTAGTGTGACACAGTGAGCCATGTAATAAACCCCCTTTTACATATATCTTTACTTGCAAGTGTCATTGGTTTGGTACAAGGCCTCTGGTTTCTGCTTCACTATTAATACTGTGCTCTCACTGGAGCTCTGCTTGGACATCCTGTTGTTGCCCTGCATCATAGAGATCCTGCAGCTTTGGATCTGCAGGACTGGCCTCTTCACATCCTCCAGCAGCTCATAGATAGGGTGCATATAGAGGTGGGCCAACTCATAATCCTGGTTCTAGACCTAGGTAGTTGCAGAGTTGGTCAGCCTGCCAGCTTTCCCCAGTCTCCAGCATTGCCTGGGCTTCTTCACTCTTTGCAGTGACAAGCAAGGGGCAGAGCCAGTTATCCTGCTCTCATGCCCTTGGGATCGGTTTTCCCACACCTACACCTACAGGCTCAGCTCTCCTGTGTTGCCCAGGCCAGGTACAGGGGCTACTTTCCAGAGTGCTGCAGCTGATGAGGAGCACAGATAGCTCTTCTGCTCTTAAGACCTCAAGGTCAACTCTCCAACCTGCCACAGGTGGAGGGGGGCATCTCTCTTCTGCCCACACCACCATATGGCAGATGAGGGTTGGGATCAGATATTCCATGTTCACCCCCACCCCAGTCAATAGGGCCAGCTCTACAGCTCTATTCTGTTGCCCAGGAAAGGTACAGTGTTCACTTTCCTGAGTGCCCAGAGGATAAGGCAGAGTGTCAGCTCCCTCACCCACCACAGGTATTCAGGCAAGAGGGAAAAGGCATATTTCCCTCACCCTCACTATCACATGGCAGATGAGGGGGATATGGCTATCTATCCCACTCTCACACCCTCAGGGACAGCTCACCCATACCTCTACCAATAGAGTCAGCTCTGTTGTGTTGCCCAGGTGAGGAGCATGGCCAACTTCTCCTGAGTGTTGCAGCTGGTTGGTAAGGGAGAAGGTCAGCTCCCTCTTTTGTCACAGGTGGTGAGTAGTGAGGGATAAAATGCCCCCACCCACATTCCCGAATGATGGACAAGTAGTGAGAACAGCTCTTCTATGCTCAAAAATTTGATGCTGGCTTACTCACATCTCTCTGCCAACAGAGTCAGCTCTATTATGCAGGTGAGGTGCAGGGCATGTTCTCCTGAGTGCTGCATCTGGTGAGGAGCAGGAGCAGCTCCCCAGCTCTTATGACCACAGGGCCAGCTCTCCCACCTGTCTCAGTCATAGAGGATCAGGAGGGGAGGTCATCTCTCTCTCACACATGCTGTCATTTGGCAGATGAGGGGTGGGGCCAGATCTCCTACATTCACATTCTGAGGGACAGCTTACCTGTGCCCCTGTCAACAGGATCATCTTTGCTGTTCTGCCCAGATGAGGTGCAGGGTCCACTTTCCTGAGTGTTGCAGCTAGTAAAGGGGAGGGTCAACTTTGTCACTAGCTGGAAACCGTAGGGCCTAGTTGGGAGGGCATCTTTCCCTTGCCCTTCCACACACACCAGAGATGAGGGAAGCGGTAACAGCTATGCCCTTCTCATGCCATCAGGGCTGGATTACCACTGTCCCTGTCCACATGGTTAACTCTACTGTGCTGCTCAGGTGAGGCACAGGGCCCATTCTTCAGAGTGCTGCAGCTGGTAAGGGGTTGGGTCAGGTCCCCCACCTGCTTCAGGTGTCAAGGAGACAAAGGAAGAGGATATCTTTCCCTCATTCATGCCATGACATGGTAGACCAGAGGGGAGTGACCTTCTCTCCCATTCTCATGCCCTCAGGGCCAAATCACCCAGCCCCGCGTGAACAGGGTCAGCTCTATTGTGCCTCCCAAGTGAAGAATAGAACCTTCTCCCGAGTGCTCAATCCACTGGGGCAGGACTAGTGTTCTCTAGTGTTGCAGCCAGTTGTGTAGCCGTATCCTCTTGGCCTTCAGTGGTATCAAGAGCCATGGACATCAACACAGACTATAGCTGTGTGGGGGCACCATGAACCCAGACATGGGCCCCAGCAGCAGCCCAGGCCCAGACACCATGGCCCTGGGTGGCAATTAAGCCACCCACCCCAGACCACTCCTCACTACTTTTGCCTCTTCAGATATGCCTTTGTCCACAGGAAATGAACCATTTCTGTCTCTCTTTCTCTCTCCCTACCACACCATACATTTGTTCACCATAACAGTGTCCATCTGTCCAGTGCCACAACAGGCCCATGTTTTCTCTTCAGAGCCCTAGGAAGACTGCAATAGAGCTGCATGTGGGTCCCTTTGTCCCACTCAGTGCTGGGTTTTTATTTTTATTTCCAAGATTATTGGCCCCAGAGTCTTTGAGAACACTTCCTAAATAGACAGATTCAGCTACATACCCTGGTGCTTTATTCATTGTTGTTCAAAATAGCCTTTATTGGTTTAAACATAACAAAAGAAACCATGCTACTCAACATTTCAGTATTTAACTTTGTTTTGGGTGTAACAATGCACCATTGTCTTAAAGTAACTTAAGTTTGACACAAAGGAGAATGGAGGAAAAGAGAAAAGAAAGTCAGGAGCAGTTTGTAAGTTGTATTGTGCTTAAATCACATTTTCCAGGGTGATAGATGAGAAAAATCCCATTAATACCTTACATTTACACCAATGTCAATGAAAATTCCACCAACCCAGGCCAAAAGAAAAACATGCAAGTAAATATAAAGGCTAAAATCGGATTTACCATAACTCAAAGTCCATTCTCCTAACCAAAACCTTGAGCATGGTTACTATGATTTGATTGGCACAATCTTCCTATCAAATTCCTAGAATTGACATTCAAATGTTCTATGTGCTTTTCTAAAAGAGGAAGGTAATGTGCTTAGCAACTGTGCCATTTCAGAAGGAAAGTGAAACACTGAGCTGAAGCTCGGGGACTACACTGGCTAGACAGTGCTGGAGAGAGGATATCAGCTTGGAGTTCTGATACCAGATGGAATTTTCTGTACATTTTATCAACATTTAAGTTGACAAAATGAAGAATGTAGCATTGGACATACAAGAAAAAGACATGGGGCTCCTGACCATGCCACTATTATTCCTTTCACAAGATGCTCAAATCTACCAAATGGATCTTACGTAGCTACTTTGGCAATAGCACCAGTGTTGAACCAACCATTGCTCTTTTTTTGTTTGTTTCTTTTTGTTTTTGTTTTTGTTTTTGTAGACAGGGTTTCTCCGTGTAGCTTTGCACCTTTCCTGGAACTCACTTGGTAGTCCACGCTGGCCTCAAACTCACAGAGATCCGCCTGGCTCTGCCTCCAGAGTACTGGGATTAAAGCCGTATGCCACCACTGCCTGGCTTAACCATGGCTCCTATAATGAAATCTGTTTTTTGTTTTTTTCGAGACAGTATTTCCTCTGTAGCTTTTGGAGGCTGTCATTGAACTCACTTTGTAGACCAGGCTGGCCTCGAACTCACAGAGATCCACCTGCCTCTGCCTCCCAAGTGCTGGGATTAAAGGCTTGAGCCACCGCTGGCGCCAGGCTGGAATGCTCTTATAGAGCAATAAATAGCTATAGAAACGACTCTGGAACCAGTGAGATGTACCAGCCAATAAAGGTGCCTGCTACTGAGCCTGGTGACCTGAATTTTCCTTGGGACTCACATAGTGAAAGAAAAGAGCTTACTCCCAAAAGATTCTTTCTGACCTCTATGCATGCTCTCATGTACTCCTTCTGTCCCACACACAATAAAAAGAAATTTGAATTTGAATTAAACAATTAGAAGGCACTGGATTTCGTTTCCTGATGTTAGGGTTTTGCTATTGTTGAAGATACACATTTCACCACTACCTCTGTTTTATATATATTGATGATAGAAAAAAAAATTTAGTACAAGCCTGTTACAAAAGTCAAATCACATTTCAAGGAAGCAGATCATTATTTACTGTTTTAATTAAGTTAGTGGAAATTTATGTCTTAGTCTGTTTTCTTTCCTTTTTTTTTTTTAAATAGATGTATACTGTGCATCACCTCTGTTTCTGCTGATTTTGTTAGAAGTCATTTATGTGTTTCTGCCTCTGGGGCTTTATTGACCAGTTAACTGATACCCACTTCAACAGTTGCTTGGTCCCTTTCCAGATTATTGTGTAATCTCGCCTGCCTTTTAGAATGAGGATGACAAGTCCATCTTGTGATTCATCCAATCTATATAAAACAGAACCTCAAAAAAAAAGTGGTGGTGTCTTCTTAGCTTTGGATGGGTTAATATTCATGTCTCATTAAGGGCTGAGTACTCATGGTCATTGATTCTAAGTACTTTGACCAGTTATGAGTCTGTGTTAACCATTACCCACTGCAAAGAGAAGCTTTTCTTTTTATTGAAAATTATTTTCTAGTATCCTGATTACAGTTCCCCTCCCTCTCCTCCTCCCCTCCCTTCCACTCCACATCCACTCCTTTATGTCTCACATTTGAAAAGAACAGGTTTCTAAGTGATAACAACCAACCAGGACAACATAAAAAAATAAATAAATAAGATAAAACAAAACCGTCACATCCAGGCTAGGCAAGGCAATCCAACAGAAGGAAAAGAGCCCCAGAGAGCACACAACCATTCATTATCACAGTCAGGAGTCCCACAAAAACACTAAGCTGGAAGCTATAATATATATGTAGAGGACCTCATACAGACACATGTAAGACCCATGCTTTCTGCTTCAGTCTCTGTGAGTTCACATCAGCCTTGCTGAATTGATTTATAGGGGCTTGTTCTCCCGGTGTCCTCCATTCCCTCTGGCTCTTACACTCTTGTTGCCACCTATTAGGCAGGGTTACTAGAGGAAAAAAAATGATGGAGACATCCCATTTAGAGCTGTATGTTCCAAGGACTGACTCTCTCTCTCTCTCTCTCTCAATAATGTCTAGCTGTGGATCTCTGCATCTGTTACTGTCTGCTGCAGAAGGGATATTCTCTGATGATGACTGAATAAGCCACTGATCTATTAGTATGGCGGAATAGCATTAGGAGTCACTTCATTGTTTTTTGTTTGTTTGTTTGTTTGTTTGTTTAGATCAGTAGTGTTTGGTTTAACCCTAAGTCTCTAGTCTCTTTAGTCTCTGGTTCTTGGTCATCCATGCAGTATGTTATGGGTCTGTCTTTTGAAGTGGGCCTTCAGTTAAATCAGACATTGATTGGCAACTCCTACAAGTTCTGTCCAACCATTGCTCTATCGTATCTTATAGGAAGGGCAGATTGTAGGTCAAAGATTCTGTGGCTGGGCTGCTTTTTACATTTCTCCTTTGTTAGCCTGCGGACTATCTTCCCACACAAAGACACTAGAACATTGGGATGAAGGCTCCATGTAGACACCAGCTTGACTTCTTCATGTTCAATGAGTCCTGTGGGTATTATCTTCTGCCAGGGTGCCTCATTGTCAGTGAGCAGAGAGTAACACATTGTCTTAGTGTTAGCCTGGATTATGTGGGGATTTCCACAGGATCTCCTTGGCCAGCAACTCAATTGAACACAACTCAGGCTCACTACTGGAAGCCAAAGATAAACTTTTTAAAAAAGGCTAAAAGCAACACTAATCTATTGGTATAGATATAAATACTTTCAAAGGCATTGGACAATATGCCAGTTTATCAAAAACAGAAGCAGTGTCCCCTTAGGACCTATGGACTTCCCAGTTAGGAGCTTTTGTCCAAGTGTACTGAATCAGGCATGAATTGATCCTGTGGAGTGGGCCTCAATCCAATCAGAAAACAGTTTGTTAGTTCCACAACAGTCAATCCACTTTTGTGCCAGGGAGTATATCTTATGTCACAAGTTGACATTAGAGCTTGCCAGGCTCACAGCTAGACAGAACTGTCCATGGCTTTGTTCCCCCAGCAACAAACAGACTTTCCTCACTATGAAAGCTAGCCAGCAGGAAGGCTGCTTCTAGCTTAGTTCCAACTTGATTTCTATATGTCCTACAACCAAGGTATATATTGTCTTCAGCAATGGAGTTCAATCATCTAATTGTAGTGTGAAACCCAAAGCAATGGCAACAGCCTGTATTTTGGGTGGAGACTCTAAAGTCTCCTGAATAACAATTGGAAATTTATTTGGAAATTTACTTAATAACCTATGACTTCAGGAAGTAATTCCCATGCAGGGAATTACACTTCAAACTGGTTTTTATTTGTATTTTCAACTAACAGATGAAGGAGAAACCCATATTGCTACTCATATATCTTAATTTTATTAACCCTGTCCTCCACACCAACACTCATTCCTCCATCTCCATCCTCACTTAAAACTTTCTACTTCCTCCTACAAGAAAGTAAGGCCTCCTATGGGGAGTCGGCAGAGCCTTGTACATTCAGCAGAGGCAGGTTCAAGCCCCTCCCACTGCCTCAAGGCTGTGCAAAATATCCTACAATAGGTAGTGGGCTCCAAAAAGCCAGATCATGCACCAGATGGATCCTGATCCTACTTCCAGGGATCCCCGTAACCAGATCAAGCCACACAACTGTCTAACTTATGCTGAGGGCCTAGTCTAGTCCTGTGGAGGGTCCACAGGTGTTGGTCTAAATTCATGTGTTCTACTAGTTTTTTTTTTTTTTTTTTTTTTTTTTTTTTTTTTTTTTTTTGTCATTGTAGGTTCCCACATCATGATCTTGATGCCCATCCCTTATAGAATCCCTCTTCTCTCTCTTCGACTGGACTCCTGGAACTTGGCCTGGTGTTTGGCTATGGATCACTGCAACTATTTCCATGAGTTACTGGAGAAAAACTCTATGATGACAGGATATTCCCCAATCTGATTACTGTGGTAAGCCAGTGCAGGCACCCTCTCCACTATTGCTAGTAGTCTAAGCTGGTGTCATCCTTGTGGATTCCTGGTTCTCGCTATCGTATTAAGCCTCCCTATCCCCATGAAGTCTCGCTCTAACAGCTCTTTCATTGTTCTCCCACTCTATTCCTGTTCCAGCTCAACCATTTCAGTCCCTTATGTTTTCATCCCCCATCCCCTACCCTCCATTGCTCCCCTATCCCCAGTTTAATCTTGAAGACACATCTATTTCTCCCTCCCAGGGCAATCCATGTACCTCTCTTAGGGTCCTCCTTGTTAACTAGCTTCTCTGGAGCTGTGGGTTGCAGTCTAATTATCTTTTGCTTTATATCTAGTATCCACTTATGAACAAGTACATACCATGTTTGTCCTGAGTCTGAGTTACCTCACTCAGGATGATATCTTCTAGTTCCATCCATTTGCCTGTAAATTACTTGATGTCATTGTTTTTACTGCCAAGTAGTACTTCATTGTGTATATGTACTACATTTTCTTAATCCATTCTTTGGTTTAGGGACATCTAGGTTGTTTCCAGGTTCTGACTATTACAAATAATGTTACTATGAACATAGTTGAGGTGTGTCCTTGTGGTATGATTGAGCATTCCTATGCCCAAGAGTGGTATAGCTGGGTCTTGAGGAAGACTGATTTCTAATTTTCTGAGAAACTGCCATACTGATTTCCAAAGTGGCTGTACAAGTTTGCATTCCAACAAACAGTAGAGGAGTATTCCCTTTGCTCCACATCCTCTCCAACATAGACTGTCAGTGTTTTTGATCTTAGCCATTCTGACAGGTGTAAGATGGTATCTCAGAGTCATTTTGATTTGTATTTCCCTGGTGACTAAGGATGTTGAATAATACCTTAAATGTCCTTTGGCCATGGGTAGATTGGTTGGGTGGACAGGGGAGGCTGAAGGGGCAGGAGGAGGAAAGAGTGGGACCTGTGAATGGGGTATAAAATGAATTTAAAAATTCTTAAAAATAAATAAAAAGTAGAGAGAAAAGTAGTAGAAAGAAAAACATCTTTCTATTGCCAATACACCTCCTCTGCTTTCATGTCACATGAGTTCTTCTAGTCTCACTTCTCATAAGCCCTCTTTACTGTTCACTCAATGGCCTCTTCCTAGCTCCATGATCTCTTCATATGCACTCCAAGTTAAACACAGAAATCTAAAAATTCAAAGCTAAGTTCTGCATAAGAGAAAAGTTGTAGCATTTCTTCTGTTTTCAGTATAATGATTTCTAGTTCCATCCATTTACTTTCATATTTCATATTTTCTTACTTTTTAACTGAATAAAATTTAAATATATCTTGAAAGTATCCATTTTTTGATCTCAAAATTAAGAGACTACATTTCTTTAAATAATTTTAAGCAATAGTAGAACTTACTAGAATTTAGCCTGTTTGTTATTATTATGTGTAGAAATGTTATTGTTTTTTCTTGAATTCTGTATAACTCTAGATGGATATTCTATAAGGAAATTGTATGCCTACATCTTTATCTGTAGATAGATACATATATAGACAGACAGACAGAGATAGATGATAGATAGATACACACATACATAGATGCCTTCATACATACATACATAGATGCTGTGGGATAATGTTTTTGTGCACTGATTTAATAAACACTGACTGGCCTGTAGCCAGGCAGGATGTATAGGTGGGATAATCAGACAAGGGGAATTCTGGGAAGAGGAAGGGCTGAGTCAGTAGACATCAGCCCAGCCCACCGTCCACAGAGCAGCATGCAATGGCACACAGGTAAAGCCACAGAACACATGGCAACATATAGATTAACAGAAATGGGCTGAGTTTAAGTGTAAGAGCTAGTTATTAGTAAACTTTAGGTAAAGGCTGTGCAATTTTAAATATAAGCCTCTGTATGTTTATATGGGTCTGAGTGGCTGAAGGACTGACAGAGGAGAGAGATTTGTCTTGACCACAGGCCAGGCAGGACCAGGAAAACTTCAGCTACACATAGATATCCAAATTTATATATTATATATATTTTAAAATACAATGGACTTTTCAGGTTCTCTTTTTCTCATATGTTGGTGAAACATAGATTATATTTCATGCAAATCAGAATTTAAGATAAGTTAGTCTCAGAAATCAAGCTATCTAATAAATGAATCAAATTATAAAGTAAAAAGTTTTCATAATTATCCATTTGGGTATCAAAGTATATCTCTGCCCCAAAGGTATGTATGGCCTAATCTTCTAAGAAAATTTGTCTTGGAAGTATCCTACAAAACTGTTCCTAAAGAATGTCACCAGGACAAACAGGGATGCTTGTCTATCTCTTCATTAATGTGTGTGCATTTGTATCATTTAAATAAGACCTATATATAAACAAATAAAGAAAATTAAAAATTTTTATACTACTGAAGTATAATTTTTTATTAGAAAGAAGATATCAGAAGACCATTCTACCATTTGATTTGTTAAGATGTATTGGGAAAAATATGTTAAAAACTTAAAACCTTCAACCATATGTAAACTACATAGATTAGTTTTAGATTTTCAAAGTATTGATACAGCCATGAGAGGCTGGGTAGACTTGAGACAAAAATGGCATTGTTCTTCTTATGTTTCTGTTCATTTCTTATTTTAACAAATGAATATTAATGTATCACGATCTACCAAGAGCATTCAGCAATAAATAGGACAAGTGAGATTTCCTTCCCTGGAAGTATAAATCAGAGAGATGACAAGGGAAAATAAGCAAGTAAAAATAAAATGAGAACTAAACAATTCTAAATATGAGAAAGAAATAAACAATATAAGAAAGGAACTGAAGAACTGTCATTCAGGAAGGATATTAAAATGCCTACTGAAGAGCAATAACTTGAGCTTTGCTGAAACCTGGAAGAAAATTTTCAATACATATGGAAGATATAGAATATAGTGATTTCAATAAAATGCCCCCATAGTCTCAGATGTTTGAATACTTGGTCCCCAGTGGGCAGAACTATTGGAAGGTTCAGGACATACAGCTTTACTGGAGGATGTATGTCACTGGGGGTGGACTTTGAAGTTTAAAAGGTGAGATGACATTCCCAGTCCATTCCCTCTGCTTTATGCTTATACTTCAAAGATGTGAGCTCTCTGATGCCTGTTTCCAGCATCATGCTTCCACTCTGATATCATGGATCCCAAAAACCATAAACTGGAATATAGCCTTCTTTGTATAAATTTCCCTGGTCATAGTGTTTTGTCCCATCAAGAAAATAGTAGCTAATATAAATGGTAAAATTATAAAAGCTAGAAATATGTGTGCAAGTTCAAGAAAGTGTGAAACTGTTATTGACGGGACTTACTGGGAGCACAGCTCAGTTACAAAATTTGTTTGACATAATTAAGTCATTTGTTCATTCCCCAGCACAAGATAGGAGAGTTAGTTTCAATTATATATGTCCTTAATAATAAAAGAGCTTGAAGACTATGGAGAAGAAATTTGATTTTATATCAAGTGACATGGATAAAATTGAAGGGTTATAATCAAAGGAATGATAAGCTTTGACTTTCTTCCTTCTGTGATTCAATGACTTTTTTTGTTTTTGAACTTAGAATATTTAGAAAAATGGAGAAAGAAAACTTGGGAGCACATAAAATTCCAGTTATCAAGAGATAGAAATAATCAAATTTGAAAAACATTTTAGAGTTAACATCACTGTGTCTCTGTCTCTTCATTATTGTGAAAAGTATTGCAATAAATGTAGGAGTACAGATGTCCTTGTTTATATTTTATGCTTTCATATTATTTTTAAATAATTTTAATTAACTGAAAGACCAACAATTCTTCCTTTTTGTTTGTGTTGTGATAAGGACAGGTAAACAATTGACGAATGAGAAATGAATAAATTGAAAGGAAAGATAATAAAATGGAGTCTGTATAGCTCTGGACAAAGTGACAGGTTTTTTTTGTTTTCTGTTTTTATACTATAATGTGCAAATTTTTACTTATTAATTATAGAACAGCTCGTGGTTCTAACACTTGATGAAGCATAAGGACTTAAGAAGAAGTAAGTTTGGAGAGAAATGAAACTCATGTGAGGAGCTGTACACATAAAGGTAAGGAGTCTAGCTACGTACCATTCAAGGAGAGGTGGAATCAGAGCTGTATTAAGCAGAGCCCCTAGGATTCAAAGTTTCAATATGACCAAGATAAAATTCTGGAGTCTCCTTTTTTGGTCATTAACCATAATGAAATCATCTAATCATATAGGATAGATAATAATATGGGATAGATGATAAGGAAGACATAGGTTTGATACTTTTGACAAAATTTAGTAATTAAGAACCCAAAAAGGAGAATTAGCTTCATTTATGTTACAATGATAACATACTGTGACAAAGGTAACTCAGGGCAAGAAAGATATATATTACAGTCATCCATTGCCAGGAAGTCACAATAACTAGGGTTCAACACATCTGGTCTTAACGTGTCCATAGAAGAAAGAGGGGTGAAAGAATGAATGTGTGTATGCTTGCACTCAGTTCATTTTCTCCTCCCACACATTTCAAGTTTCCCTGCCTAGAGAATGGTACCTCCACAGTGGGTGGGTCTTTTTGTCTCAAATAACATAATCAATATGATTCATCAGAGATGTGTCTATAAGCCAATCTAAAATAAACAACAACTCATTGAGTCTGTCAGGTGATTCTGCATATATCAAAACCCAACCATCACAGAAGTTTAGAAACTCTTATCAAATAGTTGAAATAAAACAAGGAGTGTCATGTAGATATCATCCATTTCTCTGTCATTGGAGGATCCCTGTGTCTTTCTTAGGGTCCTGTTTTCTATGTAGCCTACCTGGAGTTGTGAGTAGCAGTCTAGTCATCCTTTGTTTTACATCTAGTATCCTCCTATGAGTGAGTACATACCATCTTTGTCTTTCTGAGTCTGGGTTACCTCACTCAGGATGATTTTTTCTATATCCATCCATTTGCCTGCAAACCTCATGATGTCATTGTTTTTCTCTGCTGAGTAGTACTCCACTGTGTATATGTACCACATTTTCTTTATCCATTCTTTAGTTGAAGGGCATCTAGGTTGTTTGCAGGTTCTGGCTATTATAAAGAATGCTGATATGAACATAGCTGAGCATGTGCCCTTGTGGTATGATTGAGCATTCCCTGGGTATATGCCCAAGAGTGGTGGTATAGCTGGGTCTTGACATGATGAGGGGGGGTAATGAAGGGCAAGAGAGCTTAAGGGAGTGGGAGATACCAGTTGGATCAAGAACAGAGAGGGAGAACAAGGAAAAAGAGACCATGATAAATGAAGACCCCATGGGAAAACGAAGAAGCAAAGTTCTAGAGAGGTCCCCAGAAATCCACAAAGATACCTCCACTGTAGACTACTGGCAATGGTTGAGAGAAAGCTCAAACTGATTGGATGGCCCGACACCCTAACTGTCATGCTAGAACATTTGTCCAATGACTGATGGAAGCAGAGGCAGAGATCCACAGCCAGGCCCCAGGTGGAACTCCAGGAGTCTGATTGGCAAGAAAGAGGAGGGATTGTATAATTGAGAATTGTTGAAAAGATGATTGGAAAAAGCACAGGGACAAATAGCCAAACTAGTGGAAACACATGAACTATGAACCAATAGCTGAGGAGCCACCAACTGGATGAGGCCCTCTGGCTAAGTGAGACTGTTGATTAGCTTGAACTGTTTGGGAGGCACCCAAGCAGTGGGACCAGGACCTGTCTTTAGTGCATGAGCTGGCTGTTTGGAAACTGGGGCCTATGCAGGGACACTTTGCTCACTCTGGGAGGAAGGGACTGGACCTGCCTGGACTGGATCTACCAGGTTGAGCTGAATCCCCAGGGGAGTCCTTGCCCTGGAGGAGATGGGAATGGGGGGTGGGCTGGGGAGAGGGTAGGGGATGCGGGAGGAGGGAGGACAGGGGAATCTGTGGCTGACATGTGAAATTAAAATAAATTATAAAATTTTAAAAAATACAATGAAAAAAACAAGGAGTGTCTTTTGTCATTAAATACAACATAAGAGATTTACAAATAAAATTAAAACATGTAAGTGTCCTTTGGGTATGACAATTTTAAAGTGTCTGATGTTGCTTAGAACATATAACCACTTAGATTTGAAACTAAGGGAAGATCAGAGAACTGTGGATGGCACAATAAGAGTCTGAGAATGAAGGAGGATTGTCATTTATGTTTGAAGATGTGAGGGATGTAAGCTGTCTGAGCACCCTAATAGAGAAGTAAGCTAGTCAAAAAGGAATGATTCTTCACGAGAAGTAAGCATTGGAATATTCTGGAAACCTATAAAAAGGAGATTTTATATATTGCTGATCTTTTGAACCTAGAATCATACCAGAGTATTTTATTATTTTTATTTTATTTTTAGGAGAATGGACGTTGACAAGTACATCAGATATGTAAACAATGTTCTCTTTGCTCTGCTATGCTGATCAAGTATAAACACCTAGTGTTGAAAGAATGCTTTTAAAATAAGAGAAGGGACCAACCACATTAAAATAGATTCAGCAAGAACATGAACAGTGCAAACCTGCTGAGAGGTGGGAAGCACACCGTTGCATGCAAAGAGGCCTCATATACCTGGCCATAGACAGCATAGCTACCCAGACTGCATCACTCACACATGAAAAAAGCCTCTCACATACACGAGAAAGATGTTTCATTGAAGGGAACACATGGAAAAGGGAAGTAATGGGCTTCAATACAAAATATACATTAATTTAGCATGACATAACCCTTAAGTTTTCTTCTCATCTACTATATGTGTTCTTTCAATCTTGGCTTTGATTTCTAAACACCCAGAGCTCTATGTGTTAGCTAATTGTCCGCTAGGATAATGAAATATCCAGGACATATAACTTATATTTAAAAAAAAAAGATTTGTTTTGTCTCAAGGCTTGAAGGACTCAGTCCATGATTAATTGCTGAGTCTTGAGACTGTGGAAAAGCAGCATATCATGTATATTAATCAGGATTCTCTAAAGGAACAGAACTAAAATATAACATAATTATGTGAGCATATATTAAAAAGTGATTTGTTAGTGTGCCTTACAGTCTGTGGTCTGAGCAGTGTAACAATGGCTGTCTCTTAAAGAAAGGTCAAGGATTTTGTAGTTGTTCAGTCCAAAAGATTGAGGATAACTCAGCAATCCCAAATTGGTGCTGGAGACCTAAGGAAATTCTAGAGAGCTGCACTAGTAGGATCTAACACCAGTGAAGGAATACTTCAGGAACAGGATAGATGAACTTGCCAAGAGACCGAGGGCAAGAAGGCCAGAAACAATGGCTTCCCTTTCATATGTCCATTTTTATGGACTGCCACTAGAAGTTAGGCCCAAGGCCTTCTGACCCCAAATGGTCTGGATTTAATGTAAGTATTCCACATCAAATAATCCAACCAAGAAAAATCCCTCATAGATATGCCCAGCTGCTTGGATTTTAGTTAATTCCAGATGATATCAAGTTGACAAAAAGAGGTTAGCTATTACTTCATGATATAAGTATTTAGTGGGAGAAGCAGTTCACAGCCAAGGAACACAGAGAAATGAGGAGTGTTCTGAGACTATACAAAACCCTCAAAAGGATCCACCCTCAAAGACTCTAAGATGGCTTTCTAGTCCCCCTTCCTACTGACTTCACTGCCATCTATGGTGCTAAGCTATGGATCAAACTTTTTTACTTGGGTCTTTGAGTGGATATTCAAGATCTAAACTATGGCACTGTCTAGAGATTTCAATTTTGCCTTATATGTAGTTTATTTTTGCAGATAAATTTAGCTCCCCATGAGGCATATAGCCATGGCTTTACATTTTACATACTTGACTGTGCCTAAATAGTAAAGGCATAGCACAGTAGAACTTATGAATATCCCATGCACTGCAGAGGGTACTGCTAGATAATTAGAAGCTTTTTTTAAATTTTTCTAATAGATTTCACATGAGTGACAAGTAATCCTTTATACTTTAGATGCACCTCATCATAGTAAACTTTTCTACAGGTGGGATATAAGAAATATGGTCAGAATCAAGCAGAAATCTTCCTCATGGGTGTCTATGGTCAGAACAACTCAACACTATTACATGCCAACAATCAGTCTCTAACCACAAAACCCACTTCTAAGATAAAGCTTCCTTGTCTCACACAATAGCCGCTGAGGCAGCCTTTAACACAGTACCTGAAATCTTAATAACTGGACCCCAATTCATATACAGAAAGAGAGATAATGTTGTTCTTCTCAACAATATAGCCAATTAAGAAGTCAAAGGCAGAGCTGGAACGAAGTCACAATAAACCTCAGGCTGATGAAAGGAAAATGGCTCCAGAATTATTTTGAAGGTGACTTTATCAATTTAAATTAAGAGCTTGGATGACATAAGAGTATTCCTGGCATTTTAACTAATTGAAGGGAAATGCAGAATGAAAAAACAGCAGCAGATTTTGAACTAATATTTGAGCAGGAGGAAATCTGAGCACTCTTTCTTCATCATGTGAAGCTGCCCATGGATGTTCACTTCAGCAACATTTACACAAACTATGTAAGATTAACAACTATTATTACAAGTTCCACACACTTGAGTGTATGACACCATGTTAAACATTTTAAACAGTTATTTTGAGTCATTGTCTATAAATACAGGAGCAGTTCTACACTGACATACTGGCATTTCAAATAATTTTGGAGGAAAAGGTGTATTAAATTTTACCTTAAATTTAGCAAAATGTCTGAGCAAGCTATAAATGAGAATAAAAAGGAAGCTCTGTGTCCACCATGGAGTGCACTGTGTTCTTTACTATGGTCATGCTATATGTGATGGAAGACAGCAGCTAGTGAGTGGGGCTTATTCTAGGACAGCCCATTATGATGAAAGTAGAGATCCCATTGAGCATGTCTGGCTCCAAATCCAACCGGAAATGCAAACTGTTTGAATTCTACAGGAGCACTCCAAAGGGACCAATGCGGTCTAACATGTTCTGACTAGAAACACAAGCAAGGACTCTCCTACTAGCAGTTTGGGCCCCAAAAGACAAGGTAGGAAGTGGAGGGAATCAACATGCTTCCCAGTTAGGAGGGATAGAAGCTATTTTTATACTTTATTTCATCTTATCTTTTTTTTTAATCATTCCTGGTGCGTAAGTGTGTCTCAATTATTTTGTTTTAGTTTTATTGCTTTCTTTGCGTCATGATTGTTCTAGTTTCTGTACTTAGTCTAATTCAGTTCTAATTATTTCTCTTGCTTGCCACCCATTCACTTTCCCTTCACCCTGTCTTCCTCTTTGGACAATCTTGTTAGCTCTTTATTTTCAAATAAATTATAACTTGCCATAGCTTTAATAATGTTTATACTTGGTTTACCCTCATGATACCCCAACACTCCATCTTGAGATTTACTTTGCTCTCATCCAATATTTTTCCCTATCATTTTGTTGTGTGATGGACTTTTACTGGAAAGACACAACAAATACTTATCTACTTAGTCCATGACAGATGAATGGGAAGCCATGAGATACCAAAGTAATGATCGCACCAAAGTCCAATTTGATGAACCTGTAAGTTTTATTTGGAATATTAAAGAAGTTATTTACAGAGACAGGGATGACTTCAGGTCAGCTGCATCACTGAGAAGCCCACCACAACATGGATGACGGTTAATGAGAGCTACAACCATAGAGTTCTGCTCAACTTGCAGGAAACTCAATCATTGAGAGATCTCCTCTCAGCAGCTTGGGCTGGGCAGCATATCCTCACCCAGTAGTCAGGTATTCCATCTATAAAGCTTGGGAGGAACTTTCAATAATCTTACAAGTGTCCATTTTTTCAGTAATGGGACTTATTGCCCTCCCCTATGAAGGGACTATTTCAAGGTGGAGGAAACTGCTCAGCCACATACTATTAATAGTAATCCATTGCTTTAAACACCTGACTTTCTTTCCCTCCTTGTGTTTAGTAGTATTCTGAGTCAATCTATACTACCCTGGCTTCTTTATCCTGCCCAAGTTATTGGAGTTGAGGGCCTATAGTTTCTTGATGACTATTATTATATTTTACAGCATTCCTTCTGATCAGTTCCTCTTGCTTCTGTGGCTACAATTCTAGTTAGAGTTGTAGCATGAATCTTAAAATGTCTTATTGGGTTGCGGATTTAGCTCAGTGGTAGAGTTCTTGCCTATCAAGCGCAAGGCCCTGGGTTTGATCCTCAGCTCAAAAAAAAATCATTAAAGTGTTTTATTAATAAAATCAAACCCAAGACCAGTTATTGGGGTGAATACTGGAAGATCAGAGAAGCAGAACAAGCCACAGCTATCTCACCTTGCCAATTCCTCAGCTGATCCAGTTTCCTTAGACTGGAAGCTTCTATGTCCTCATCCCAATGGCTCTCAGCTGAACTGCTGCTCAAAAGCCTGAATGCTTAACCAACCAAATCTTCTAGTTTCTGGTCTTCACACCTTATATATCTATCTACTTTCTGCCATCACTCCCTGGAATTAAAGGCATGAGTCACCATGCTTGGCTATATCCTTGAACATATGGATTTTTGCCTCTGGAATGCTAGGATTAAAGGCATGTGCTACCACTTCCTAACCTCTATGTCTCATATTGTGGCTGTTCTGTCTCTGACACCAGATAAGTTTATTAGGGTGCACAATATTTTGGGGAACACAATACCACCACATAGAGTGGTACTAGAGTTTATACTCAATGAGCTAAGCACATGAGACAAAGCCTTAGCTTTGAGATATGTACTCAGTCCAAAGAGCTGCAACCACACCTCAGCTCTGTAACAGCTTAGTTCTACTTTAATAATTGTTAATACTGAAGAAATAACAAATATTTCAAAAAAGTCCATTTTTTTAAATATGAAAGGCTGAGTAAGTCAAATAAATACTCAATGGAAAAACTTCATCAGTGCAACGAGTCAAGTTAAATATAAAATAAAAGATTCAGGTGACAAGATAGATGAATTAGAGCGTTTAAACTAATAGCTATCAACCTGTGGGTCATGAATCCATTTTGCGTCAAAGGACCCTTCCACAGGGGTTGCCTAAGACCATCAGAAAACACAGATATTAACATTATGATGGATGACTTTGGGAAAATTACAGTTTTGAAGTGGAGAACAAAAATAATTTTATAGTTGGTGATCACCACAACAGGAGGAACTGTATTAAATGGGAATAGCATTAGGAAGGTTGAGAATCAATAATTTTGACAATAAAGATGAATTATTTTTAGAGTATGAACAGGATATAGGAGACTAACAGGACACAATTGAAAGATCAAAGCTATACATTGTAGGCATAGAGGAATGACAAGAAGTGCAAGCTATAAAGGAGTAGAAAAAGTATAAATAAAATAGTAAGAGAAAATCTCACAAATGACTACGGAGAAAGCCACTAAGATACAGAAGGCACGTAAAAAGCCTTACAGACAGGAAGAGAAAAGAACCTCCTTACATCCTAGTATAATTAAAATACTGAGTATAGAAAACAATTAAACAATGCCAAAAGCTAAAAGACACAAACATCAAGACCCCCATGGAAGCACACTCAAGAGAGCTAGCAAGCAGCTCAACAGGGAGTCTATAAGTCAGGACCATGTGCAGTCATGCATTTCAAGCTCTGAATGGCAACAGTCGCCTACTGTGGGATACCAACTAGGAGACCAGCTCCTACATTTTACCCCAGCACACTCTTGAGGAGAGAAGGATAAGAGATACAGATAGGAATATAGAGCGGAGAAAAACAGATAGAAACACAGGATAGCATCAGGAGGGTATGGATCCTAAGCCACCGGCTGCATGGAACATTATCCATCTGCCTCTTCTGTCTCTTCTAAAGGGCTATTTATAGGCATGCCAAGGGGTAGAGCAAAAGAACTACCTCTAGCTCAGCCAAGTGTAGACTCTTCCAATCACCTAGAAACCATGCACATGGTCAAGCAATCTTCTGATACAGCTCTGCTGGGTAAAGCAAGCTCAAATCTCACTAGGAAATCTTTGTTGTTTTCCACAGCCTAACCAGACCCCTTTACCATAGCTTCTATGATCATAATCGATCCTTCATAATTTAAGAAAAGTGATCTATATAAACTGAAGGAATTCTTGACTATTAGCCAATTACTGCAGTCAGTACATGAAGGAATTTTGCATACTGGAGAGAATGATAAATTTCACCCATGAGGTAACAAGAAAAATAAAATAATACACTAGATAAGAAGTTAAATAAATTAAGGTTCAGAATAACTAAAATTATAACAACAAAATGACATGAATTGCAAATACATACCTGTATACAATAGTTCTGAATCTTGATTTAATTTTCAAGTCAAAAGACATACAAATAAGGCTTATGAGTAAGATGGCAGACTTGAAGATACATCTATCTTTGGTAGGCTGAGAAAAAGTCAGAATAAAATAAGATAGATTCTGTGTTAGGACAAGCAAAGGGTTGCTTAAGAAAATCCCATCAAGTGTGGAAGTCAGTGCAGAGATTCACCAAACAACTAAAGAACAAACCACCATCTTCCTACCTACATTACTGCATAGTAAATACCAGAAAACCTTTGTCAACATACCACATAGAAACTTGCACAGTCATCTTTGTTGCCATACTTTTTACAATTGATAAGAAACAGAACCATTTCTGTTTATTAAGAAGTGAATGAATAAAGTGTCATATAATAAATAAAGGGTTGCAAATACATGAAATTTTATCTACACATAATGAAAATAAAAATCATGATATTTATAACAAAAGGGTTGCAACTGAAATAGTTTGTTAAGTGAAATAAGCAAAGAAATTAAAGGAAAAAAAGCAAGAATTTTCTGTTCATATGCAGATGCTCTGGATTCAAATTTATACATGCATGTGAATGTGAGGAGTGTGTGTGTGTGTGTATGTGTGTGTGTGTGTGTGTGTGTGGTATATGGGGCTACAGGGAGGCAGAGATCTTAAGGAGCAGTGAGGGCAGAGAAAAGAGTCAAGAGACAAATAGGACATGTGCGACATGAAAGTTGCAGTGGAAATATTTGAAAGGTAAAAGTGGAATACTTAAAGGGGATAGTGGGATAGAATGGGGCTGCATAAAAGCAGTATAAATAAGAACAAAATAAAAGAATAAAAACTGCTTGACACATTCAATTACAACGAAAAAAGAATAAAGCTAAATTTAAAATTCCAAGCTTACTCATTTTTCAAAAATAATGTCAATCATAGTTTAAATTGACTGGCATGTAATACAGCTACCATTTAAGCAAATAATTAAAAACCTGCCAAAAATAGAGAAGCAGGAATATAATTCTCCAGAGTAAAGATATCAGGTGAAACTGAATAATTGTTTCTATAATTTATAGCTTGCTTAAAAAATGAAGAGAAAGAAAGAGAGTTGGTGAGCCAGGGAAAGAGAAGGAAAGGGAGAGAAAGAGATGGAAAAGAAGGGAGATGGAGGATGAGAGAGAGTCCAAAAGAATGAGATAAACCAATGGATAAGGGAAGGTGGAAGGAAATTAAGAAGTAAGGAAAGAAAAACTATAAAAGGGGAAGCAAAGCAAAATGAGGAAATGACAGGTTCTGGCCATGCTGACTATCACATTTTTTATAGCAATTATATGTTTAAACATACATGCCAGTCTGATATAAATGAGGAAATAACTTAAAATTCAAAAGTATGCATATTTCAAAGTAAGTAATATCTTCATTCAAAATAATTACAAGAGTATCTGTATTTTTTTGTAGGGGAATCAGAATTTAAACTTTAAAAGAAAAAATAAGCAAATACACAAATAGGAATTTAGAGTAATTGAAAATGAAAAGGGTTTGATATTAGATAATGATTATTTAGCATCATTATATGTGTTAGAAAAATAATAGCAAGTACAAAAGAAAGACACACTAATATATAGTATTTAAAAATGAGATCTAACTGGCTTTTGCCTCTAAGAAGTGTTCTTCACTGGTAAAGACAAACACAGTCTTAGGAAGAAACAATGGAAAAATAACTCCAGCCAGCAAAAAACAACCAGAAATCAAGCAGTTATCCATGTACTAATAGGTGACAAAGTAGATTTTATAATAAAATCAGTTAGGCAGAGGTATAGTAAGAGTTCACTTCATATGGAAAAAAACTGAGAACATTTCCTGTAAAGTCTGGGTCAGGACAATGGTATCTACGTTTTCCATTCTTGTCATTAAAGTTCTCAAAGTTTTAGCTAGAGCAGTAACAATAGACAAGGAAAGACATAGGATCCAAACAGGAAAAGAACACATAAAATTAGCTCATCGGTATAGGATATAATCCTATAATTGACCATATAGACTCCAGCAGGAATTTTAAGAATAGATAAAAATGTTCAATAAAGTTGTAGGTAACAAAATCAATACACAAAACCAGTAACTTTTCTATATACCAATAAAAAACATAGTGAGTGATAAAATAGAAAAATCAATCAAATTCACAATACCTTGGAATAAATCTAACCAATGAAGCAAAGACGTCTACAATGAAAATTTTAAATCATTAAAAAAAAGAAGACAGTAGAAGATAGAAAGACCTTCCATTCTCAAAAATTAGTAGAAATAATATTGTGAAGTGCCTAGACTACCCAAAGCAATCTACAATATCACTGCAATGTCCATTAAAATCCAATGACACTCTTCACAGAAACAGAAAAAAGCATGATAAAGTTAACAAGGAAGCAAAATAATATGCCTAATGATGCAAAGACACTTATGATTTAGAAACCTATCCTAAATGACCTCCAAGTCTTTCAGTTTTCTAGCTATCTAACATCCACCCATCATGAGTTGATCAACTACTTCCCCTGGTGTGGTAGTTTGAAAGTAAGGGAGTGGCACTATTAGGAGGTGTGGCTTTATTGGAGGAAGGGTTTCAATGTGGGGGCAGGCTTTGAGTTCTCTTTTTCTCAAGTTTCTCTTGGTGTGACAGCCAATGTCCTTTTGCCTGCAAGGTATAGCACTTTTAACTCCAGCACCACATCTGCCTGCTTGCTGCCATGCTCACCATCATGATCAAAATGGACTGAACCTCTGAATCTGTAAGCTGCCACCTCAATGTTATGTTTTCTTTATAAGAGTTGCCATAATCATGTCTCTTCACAGCAACAGTAAGCCCTAACTAATCCATTGGGAAAACTAGTTTCTGTTACATTCATGCTATATATTTGGTTCTCATATTCTGCAGAAATTTGAAAGGTAGAAGCCTTTTTAGGTGGGTGAGGGTCTAATTCAGAAATACCATTATCTTTTTGTAAGCTAGTTCAAAGGGTTGGATGAATCCCTTGGAGCCATTTATAGCCTTATCTATGCTTTCTTAAAAATTTGCAACATCAGTTTTTATTTGCCTTGGGCCTTTTAAAAGAAGGAGGAGGAGGAGGAGGAGGAGGAGGAGGAGGAGGAGGAGGAGGAGGAGGAGGAGGAGAAGGAGAAGAAGAAGAAGAAGAAGAAGAAGAAGAAGAAGAAGAAGAAGAAGAAGAAGAAGAAGAAAAGGAGGAGGAGGAGGAAAAGGAGGAGGAGGAGGAGGAGGAGGAGGCCTGTATGTGGGGAAGTTCTCTTAGTCAATATATGTCTCCTGCAATGGCAAACAGAAAGAACACACTATAGATGGAAGACTGTGTGAGTTGATAAGCTTTGGGTCAATAGTATAAGGATAGCAAGAAGGCTGTGAAGTGGGCTTCTCTTCTAAGGGGAGCAAAATCTGTGAGAGGTCATTAGCAGCTTAGGAAGCTTGTGGTACAGGGAAAGGCAGGAACACTGAGACAATACAGCACTCATTCATAAGCCAAAGTTGTCATTTAGCACAAAGAAGGCCTGCAATGGAGTACCTCAGGCCACTTACCTTACTTGTTCCTAAATAATTCTAATTGTAAAATGTTAGTATTAATCGTTCTCTGTTGGGGGGCATTTTTCCATCCTCCAGTTTATAGATTCAGGTCAGTTTGAATACAGAAAAATAAAAGACACACACACACACACATGTAGCTAGAGTTTTCTCTCTGGATCCTGCCAATCCCCCGCAGTCCAACAGCCCACTTATAAAATAAACACACAGATGCTTATATTATTTAAACTGTTTAGCCTAATGGCTCAAGCTTCTTGCTATCTGTTCTTATATCTTAAATTAACCCATTTCTATCAATCTATAAGTTGCCATGTGATTCAAGCCTTACAGGTACCTTACATCTCACTTTTTCATGGCGGTGGCTGGCAGCATCTCTCTGCCTCAGCCTTCCACTTCCCAGAATTCCCCTCCTCCTGTCCCACCTATACTTCCTGCCTGGCTACTGGCCAATCAGCATTTCATTTATACAGAGGGATAGGCAGGCACACACACACACACACACACACACACACACACACACACACACACACATATTATTCTGTGGGTAAAACTGATTTTAATGAATCAAGAGGCAGTCTAGGATGTTAAAGATATTTGGCTGCCCAACCATAAAACAAGAAACTATGTTGAGACGCCTTCCATATCTCTTTTGTCTTCCAACCACAAAGTCTTTCTGTGATTCTCTTGTTTCTCCTTTCTGTATGTGTTGGGTTGGGACCCCTGCTCACCCCTGCATAAGTTGGGAAACCCTGTCTCCCTACTTTTCCCAATCCCACCTACACTGAGAAAACTCTAAACAGGAAATGGTGCCAAAAGCCCAGTTCTGCATTTCTGGCAGCCAGTGCAACCCTTCTTCCTGACATGTCCAGTTCTCCCAAGTGCCCACACAAGGGCTTAGCTTTTGACCATACTTGGGCATTTAGAAAACCTCCCTGCCTTAGCCCAAGCATGTGATTTTTTTTGGCCCTGTTCTTTGGGACCAATGAACCCAACCAAGAGCAATGCCAAATAAACTTGCATTTATGTGCTTTTAATCTGACCTGATCTGGCCTTTTGTGTCCCAACAGTATGGACTATAAGGGAAGATGGGGACCTGTCAGATTGGTCTCTTCAACCAAAATGCCCATAACATCTGTCTTGACCTCCCTCATGGGCAATCATACTGAGAGGTGGAGGCTTTCTGGTCAATTTTCTTACAAATTCAAGGAGTGAACCATGGTTGATGGAAATGTGAGGTGCATAAAGGAATTTTATTATATGTGAGTGCTTAAGATAAATTAAGTAAGTAGGCTTCTGTATAGCAGTAACAAATGCCAATAATGGGCTGTCATGAAGGGTTCCTATCTAGAGGTTAATAATGCTTTAGTGAGCTGAGGTAAAGGGGCTGGGTGTGAGCAGGTTATTTCAGTTGTCTCACCCATAAAGTCCATATGCTTATGCATCACAACCTGTTTGCCGGAGTTTTATACACACCTTTTAGGGCCAATGGAATATCTGATCACACATACCTTCCAACAATCTGTATTCATAAACTTGTTATGTGATAGAAGAAAGATAGAGGCAGGAAACCATAATATGAGAGAGTGACTCTCAATATTTCCCTTACTTCTGGCCTTCCACCACAACTAACTGACCAGTAGAACTTAGGACATTTCTGGCTTCTAGTGAAGACGGATCTAGTTGTCAAGGTGTGGTGTTAGCTTTGTGTGAGAATGGAACATTCTATCCTTCAGAGAACCTCCTTAAGCCTGAAGGTAAACAACTCAAAGTATCTTCAGGAAGTCCTTGAAACTGACCAGATTCTTTCGTGCCCTCCTTACCAGAGTACTGTAGTGTACCCTAGTGTACTGTACCATAGTGTTCTGTACCACTGTAGCGTACTATACCTTAGCGTTCTGGACTGTTCCATACCCCAGCCGTACTGTAGTGTACTCTAGTATAGTGTATCATAGCATACCATAGTGTTCCATACCACCATAGAGTACCGTGCCATAGCGTACCGTACTATAAGGCACAGTGGCATGCTATAGCATGCTGAAGCGTAGCATACCATAGCGTACCGTACTGTAGTGTAGTGTGGCATTCCAGTCTACAGGACTGGAGTTTGAGATCCATGAGAGGCACCTGTTTATTTCCATGACCATATTTGAGCCAGGGAAATGCTTCTGCATAGCTGGATCTGCTGTTTAACCAAGAAGACTGTGTCTGAGTGTCTAGAGACCAGCATTGGATGCAACTGTGCAAGGACAAGAGTGATGCTTTAACATCCTGGGGGACTGAAGAAACTGGAGAGCTTGCATAAAGGAAACAACCAATTCACTTTCAAGGGATCTCATAGAAATGCTTTGTTTTCATACTAAATATCTTATCCAAGGGCATTGACCTTGTTTCTTTGCTCCTCTTCAATTTCTACCTCACAAATTCCCCAGAAACTCTCGAATTAAAACCGCATGCAGAACATTGCTTATGGTGTATGAAGAGCACCTTCCACATAGAATAATATATAAACAACATTAGATGAATTTAACACAGGGAATAAAGAAAACCATAAATGCTTTAAAAATGAGATAGGGAGGTAGCTCAGTACCTGAGAGCACTTGATGCTTTGGCAGAATAGCAGGGTTAGGTTTGCAACTTCCACTCCATGAGATACCATACCCTTCTCTGGCCTACATGAGTGCCTAACATGCATGTGGTGCACATGCGTGCACACACACACACACACACACACACACACACACACACACACACAGAGAGAGAGAGAGAGAGAGAGAGAGAGAGAGAGAGAGAGAGAGAGAGTTGTATGGCCTATCCTTCTGTATTGCAACTTTAACTCCAAAGTTCTAGGAGAAAATGCTTGTTGGCCTGTGATGACAAACAGGAGGTATACATAAGGTCACTGTGGAGGGAAAACAGGAACTTTGAAGGTTCTTGGGAGCTCCTATCCAGCTGTGATAAAAGAGAGTTAACAATTGATACAATGGAGACCTAGACCTAGACCTTTATAGAAAGAGGTGTTCCTACTGTTTGGCTACCTACAAGCTGCACAGAAGATTTGAGGGTTGTAGGTCTGGGAGTCAGCATCCATGTTGGTGTGAGATTTCTGGTGATGCAGTTGCTTTTGAGTTGTCCTTGCATCCGGTAAGTAACACCTCACCTACACTTGTGTTAGTGACTCCAATAAACAAACAGAAATACAAACTCATTGCCATACCAAATTGAACCTTGGTGCAATCATTACTTTGGTATATCCTGGGCTTCCTTCCTGGCATGAGTTGATGTGTGTGTGTTACATCTCCCTAGGTAAAGTCTGTCATACCACAATGCACAAACACACACACACACACACACAAAAAAAAAAAACACAAATAAATATTTAAAAATATAGCCAATGTCAGAGGACTACTAAATGTACAGTAAAAACAAAGAGGAAGAGGTAACACAAGAAAAAACAACAACAAAAATAAACAAAGTCCTTTTGCTTTATTCTTGGTTGTGGGCATCAGGACTGGAGAGTTGAACTTGAAGTATTTTTTATTAACTACAAATTTGATTAATATTGAACCTGTGAAATCCTGCCCTGCCCTGCCACCTGACTTGGTCAGGTAGAGCTGAGCTAAGTAGCTTACTGTAGAGTTCCCTAAGGTAGCATACCATAAAGTCACGTACCGTAATGTACTGTTCTGTTGCATTCTGTAGCATTCAGTAGCATACTGTACCGTACCTTACGGTACCGTAGCTTTGTGTGCCATAGAGTGCCATAACGTACTGCTCAGTGTACCGTGGAGTACCGTAGCGTGCGGTAGAGTAGCATTGTGTAGCATAGCGTTCGAGTCCACAGGACTCCAGTTCGAGATCCAGGACAGCCACCATAAATACAAAGAGAAACCCTGTCTCGAAACCACCCCCCACCACACACACACACACACAAACACACAAAGAAATGCCTTGCTAAGACGTTCTTGTTTATAGGATACTAGTGTTGAAAAAGTGATGAGCAGGTCTTAGTAGAAAGAGCACTGCCACACAGATCTGTGGTCTGGACTTCTCTTTCTCCTGGCTACTGAAGCCAGCTTCGGCTGAGCTTCGGAACTTTGGCTGAGCTTCATTCCACTGTAAGATGGGGCACCTGGTGCTCAGCTTCACTGAGCTCTCTGCACAAAACATTGCACACTACAAGTAAATAAAGCCCTCACAATATAAGATGCACTGAATGGCTTTCTAAAAGAAACTTACTTTATATCTAACAGTTTCTAAAATGGAACTTATAAATAAAATGATTTCAATAGATACTTTTATCAAATACCCAGGGATGAATTAGCATGAACCAAACACAGAAATTTTCAGTGAGGTAAAGCATTTAGCTAGAACTAAATATTCATATGTGTTCAATATAATTCACACTATCGATGGATACAGATGAAAAAAAGCTTTATGATCTTATTCATCACTACAGAAAAATATTTTAATAGAATTTGAAAACCAACAAGGTAGGAATTCTCAGTTGCATAAGAATAAAGAAGGTATTTCTTAACTGGCAGGAAGCAAAACCAACTGGAAACATTACTATAAGAGATGGCAGGAGTAAACACTGCCCCCGAAGATTTGGGAAAAGTTGAGGAGACTGGCTCTCATGACTCTTACTGAGTATAGTGATGGAGGCTGTAGCTAGGCAACAAGAAAGAAAAACGAAAGACAGTCAAGTGAGAACACAGGAATAACAGCAAGCCTTTCTGCATATGACGTCATTGTCTATGGATAAAAGTAGAGTGTCCAAGAAGTAGCTCATTGGCCTACTAAATGAGTTTAGCAAGGATTATGATATGAAAAAAATACGTGCATCTCTTTTTATTTCAATTCTTATAAATTAAAATGAATATAAGGACACCAAAATTGTAAATATGTATTGATGAAAGGGATTGATTGGTTGTGTGTGTTTGTGTGTATTTGTGTGTGTGTTTGTGTGTATGTGTGTGTGTGTATGTGTGTATGTGTGTGTGTATGTTTGTGTGTATATGTGTGTATGTATGTGTGTATATGTGTGTGTGTATATGGGTGTGTATATGGGTGTGTATATGTGTGTGTATGTGAGTGTGTATGTGTGTGTACGTATGTGTACATGTGTGTATGTGTGTATGTTTGTGTGTGTGTATATATGTGTGTGTGTATGTTTTTGTGTGTGTGTGCATATGTGTGTATGTGTGTGTGTATTTGTGTATGTGTGTATATGTGTGTGTATGTTTGTGTGTGTATGTGTATGTATGTTTGTGTGTATGTGTATGTGTGTGTGCATGTGTGTATGTGTGTGTATGAGTGTGTGTTTGTGTATATGTTTGTGTGTGTGTATGAGTGTGTGTTTGTGTATATGTTTGTGTGTGTATATGTGTGTGTGTGTGTGTATGTTTGTGTTTGTGTATGTGTGTATATGTGTGTATGTGTTTGTGTGTATATTTGTCTGTGAGTGTGTACATGTGTGTATGTGTGTGTGTATATATGTGTGTGTGTATGTGTGTGTGTGTGTGTGTAAAGAAACAGAGAGAGAACAGGAGCTTGCTAATCGAGTGAAAGATAACTCAGAACAGCAGAATGTAAAATTTTCCATAAAAAGACTAAAATAAGCTTTATGACATTGTCAATTCATTAGTTAAGAATGTAATCTCTCAAGCAATGGGGAATAATTGAATGCTCACAAGTAATCCCCCAAATATGCCCAACTTATTTTCTGAATGATTAGCAGCAACTCAATGAGGACAGAAGGTAATTTTATCAAATGATAATGGATCAATTGGATAGCTACAGGAAAAGAAAGAAGGAAGGGAGGGAGGAAAGGAGAAGAGATCAAGCTCTGATATAATACTTACCAGAATATCAATCACAGATTAAGTGCAAAATGCAAATAATTATTAAATCGTTCATAAAAACTTTTCAAATAAATAAAAACATCCCACTGTAGCTAGAGTTTTCCTGCTTGGCCCACAATCAGGACAAATCTCTCTTACCCACAAGTCCCACAGTTGCTCAGACCCAACCAAGTAAACACACAGAGACTTATATTGTTTACAAAGTGTATGGCCATGGCAGACTTCTTGTTAGCTAGTTCTTTTATCTTAAATTAACCCATTTATATTAATCTATACTTTGCCACGTGGCTTGTGCCTTACCAATACCTTACATCTTCCTTGTCATGGCTGCGGCTGGTAGTATCTCTCTACCCAGACTTCCACTTCCCACAATTCTCCTCCTCCTTGTCCTGCCTACCCTATCCTTCCTGCCTGGCAACTGGCCAATTAGCACTTCATTTTAACCAATCAGAGCAACACATTTGACATACAGAACATCCCACAGCATCCCACATCAAAATTTATCAGAAAAAATAAAAACTGGCATTGAAAACCTTCAGGATTTAGAACCAGACAAATAGATTTTGAACCTGGCACTACTATTAATATTAACTATAAAACTAAAATTAGATGAACTGGACAAAAAAAAATCACCAAAAACTATCCTTTGCTCTGTGCATGACTCTATGAAGTGAAAGGATTAGGGACATACAGGATATAGATAAATGAAACATACATGTTCAGAAAAAGAGTCCTCCAAATATTAAACAGAGAACTCTCAAGACTTACCAATAAGTAAATTATGAAAAAAATGTATGTACACACTAAGCTTATACAACTAACAAATTCAACATTAACAGGTGTTCCACACAAGGATGCTGTTATAAAAATGTAAATTCAAACATCAGGTTGGCTAAAGTAAAAGGAAAGGTGGTACTCATGCCATTGCTGTATGGATGTTGGGACTTATGTGAGTAGAGACTGTGGTGGGTATTGTGTTCCCTGAAATATTGTGTGTTCCCCGAAATAAACATATCTGGGGTCAGAGAACAGACAGCCACTAGAACAAAGCCAAAAATGGTGGCTAGAAAATAGGAAGAGTAAGCCCTAACAGAAGTTGGGCGGTGGTGGTACACACCTTTAATCTTAGCACTTGGGAGGCAGAGCTAGCCAGGCTCTCTGAGTTCAAGGCCACTTTAGAAGCAGCTAAGCATGGTGACCCACGCCTTTAATCCCAGAAACCCAACCTTTAATCCCAAGGAGTGGGGGCAGAAAGAGAAAAGTATATAAGGCGTGAGGAACAGGAATTAAAAGAGAAAAGCATTTATTTAGTTAAGCATTTGGCTGGAGAAGCATTCAAGCTTTGGAGCAACACAGTACAGCTGAGAACCATTGGGATGAGGACTCAGAAGCTTCCAGTCTGAGGAAACAAAACCAGCTGAGGGACTGGCGAGGTGAGTAAACTGTGGCTTGTTCTGTGTCTCTGATCTTCCAGCATTCACCCCAATAACTGGCCTCGGGTTTGAGTTTTATTAACAAGTATCTTTAAAATTCCTACTACAAGAGACTAGGACAGACATTCTGATAAACATTAGACAGCTTTTAAGATGCCTCCATTTACCATGAAATCCAGTAATTGACAAAGATTCTCAGGCTTTAAAGATACTTTAAATTGCTTGGCAAAAGGCTAGAATATTAAATTACTGGCTCATTATGCTTAAGCATGTTGCTTACACAACTGTTCTTTAAAATTCAGATTTTATTTACTTTATTTTATATGTGTTCCTGTTTTGCTTGCATGTATGGATGGGCACTGTATGCATGCTTCCTGCCCTCAGAGGTCAGAAGAGAGTATCGGATGCCCTGAAACTTGTGTTATAGATGCTGTGAACCATGATATAGATACTGGGAACAAAACTTGGGTCTCTGTAAGAGTACCAAGTGCTTTCAACTACCGATCCATGTTTACAGCTCCTATTCACAGAATATTGGTGTCCAGGAAATGGGCAACATACACAGTCAATTCATAATCAAGCAACCAATTCAGTGCTTAGCTACTTTAATAACAAATAAGTACAAAATTTTTAAACATTCAGAAAAATACTATTACCATCCTCAATAAATATTTAGATCTAGAGATGAAACTAATAGACAAATAAATAATTCCTGAATGGTTAATGCTAAATTCTAAGTTGTGAGAATTGTATATATTGTTGTAGAATATTATTTTAATATGTGTTACATTTGTTTATGCTGTGGAACATTTGTTTAATGATGTAAAGATGTGTTGCATTATTCTATGTTGCATTTGTTTAACTCTGTAAAACTGTGTTACTTTGCCTGTCTAAAACACCTGATGGTCTAATAAAAAGCTGAATGACCAATAGCAAGGCAGAACAAAGGATGGGTGGGGCTGGCAGAGAGAATAAATAGAAGGAGAAATCTGAGAGGAGAGAAAGAAGGAGGAAAAGAACAAGGAGAGGAGGATGCTAGGGAAAAAGCCCAGAGGCAAAAGGTAAATGGGATAATTTTAAGTTAAGAAAAGCTGGCGAGAAACAAGCCAAGCTAAGGCATGGCATTCATAAGTAATAATAAGCCACTGTATGTGTTTCCTTAGGAGCTGGGTGGCAGGCCGACAAAAGAGTAAAAAGAGCAAAACCAAACAACAACATATGTAACAGCTATGATTTCATGGAAAATGAACTTCATATTTTCATGAAAAAGAATAGTTAGAACTATGCCCTTTTAGTGGACAAATGTTAGTTAACACAGAGGCCCAAAAATGGTTAAAATGTAGAGAGTAAATGCCTTCAGAGTACTCAACTATAAATTGGGCATCTATATTACAACCCTTCCCATGAGGCTCTACAATCATCCTGATGGCAGAAGGATCATAAGATTGAGAAATCAGGAAGAAATGTCATGGTTGTGTTGTGTAGATGGGACAATGTCATTGCACCAATGAACTCACAGCCCCTATGGTTGTCTGCACTACACCTGTACAAAATCAAGATAGTCAACAATGAAGCTTAGATGAGGGAAGGGTGACTGTGAGAGACCAGCGCTCATGATCAGCTCTGGGTAACAAAAGGAATGTCTCAGAGTAGCAAGGAACAGGAAACTTCTTTTTTAATCTGAGGGTAATTAGGAATAAGTTTCAATTTATCTATGACTGGTGAAATAAGGAAACACACAAGCTTTCTGATGATAACTTTCTCTTTTACTTCATCTTAAAAATGGTCTCTGACTGTCTTCACATACCTACACATCTCCATACTGCTGCATACAGCTACATATCTTTACACACATACATTTTTCACATAGCTGTATACCTTTCCTTTGCATCCATTTCTCTTCCACATCTCTTTTCTGCACAGCTTCATCTTCCTTGCCTCCACATAGTTACAAATCTCCACACAGCCACAGCTAAACATCTGATTACATAGCTCTTTTACCATACAGCATTTCACAGTTCCTAGGCATAGCTCCTCTACATAGCAACAGATCTTACCTACAGCTCTTTCTCTCACACTCATTCACACACACACACACACACACACACACACACACACACACACACACACACTTCACACTTCTAGATTACTCATGTCCTCGTTACTCGCTTACTCTTTCACTCATTCACTCCCTCATACTTCTATCATGCTTCTTCTCTTCCTCTTCTTCTTCCTCCTCCTCCCCCCCCCCCTCCTCCTCCTCCTCCTCCTCCTCCTCCTTCATCTCTCATTCAGCACACATACACTCACTTCACTCACATTCTGCAGCAGCTCTCACATAGCTCTACACAGCCATCTCTCTCCACACTGCTGCTGCTCCCTCACAGCCAAACTCTGGACAATTATAAGTTACATTTTCAGGACCCTATCCATTCTCAAAATACAAGATAAGTCAGGTCGTTTCTCTTGGGCTAGTAATGTCACATTGACCCATGCACATAGCTCTAAGTGGGTGAGGGATCCCAGACATTAAACAACTGGCTGGACCTTGAGCGGTCAGGGTACGTGCCGAAAGAGAGCTGCTGTGAGGAGCCAATCTCAGTGTAAACAGCCTGGCCTTGATTGAGCAATAAACAACACCTGGGAATTAGTCTTTGTGTATATCCTGTAGGCGCAGCTTAGTCTGTTTTAGACTTGTTCTAAGGTCTTTGCAAAATGTGTAAAAGGCTGTCTTTGAGACTGAGAATAGTGTTACTTTCCCGTGTCAGTAAAGAATATTCTGTCAATATTTCTGTTCATCAGAATTATACAGCTTAAATAGAAATCCACAGCTAACTGTGTGCCCAGAAATGTAAAACACACTACCAAAGGGGTGTGGAAAGACCCCCACAGCTGTTCTTATAGAGAAGTATAATGGTGGCGCATGAGAAAGTTATAGACAGAAAACAACCAGTTTCCACAGCCAGTGTCCCAATGGCTTTGCCAGGTGGGGCTCCCCATCATGGAGTTATATGTCTGGTAGGTTGACTTGTCAAGTACTAGTTGTCACCTGCTGTATACTCCCACAGCCCTCAGCAGGCCCATGAGGCCCTATCCTTAGTAGGGAGATTTTTGCTGTTGATAGGTGCTAGAGGAGATAAAGCTTTCTTGGTAAATTGTCCATGCTACAGTGGATTGTCTGCATTCATGAGCACATGGGCCACACTAATTAGCCTTACTGGGCTATAGAAACATACAAAGCCATAAAGTTTGGAAGGATGTGGAGGAAGGAGAATAAGGGAATTAGAAGTGAGTAATGATGGTGGATAGGATCAAAATGTATTGTGTACATGAGTGGAATTCTCAGAGTAAATACAATTTTAGAACATACACGATTAAATAAGTAAATAATAACAGAATTAAAGAAGGAAGGACTTGGGAGGAAATTCTCAGTGTAGAGCATAGCAACTGTGGAGAACTTGTGGACTTTCACTAATACAAGGCCTCTGCTGCCCATAGGCCTGTGGCTTTCCTCTGGCAGCTGTCAATGGGGTATGAATGTTAGTCTTTCCCATAAGCTGTCTGTGATGACATTCTTGGATGTCCCCTTGACAAATCAGGGAAGAGGGAACCTCAATTAAGGAATTGCTTCCATGAGACTATCCTGTGAGCATGCACACTAAGGAGGAGGGAGGTATTTCTTGATTTTCTAATTGGTAAAGAGTGCTTAGCACCGTGTGGGTACTAATACCCCTGGGCAGGTGGGGCTGGCTTGTATACAGAAGCAGAGAGCAAGCCAATAAGCAGTGTCCCTTCACAGACTCTGCTTCAGATCCTCCTCCACATTCCAGCTTGAGTTCCTGCATTGACTTTGCTCCATGATAGACTATGACGTGGAAGTGTAAGCCAACCAAACTTTTTTCTCTTGCAGTTTGCTTCAGGTCAGGTGTTTATCAAAGCAATAAAAAACAAACTATTATGCTCATTAATCTACTAGGGTAATTTTTATTAAAATGAAGCGTTTAAAATAAAACAGGATTCTGTCTAATATAAATAGGAAGCAGAGTGTAAAATGTAAACAATGGTCTCTCTCCTCTCAATCTCTCTCTCTCTCTCTCTCTCTCTCTCTCTCTCTCTCTCTCTTCCCCCTTGCCTTTATGAAGCTGTAAGGGAGAAGAGAACTAATTCATTTTCAACCCTGTTAATAACTTCAAATAACAGAAGATAATTAAAAAGCTGAGTAACTCTCTTTATTAAAGGCCAAGTAAGATAAAACATAAATCTTTAATAAACATTATTTTTTATTTATTATAAAAGCTCATTGAAATTAGTTATTCATTAATAGAGCCCTCATTTTTAAGAACTTATAAAAGAATATATTTTATCATTTAACATTTCTTGGGAATAACAACGCATTAGAATTTTCAAAGTGTTATCATACTTATGAATTTATTAATCTACTTAGGTCAAACACACCTAAATTATGCTAAAAGTAAAGCAGAATTTTTAAATTAAATATGTTTTAAATATTTATTAAAAGTCTCAAGATATAATGGACTATATATTGTCTTATTACACAATTATCTTCTTAATTAAGAGATATAAGATTTTAAATAATCTTTCAATTATCTGTATGCTCTGTGCCATGATTGGAATTGATGAGAGAGGCAGACAGAGAGAAAGACAGAGACAGAGATAGTGACGGAAACAGATATATAGGGGGCAGAGACAGAGACAGTGAAATTGTCTTTAATGAAGTATAATCAAGAGCCACATATCAACTTTATTGATACAGTTTCTCTACACTGAAAATTAGCACTGTAAAATGTAATACCTTTTGAGTAAAAACCTTATCTTAGGATTATTGTGTACATTCAAGGGTTAGTGATAAGGATCTTCTTATCAATTTAAAAATGTGGACAAAATCTATAAAATCCTACCTTGCGTTGCATTCCTTAGTATCAACTGATGAGAGGAAGTGGGATCAGAGAAACAGTGAACCATTAAGAGGTACCAAGGATACACTAGCTTAAAAGAGGATAAATTTTTAATTAAAAATAATCAAGTATTCAAATAAACAATAACTATAACACACAATGGCTATAAGAAGCAACCAGAATCCAACCAACAATGGCGCAAGTGATAAATTAGCAGATGGTATATGGTAAAGATGTTTTACATAACTTCAAGGCATAGGAAAGGTTGAGCATGTTGATTAGATAAATGTAAGTCATACCAATAAATTAAATCAAATTTCTAATACAACAATTTGAAACCATGAGCTAAAAATCATTGGATATGGTCATCAAGAGATTCAACATTGAGGAAGGAGGAAAATCAGTGAGCTTAAAGAGCTAACAAAAAATGTTGTATGAAAAAAATTTGAAAAGAAAGAAAGGATGGAGGGAAGGACAGAGGTAGAGAGGGAAGGAGGATGAAAGAAAGGCAGGAAGGAAGGAAGTAACCATCACAAAACATAGACAGAAAAGAATGGAGGGAAGGGATCAAAGTGTCATGAACTGAGTAATAAGGCAGCAGATAGAGCTCCTGGAGGATAAAGAGAACCAGAAAAGTCAACGCTAAGCTCCTTGAAAAGCTTTCAGAGGAAGACTAAAAGGACAGCTTCCAAAACAAAAGCAGAAAACACCCACTGCCAAAAGCTGTTCCTGTCAGAAGTGAAATTTACTTGGACAGAAGGAAAATAAAATTTATGAATGAAATGAAAAATGCTAGAAATACATACATATGCCTTCAACAGAAAACATATTTCCAATGCAGGAAATTACTCTTTAAGACATAATGATATATTATGCTAATTATAATACATGTAGAAAAATATACAACAATATTACACAAAGGTCAGTTTTTAGAAAGAAATATAAATTTGCATGAGTTTATTATATACAAAATGACATTTTGAAATATTTAAGAGTAGAACATAGAAACTCAAAAGTGCAAATCAAACTTTGAAAACACGCATAAAATATTCTCTAACTATAATGGAACAGATTTAAAATGTGTGACAATAATGTCTGTGGTAAAGCTTTAGTCATAATTAAATATAGTATTTTTGAATAATTAGTAAGTGAAAATATTCTGCAACTGCATTTTGGAGAAGTAACTCAAAGGAAATTTCTGGCACTAAATATGTTAGGAAAAATTGTTTTAAAGACAATGATATTGACTTTAAACTTAAGAAACTACAGGCTAAGGACAGGCTATCCAGCTCCAGAAAGCAAACAAAAGCAAGTATTATAATTGTAGGAAATAAAAGCAAAAAGCAGAAAATAAAATAATAAAAATAAAATCAATGAAAAGTTCTACTAGCATAGCAAATTAGGAGAAATTAATACATTTTGAGAATCACAAACTACTAAAATACAGTGTAAATGGGCAATAGCTATCATCCTACACTAATTCAGTAAACACTGTGGACTTATGACTTCATACCATGAAGACACAAATTTCTATGTTCTAATAAAATCATCTCAACTTTGTAGGAAGAATGAACAAAAGTTATATACAAAATATCAAGGAAATTAAATATGATGAAATATATGTAGCTCACAGTACAAAGCCACCTTTCCTGACAACATAGTTTTAGTTAATTCAAGGTAGAAAACTGTTTCTGGGACTGGAAACATGGCTCAGTGGTCAAGAGCTCATTCCTCTCTTACAGAGGGCAAGAGTTCAGCTCCCATCAGTCACATCAGGTTGCTCACAACCTACAATTCTAGCATCAGGGTGTCAAATGCCTCTGGCCTCTGTAAGGATCTGAGCTCCTGTGCAAATACTCACACACAGGCACACAGATAAATACATAACAGAAGTAAGTCTTTTTTAAAATTTATGTAACATTTAACATAATGAATTTATTTTTCCATCAATATAATCAGTGTCTTACTAGATAAAACCTAGTACATTCTGCTGTAAAAGGTTGAGAACTTGACATTGAACCAGAATAGACCTAACCATGGTGGCACATAACCTTAGTGCCAGCATGAAGGACTCAAAGCAGGAGGATAGCAAGTCTGAGGAGAGCCTTGGTAACTTAATGACTTAGAGGGAAGCCTGGGCTACATACAAAAATCAGAAACACTAATAAAGTGTGTTACATAAATGTAAATATATAGTTCAAGTTATTTTCAAAATTAGTGGTGGTTATTTTAACACATGTGGTTAGCAAAAGCATACATTAATATGAACATAGCAAGTCACTGTGTTAGTGTAAGCATGACCAGAATTAATTCAAAATATACTAAAGATTTCAGACACAAGGCTAAACATAAAGCAAATCCATATGTACAAACACAGAAAGTCTTTAAGATCTTACAGTGAGCAAAAAGGTCCTAGATAAGAATACCCTATTACCTACCTGAATTCTTATTTATTTGTATTATAAGAGTGATCAAATGAGAGAGAGAGAGAGAGAGAGAGAGAGAGAGAGAGAGAGAGAGAGAGAGAAGTGAAATTTACTACTGGTGTGGATACTCTAAATATTTTAACTAATCTTAGATTTTTAGCACAACTAAATTTTGAAAGCAATTTTAAACCTGAGAAAAGTTTGGCAAGTAGTGGTAGGCTTGTCAAAGTTGTTGCGCACGTAGCCAAGCCAGAGCAGGCTAAAGTACTGTAACTGCTCTTGATTAATGTATGGCAAAATCACAAAGGTCGTCAACAATGTCTCATCTCCCATCTCTTCCTCAAAAAGATGGCTTCCTATGGGCATGGCTTGCAGTTTATTGATGACTAAGATTGTCAAGTTTTTTTTCCACTATTTCCTTGCACTTACACATTTTCTTCTGCTCCAGTTATCCAATTTACCATGATAGTTGGTGTTCACATATGCTTAGAATTCTGTTGTTTGTCATAGATTCTTAAACTTGTAAGTTTTGAAACCTCATCAGTTAGGGGTCAGTATTCGGTTAAATATCTCTTAATAGGCAGAGCTTAAAGTTTTAGCACTTCCAGAAGATGCAGAGATGAAGTAGCTAATGTGTACAAACATGTCTCCCCACAGTCCGCATGACTCATTTCTGATGATATTGCCCGTGGTGGCCTGTGTGAAGTCATGTAGGTGTAACCATCTTATTAAATAAGAAACACAGAGCCAAATACAGAGTTTATAGCCAAGAGGTCAGAGCAATAGCAGAGAGCTGAAAACCTTACCCTTCACTGCTGTTGCTGTCTTTCCTCTCCACAAGTGACCTACCTCTGTGTGTTTGTTTTTTTCTTTTTTATAGACTTTCTGTTCTGCTTTCTCATTGGTTGTAAACCCAACCACATGACCTCCTCATCACTGCCTGTTTGTACAGACCTCCAGGTCTTCTATGGTTGGTATTGAGATTAAAGGCGTGTGTCACCATGCTGGCTGTATCCTTGAACACACAGAGATCCTGCCTAGCTCTGCCTCCCAAGTTCTGGGATTAAAGGCATGCACCACCACCACCCAGCTTCTGCTATGGCTTGCTCTGACCTCAAGGCAACTTTATTAATATACAAATAAAGTTACATTTTACAAATATAGTATCATCACAAAGTCATGTTCTTATGCTTCCCTCACTGTCAAGGTCTCCTCTTCTCTGGTATCTGGAATGGAGTCAGTTACTGCAGGTCAGTTCCAGTAGGGGCAATCTCATTTCCATCTTGCTGAGGAAGAGTCTACATGAAAATTATTCGGAAAATTGGTCTATTCTCTTCATATTATTTGGAAAATTGACCTATTCTCTTCATATTTTTATTTGCTCTTCTGGCATTGACTCATAGTCATTTTACATTATAATCTGATGTTGTATTGCTTTATTTCTGCTCTACTTTTTTTTTCAGGTTTGACTATTGAAGATTTCCCAAGTTTATTACCACTTGACATGCTCTTAATTTTTATTCTTTTGAAATTTTTATTGTAATTTATTCTTTATGCTTTTCAACAAATTATAATCAAATGTAATTATTGTCAGAAAGCAGTTATGATATATGGGTACAATACAAAGTGATTCAAGCTGATTAGTGCATGTGTATATGTGTGTGTGTGTGTGTGTGTGTGTGTGTGTGTGTGTGTGTGTGTAAAGTCTAGTATGAATAATTTATTCTCCAAATCTAACTACACCTTTTGTACCCCTTGACTGGGTCTCACTGTCTTTATCTCTCAACTTATGATAGCCACAATAACTCACTATTTTTTGCCCATTCATATGTCTATGGACAGTAATTGTTTACTATTTGAAGGACTGTATATTGAAAATGGAAAAAAAAATACCTCAGTGAAAGTGGAATATGAAATATATCTGTAAGGTAGTGGTTCATTTTCTGGAGGTTTACATTCAATAGAAGGATCATGTGCCCAAAGTGGTAGTAGACTGGTGAGCTGTGCAACAGCCACATTCAGAGCCCAGGGCAGCCCTGAGAACTTACGTGTTTATAATGTTGTTTCTCAGCATGCTGCACATAAACTATCTATCCATTTCAATCTTTGATCTATTTTAACAGTGTCTCATGCATTTTAACACTTCACAAAGAATGTCATTTTTATACACAGTTGTGATTTCTGCAAGTGATATTTTCTTCATATTCAGTTGAATTTGTTGATCAATAATATACACATTGATAAATGATTTTGATTAATTTCTTCAGAGTACTTGTTCTACAATATACAGAAAGGCTTTGTGACAGTAACTCTAAATTTTGAAAGTACCTAATAAGACGTAAATAGAAAAAGAAAAAAATTATGACATACTAATTAGTGATTAAAAATGGATTGATATATTATTTGTCACTAGGATAAAGTGCCAAAGAGAAACTCATGGCCCCCAAACCTCACACATGCTAGCTAATTACACATATCCCCAGTCCAACATCCTTTACATGAAACCACATTATCCCCTTAAAAGAATGAAGGTGGCGCACACGTGTAGCCTAAGCTACGAGGGAAGCTGACATGTCTGTACGGCAAGTGACTATAATGCCACCTTGTACAACTTAGAGATCTTGTCTCAAAATGTAAAACTAGGGCTGGACATCTATGTAGAGAACTTGCCTAGCTTGCAGAGGCCCCTGATGGCACACACACAAAGGAAACCATGACAAGTACTACTCATTATGTGTCTTCCTCTTCTTGTCACTTCCCCACGGAATGCAGCTTTCCACCAGGGGGCGCCAGTCATTCAATAAGTATTGCTTCCCCGGTACAGCTTCTGTTGACCCGTCAATCACGTCCTTTCTGTCCCCCGTGTCTTTTTTTTTTTTTTTTCCATCTTAAGTACTGAGATCTGAACCAGGAGCCTTCCAAGTGAGAAACAAGTCCTCTCTACTGAGGCATGCTGCCAGTTCTTTCACATCGAGACGGAGCTGTATGCAAACTTCAATCACTACCAAAGCATCTCTTTTTCACCTCAAGGATGCTTTTGAGGTTTAAAACAATTTAACTGATTTGGCCCCCATAAGTAGACACTAACAGAAAATGAAATATTTATTAATGTCAATTCACTACCAATACCCAACCATATATTTTTAGTGCTGGATATTGAACCCTAAGCCCAGTACTCTGCCACAACGAGCACACATCCTCTAACACTGCTCTTAAGAGCTGTGTTAGCTCTGATACTCAGAAGGCTTCCCTGAATTTCCAAGCACTGTATGAAAAGGCTGAGGAGACAGATGCTAGTATTAGCATCTAGTCTAGCCTTTGTCCTTTTCCCACATAGCTACTAGAAGTCACTGACCCGAGCATGCTGCTGGGACCTTGTATTTTAACACTAGATAAATTGCAATGAAGAAAGGTTTAGAAGCACAGAAATTAAAACTTTTTAAACATCTTTACTTGGAGACATAGAAAAATCTTACAGTTGCATATGGAAAGGATGCATGTGATCACAGTTCCATGATGTCTTCTATCTCCTCACCCACTTACCTGTGAGTGACGGAGGGATAATTGGCTGGCATGATACAGGGCTGAAAAGAATGTATAATTGGCTTTCCTTTCCTTCCTCAGCCTCCCCTTTTCATAGACTCCATATGTCCTCTAACACGACCATGTCATATGAGACTCAGCAAACACACCTTCCTCAATTTTTTTAACCATATACCAGTGAACAAAGACACAGTTGACATAAATCATGTTGTCTCTGTGAAAACTTACCTCAGCAAGGGCCATGATCTCATTCACCATATACACTGATCATGATGACTAAGCCAGGAACTACAGTGGGTAGGTGACAACTAATGCCAAATTTCAGCCAATGGTGTACCTGCCTACCACTGGTTGCTAAATTGGAGTAGGTGGTAACAATGGCAGCATTGACATCTTCAGGAATCAAACATCATGATTAACTAGTTAGAAAGAAAGCCATGTATTTATGATGATTAGAGTCATATTTCATCGTATTATTATGTGGTTCTAAGCAGACATTTTTGAGCTCTGCTAGAGTAAGATGTTCATGCTAGGCTCTCTCAGGACAAATGATGATAACATGTAGCCAGAAGGAAGTGTGAGTGGGTATAGGTTGGTCTAAAATTCTGTCAGATCAACACTCAGAACTCTGTTGAATTTGAGAGAAGCAGTCATGAAAGGCATGATCTAGGTAATAAGGCATTATTTTTCCTGCCCACAGAGAAAGGACATCTCCATTCATGTTGGCCAGGCCGATGCCCACTGGCAGTGCTTACTAAGAGATGTACTACCTAGAGCTGGTATCCAACCAAATGCCAAAACTATTTTGGGAAGATAACACCTTTATCTCTTTCTTTAGTGAGACAGTCCCTGACAGGCATGCATACAGGGCAAATTTTGTAAACTGATAGGTGGATGAGGAAACAGGAGATTAGTATATATTGAGCATTCAAAATTGAGGCTTTTTCATCAGATGTCCTAGATTATGAAGACATATGTACTCAGAAGGCTCAAGGACAAGGTGAATGATAAAGATGGAATTTGTAGGGCTAAGCTCCTGCAGTTGAAACCTGGAAGACCTGGTAAATAGAGGACTCTAGCTTGGGGTTCTTGCAATAATCAATAGAGAGAAACATTCCATCAGCAGGGATGTGAACCTGGAGTCAGTTCTAACACAAAAACTTCTAAAAAGCAAGAAGTACTGAAGACTTTTGCACTGGCCAGCCAGTTCATGGTGGGGGGGGGTGTAATGTTTGATTTCAGGACATGTTTTCTCATTGACAAATATTTATGACTTTATTGAATCATTAACCATATCCAACTGATGTGTCATGGGAAACTGGTACATCAGACCTATCACAAACTACTCTACAACCTAGGAAACATCTGGTATGGAAGAATCATCAGGGAGAGCATCCTATTCTGCATTTGGCAGTCACTAAAGAAATAATGCTGAGAGTTGGCCACTCCATTAAGTTCATACTCCATTTAAATGCATATTTATGTACAGTGTTCTCACCTTGTGAATTGAGGTCATTAATCACCTTTCCAATCGAGTGGTGTCCATTGACATAGTCATTTATAGCATCTCCCTTTCCTGTGATGAGCTCCACAGGGTAGAAGACCTAAGTACTAATGTGAACTTAATCTGGTAAAAGAAAGCAGATACATATCACTAACTTGCACATGCATGATCAAATTACAGAGCTTGAAAGAGACAAGCTGAGTGTGTGACTAGTGGAAGAAGAAGGCAGGCCAGAGCCTCTAGTACACTTAACAATGACTGTGGGTTCCAGGTCTACAAAATTTGCCAAGAACACATGCCTGACAGCTAAGTTTTGATAAAGGAGCCATTTCCAATCTAATATTTTTTTTTCACATGGCATCTGGCTATCTGACAGAATGCCATGTTGTAAGTAGTAGAGTTCACATCAGGCTTTGCCAATCTGGATACTGACCTGGCCAACATTAATGAAGATATACTCTCACTGTGGGCAAGACAAAAGACAAGATCTCAATCAATCTATGTGACACAAAACATTCACAGAATATTGTTAACAAAATTCTCCTTTAGAAATGACTTACGGGGCTATGGTTATATATCTATGATAAAGTACTTTTCCAGACATTTGGGCTCAAACCCTAGCATTTTTAAAATTAAAGTTTTGAAATATGCTAGCTTTATAAAAGTGACTTTTTTCAGTCTGCCTTTAAATAGATGTGTTCTGTTTTTATATCTCAAAGAGTACATAGGCATGGCTGCTTCATGTAGAAGACCTAGGTAAGTGGTCTACATCATCCCACTGTGCACGCCCCAGAATCCCTACTCTTGACTTTCTGGTTAGATTTCTGAACAGCTCCTGGCTCAGAAAACATGTGGCCATAACACTGAAGACAATATACAAGGTCACAAAACAAGGCAGAGTCCCATAGAACAGGACAGATGAGCAATTGTGGGAGCATGTGCCCTGGCCCTGGCTCTGTGGAGGCTGTGATTAGCTGTCATCTTCTAGCCAGAGGTATTTAGGTTCTGAATAGAACATACACTTCTGCCCCAGTGCAGCAAAGGATTATCAGTGTTCACATCTGGTCCAAGACTCTCCTTCATTGCCAAGGCCTGTTTCCACAGAAATTCCTAATGCAGGACTTCAAAACAGATGGCTTCCCTGGGAAGTTAATTATCTTAAACCAATAGGGCTTTGGTGTCCTATACTATCAATTTCCTCATCCTCCACGGTCCTCTTATTACTTTTCATTAAAAGTAAAAAAAGAAAACACATGACTAAATGCGGTGATATTTTATTTGTGCTGAAACATGGTGATATTTTATTTGTGATTTAATAAAGGTTGTCTGGAGATCAGAGGAAATAGCAAGCCATTTTAAGTAAACATAGAAGTCAGGCAGTGGTATCACATGCTCTTAATCTGATCACTTAGCAGACAGGGTCTCTGTGTGTTCAAGGCCACACTAGAGAACAGAGCGAAGTGTGGTGTCACATGCCTTTAATCCCAGTACCAACCATAGAGACCTGGAGGTCTGTATAGACAGGCAGTGACAAAGAGTGAGGTAGCTGGGCTAAGATAGCCAATGAGAGGGCAGAACAGCCAGGCAATAAAGGCACAGATAAGACAGGAAGTAGATCCCATTTGGAAGCTGCAGAGCTGGTGAGGTAAGGTTGGCTGATGGCTTTTCCTATTTCCATGATCTCTAAGGCTTTCACCCCTATATTTGGCTCCATGTTTTGTTTTGTTTTTTATTTAATTAAACCATTTAGAAATTTGTCTACAGCTAGTGATGCAACTTGGTAGTGAAATACTTGTCTAGTGTGTAGTAGGTCCTGGATTCAGACTCCAGAAGAGAGGGAGTGGGGAAGAAGGAGCCGAACAGAGAAATGCGGAGGGAGAGGGGAAGAGCAAGAATGAAAGAGGGTGCAAGGAAAGAAAAGAAGGGGGGAGAGAGAACAGAGAAGAAAGAATGTGAGGGTGTGAAGGGAAAGTGATAGAAGAGGGGAAGGGAAAAGAGAGAAAAAAGAAAGAAGGAAGATGAGATAGTGGAGAGGGGATGGGGAAGAAGGAAAGTGGAGAACAGAGGGGGAAATTCTCATTTATTCTGGTTCTCGCTGCCTTTAGCTCTCTCCATGTATGGTATGGTTTTCCAGCCCTCTCAATCTACAGGCATGGGGTGTCTCTCCACCTCTTTTCAATAGTTACACAAATGTGACCTTCTCACCACGGTGGCCAAAGGGTTAGAAGAAGGCCACAGAAGCAAATGTGGTCTGGTTTTCTTCCCAACAGGCTAATAATAGAGGCACTGGGACCCTGGGAGCTTCTTATGGAGCACATCATGGTAGGCAGATACAAGTATCCAGGATATTTTCACCTCTCTCCTGGCCCAGACTAGATAGACACTGGACATTCACTCATCTAGTTTTGCCTGGAGGCAGAGCTCTCTGCCCTGAGATCCAGCCCAGCAGTCTTCAGGAGGTTAGGGTGGCTGGACCTGAAGATTGAGCATAAATGGCTGGTGCAGAGTGCAGCAGGAGTCTTCAGGGCCATATAGGAGTAATCACAGGCTTGCAGACAAACACACATAGATTGGTTCAGAAAACTTGCTTTCATATGAGCAAATACAGATGGGTACACAGAGGGCCCTTGGGAAGTCTTAGGCACAGTTAAAGGTTCACATTGGCCAGGTCATTATGTCCATCCTACCAAAATGTAGGATAAGGAACCTGGGACAGCAATGTTATACAGGCTATGGATTCCAGATCCATAAGCTTATAAGATGAAGCACCTTACATGCAGAAACTACAGTTCAAAATGTTTCTGTTGACTTTTATCCTGTTGCCAGAGTCAGTGAATATCGTCAGAACTTTTCTTGTCCTCTGCCTGTCCCGAAACCACTTGGACATGTAGATACAGAGGCTTATAATACTTACAAACTATATGGCCTAATGGTTCAGGCTTCTTGCTAGCAAGCTCATATCATTTAACTCATTTCTATTAATCTGTAAGTTGCCACATGAATGTGGCTTAACAATACTTTCACATCTTGCTTCTCCTGGTGATGGCTGGTGTCTCCTCTCCTTTTCCTGTCTGTCCTGGATTTTCCACCTGCCTCTAAGCTGCCTTGCCATAGGCCAAAACAGTCTATTTATTAAATTAAGAATTATGGTTAAATCCTGATTGTAGTAGTCTGTGATGATGTATTCTCTGATCCAGTTGCCTTGAAGCTATTCTGGATGTTTGATCATCTGGAGACCTTTCAGGGGGTCTTGGCTGATCAAAGCATATTAGACTGTATGATTTCTTTATGTGGCTTATTTTTATACTATTCTTATTATTTCTTTAAGGAATTTATTTTTTAAAACATCTATTTCTTTATATAACTGCATCTATTCCTTTTTCTCTCTCTTCCAAGCCTATGTAGATTTTACACACATTGTAAACTGTCTAGAGGTTTGTTCCATCAGAAACTGTCTTTTTGTGAATCTATTGCTTTAAATTGTAGCATGGCTAGGACAGAAGCAGCAGCTTTGGCTGCTGACTCAGCCCACCTTAGCTTCCCAACATGGCGGTAGTATGTTTACTGCCAGCTCTGGGAGACATGCATACCACCAACTCTGGGAAGCAGTAGGTCTATGCCTCCATTAAAGCAGTGTGTAACCCAGAAACCATTTTTTGGTCTATATTAGCAAAAGCTAAATCCACCATGCAGTGTACTTTGTGGCTTGGAGACACCACTGCGTACTGTGGCAGGAATTCGCCATGCCGTGTTCAAGCTCGCATACCACAAACCTGCCATACTGTAGCTCATTGCTTGCCTGAGACACAACTAGGAAGCTTTTCTTAGCTTCATTTATAATCTTTTTTAAAGTTCTGCTAGGTTTTAAGTGGAAACTCAAGTCAATACATTTGGCAGCTGAATGTAGCTGGAGGTTTCTCCATTCCCACTTGTGCCCTGAGGTCCTACAGCCACTTATAAAATAATCACTCAGAGGCTTAATATTATTTACAAACTGTATATCTATGGCAGCTCTCTTGTTACCTAGCTCTTACATCTTAAATTAACCCACTTCTATGAACCTTTGTTTTGCAATGTGTTCCATGGCTTATGGGTCTTCTGGCATGCTGTTCCTTGAGTGGCAGACTTGCAACTTTCCCCCTCTGCCATCTTCTTCCTGTCTCTCTCTTCAATTGACCAGAGAAACCTTCCAACTACAAGTGAGTCTGCCTTATTTTTTCTTTCATTAGAAAATTGGCATTGATTGAAAATAGCACCACAATAGATTCAGTCAATAGTTTTATTATCTTATTAAATTTTCTTTTATGTTTCCTTATTACTATTATTATTTAAGATAGGATCTTGCTATGTTGCATAGTCTGGTCTTCAATCCACAATGATTCTCCCACTTCAGCCTTTCAATTGCTGAGATTGCTGGTCTACACAGTAACACATTGTAGCAGAAAGTTTTTCTGTGTCCCACCTGGCCCGCAGCCACTCAGACCCAAGTGAACACATAGAGGCTTATATTAATTAAAAACTGCTCAGCCATTAGCTCAGACTAACTGTTGATTAGCTCTTACACTTAAACTTAGCCTATTTCTGTTCATCTATATGTCGCTACATGTTCCATGGCTTTACCTGTGTGCCATTACATATTGTTCCCTGGAAAGTGGGCTGGTGTCTCCTGACTCAGCCTTCCTCTTCCTAGCATTCTCCTTGTCTGCTTATCCTGCCTATACTTCCTTCCTGGCTACTGGCCAATCAGCGTTTTATTAAACCAGTGTACAAAAGCATTATCCCACAACAACATGTGACTGATGGTATGACATTTTACCCTTATTTAACATTCCTGAATGTTAGTTAATTATTCATTTACTTGTGTAATATGTAAGTTTTAGTGAGTATAATTACAACACAGTTGAAGTCATCTGAATTACAGAACACCATGACTAAGTCTGATTTCAGAGTTATTTGGGAGCAGGTTGCATTTTGGATGCTATGTCTTGAAGTTCCTCTACAATCCCCTTATTAAATCTTCACTCTTTGAGAAATGGATCTTCAGGTGGCCAGAGAACTTGAACCTGCATAACAGTACTGTCACATGTTCCTTATTCTATATCTTGGTGAAGGTAGATATAGAAACATGGCCAATGTGAGCCTTTAACTATGCCTAACGCTTCCCGAAAGTCCTCAGTGTACCGTCTATGTTAAAGACTGGAGACAGCTTGAACCTGGAGACACATGCACCCATTTGAATGCTGTCTTTAAGGTTATTTACAGAAGCTCATAAAGCAGAAGGCTGTATGTACCACCAAGCGGGCTGCTGAGGTAACCACTGCATATTAGGCTTCATAAAACCCACAGATTGCATTTCATTTATTACATAATCCTTTCTCATAGATTTAGCCCTATTACTATTTTTTCAGGTTTAACTTCAAAATATGCTCATGAATTCTAGAGGTAATAAATTTTAAAAGAGAGGTTTCTTTTGGCTCAAGAGAAGAGAGGTCAGCCTAGTAGAGATTAGTCCTGTAGCCACTGGGTCAATGGCAAAGAAATATATCAGTGGTGGGATTGCTTATGGGAGCAGCTGTTCCCCAGTGAGCAAGTGATATAGGAAGAGGAAAGGCCAGGTTCTAATAAGGCAGTCAAGCATAGAGAAGAGTTTGATGTCATGGGGGTCCACTTGGCTTGGGTTAACATATCTCTTTTAATAATGCACTTGGCAATCTAAGACCATCACCCACACGTACTGTGCCCTTACCTCTCTTTCTCAGCAATCCATGTGTCAACCCATTACCAACACAGAACACCCACTTGAATTGAAATGTAAATATTCCATTTTAAACAATAGAATAAACTCAGGAAGTTTCACTTCCAACATACTCCTAATACATTCTGCACCAATGTAGGAGGGCTGAACTGGCCTGTACTGGTTCTGGGTGAGTATCTAAAATGGTAGAGTATCCTTAAAGTGAACTTTAGGGGCAAGTTTCCTATTTCCCATTTTATGACCATTCATATTTGGCATGAATATTAGTAAAATTAGGTTCAATCTGCAGAAACATGCACAATGAACCTAATCCAAGCTTGTGAGCCAAATTTAGGAAACACTCAAACTATACCAATTGTCTCTTAAATCCCATATGGCCTGCTGTCATTTCTGACAGTTTAATGTATACTATTATTTTGCAGTATGTGTGCTCTGTGTGCAATGTTTTTAATTTAAGTTCATTTTTGTCATAATAAATGTTGGGGGGAGAGAAACCTGGGAACAAATAAATTGTCTTCTCTATCACTATTGTCTTAGATTTTATTTTCCACTGACTTGCTAATAGAATTTTCTTCTTTACCAACAAATATGAAATAGAAACATGGTCTCTTACTGCTGCCTGCAGGTAAAGGGGGCACTGGGAAATGGAGTTTGAGCATTTCCGTTAGGTCAGTGTGAAAATCACCTTCAGTTGTCAATGTGACACACATGGAAAGAAAGAATCCCAACTGAGAAACTGCCTCCAGAGGACTGGCCTTTGATAATATCTGTGGGGCATTTCCTCGACTGATTGATATAGAAGTTGTAGGAGGTCTCAGGTCACAATGTATAGTACTATCCCTAGGTAAATAGGTGTTCACTGTGTAAGAGAGGTATCTATGTGTGAGCCCAAAATAAGGCCAGCAGGCAACATTCCTCCATGGTCTCCATTTCATATTCCCATCTTGAGCTCCAGCTTTGGCTTCCCTCTATGATGGATTATATAATATAACATGTAAGCCCAAATAAACTCTTTTCTCCCTAAGAGAATTTTTGTCATGGTATTTATCACAGCAACAGAGAGACAAACTAGGATAATCAACATTCTGCAGATTTTGTATTGTGGAGATAATATTCTTGGCCTAGATGCTAGTTAAAGCATTTTGTATTCACTTTTTAGCAGTTAATTATCATGGCAAAGCCTCAAAACATGATTGCATCCAAAACCTAACTCATAATTTGTCTAAGCATGGAACAGTGAAGTCCACAGCATACAAGCAATGGAAGCTGTCATCTCTTCTAATAAGACATTCAGCAGGGAATTTCTATCCCAATAGGTCTTTTAATATATAATCTTAATAGCTGTTTGTCTTAATTTTTCCCTTCCTTTTCCTTCCTCTCAAGATCTGACACATGCCTTCTTTCTCTCTTTTAAACTTATGTGATCTTTTTCATTAATTATTACTGTATGTTTGTGTGTTTATCAAAACAACTTGCTCAATATGTATCAAGTTACTTGCATGTATGTTTCAGGACTAACTGACTGGTATGCGTTATCCCCAAGAAAGCTATTTCTCCTGCCCTCAGCATTCCATAGCTGCCTGCAGTTCTTGGTGTAGGGCTGTGGTACCATCTGACTTATTTCCTCACAAAGTTTTGCCTACATACCATTTTGCGTGTGTGTTGTATATTGGCTGTAACTGAGCAGTCAATACTGTTACTCTATTATGAACTACAGCATATAGTTTATAGTGGGACTCACTCTTAGTACCAATGCCAAATATGAACATGATTCCACCATTTTAGTGTCATGTAGCATAGTACAGACCATAGAATCCTGTGTTTGGCCAATGCATTCTTCCCTCCTCACAAAACCCTAGCAAGGAATGATCTCTGCAAGTCTTCACAGTGCCAACTTTTTGGTACTTTTGGGTTGTTGGAGTAAGATTTACACAGAGTTAGATTGGCTTTCTTAAATTTTTTTGAGTATGTTTGAGTGTCTCTTTCACTTCTTGAGACCCCACCGTTCATTTCTATTCATCACTAAATAACTGTGGGGATTGTCTAGGAACTTTTTACCCATTTATTTATTGAAGTACATCGTGGCTACTTTAATGTTTTGACATTTAAAATGAAGATGCTGCAAATATTTATTTCCATGTGTACTTTTCAGGAAAAAGTATGCAAGGGATTTGGGTGGATATCATGGAGCACGATTACATAATGAAAGTAAAATTAGTTTTAGAAGGAAAATCAACCGGTCGTCCAAAATTCCTGTATAATTTGTGTTCCTTCCAGTGACAAAATCCATTTTCTGAAGTTACACATCTTCAGTGGCATATGATGTTATCATTGTTTGGAATTTTATCCATTTTAATAATTGTACAGTCATATTACTTATTTTAATTTGAAATTCTTTAACATCATGATTCTGCACATTTGAATATATTTTTTCATTTACGCATTTTCCTAGATGAGATAAAGTTTCATATTAACTATTTCTTTGAGCAACTTCTAATTAGGTTATTTTTTATGGACTATTGAGTTTAAGAACTCTTGGTATGTGTGAATATTTATCCAGATTTTCCCAGTGAACAATCTGATGACTTTCATATCTGTCTCCAGTTCATACTCCTACAAAATTTCTGATACCAAGTAAATATTGAATATATTACCATAATATCCCCAGTTAGTGGAAGATCACAATGTTCACGAGAGAAGACAAACATGATTCAGTTTCTGGAACCATGATTTAGGCATAGTCTTTCTCCTAACTAGCTTTATATTCAACAATTCAAAGTTGAGCTGAGCCCAGAAAAATACTTTACACATGCATGCACAAACACACACACACACACACACACACACACACACACACACACACACACACACCTCAGAAACTTGATGTATTATTATGGTTTGTTTTTAAAATATAAAAATTTCAAAACAAAAAAATATTCCTCAATTTAGAACGAACTTACTATAAACCATAGGACTTCATTTTTTTTTCATTTTAATGCATATCTCTCTTGGCAACTGCCTCATGGTTTAGTAGCTTTTCTTCCTCTTCTCCCATTATTTAAAAATTAATGCAGTTTTGCTTAGACAGCTTCTTATGAGAACAATCTAGAAAGCAGGGGATTTAAACACATACATATACATGTTTTAAAATATTGTTGATTATCATTCCTATTCTTAGTACACATTAGGAGAAGCATGAAGAAAATGCCTTCGAGCAGCTAAAACAGTAGTACATACTGATCTTTACATTAGTAAGCTTTCTGTTATTACAAAAACTGAAGCTACCCACTGTTCTTGTACTAATGAGCTTTCTATTGCTATTAAAACAGTAACCACTTGAGACCATCATCTTAAAAAATGGACGCATTTGTTTGGACCCAGGTTTTAGAAATTTCATCCAGATTGCCAGACTTCCCTGTGGATGAAGAGGAAGTTCAAATAGGAGAAGTACAACAGAAAGAAGAAGCTGCTCAGGGCAGCAATGATAGAGAGAGTTGGAATATCCTCTTCAGGGACATGATACCGATGACCTAACTTCACCCTGCGGGGCCCAAGGTTTTCAATTTTTCCAGTAGTGTTGTAGGCTGGACCCAAGCCCCTAACACAGGAGACTTTGGGGAACATATACTCAATACATAGCAATATGGGTTGTTTTTGATGTAGTCAAATATATTACTAATGGAAAATAAAACTTTTTTAAATATGTTGAATAAAGCCAATGTTAAAATAGTCCCATAGTTTTTCCTAAAATATGGTTTATTGAACAGCTCTACTTTGTTGCCTATAGTAATACTATGAAGTCATTAGTCGTATTTGTCACTCTTAATCATACTTTATCATTTTAAATACTTAATATATATTTTATACTTTGTATCAAAAAATGAAAACAATAAGGAAATAATTGGGTTTTATAAATTTTAAAAATTTGAAATTTTGTTGTCTAATATATGCAAATTGTTGAACAAGATTCATCTCAGTAAGAAATACATTTCCAACAGCAAAGGACTTATCTTCAGATAAGAACTCACTGTGTAGACTAGGCTGGCCTTAAACCCAAAGAGTTCCCCATGCCTCAGCCTTCTGAGCATTGCTACTAAGGACACCATACTTAGCTCTAACAAAATTTTACACTTCACTTTTAACAATTTTTCTAAGGAACTTGGTTTGCTTGATTCTTTATAACTTTTAATCTAAACCCTAAAACATTAAATAATGCTTTATGACCTCCCTGTAAAGGGAAGCAAACACAAAACTTACAACATGTCCATAATAATAATACATGTATGGATATGTTTAAGGAATAAAGTCACTTCTGGTGTTTCATGTTTATAATTTCAGCATAGAAGGTAGAGGCAGAAGATTAGTTCAAGATCAACCAAAACTGTGCACTGAGTACAGACCAACCTGAGCTATAATATTGAGGCCCTATCCAAAATACACACACACACACCACCACCACCACCACCACCACCACCACAACAACAACAAAAACTAAACCAAACACAACACCAACACCATCACCACCATCAACAAAAATAAATGCAGCAACAAACAACAGCAACAATGAACAGAAAACCAAAAAACCAAAAAAACAAAACATGTATGTCTGTGGAACATTGTACTTAATAGTTTTTACTCTTTGAGCTCCCAAATAAATCACATGGAGTCTTATTCTTTCTTATGAATGCCTGGTCTTATCTCAGCTTATTTCTAGTCAGCCTCTCTTAAATTAAAATAGCCTGTCTGCTTTTTGCCTCTGGGCTTTTACCTTTCTCTATTCTTGTATACCATTTTCTTTATTTCTTACTCAGTGGCTTACTCTTTAGCTGGGCAGCTGGCCCCTGGAGTCCTCTTCTCCTTCTTCCGTTCTCCCCAGAATCTTCTCTTCCAAGATTTCTCCTCCAATTTACTCTCTCTGCCTGCCAGCCCTGCCTATCCTTTCTCCTGCCTAGCTATTAGCTATTTAGCTCTTAGACTAATCAAGTGTTATAAACAGACAAAGTAACATAACTTCACAGAGTTAAACAAATGCAACAAAAAAGAATACAATACATCTTCACATCATTAAACTAATGTTCCTCAGCATAAACAAATGTGGCACATCTTTAACTAATATTCTATAACAGTAGATGATTCCATCCCCAGCCTTCCTGACTCCTTCCCCTCAAATGAAGAAGGATTATAACTTAAGGATGTAAAAGACTTTCAATCATTTAAGAATCATCACATTATACATTTGGTACTGAATAATAGAGTTGAAATAATTATATTGTATTATATACACACAGACATGTTTCATAAAGATTATTTAATATAATGACATCAATATTATTAAAGAGTAAAGACCCAAATATAACATTTTGAAAGTTAATAAGAAAACTGTCTTGCCATGAATTAACCTGAAAAGTGGTGGAAATTGAATCAGTCTGTCACCAAATTCCTTTAGTTCCATATCACAAATTACATAATAGTTTCATTTTAAAATGTCAACATTTGAAATATGTCAACAACACATCTGTGGGAATTATACACATATGTAAAAATTCTTAAGGGGAACATATGAATATGTAAGACAGAGAACAGATCTTCAAAATTTGTTTAGATACAGTATGAGCAAAACCAATTCAGGAACTCAAATAATCTCTCACTGTATACATTACTTTCCCTTCATAATCTTACCTACATCATTCAAGGAATCCTACTAACTCCTAGGAAGATGACTTAACAAGCTCTCTCTGGAAATTATTTCCCATGTATTTCAAGCCTGTCAGCAAATTATCATCTATGTCTAATGACTCAAGTCAGAACGTGAATCAATTTTCCTATTGCCATTAAAGATACACAATCAAAGTAAAATTTCCTCATCAAACAACCTAACATAGGTATACAAAATATGCATGGATGTACTTAATCATTCAACCCTTTAATTCATTTTTCCAGTAAAATCAAACTCTTCAAGCATCACTAAGAAATCTACCTAGCAAAATTTAAATTCTATTACTTTTTACTTGAAAGCAGTGTAGAAGATTTTGAGCTTTCATAATGCCAGACAAAGCTTCAGTGAGGTTCTGAAGCAGCTAACTTTGGTAGGTGAAATCCTAAGCCTCTTTGAACTAAATCTTCTGATGCTCTCTGCTCACATGAAAGTGCATCCAACTCACAGAGGAAAACAATGGGTTTATTAATTAAAATATTTTATAAACTCCACATTAACAGTCAATTTACAGAAGAAAGGAGGATTTTCTTTGATCACAAAGCACTGGTGGCCTTCTCCAACATTGGCAAAGTAAAGTTAGGTATCTTAATTTGCAGAGATCAAGCAATATCTGCAAAACCAAAGAATTAGTATATCAGAAACATCAGACAAACTAAACAACTTTTTAAAATAATGCCTTGTGAATCTAAGAGCTTAATGATCATAATAACATTTTAAATCTCCATATGGTTTAAAAACCAAAGATTTTAAAGTAAATAAAGACATCTGAAGATTTCCTCACAGCTCCTAAGTAGGTAACACCACACACATGCCTCTCTCTTTACAGAAATACTTTATACCCCAAAGTATTCACTTAGGATGAAGCATCATCAGGTATATGGACATAAAAATAGAAAATATTCCTCTGTGCAGTGGTGCACTCCTTTAATCTCAGCACTATGGAAGCAGAGGCAGGCAGATCTCTATGAATTCAAGCCAGCCTGATCTACAGAGTAGTGAGCTCTGGGACAATCAGGGCTACAAAGAGAAACCCTATCTCAGAGAGAGAGAGAGAGAGAGAGAGAGAGAGAGAGAGAGAGAGAGAGAGAGAAGAAAGAAAAAAAAAGAAAGAAAGAAAGAAAGAAAGAAAGAAAAGAAAGAAAGAAAGAAAGAAAGAAAAGAAAGAAAGAAAGAAAGAAAGAAAGAAAGAAAGAAAGAAAGAAAGAAAAAGAAAGAAAGAAAGAGAGAAAAACACTGCTTACTACACCTGGATTCCCAAATACATTCAACACATGTTAAAATCGCTTTTCATTACCTTCTGCCATTACCTAACCATCTGGCATCAAAGGCACCCTGAAAATGAAAGGATACAACCCTGTAGATTACTGAGTCAGGGGCTGGAGATAGCACTCAGGAAGCAACACTGCGTTCTATGTGCAAGGCTCTGGGTCTGATCTCTAGCACAGAGGGAAGACAAATGCAGAATGAACTACTGGTGAGAATGGACTTGGGTGGAAACCAAAGAATGCATGTGGCTATTTAAATTGTATCTCTAATGCTGTATGATAACCAATACCTAAACAGTGGGATAACCAAAATAAGTTGTTTTCTTATTTCCTCCTGGCTCTGAGGCTTGGCATGGTAAGCTAAGCTAGATGATTCTCTCAACATGGATACTTCATACAGCTATGGTGAGGCAGTACACTGGAGACAGGACATGTTCAGAGACCTCTTGTGTTAGGATACCTGCAGAAACAGCCAGCTGCCACCTGTTCTGTGGTCACCAAATAGCACAGCTGCATATGACAACATGCTATTGTCTGGTTCCCTTACAGTATGGCTAATATACTCCAATAAAAACAATAAAAAAAATTAAACCTGCAGGATGTCTTAGGTATATAAAAAATCTGCATAGGACAAAACTCTCACTTATTGATAGAATCAGTATCAAATTTGACTTACCAAAATAATCCTTCACATAAAAAATTGAAAATTTAGCCAGGTGGTGGTGGTGAACGCCTTTAATCCCAGCACTCAGGAGGCAAAGCCAGGCGGATCTCTGTGAGTTCAAGGCCAGCCTGGTCTACCAAGTGAGTTCCAGGAAAGGCACAAAGCTACACAGAGAAACCCTGTCTTGAAAAAAAAAAAAAAGGAAAATTTGAGTAAAATAATTCTTACTTTTCATCTTATATGATGCAAAATTGCTCCATGTATTTCATATTTTTTCTTTCAAACCAGTGTTTTGACCTAATAAGGGAGTGCCTTTTACTTTATTTTTACTGTTTTTTATCCAACAAAATTGTTATATACTAAAAGAATGAGCTAAACTTTAAAGTGAAAATAAATTTTGATTCATAATCCTCTCCTGAGGCAACAACCTAAGTCTCACCCAGTCATCTATCAGACATAGCTTCTGCCCCATAATCCTACTGTCAGAAGCAAGTCTAAGGTGAGATGAACCTGTTGGTGTATACTTGTTAGAAACAGTTTCTTTGAGAAGAGTCTTCTAAGCTTAAGGCTTGAGGACTGGAAACGATGAAGTATTTCTCCTTCCCAAATCCAATCTACTGCACTACCAGCACATCACAGCAGCAGAGAGAGGGATATAGATATCTGCTTGAGATGCAATACGCTGACATCAGCTGGCCCACACAGGGCCATTTGAGAGGCCTCTTCCAGTTATACAAAACATTCTAGCACCTTCCTTAACTCCTAGGTTTCCCCAATGCCACTGAGGATTCTTTCTGTCCCTCTTATGGCCTGAGCTGTCATTACTAAGCCAGCAGCACACACACACACACAGAATCTTGTCCTGACATTTTTCAGGGACAAAACTTAACTCTCTTCACAGTGTGCAACAAATGACCCCAAAGTAAAGACAAAACACAGTGGCTTTGTCTTTGTGACTGTTCAGACATCTAGAGGTTGGCTGACATCAGCTGGGTGGTTCTTAGTTCCATCTCCCTAGGAGGGTGGTTTCTGGCTTCAGCACAAAGGTTTCTTCATGTGCTTGAGAGTGATCACGTCTATCATCCAGGCATCTCAGCTGTCTTAGTTCCCATAGGGCCTCATTGTTTAACCTCTAGAACCCCCAAGTTTGTGTCTCTGAAAACCACCAGGTTTGTGCATATTTGTGTACATTTATAATATTTAAATACTAAATAAGAACATATTCAAAGAGTATAAAATGTTTTCACTGGAATAGTAAACATTAATTCTGTGAGAATATAAAATCCCAAGCTAGCAAAATCATACTTATATTTAGAGCTCAAACCAGTGAATATTTTCATTATAATTTTGGCCCATAGATAATTCAAATTTTTGAGTATTCTGAAAGTCATGTCAGGTACTTAACTAATTATTTTTAAATGTGCTATATAGTGATTTTTAAAAAGGACCTTTGGGGATGTAAAAGGGGCTTGAATAAAATTTAAATACCAGAATTATTCAGAGGTACTCCTGTACAGCTCAAATCACTTGATGATACATCATAAATATGTGTTGTGCTGCTTGTGTGTTTTTTTAAGGGGCTTTTGTAAAGTTAAAGGCATTTGTACTATTTCTGGATTCATGCTCCCAGGATTTCCCCACCTAGAATAAAACATCATAAAATGAGCCAGCTTTCACTAAGGGCCCATTGTGCAAATGTATGTACATGTCCCTGAGTGTCTCCATTTACTCATGTTCTGTGTCTTACCATGATTTTCACAATACCCTCATACATAAGCCCCTGAGCTAGTCATAAGGTGTGCCTGTAATAAATCTGCAAGGCAGATGGCAAACAGAGCTCCTCCAACTCTCATCAGCTAACTCTGTTGCCTCTGCCTGGAGTCCCATTCTTTATTCTCCTTCTAATGTTAAAATGAATTAGGTCTCTCAGCACTTGTACATTTAGCTACCTGGTATAGTACTTTGACAGTGTCACATTCTGGGAACCGAGTACGCTGCTGTTGACTTGGGCCTGAAATGTCTTGTAAGCCTCACGATGTCACTTCTTGTCATTCACATAGTGAGAGCTGGAGAGAAGTATTGCAGACTTAAAATCACTGGTGTTGACAGGTGTCCTCAGGCTAATTTGGAATATTTAAGGGTTGTGAAGAGTGCAAATTCATTTTACTGCTTGTCGTATTCAGGTCTGGCTGGCAACTTGACATCAAAGTTGGGCAGTGTGTGTTTTCCATGTAGTCTGTGTATTGCGCAGAAATCTACAAAGGTATCAGATAGGTATCTTAAGACACTTGTGAACAAACCTCCTCATTATTTGAGATTAATCACAGTGGCCTTCTTTTATAGAATCCAGCTGCAGCCAAGGAATTACTGCAGTTGCAGAAGATCATAATTTATTATTACTATGATTATTTTATATTTAATTACATGTATGTGCTTGTGCCTGTGAGGGGTTTTGAGCATGTGAGAGAATATCTATTCTTATATTTAGTCTTGAAGAAGCCTACATTCTAATTTGGCCTGAACTCAAATCATCTTTCCTATTTCATGAGTCTGTCATACATCTACTGTAGATATAGATGCTGAGACCCACCTACACTTAACATCAGCAATGATTATCACTGCTATTCCCACAAGGTGACTGGATACTCTCTATAGAAGAAATATCAAATGATCGCCAATTCTATCAAGCACTCAGATCTATTTTCTTATGTACATGGGAAGCCTGTCTCTGTATTGTTTTAAGTGGCCCACATCATACTGTAGCTCGTTTTTACTAGGCTTCATCTACATAAGCAGTATTTTCCATTACATGAGAGTTTGTTTACTGATCCCTGTGGTTACAATTTAGACTGTTGATAACACAGTTATCCAGTTTTCACACTGTAATTATTGGTGTAAATACAACTTTCTTCCCATACTCCCTTGGTTTATCTTTGATGATAGTCTGATTATCCGGGAACCCATTCTACAGAAAATACCATGCATTTGTAAGATCTTTCCTCTCATGACCAAGCAATAACAGTAATACTTTTCATGATTTCAGAAGTACTTGAATCAAATGTGAAATAGCTACAACTGTACATTCAACTATCTAGACTGTTCAGGCCCAGTTGAAGAAATATCAGAAGTATTTGGGAATCTTTAAAACTGAGTCAGGCTTGGTGCCACAAGTAGCTAAAGTAGGAAGATAACTTGAGAACAGGGAATACTGGAACAGCCTGTGCATTAACAGTAACAATGACCACAATAAATACCAAGGGGGAAAAGCCTAACACAGAGACTGTGCATTGGCACTCATAAACCAAAATATGAATCTACCTGGCCTTCTTTCCTGTTTTCTGCTGAGCTCATGAATGGAGAGTAACCCTAGGAAATAATTACAAACTCTTTAACCTAGTAGGTATTTTCAGCCTGAGCACCATGGCACCCCTCACTCTATCAGTCAGCTGTGACTCAGCACCATGACTGGGGAAGCAAGCATGGGCTTAGAGCCTCACACTTACTCTCAGGGTTGATTGGCTAGGAATGTGTCTACCTTGTTTAACAGCATCTGTCATGTGTGTTTCTTCATCCTGCACCAGTGAGCTAGCTAAACCTAATCTACCCAGACTATAGAGGCATAAGAGGACATTCTCAATCATGAGAACACAGTTAAAGTTCTTACTCCTGACCCACCCACTAACAACTCATTGGACCTCGAAGTCAAGAGAAGTATAATGCAGGATTTAAGGATAAAACTACAAATTCACACAGCAAAGGTAGTGTATACAGGGAAGACAAAGAACTGGGACTAATCTTGGCCTACTGGAACAATCCTATAATACCAGCTGCTGGAGAGTCTGAAGCAGAAGGATTAAAAACCCATAGCCTGAGCATCAAAGAAGAACCAGACCAAAGAATTGAACAGTGTATCCATATGTGAAATAAGTAGTTCTTCAGATGGATCTAAGATAAAGATTTAACACACAGAATGCAATGAAAAGATAAATATTAATTTCACATTAAGAATCACATTGATATTCTTTTTATGGAGAAAATAGCCCTCATCCCTCAAAGAGTTTAATATTATTTTGCCATTATTAATATGTCTTTAATTCAGAAAATATCAGTGATGTTACCAGCTCATTCTAAATGTCTAAGTGTCCATTTACTCATTTATTAATACAAAATAAGCAATAATCCTGCCAAGAGTTTACACAAATATATCCATTACTCAGAGTTATATGTTTCCATAACATCTTTCTGAGTATTTTCTCAAATACAGCCATCACTAATCTTTATATTCTCTTTCCCTAGTGGGCCAGGGGGAACAACCAACCAAAAAAAAAAAAAAAAGATCCTTGGGGCACCTCAATTACAAATGAGAATGTAATGACATCGGTGTCAAGTATACTTGATGCATTCTGTAGATCATCACCATTTATACTGAGCTAGAAATCTCACAAATTATTTCTTTTTTCCCTTTTACGTTTTAGCTACTTTAATATCTTAATATGACCGCATGTTTCATGTGAGGAATATATATATATATATATAAGCAAAGACCATTTTTGGTAGCAAATTTGTCTGGATAGATTAAACCATATAAAATATTAATAGATGATTAAACCATACAAATATTCATTTATTTTTCTCCCTCATTTAGTTTATAAATTGAACTTCAAAAGATGATTAATTTTAAGTCACAAATATTTTTTCCTCCATTAAGTGTCATCAAATATTACACTAAATGAAGTTAATCCTAAAAGGGAATAAAAATGATTTTTGTCAGTCCAGAAGTACTGAACCCCATAGAACAGCATTCAATTTATAATACATGTTCTCCATATCACAAGGTTACTTATTTGCCTTAGTGTTTAAGTCACTTTTTTGATTAATTTATAAATCCTGGTTGAATTTTATTCTACTGTTTCTGGTATCTGAGCATCTGGCAGCATCATTAAATAGTTGAATTCATAGGATATAATATGCTTTTCCTAGTTCTGCAAGGAAACACATGCCTTAATGGCTTAATACAACCAGTTTCTCAGTACAGAAAACCTTAAGAAAGTTACCATCACACTGCAGGGCATAGCCTGCTTCCAGGCTTCCTTCTCAATAGAAGACTACCAAGATATGAACTTCAGCAAAAGAGAAGGATCGAATTATTTTTTTAGGTGATATATTGCCTCATGCCAAAAGTGGGAAAAATGCCTGTTCTATTCACAATTCACTTATAAACTGCAAACACATACTCTGTCCAACAAGATAGAAAGCATGCTTTCTATTCATCCAGACAGACAGGAGCTGAAGGACACACAATGTGGTGGACTGAATAAGAATGGTTCACATATATTTGAATAATGAGTCATTAAGGAGCAGCACTATTTGAAAAGGATTGGGAGGCATGGCCTTGTTGGAGTAGATGTGGCCTTTTTGGAGGAAGTGGGTCATCGGGGTGCCCTTTGGGCTTTCAAAAACCCATGCCAAACCTAGAGTTTCTCTTGACTTATGAATCAAGATGTTGTTCTCAACTACTGCTCTGAATGTCTACCTGAATGTCACCCGTGTTTCCTGACAAGATATTGGACTAATACTCTGAAACTGTAAGCAAGTACTCAATTAAATATTTTCTCTTATTAGAGATGTCTTGGTCAAGGTGTCTCCTGAGAGCAATAGAACACTGACTACGACACACAACTTTGTCTAATCTCTATACTCGAATCACTACATTTGACATACACAATGGATTTCCTGGGTTTCATAAGTAGATTGATTACTAAGATATTCAAATCCCTCACATGCTGAATCAAAATTCTACATGATTAATTACAGTTTTCTTCATTGTTTTCCTATAGTTTCATACTGATCTCTGCTTGGGAAAGTTTTCTTATAGTGATATTTTATTTGTATTGAAATGTGATTTTATTTGTATGTTAATAAAGTTACCTTGAGGTCAGAGCAAGCCAGAACAGAAGCTGAGTGGTAGTTGTGCACGCCCTTAATCCCAGCACTTGGGAGGCAGAGCTTGGTAGATCTCTGTGTGTTCAAGGACACAGCCAGTATGGCAGACACACACCTTTAATCTCAATACCAACCATAGAAGACCTGGAAGTATGTACAAACAGGCAGTGATGAGGAGGTCATGTGGCTGGGTTTACAACCAATGAGAAAACAGAACAGAAAATCTATAAAAAAGATAGGACACACAGAGGTAGCTCTCTTGAGGAGAGGAAGAACAGCAGAAGCAGTGAAGGGTAAGGTTTTCTGCTCTTGCTCTGACCTCGTGGTTTTTAACTCTGCAATTAGTTCTGTGTTTCTTATTTAACAAGCTGGTTACATCTACATTTTCTCATTTTATCCCATATGAAAATTATGTTACTTTGTTTTGGGTCATGCTTTGTATGCTAAAAAGAAGATCACCAATATTTGAAAGAAAAAAAACTACATTGTCTACAGTTAGCAAAGAAAAAAAAATTGGAGTAATAAGAGCGTACAACTTGGCATATTCTTATGGTTTCCTTAAGAGATAGAATTTCATATGATCAGAGCATGAAAGAAAGTGTTAATACAAAAAAAAAAAAAGCTTTTGTAAGAGTGACAGAAAAAAAACCATGAAATTTTAGTGTAATCATTATAACTACACAAATTTAAGACATTTTCTGGCCTCTTTTATGACTTCTTTCTTGACCATTAATAGACTTTTATAATCACTTAAAATACAAATCATTCCTGACCAGTATCTTTCACAGCTCATTGAATGGAAAAACTCTCTAAAATCAATTAATAGAAAGAAAGAAACAGTAGCTAAATTCTGTCTAGTAAAAAGTAAATGATATTAAAAGTGATAAAAAATGTCATTGCAAATACTAGATGATATAGTTTCCTTATAGCCACCCACTGTCTCTGCCTCTTACAAGCCTTCTGCTCCCTCTTCCACAAGGATTCCTCAGCTTTAGTAGGGGAGGGTATATCACAGACTTTCCCTTAAGACTAAGCATTACATAATAAATTATTCTCTGCACCCTGCTTAGTTGTTTGACTCTGTGTTAATAGCCATCTATTGCAAAAAGGATGCATCTCTGATAAGGGCTGAGCTATTCACTAATCTACAAGTATAATTATAAGTTATTTGAATTATAAGAGTTTGTTCAATACTCTGTCTTTTCAGTAGGTTAATAGTAGTAGGTTTTCCTCTAAGGTCAATGACCAGTCTAGACACAGATTCTTGAACCCTAACTAATGGTTTCATCTTGTGGATTAGCCCTTAAATTCAATCATAAAGTGGTTGGTTAATCCCATGACATTTGTGCCATTATTGGACATGTCTTGCTAGGCTTGCCATTATTATTGTGCGCAGGTTTCAAATTGATAATTACTTTTCTCTTTTGGTAGTATGCACAGCACCTTCGATAGCTGTGAAAGATAACCAGTATGGATGCCACCTCTAGACCAGTACTAGTTTTATGCCTCCATGTTCTGTAACTCACATATGTGGAATCTTCAGCAGTGGGGTCCTCCTTTCAAGTTCACAAGGGACAAGTCTGTAGCACTGGTCTATAAAATGTTTGGGGGGTCTATGAAACTTCATTGTCAAACAACTTGAAAACAGTTAACACATCACTGTTGATGTTTTCCAGGCACAAGGGAGAAGTTGCACATAAGAACTCACAGTGGTTTTGACAGCATGCATAAGCTCCAGCTAGACAATATGCCAGTATGGAGAAGGGAGGTATGCATGAAATTCCACCCATAGATGAAGAGGAGCTGTTGGCAATTAGTGACACTGCATCCATAAACACATATACATGACCAAAATCGCCCTCAGACTAACACCAATGCCATACCAGGAACAGAAAGAGGAAACTTCTACTGTTTCCTGCAGGCTGTCTTCATCATATCTACTTATTCCATTGATTTTATCTGTGTCCATTCATTCTTTAGGAACTCTGACATTTGTATTTACAGACCACTGGTCTTTTTAATTAGAATTGAAGCTGTATGTTAGTATTATACATTACTAATTCCACAGGAAAATGTGAAAACTAAAAGAATCATATTGACAATGATAAAATTATGTTAGAACATCTGACTAACTATAAATTATATTGTATTTGTTTCCTGAAAAAAAATAATGTTAGAAAATATCCAACTGTGTTTCTCATAGATTGAAACAAATCTGCTGCTAAAACATAGAAGAACAAATTGTGCTCATCAAGCATGAGTGGTGCCATCTGTAAAATGAAAATCGTCTCTCCATTTGCCTGGAAATCAATGAAATCAACAGAAAAAAGTATTCACTATCACTTTGACTTCCAGGAAATCTTAGATTGATGTCTCTATGTGCCTTAAAACAATTACAAACATTTGCAGAGGGGGGGGGGAACCTCCTTCCTTTAAAAATTAAAATATTTGTAAATATACCTCAGAGAAAATTTAAGTCAATAGGTTTATCATTACATAAAAATATACATTGCAGATTGATTCACATGAACACTCTAGAACTCAACAAAGTATCCATATTAAAGAAGCTATCTGTGCTATTTAGTATTAACTGTCAAAGTGACACAACCTAGAATCACCTGGAAAGAGAATGAGTAATTATTCAAATCAGGTTAAACTGTGGGAATGTTTGTAGGTGATTGTATTTTTATTAATTGATATGAGAAGTCACAGCCCGATGTGGGCAGTGTTTGTTCTCTTTCAAATCTTCATTGTGGATTTGATTCCTTTCATTTCTGCCTTGATTTTCCCAAAATAGTGGAGTAGAAGAGTATAATCAGAAATTGTAAGCCAAATGAGCCCTTCCTTATTATTTGGCAAATTTCATCATAACAATGGGAATACAATGAGTAAACAATACTAAACGTGTCAAGGAAATAGTGATCTCCCAATGACACAGTGAAGGAAACACACCCCTATTTGTGAACAGAGTAGAGAAGCCAAATATTCTGAATATTAAAATGTAGAATTTAGAGCCACTTCCCTATTTTTTGAAGAAAAATTCTCTATCAGATCTTGTTTGTTAAATTTTTATCATTATGTCACTTTGATCTTGTGGAGAAATTAAGCACCTGTCTATATAACTCCATGATCAGTACCCATAACAATTATTTTATAGTCACTCTAAAAATAATGATAATTTAATTAGGGAGCCCTCAGGTAATAATATGTTTCTCTCATAACTTTTCTCATTTAAAACTACCAATAATTTGCAGAGTATTTGACTACTTTGAAGACAAAAAGTGATACTCAAATTTCTCAGTGCAAGTGACAGTGATAATGGGTTCTAAATACCATGTATGGGTCCCATCTGGCCACATGTTTTCCAAGAATGTGGGAAAATTATTCTAAAATTTAGAGTAAATTATTATGGCACATTTTGTTAAAGATACAATCTACTGTTGTTCTTAAAAGAAAGTTAGAAAATATAAATATGCAAATGTGCTCTTATTAGAGACAAAAGGACCTTTTGGGGGGGGAGGAAACCACACACACACACACACACACACACACACACACACACATATACAACAAAACAACAAACAAACAAAGAAACAAAACCACAAATGAGGAAAAAAGAACAGAATAGTAAATCTGATCTCTTACATTTATTACACTAATGAATACATGTAACATTTAAAAAAAAACGTAGAGAATTCACAAAACAAGAATCACAAATGGCTGAAAGACATTTAAAGAAATGATCAACATCCTTAATCATCAGAGAAATGCAAATCAAATGACTCTGAGATACCACATTACACCTGTCAGAATAGCAATGATCAAAAACACTAATGACAGTCAACTTTGGAGAGGCTGTGGAGCAAAGAGAACACTACTCCACTGTTGGTAGGAATGCAAACTTGTACAACCACTGTGGAAGTCAGTAAGGTGGTTTCTCAGAAAATTGGGAATCAAACTACCTCAAGACCCAACCATACCACTCTTGGGCATATACCCAAGGAATGCTCAACCATACCACTAAGATACATGCTCAACTATGTTCATAGCAGCATTATTTGTAATAGCCATAACCTGGAAACAACCTAGATGCCCATCAACTGAAGAATGGATTAAGAAGATGTGGTAGATATATGCAATGGAATACTACCCAACATAGAAAAACAATGACAGCATGAAATTTGCAGGCAAATGGATGGAACTAGAAAAAAACATCCTGAGTGAGGTAACAAAAACCCAGAAGGACAAACATGGTATGTACTCACTCATAAGTGGATTCTAGATAGAAAGCAAAGAACAATCAGAGTGCAACCCACAGAACCATAAGGCTATATATATGACACGGAGGACCTTAGGATGACTGTTGCTTATAATAAGATCTGGTTTCACTCAATTACTGAATAACCCTCAATGAAACATTACACTATTAAGGTAAGAATTTACACTGTATCAAGCTGATAATAGAAAAATTATTTAATTAATCTAAAAAAATAAAAAAGAAAAGAAAAATTTGAACTATTAAAACAAACAAATAAACAAACATATTTTGCCACAGCAAAAAGGGGAAAGTAGGGGCTCATAATTTCTCTCCATATTCTATTCTTTCCCTTTTATTATATATTTAAAATTTTTATTGGTGGATTCTGCTGGACAATCCACTACAGATAAGCACTAGAGGGCTCCTGTTGTAAATCACCCTCTGGAGCAATGGAAGGGTCTTTCTACTGACACTTGGAGGGGACCCGATCTGGTGTTGGTGTGGGCCCGGGATTCTGCTTATGTCTTTCCTCAGGACAATAAAATTCCTCATTGGGTTTCTGAGTGCTGAGTGCTGCAGCTGAAGCCCAACATGGCAGAGACCTATTGTGCCTTCATGAAAAACTCTCCCCTCCTGATGCCAATGGGGATTGAAATCCCAATGTGGCCAGCTTTGACAAGCATTAACATAAGCCTAGAAACTGCAGCCATGCAGTTGGATTCTCCAGAAGGTAATGTATGGTAACAGCTTTTTCAAGTATGTTAGAGAACGTGTCACCCAGACCCCTAGGGGATTAAGGATAACACTGAAGATCACTGACCTCTGTTTATTAATAGTAGCATGCCAGCTAAACATTTTCATTCTCACAACCCTATTCAAGTTGGAGTAGTACCTACTTCTTAGGAGTGGCTCTGTGCAACATTTTTTGGCCTCTTGAAATTCATTTAGCCTCCTTTGAAGATACCTTAAAATTTGTGAGTCTGAATGTAGCCATTATGAGACCATTAGTTCTGTTCCTTGTGAGTTGCCTGTTTTCTCTTTATGGTTCTTAGTTGTTGTTTTGCAGAGCTGCCAGCTTAAGTATAGGATCAAGAATAATGGGCCTCGGCACTTAATGTTCCTGGAGTTGTGTCCAGGTCAATGGATACCCACATGCTCCAGAAGAGAATTTGACATCGCTGCTGCCATTGTTGCTGTTATAACAGTGGCGACCACCACTACTACTGTTTCTGGGATTACCATTTCATAATTGGTTACTACAGCTAGCACAGTGGAGACCCTGGCAGCAAAAGTAGCTACCACAGTTAATTCATCTTTCATTCTATAGGTATGACAAATTTAAATCAATAGTTATACACATTTCAATTGGTTTTGACAGCTATAAATTTACAAACTCAAGTTCCATTTGCTCTTACAAGGTCTCCAATTTGCAGTAAGGCTTGTTAAGGAAGGGAATGGCTCAGTTGCCTTTAGCCTATCAGCTATGGGTGAATTAAGACTTCTGTTGGTCTTTTCTGTGTTGAACACACAGATTGCAAGTCCAGCGCCACCTAGAGATCTTTGGCAACAGTTAACTCTGTAGCTCTCACACGAATAAGACTATATGATAATGAGTATTCAGAGACGGGTAATGTCTGGGGGGCGCTCACCAACCTAAGACAAAATGCCTGTGTGGCCTGGACAGGTGTCTCCATGATGGGTAAGGTGACCTGCTGATGTCCCACACAACCTAAGTCAGAAGCTCATTTTTTAGTAAAAGAGGGGGAACTGTAGGGTCCTGGTCCCCGTTTTGGGTAACAGTTGTATTGCTAACTGATCTTGACCTTGATATCCTCCCTATGCTAATTCCCTGCAAGATTCCACCCTCCTGAATGCTCAAGGGAAGTTCCTTGTCAGTGTATCCAGCATATTGAGCGATAACAGCTTAGATGCAAGATTGTAAAACATCAGAAGTGGGGTTGGGCATTTAGCTCAGTGGTAGAGCACTGGCCTAGCAAGTGCAAGGCTTGGGGTTCAATCCTCAGCTCAAAAAAAAAAAAAAATCAGAAGCAAACTTCTGCCCTCCAGGTTCTCCCATTATGCTGTAAGCCTGTATTTAAGACCTCCCTCCTTCAATAAATGGCATACGGCATTCAAAAGAAAAAGAAGGAAGTAGAAGGAGGAGAAGGAGGAGGAGGAGGAAGAGGAGAAGAAGAAGAAGAAGAAGAAGAAGAAGAAGAAGAAGAAGAAGAAGAAGAAGAAGAAGCAGAAGAAGAGGTTAAGATCATGATGGGGAAACCCACAGAGACAGCTGACTGGTGCTAGTTGGAGCTCACTGACTCTGGACTGACAGCTCAGGAACCTGCATGGGACTGGACTAGGCTGGCTGAATGTGAGTGACAGCTATGTGGCTTGATCTGTTTGTGGGGTCGCTGGCAGTAGGACCAGGACTTATCCCAGGTGCATGAACTGGCTTTTTGGAGCCCATTCCCTGTGGTGGGATACCTTGCTCAGCCTTGATACAATGGGGAGGGGTTAGGCTCTCCTTCAACCAGGTATGCCAGACTTTGTTGGGAGGCCTTACCCACTCTGAGGAGTGGATGGGGGTAGAGTGGGAGGGAGGTGAGGAGGTGGGAGAAGGGAAGGGAGGGGGAACTGGGTTTGGTATGTAAAATGGAAAAAATTAATAAATAAACATATTTAAAAAAGAACTTAGCTGGGAGAACAACAAGCTTGCCTTCAATAAGAAACACACACACACACACACACACACACACACACACACACACACACTATTCAATTTAGAACTATATTAGATAGAGTTATATTATAGCCTAACAGAAGAAGCTGGCTGGCATTGATAAGCATTCCCAAGAACACAGGAAGGCTGAACAATTATCTAGAACAGCTCACAGGATCAAAAGACCTATTATTTTGAGGAATACAATTTGTTACAGTGAACTGATGCATCGTTGCACCTAATTATAATGGCTGTCATCAAAAACCTAAAAATAAGCAAACAAACAGAACTCAAAAAGTAACAGATGCTAATAAGAGTAAGGGTTGGACTCTCATGTAATGTTATGTTATTACTATATAAATGAGCACAGTTATAATGATAATCAAAATGCAAATCCCCCCTCCAAAATTAAAAATATACAAATTGTAAAAGTTAGCTGAGTCACTCCTGACTAAAGGCCCAAAAGAAGAAATTAAGTGTGTCAAAGCAATACATACAGACCTATGCTTGTTACTGCACGGTTCATAGTATCCAAGATGTGGAAAGAACTGATGTACCCATTCTAAATGACATCTACTCAGGATGGGATAATAACAGCCACCAAGAATGGAGGCCTGACTTTTTCAGCAAAATGTATATATCTGTGTGAGCTCATGGTAAGTGGACCATGAACACAAAGAAAGGATAAGAGGACTGAAGTTTGTGGCTTCCACGTGGATTGGGACTCCTGTATCTGAGAACATAGGCTTCTTCTTTTTTTTCTTTGAGTCTTTTCCTTCCATCTGTTTGTTTTGCCCTGTTATGATTTGGTTTTTTTTGTTTTGTTTTGTTTTATTATCAGATGCCTGTTTGTTTTCTAACAAAAGACAGGCATGGTGTAGATTTGGATGGGAGGGGAGGTGGGGAGGATCTCAGAAGAGTTGGAGAAGGGTAAACCATAATCAGAATATATTATATGAAAAAAATTGCTTTCAATTAAAAAAAAGTATGAATTACTTCTTTAAGGAAATTTGCAATTGACTCTCACTTTTCTAGACTTTTCTTCTAATGACTTTGTTTGGATTCTTGAGGCTTACTTTATAGAATCAATATGCTTTACATAAATTGTACTGAATAAACTTAATTATCATTCATTTGTGGAATAAACAGAATTGATCTGAAAAATCACAGCTCCAAGTGTTATTTTTCATGTTTCAGGATTGAACTGCACATTAAAACATCTTAAAAGTTGCATAGTGATATTTTATTTGTGCTGAAATGTAGTGATAATTTATTTGTGCTTTAATAAATAAAACTTGTCTGGAGATCAGAGGAAAAAGCCAGCCACAACACAGAAGTCGTGCAGGGTTTGCATGTGCCTTTAATCCGATCATTTGGCAGGCAGGATCTGTGTGTGTTCAAGGCCACACTGGAAATAAAGCCTGGTGTGGTATCACATGCCTTAAATTCCAAAACTAGTTAACTATGGAGGTCTGGAGGTCAGTGCAGACAAACAGAAAGTGACAGAGCTGGGTAGGAAGAGGAAGTGATGTAGCTAAACAGAGAGAGCAAATCAGATGACAGAACAGCAAGGTATATAGGCATGGGCAGACAGGAAGTAACTCACATTTGGAAGGGGCCAAGTTGGTGAGGTAAGGTTAGCTGTGGCTTTCCTTATTTTCCTGATCTCTCTAAGGCTTTCACCCCTATAACTGACTCTGTCGTTTTTATTTAATAAGACCATTTAGAAATCCATCTACAAGGTTGTTATATTGAATGTTTTATTCTTTATTTATTTGAACAACTATAATAAGTCCATCAGCACCTTAAAGTCCTTTTATCCTAGAAAAATAATGGGATGAACATTGTCTACAAATAAACGTCTTGGGCAGAATCAGCCTTGTCTCTGAGTTGATGGGGCAGAAGGTAACTTTAGAAAGGGATTATGAGAGACACTGAATGACCTGTTAGAAATAAGGCTGTTCTACCTTCTGTCTCTGTCAGAAACATCTCTTGGGTAGTTTTCCTCTTTAACTATGTATCTCTTCACATGTCAGAGTTAAACTTATGTGAAATACTTGACACTTCAGAGTATCAGATCCCTAACCTGGCTAACTGCCCACCTACTCACTTGCCCTTTTTACTCTTGTGAAGCATTGTGATTTTTGTTCCTTTCTGGATAGTCTGTAAGATTAAATTTTAAGTCTCTTACCTGAATATAATCTTTAGATACACACAATACAAAGTTTAAGTCACACTTTCTTTGAGGCTAAAGGGCTTCATTGTGACATGCTCCTGACAACTCAGTTGTTTTCTGTTTAACACTATTGCCTATCTACTTTCCTTTGTGTACCCCTAATCATTAGACTGTTCCTGGTGGGAAAAAAATCATAGATCACTAATGTGTGTTTTCAAAACTACATGAAACTTCATCCAAGTCTGTAAATCTCTCATTATGTTTATTTTTAGCACACCAAAATGTCTCATCTATTTTTTTCTTATTTACTTAATGATTTGTAATTATCAATTTAGGAACAAAAATATCTACTTTTCTTGAATCATTTTAGAGGTCCCCAGCTATTTGCTCCATTCTTTTGGTCCTGTCATGAGGCCCAAAATGTGATGTGTGTACACAATCTTCAAAAATAAGTCTCTTCTTTTTCTTCCTCTTTTAAATTTCTCCTACATTAAGTATTTGTTGACTACAGTTCATTGAAAAAATATTGCTTCAAAGAATTTAGACACATGAAATAACTTCCCTCAGCATTTCAGACTTCATAATTCAAGAGAGATTTGATAGTTAATTAAACCCAAGTGATGTCATCGACATGGCACAATTGTTTAATTTTTTTATTTATGTCTAAGAAAATCCAGAAAGATTTTGGTTTATAAGTGGTGCAATCTCTGGTTCCTTCTCGGTGAATGTGTGACACCTCATATACAGCATTTGCTAGATTTTACAAACTTCAATGCATACATGTCCTTCCCACTGCGTGGCTCTCTTATATACTTAAGCTACAAGTTGGATTTTCAATGTTCCCCAAAGGCCCATGTGTTAAAAATCTCTGTCCCCAGCCTGTGGTGTAATTAAGAGGTACTGGAACTTTGAGAGCTGGGCTCTGGTGGCAAGGTTTATTCAGCTTCACTGTAGTAGTAGGACCTTGCCCCTTCCTGTTGGTCTGTTTCTTAACTACCAAAGTAAAAAGTGTCCCTCTGCCCTACACACTCTTCAGGAAATGCCACCTCACAACAAGCCCAAAAGCTGTGGAACAGACAACCTCCTAAAGGTGAGACAAAATAATCTCTGTTTTTATCTCTTTAATCCATCTCAGCTATCTGTCACAACAGCAAACTCTAACACTGCTTAGGAAGGATCATGCTGATTCTCTTCTGTGCTAATGCTCCCTGCTCTGCCGAATCTTTTCTAAGTGTGGATCTTTATCCTGAACTGTATCCTTGCAACAGAATGTCTCATTCATAATAGATCTGTTTCAGAAGATCAGAACTGACTGAGGCAGGATCGTGCTTGGCAGATGAAGTAAAAGCTCTAATGATGATAAGCCCTATAGTGAGTCCATCCTAGATTTGAGCCAAAATCAAAGAACAGTCAAATCAAAGTCACTATGAAAGTAATGACATTTAATTGAGCCTCTCATCTGTTCCTTCCCTCCCCACTGTCACATGACACATCCATGTTTTGGTAGACTCCTGGTTTGACAACATCTAAGGAAGGAAAACAATTGCTTTTTTGTCTGTTATTTTTTTCCCCATGCTGATGTTAAAGTCTCACACACTTCAGCTTCTGCTTGATGGAGCTCTTCCATGCTGTTTGAATTGAAAAGAAAGTTGCTAATCTCTCCTTCTTGTGGCACCCTCATAACCAGTAGAGGAAAGGCACTGCATTCTTTTTTCCTCTTAGATCTTTTCAAATTTGAACAACACATCTCTGATTTTAAAAACTAAAGTCTTTATTTAGAATTATTTTATACAATGTACTTTGTGATATTATTTTCTATCTTAACCTACCCAACCCCTAGAACCCAATTTTACTTTCTCTTTCTCTTTTTCTCAAACAAAACAAAGCCTAAAAGGAGAATTTAAAACTACTAAAATAAATAAATAAATGCATAAATAAATAAGAAAAAAAATATTCAAATAAATTAATACACGGAATACATTTTGTGTTGGCTAACTACTCCTGAGCATGGATCCTGTCCTGGAGTATAGTTGATATGCCCAGTGACACTTAATTGAAGAAAAGTGATTTTGCTTTTCCTAGCAGGTATCAATTACAAATAGCTCCTTGGTGATGGGAATTTTCTGAGCAATTCCTTTTCTCAGTGTTGGGATTTTGTCTGGTTTGAACCTGGGCAGGTCTCTTGCACTCTATCACAGTATCTGTGATTCATCTGTACATCAGGCCTGCTGTGTTTAAAAGACAGTTTCCTTAGTGTCCATCACCTCTGACTCTTACAGTCTTACTGCCTTCTCTTCTGCATAGATCCCTGAGCCCTTAGAGAAAGGTTTGATGAAGACATCCCATTTAGAGCTGAGTACTCCAGAGTTCCTGACTTTGCACAGTGTCCAGTTCTGGGTTTCTATGTTAATTGCCATCTATCTCAGATGAGGGTTGAGTGATGCTCTGATCTTATTGAGAATAATTTTATTGCTATGTTCCTTTAATAGAATAATAAGCATCAGGTTTTTCTCTAGGGCCTATGACCTTTCTAGTCTCAGGTTCCTGGCCATTTTATCATTGTCAGGTATGAGTTCCATCTCATGAAAAGGGCCTTAAAGAAAGAAATTGGGAAAATAGTATCAAAAAATACCTCGGGCTAATTCTAAGAATGCAAGTGAAAGAATTGCCAAATAAGAACTTTAAGACACTGAAGAAAGAAACTGAAGTTGACAAAAATGATGAAAAAAAACCTATGCCTGTGGATTAATAGAGTTAATGTTGTGACAATGGCCATCCTACCTAAAGCAATCAACAAATTCAATCAATTCCTATCAAAATTCCAACACAATTCTTCACAAATGATCAATGACAATCTTCAACTTTATATGGAAAACACACACACACACACACACACACACACACACACACACACACACACACACACACAAGGAAAACTAAGGCAATCCTGTGTAACAAAAGACCTGCTAGAGGTATTACCAATGCTTTTAAGTCCACTTCCTCTTTTGGAATGCCTGCCACACAGTTGAGCTGGAGAGTTTCTTCCATCAGAACTATTTTCCACCATGGCATCATGACACACATCAGTAAAACTAACTAGCACCCTGGAGTAAGAAGCTGAAGACTCTAAGTTCAATATGAAGCTAGGCTACATAGAGAGCTCTTGCCTCAAAAATACACATGGGGGAGTGGGGGGATCATGTTTTATTTCCTGGTTCTCTCTCACTCTCACTTCCATTCTACCTTGTAGGCACTATTTTACCTAAAACTTCATGAGGCCCAATGTCGTCCTAGATTTTACAGTATCACAGTTAGCTTGGCAGAACACCCTCTACAGATATGATCAAGCAGGTTGATCACAGTGGAGTAATGTAAACATGGGGTTCCAGAGAGGAGAGAGGCAGCAGAATCAGATTTAGCAAACACACATGTAACACTGTTTCCTTTAGTGGGGCACCAGCAGCCAGAAGAAACAGATCTCCACACAAAACAGCACTCATATAAAAGTCCATACAAGAGATTTTATTCTTGAGGCAAATATGAGGGACCATGGCCTAGGAACACAGATTCGGGTTGCCCAAATAACTTGTTCTAATGGAAAATATTTTGTGAAATTTTTGAATAGTTGAACTGAACAACAACAAAAACAACAATTAATGCATATTTTTTTTTCAAATTCATTGGTGGGAAAATCAGGTTACAGATATAGAACTCAGATGTTTTCAGATGCCATTCATAGCTTTTGAGTTGATGGGAGCCTATGGTCTCTTATTACAATTTACCTAAAAGTCACATGGATGCAAAGTGAAGCCCAGAGGTGGGCAATATGTTAACAGCATGACTCAAATCACTGTCCTAACATGTATGATTCTTTTTCCAACAATAAAATTAGGAGATTTTGTTACTTAACCCAAAGGACGTTGCAGAATTTTAATTTGGGATATACAATAGATAAGATATTTCTCAATTCATTTAAACACCAGATAGTAAAATAGAAATGTCAGCCATTGCTGAATTATTGTAAGGAAGATTTCCTTAATAAATCGTTGGTCAGTCGATTAGCTATCAAACAGCCCTTTATCCTTCCAGCTGACCTACATGTCTCTGCCAAAAAAAATCTGCTTTACTCCCATTCTCTATTAAATCACTTCCAAACCAATGAGAACTTCTGAAAAATGCAAATAATTCTGTTGTGAACTTTCATCAATATTAATTTAAAAGGAAGAACCTTTATCTTTAAAATGTTCAGGTCACTGGGATTGCCTACCCAGATCATTTAGAAGATAGAATTTAAATTTAAAAATAGATGGAAAGCTGCCTGGGTTAAGCAATGGTACATAGTGCCCCAGTAGCAATTAGTTGCTATGCAACTACCTTTAAACAGTAACAGAAACTTTATATATATATATAAAATAATAGTGGTGTAGAGTCTAGCTGAATGGAAGCTATGCATTTATAGATAAGTGTTTTGGTCTGGTTTCATTTGTATGCACTATTAATACATCTCCTACCTGAAGAATGAGTGCTTTGTTGGAATGAGTTATCTATCCTGACAAGATTGAATGGGTGGCATGTCTGTCTAAAAGACAGGAACCATTCATGAGAACCGGTGCTTGGTGTTTCTTTATCATCTTTTGCTGAAAAACTCATTACAGCACGCAAATCTTTCGTCTACAAGGTGAAACATTTGTATTTTAGTGACGATCAATCAAAAATACTGGCAAATAAGTACTGTGTTCCACTCCAAATATTAATTCCTAAGGAAGAAAGTAAAATATGCAGTTCATGGTGAACATTATTGAAATAAGCAGCAATTTACTTCAGAGGTATATGAGTAAATTCAGTTAAGGGTCAGGACTTGGTCAATATTGAAGCATTGATTTTGGTGACAGGATTTCCATAAGATACTTCCCAGGGATAGTACCACTATCCTCTTAAATCATACCCATGCATGTTGGTGCCACAGTAGTAAGTCTCATGCAAAATTGTTGTATCAGCCTGGGTGGAACTTCAGAAATTATTATCCATGTGAATTTTTCTCCTGAAAGGCAGAAATGAGTAAATCATAAAATATCATACAATTTTGTCAAAATAGTCACTATATTTCTGAAATACAAAAAGTGGTCTCAACTGGGTGATGGTGGCACACAGTACTTGGGAGGCAGAGGCAGGAGGATCTGTGATTTTGAGGCCTGCCTGGTCTACAAAGTGAGTTAGTTCTAGCACAGCCAAGGTTACACAGTGAAAAGGTACTTCAAAAAATCCAGAAAAAAAATGGTGCTATTTTGCACAGTTATGCTACACACACACACACACACACACACACACACACACACACACACACACCTTGTATGGCTGAGGTGTTTGTGTCTTTTAAACCATCTATGTACCAAAACCTAATATCCAGTTAAAGAATATATACTTTTGAAGTCTTTGAGGGGTTGGATTTGACCATGAAAGCTTTACTCATATATAAAGAACATAATCATAAGAATTTTAAAAAGGCAAAAAGTTTTTTAACTATATGTTTCTTTATGAAAACAACCTTAGAAGCAGATTTTTCCAAAAGGAAGAAAGGCTAGATGCTGATTTGTTCTAGAAGATTCATACAGTGAAGATGTTTGTGGAACCAGAAAAGAGAAAGTCACCACAGAAGGGCTGGATTGGTTACCCTCATGCTCTTGTTTATTTACAGAGGGAGTGTGTTTAAAAAAAAGCTGAGAAAGAAATGTAGTCACTGGGCAGGGCTTTGATAGTATTAATAAAACTCTGTGATGTTTAAGAAAAGAGAAGGAATGTGGGATGGGGGGATGAAAAAGAAAGGAACAAAAAGAGAAAGAAAGAGCCAGAGGAAAGAGTAACAAAAGGAAGGTGCAGGACAAAAGGATGGGGGGATGGAGACAGTAGGAGGAAGAGACATTAATTAGAAAAGACACAAAAAGAAGAGTCAATGGCTCCATCACAGTTCTACTGCTTGACAGTCGCTACAGGCAACTCATATTTTAATACCTATCTCAACACTGAGAGTCTCAGGGACAATGGAACTTGGAAAACACTTGCAGAATTTACCTAGCATTCTTAAACCACGTAATAAAATAAAAACAAATTTCAAATTTAATTCTGACTGCATGTTCCATTGTTGCATGTCATTTTTTTCTGTGTATGTTGCATTTCACAGTAACCTTCAAACAAAGGGGTGTCTCTGAGTGTGATGTAGCAGACAGATCATACAAACACAGCCCAGGTCAGGAAAAAAGTCAACGAGTTTAGAATTTCCCTGCCCTGAAAAATGTAGGACATGTATGGCCAAGATTCAGAATACTTATGTAGCCATCAGATGAAAGTGTATGCTGGTCTGCCTTTGCAAGCCACAAATATGCATGATGCCACATCCTTATTCCCATTTACTATTACCAGCGACTTGTCAGTCTCCATTCCATTCTTTCCATAGAGTTTCCCTAAACCACAATCTCACTGACTAGGCTGGACTGGCTTGCCAGCAGGTATCAGGGATCCTCCTGCCCCCCACTACCCAGAGCTGGAATGATAGGTACACACATACACTGCCATGTTAGACTTTTAAGTGGGTACTGGGGATCAAACAGAGGTCCTCATGCTTGAGCAACATGCAGCTCACTGACTGACCCATTTTCCCAGCCCTCCCTTCTTGTCCAAAGAAATTTGGTGAAAAAGATCTATCCTTTCTAGTGTTAAAGGGCTTAACTGATTAAAATTCTTCTCTGAGTAATTTCATTTGCAACATGCTGCCTTATTTTTCCCTAGTATCTACTCCAGATCGATACCAGTTAGTACATCAGAATATAAATGAGAATTGCTTTCTAATCATAGTTGGGTGGCAGGTCCCTTTTTACTTTCTTTCTGAATTAGGAGAAAAGATAAATTTTATGAAGCTGCTATAAAATTGCTTCATTAATATAACTCTTCTTCTGAAGACAAATAATTGTCTGAATCAGTCACACAAAACTTCAATATGTGCCTTTGTGCTCTCTCTGTTCAGAAAACAGCCATGCTGGCCAGTATCTTCCTGACATTGTCTTTGTCTTGCCTCTAAGGTGCCACTTAGCTCTATCCTTCTCTTTGGCAACTGTTAAACTATTTTTCTTTATGCAAACTCATTTACAGGTTTCTTTATTCCTGGGCTTAGGGCCTTTCTTTATCTTAGAGATGCATTTACCTGTAACAAACCAGCTTGATGGGCTTGTTCCAAACTAACCTGCTATTTACTTTGAAATCTGTGTCTCTGTTCTGTGCCTTTCACAAACCCCCTTTGGTATCTCCCTCCTGTCTTGGGCATTTTTCTGAGAGCCAAACCACATGATAAGCTCAGTTGAGGATGTTGCTATAATGTAGAGAAACAAATCACATATGTCAGTTCGCATAATGCTAGGCTGGTATTTTTCTCTCCTACCAGTTGTAATGTCTACCAAATTATAGCAGGTTCATTCTTGTCTTTTCAAGACACTATGTGCCATTTTCATCATGGTGGCAATAAATATGTCCAGGAAAACTACAACTGAGTAGTGACTTATAGCCACATCCTATTATATTTTTTCTTCATTTATTAAAAAAATCCTTCTATTATTTATTTATGTATGTATTTTATTGCCCCATGACCACTCACTGTGGGTCTGATTTGGATTTCCCTGATGTTCAACAATGTTGAGCATCTTTCCAAACAGCTTTTTACCATTCATTTTGTCATCACTGAATAAGCATGATTTTGAGTCCTTTGCTAATTTCTCACTGAAGTTAATCTGTTTTAAAGTGTGTTTGTTTGCTGCTGAGCTTTAGGGTTGTCTTATGTGTTTTAAAGATTAATCTTTTGTTAGCTGAATAGTTTGTAAATATTCTTTCCCTTCTTTGGACTTTCATCTTGTTTATTACTTTGGTTTGTAGATTTTTATTTAACCTAATCTGATTTGTCTACTTTTGCTTTTATTGAGTATGCTTCTGAAGTAATAGTCAAGAAATTATTTCCAAGGCCAATGTCCAGAACTGTTCTCCACAGTTTTCTTCCTGTTTTATAGTGTAAGGCTATGTGGCCCCTGTTTAAATATGTTCAGTGGAAATATAATCAATTATACAAAGGCCTGTCCTTCCATATTCAATGTAGCAGATAGCTGAAATATGAGAGCCAACAAATTGCCAAAAAGCAAGAAAAGGTACATAAAATGTGGGCTGGTTTGGGAGTACATGTCTGTAATCACAGTACTCAAGAGGAAGAGGCAGACTAGTGAGTTCAAAGACAGCCTAGGTCACATAATAAGACTCTGTCTCCAAACAAACAGAAGTGATAGCTATATATACTGAATTGCTATTCACTCCTGAAAAGAAAGAAATCTTGACAGTTGTGATGCACTATATAAAAATATACTGGGCGAAGTAAACCAGACAGAAGAACCAGTATTGAATTGCATCACTTACACAGTGAATCTAAGATAGTCTTAAAGTATCCAATCAAAGCAGACTATAAGGCAGAGACAGTAGCATATGGGAGAGCCAGTGTCAAAATAAGGACTTTTTATAGCGTGTTTATTTTGTATATTCATTTGAAAATTAGTGTCTTAAAAAACTGAGTTGTTTCTGCCCTGCCCAGTACTAAAAAGTGTAATATTTCTGGTTTTGATTAGATTCTTCCCAAACATAAAAGGTTATTATGAAATGTTTACTGCTGTGGGATTTTCTGTATATCAAATGTGCTGCTCTGATTGCTTAAAATAAATAAAATTCTGATTGGCCAGTGGCCAGGCAGGAAGTACAGGTGGGACAAGAGAAAAAGATTCTGGGAGGTAGAAGGCTGAGGGGAGAGATACTGCTAGCCGCCGCCATGACAAGAAAGAGATAAGGTAATGGTAAGCCATGAGCCATGTGGCAAATTATAGATTAATAGAAATGGGCTAAATATAAAAGTAAGAGCTAGACAATGGTAGGCCTGAGCTAATGGCCAAACAGTTTAAATAATATGAATGTGTATGTGTTTATTTTATAAGTGGGTTGTTGGACTAACAGTTCTTGGCAGGGGCTGGAGAGACGCTCTCTAACTACAGTCTACTTTAACTTCAGGATATTATCAGACTGAAGTGACTGCCTAACAACTTTCTAGATTTCCTGAAGAAAGATGAAAATCTGCTTTAAGAAGTAATTCAGCAAATGAGGCAGCTTGCACAGTGACAATTACATGGGAAAATGGAGTAATGTAGAAAGAAAGCAAAGAATATAAGTTTCTGAAATACATAATATACATAACACAGAAACGTGCACTCTGAGTGGGCACACATGCACAGATACTAATACCAGTAAGAATGCAGAGACATTTGATCACTAAGACATTATGGATAAAACTGAAAAACACAGTCATTTGGAAAAATAAATTATAAATTTCTCTAAAACTAAAAGTGCAATCATCCTGTAACTAGAAATCACATTCTTGAGCTCAAAACCTAGAGCAACACAGGTTCATATTCCCATAATAATGTATGCATGACTGTGATAGCTACATTTATTTGAAACAAGCCACAAATCCTTCAACCAGTGAATGATTAAAGGAAGCAGCATGTCCATACTGCAGAAGAACACCATGTGCTGACTATAAGTGGACTAGAGTAACTGAGATGAGTCCCCAAAGAACCTTGCCCCATTGCTATGGAATAATGCTTTTGTACACTGGTTTAATAAAATGCTGATTGGCCAGTAGCCAGGCAGGAAGTATAGGCAGGATAAGCAGACAAGGGTGATTCTGGGAAGAGGAAGGCTGAGTCAGGAGACACCAGCCTGCCATCCAGGGAGCAGCAAGTAATGGCACACAGGTAAAGCCATGAAATATGTGGCAACATATGTACTAACAGAAATGGGCTGAGTTTAAATGTAACAACTAGTCAGTGGTAGGTCTGAGCTAATGGCTGAACAGTTTTAATTAATATTAGCCTCTGTGTGTTTACTTGGGTCTGAACGGCTACAGACAGGGCTGGACACAGGAAAACTTCCAGCTACACCCCATGACAAAAACTAGTATTAAATGGTATATGCATGACTCAATTTCATAATAGGTTTGAAATTAAAAATCATAGAAATGGAGAGATTAATGACTGCCCATATATAGGAAAGGGGTTAGCTACAGATAATAGTATAAAGAACAATATTAGAGTTCTTCTGATGAAAGATCCTAATCCTTCCTCTAGTAACTTGTCACAAACCCATGTACAATTCATGACATTGCACATCAGTTTGTGACAAGTTACTATAGAAAAAACCTGAGTAAAGACTATATTCCATACCATTTGTATATTACATATCACTCTCTTTTGTCTTTAAACTGAAGTGGGGAAACATGTTTTTAAAAATGTATCTTGGTCAGAATATCAGTACAGATAGGTTAGGGGCTCATAAAGTCCTACCCCCAGCTGAGGAGCTACTGACAATTAATGGCTGCTGTGGAAGGAACAATCAGTTTCTCCAGATATGTGGCCCTGGAGATGCTACCTGTGGTGAAGCAGAACATCCTATACCCAAGAACATACAGGAAGCACTAAATAAACTTGGTGGTTTAACAAAAGAGCACAAGAAAGTGGTAGGGGAATGTAGTGGAGGGGGAAGGAGAGAAGTTGGAGAAAAGAGAATAAAAATGAATTGGATTAAAAAATATTGTGTGTATTGTATTTCAAAAAACTTATTATAAAAGTGAATCAATTATCAAGAAGTAATGGCAGGATTATACTTATATAAATAATTTTGATATAACAAAAAGAAGAGAGGAGTGGTGACACATGCCTAGCCCAGTATAAATGCCCTCTGATGACTTACTCCCCTGTGAAAGTGGACCGTTGAAAATAGAGTACTTATGAAGATGGCAGATGGTGATCGCTTGACTACCATCAAAACCTATAACTTAATTGTGAGAGCTATAAGAAAAGAAAATAATTGAAGACATAGGAAGAGAGGAAAGAATGCCATGATGTACAAAGTAAAGTTATTGCTTGTTTGCTATCATTGTAGGCATGGAACTTTCTTACTTAAAGCCTTCTAGCTAGAGGTCAGAGTTTATTACTGTGAGAAATAATTGTCTTTTTAGAAAGCTAAACACCTAAGCAGCAAACTAGAAACTTGAAGGTCTATCTACACAACAGAAGCATTAGGGAAGTAATGAAACAACAGGGCTATCGTGTTACGGGTTAATGAATTGCTGATGTGGATAGTTCAATCAAAGTAGGCAAGTATTGATGTGCCTGTAAAAAGACAGATGGGGTAGTTCATGTGCCATTCAATATAATGAATTGTCAAGGAGAAAAAATCTCCACTATCTGTACAATCATTTATGAGCAGTGAAGGAGGAAACAAAATTACAAAAGATGTTTTTCAATTCAGCAAAGAAAGCAGCAAGGGCATTTTTGAGTACACAAAAAAGAACATTTTTGGAGGTTTTACTTTTAATCATCAGTTATTTTACAAAATAAGTAGCTATTTCTCAAAATGGTTGTGTATTAAAAGTGAATGCATGAATGTAGTCTGATGACCTTATTAGAATAGGAAAAAAAAGAAAGAGTTTCAATTCAGTCATAACAAACGGTCAGCACAGGGAAGAATTTCAGACACAGATAGCATGAGAACTGAATCTAAAGTAATTTGGAGCAGAACAGGCAGGAACAAGGATACATGGCTACATCTAGGTCACTTTTACATCAAAAAGACCGAGCTCAGAGCACAGTGAACACTCAAATGAGCGTCAGAGAAGGACTGAAGGAGATTACTTATAAAAGATGTGAGATCCTTTAAGTAAGGCTGTGTGCAACAGGCTTTTACACACAGCGTTATTTACATGTCTCATTTACAGTTCCCTAATATCTACCCTGCTAGTATTATGGAATCTTAAGACTAGAAAAACTGAGGCAAAAAGATATAACCTTCTCAGTCTGAAGCAGCATATGTGAGAGAACCTAAGAAAATGTCCTCAGTCTCCAAGGACTTGAATTCCTTTGTCTCCTTCTCTTTCGCTCTCCCTCTTCTTTTCTTTTACTAAATTTCTGTGAAGCTCATTGCACACTGACAAGAGGTATAGAAAAGTGTTTAGAGCAGGTATTTCCTAGGTTTCCTGATAGGTCAGGTTCCCAGGTGATGATGTCATCAAATCAAATGAGAAAGGAAGAAGCAGTAAAATACAAGAAGAAAGTTAATCCCTTTCCTTGAAAGTGAATGCAGGGTTAAATCCCATGAATATTACTCAATTCTACTTGATTTCACCATTGTGTAAGGCAGCTAGGAAAAATCATTCATTCCACTTCACCAAGGCCAATGAGGAGAAAAATGCATTGCAAAAAGTCACGCAGGCAAGTACAGGCTACCAACTAGTGTTGATGACAGAGAAGATAAGATTGGATAGATGATCATAAGATGTTCTTCCAAGGATATTATCAGCAGAGGATTCTGCTCTCCTTAGGTCCTGATGTTGACTTTCTCCCACTGGCAACAAAGATTTTACAAAACTCCCAGGAGCACTCCCAGCAGTAGGAAATGTGCTTTCTCTCCCCAGCAGGTCCGAGTTAGGATTTGTCATTATAATTAACCTGGTGAAACTCTCATTTTAAAAATTGTTATCATTATCACTTTCTTGAGTTTACAGAATATATTAAGTACTTGAGTATTTAAATTTGCTTATTACTTATTAACCAAATATTTCACCTAAGGGAAATATGAATTATAATTGGAAGAGACAGAAATCAGACCAAAAAAAAAAAAATGCTGAAAGAAACTGGCTCAGTGAAGCCTTAGCATGTATTGGCTTTTCAGTAAAGACCTACCAGACAGGATGTTTGAAAACAATCCATGAACACTTAATGGTAAAGGTTTTACTCAGGACTCAATAGGTTTTTGTGAATCTTCAGGTGAGGTATTTGTGTCAGCTGAATGAAAATATGGGAATAAAGATCATCCAAGATGAGTATGAGCACTCTAGATCACCAAGGAATGGTAGTTATCCTACTGGATATTTTGGAAATAGACATGAAGCATATGCTAAGACCTTGAGCCATAGCAATGTTGATATGGCATTACAGAGCTCTGAGGTTAATTGGCAACGACTGCTTTCATCTCACTCTGGACTTCATTTCTGTGTTTGCTATAAATACAAAGGTGGCAAATATTGTCTTTCTGAGTTGTCACACCTTGAAAACATCATACTAGGGTGATGAAATGTTAGAAAAACAAAGTAAGACCAAGACAAGTGATCTACCCAGAGCAAAACAGATAACATAAACAAACCAAGTCAACTGAGATGGCAATTTGCCTAAGAAAGCAGTAGAGGAGGAAACTTTATCTGAGATTCTAACCATCTTCTGAATATGCACAAGACAAGTTGTAGACCAGATAAATGAGGCAGAAAATGAAATTGACATGGAATGTTTTAGAACAGGCAGTTGCTTTGTTAATCAGCCACACATGGCACATCAGGAGAAACAACAGTACAATGAATAAGACTGCGTGAAAAGGTTGCAACATGGCAATGGAGTAGCTTTCCATGGTTACTGGGCCCAAACTCATACCCCTTCCTTCTCTCCTCACCAGACTATAAAGACACAGAACTGTGTTTGGACATGGGAGCTACTTGTTCTATACAAATGACTCCAGTTTGTATCCTGGGGATAGAGATTGTTCAGTGGCTTGCTACTATGGTAACAAGAGATAACACAAATAAAAGTAACCAACAAAGCTATTCTAACTCCCACATTTCAGAAAAGTGGTTTTAGAAGCCTTTAAAGATTCACAGCTACTTTCTGTTGCTTTTTTATATGATTCTTAAACTGCTTTTAAGATCCATCCAAGAATGTAACTACAAAATGAAGTTTAAAAAGAAATCCATTTGTTTCTTCCAAAAGGAAAGGAAAGGAAAATCATATATTAGCCTGTGACGAACAAAGCTCTTATTGTTACCGTGCTCTTTGTATAGAGAAAGGCAGGTGCTCTGAGGACTTAGCTAAGAGGGACTTGTAACCAAGAAACCTGTCATAAAGTAGCACCACACCTGAAAGAAATCAATGGAGGAGTGTTCATTAAACTAAGACAAGAAGTATTGATTGGCAGGAGGGGAGAAGAGCCGCAGGGGACTTCCAATGGTGTGAAGGCAGGAAAGAGAGGCTGAGATAAGTGAACTAAGCTGTTTTCATTCTGCTTCCTTTATCCAAAGTTGAGTTTGCAGTGTAACTACTATAACACATTTAAAAAAAAACAAACAAACAGGAATGGAGTATGAGAAAACCAATAGACTTCAGCAGTTCATAAAGAGGAGAGTGATAGAAGCCATGCACACTAAGAAGTATGCATATAAGAGTTAGGTCCAAATTTTGAATCTGTTTTCAGTGGATTGTTATATAATTACACCTGTATAATGAAAATGTTTAAAGAATGTTCTTAATTGCACAGCTGAGGTATTAAGAAAACACAGGCACACTTTATAAATCTCAGAAAATGAAGAATAAACAACATAGCATAATCAGTAATTGAAAATTGCCGTATTTGAAATATGACAGCATCTCATAGGGAGGAGATTCCTCCTACTAATATTCATTTATGCTCATTTCCTACCAACATCAATTGATTTGCTGTTCACCAACCATTTTCTACATTCTCATAATTACAAACCCTATTAAGAGTTCATAACAAGCAGAAAGCATAGAAGCAATGGCCTGATTCATAAAGTATGCTTTACAGAATCGCATCATTCATTCACTCAATAAATATATATTGCCTATTTTATTCTACAATCTTTGGCAAATTTGGTGTCAAGTCCTAACTTCTAAGCAAATAAATGTCAGTATGAATAGAGTCTGTAGAGGGCATTCAAATTTACTTAGATAAATACATAATTACAAAAGTATGCATCTTCAGTGGTCTAAATAAAAAATGTCGCCATAAGTCTATGTCTTAACAAGTGAGTTCTCACCTATAGGCATGATTTGGGAGGCTTTGGAAAATTTGGAAAGTGAGATCTTGTTGAAGGAAGTAGGTTACTAGGTTCTTTCTTAACTGCACACTTCTGACATGATATTCGGTTTATGTTGCCAGGGTCAAACAACCATGGGGGTCACTCTGAAACTGTTTATTGGTATAATTCCTCCCACCATTTATTTCAAAATATCAGGTTTTTGGTCAAAATGATGAAATGTAACTAGCATAGTATCTAAAATACAGGATACCATTAAATTATACAACAGCAAAACACCACCTATTTCTGATAGTTTTTTTTTTCCTCAAAAAATCAGAATTAAAAAAAAAAATGTTCTCATTATTTAGTTCAGAAAAAGTCATGATGGTTAAAAGCACCATAATTGGGGCAAAGGAGATGTCTCAGTGGTCAAAAGCTCACTGTTCAAGCATGAGGACTGGAGTTTGGATCCCTAGTTTTCACATAAAAGCCAGAAGGGTATAGAGGTTCAGCTGTGATCTGAGGAAACTTTGGGGGTCCTTGTGACCACCATGCTCAGCAGAGTAACTATCCTCTGGAGTTAAGAAGGTAGTTCAGTTCAATACAATTCAATAGTCAATGTTGCTTCAAACTTCAGGAGTCTGACCCCTAATAGTTTATTCTAGACATATTTAAGCAGAGTACAATTTGGTGAAAAGTTTTCTGGTCATAAAATCAACTCAATCCCATGTGTACAACAAAGCCATGCGTGGCTACCTTGAAACTTTTTGTAAAGTGCAAGTGACATCAACTGTAAGGATGGGTTGTATACATTAACTGGAAAACAAGCTGAAGATATGAGTCTGGGGAGGATCTGCTGTGGTCTTGGTCACACAGAAATCACCCAGGTCACCAGTCTATTAACCATATCAAATTCCAGCTTCTGAGCATAAAATAGGTTACACATCTCTCCCTTAGAAGAGACACTCCTATGTGTTTAACTCTCCTGGTTCCCCTAGAGCTAATCTGTGAGCACAAGAACCTCTGCCTCCTACAGGAAACAACAGGGCAAGCTGGCTTGCTTGATTAGTCAAATAGGTAAGCTCTCAGTTCTTCAAAAGGTCTGGCTTTAAGAACCATTTTTCTAAACTAGGATAATTCCTAACAACATTCTAAACATTTTTCTGTATATCCAAGGATAAGAAACTTCTCTTTGCAATAGACAAAAGAATCATTATATTCAACTACAACCAATCATAATACAGAGAATAAGAGACCCATAGTTTACAGTCCCAAATGTTACTTCTTCGGCACAATTCCAACAGTTCAGGCTCAATAATAATAATAATAATAATAATAATAATAATAATAATAATAAAGAAGGTAGAAAGAGTGTAAGAGCCAGAGGAAAAGGAAGTTTACTATGAAATTGTGTCACCTAGAAATGTTAGGCTATACCTAGGGAGTCTCGTCGACATGGTTGCCTAAACAAGACCTAGACTGAGTGGTTTTATAAGAAAGATCTTGCTGAATATATAAGCTAGACTGATATTGAAGAAGAAACCTAACTTTAACCTTGGACACCTCCAAAACTGTTACTGTTCCAGATAAAGACAGCCCCAAATACTTGAAAGCCATAGTGAATATTTGGTCTGGATCTAGCTTGCTTACTAAGTAAACTGCTCCCTAGAACTCTTCTCCAGTCCTCTAATCTACCCTTTTCAATTTCTCTCTGCCTAGATGTAATTGTTCCCCATAGTCCTTTGTGATCCTTCATTTGTCAACATGGTATCTCTCTATGGAAGTATCCTGGGACCAAAGCCATGAATATTTTATTTTCTGTTCACATTCACATCTTTAATGATCTGACCCAAGTTTCTTAGCTTTGTGAGCACCCTGATGTTTCCCAAAGCCATATACCCAGTTTGGATGATTCTGTAGCATCAAACCCGAATATGTCACTGTCTTTGGATCACTTTGTAGTTTGACTTTTCTTTTGATTTGTTTTGGAGACAAAAGTTTGCACCACAGTCCAGACTGAACTTATCAGGTTGCCAGCCAGCATTGAACTCATGGAAATTTTCCTGCTTCTGCCTTCCAAGTGTTGGGATTACAAACATGAGCTACCATGTTGATCTGCGTCATTTGTGTTTTGAAAATAGCATGTATTATTCACCTAATGTACCTAAAAATAAAACTAATTCATCTAGCTCAATGGGGTCACTTTCTTTTGTCTCAATGCTGATCTCAAGTTGCTTATGTAAAAAACCTTACTTATATCCTTTCTTCCACAACTAAAATTCAATCTAAAAGCAAATCTGTTTCATTCCAATGTAAATATATTTAGCATGTTTTCAGTCTTCTTAAATTTATTTGTTGCCTAGCATGTACATATCTTGGAGAATATTCTATGAATATCTTGAAAGGAATGTGTATTCTACTCTGTTAGAAGCAGGGTTCTGTATTGTACCCTGGTATAATTTTTGACTGTCAGTCTCACAAATTATCTATTTTTATCACTTCACTTTCAGTCTGTGTGGTCTTTAGAGTAAAAATGTACTGACTGAAGGTAGCATAAAGTTGGATCATTGTTTTTATAATATATATTTTATATATGATGAACACTATATAGTTTATATGTTGAAATTAAATAATATATATTACATGATTTTATATAGAAAAATCAAATCATATTTTATATAGAAATTTTATCTTATCTATTGTGCTTTTTTATTAATCACATTTATTCTTAATAATAACACATCTTAATTTATTTTAATATATCCTCTAACTTACTTTACCTTGGGTCTTTCACTCACATACACACACACACACACACACACACACACACACACGCACGCACGCGCACGTACACACACACCCTCCATTAGGCTCTTTTCTCCTCTTCATTTCTTTTTGTTTTGTTTTATAAACTATTGGATTTAACCAGAGAAATACGTATGGCTGTGAGTATGAAAATTTCCAATGGTTCCTGGTAGGCTCACCATTAGACACAAATCCGGAGATAATGCCTTATATAATTCACTTACATTTAAAGTAATCTTAATGGGTAAGAACTTATTCAAGTGATCAAAATAATCTTGAAAATTCTGGAAAGCAGCAGCCAAAAGCTAGAGATGTAACATTATCTATTAAAAAAAAATAAAAAACTATATTCATTATCAATTTTCTAGACCATGAAACTTTGTTATAGTACCCAGTACTGATTTTAAAAGGTGAATGTAGGCCAGGTGTCAGTGGTACATGCCTTTAATCACAGCACTCAGGAAGTAGAGCCAGGTGGATCTCTATGAGTTCGAGGCCAGCCTGGGCTACAGAGCAAGATCCAGGACAGGCACCAAAACTACACGGAGAAACCCTGCCTTGAAAAACCAACCAAACAAACAAACAAACAAACAAAAGATGAATATAGTTAATAAGTCTGTATAATCTGTATAATATACTTTAAACTTACTGGGAACTTACTTTAAATGTTTTTACTACCAAAATAAATAAATAAATATGGAAACTATGAAGAAATGGAATTTCCTTGTGTTTCCTTGTGTCACCATTTGTGTGTGTTATGTGTACATCAAAACTTCACATGGAACATTGTGATTTAATTGAGCAATTATTATTTATTTATATCAATAAATTTAGGGCAGAAGAATCATAATCTGATTTTTAATGGATTTTTGGATTATTGTAAAAGCCTCTACATATCTGTCTAACTTTATCTTGTGTGTGGTCTCTTCTTAAGCCCCAGGTAGATTGGTCAGCCTGAAATATAATTCAAACCACTTTATTATTCTGTGCTTGAAATCTCAGTACTTCCAACTTAACTCAGAGCAGATGCAAACTCCACTGCTGGGACTACCCTACTGCCTGCCCTCTTACTCTGCAAAATCTCTCTGGCATCCTTCATCTTCATAGACATGCCAGATAGTCTCCTGACTCAAAATTGCCCACATTGTAACCTCTGCTCAGAATTCTCTTCCCCAAGAATCGTGTCTCCTTCCTCACCTTCTCTGAGAATCTTTGCAGCCATTTCCATAACAAAAAACATCCTTGACAGCTCTCAATAAGGCAACACCACATCCTCTCGGCACTTTGTGCCCTTTACTGCTTTCTTTTCCAGCTCTTAATTCCAGTTTAACAACTAGTTTATTTTCTCTGATCACCAGTGTGTCATCCCAATGCCTCATGGAGGAAAAAGATTGTTTGAGAGGCTGTTATTTATTGGTAAATCTGTATCACAAATATTAAATTCTGGCTTTTAGACACTTTTAGTAACTAGACATAAAATCATGAGTATGTCATCATGATCAACTGTCACCAGGCTGACTTGGAGGTAAGAGTTGGAAAGTAGTTTTTGCCAACCTAGAGCTGCCATGGAATTGAGTAGGCCCCAGTCATGTACTTATTGGTCAAGACTGGTACTGACTCTGTGGTGCCATCTGAAATGTTCTAAACCAAAGCTGGGTGATGAAAATATTCCTAGTAAAGTCTTCATTTAAAATAAATCCTTTGGATAAGCTGGTTATATTTTTTAAATCACTTTCTCTTTGGGTCTAGAAGGTCAGGATAGCTGTTTTGCATAAATTTATACTTTCATGGGCTGAAGCACAGAAAGGTTAAATATTTTACCCAAAAGCTCAAAGAAAATTTATGATTAAACCAGAATAATGGAGTTTCCACATTCTTAGCCTCTATTTCAAATTCATGTAAGACGAATAGATTAAAGCAGCATTTTGTAGTCATAGTTCTTTCCTGAAGAATAATAACATAGAAGTTTGGATATTACTACTTATCTACAGCAACCCAGAAAAAAACTGATAGCTATGCCAAGAGAAAGGGGATTTTTCCAAGTGAGCCATTTACAAGGACAATTCAAACAGAGCATTAAGCACAAGTTCTATTGATTTTGCTTATATTGGATGTTAAACACCTTGTTACTATCTCTATATGATAAGTTAGTCCTATTAACACCAATGATTCTTGAATACATGTATAAAGTATATGACCTTTCATAGAATATTATAAACAATTATTTTATGGCCAGATATAATGTTTCTGGTCATATTTACTGTGATGTTATGTAACCATACTTCCCCTGAGAAAAATTTCACATTGTCATCAAAGACGTGTGGTATATTTTAAATAGAAGTACTACTTTGACATGATTAAATTTTCTTTCTTGAGGGCTAAAAGCATAATCTGTCATCTCTTTTGCATTTAGACCTGCGTTTCATTACTATAAATCCCCACATGAAGGTAAAGGAGCAGTTCAATAAGATGGAAGTGCCCTCTCTTACGGCTCACTGTCTTCAGAATGTATACTTGAAAGTGTGTTCAGATAATAATGGCCTCTGTGCGCACAAGTTTGGTGTGTGGTTTATTATGAAGTGCATCTTTGCGGTTCTGAGTTAGTCATGTTAAGGCAGGTTCTCTGCATATTTCGTGCCCGTGCTGTATAACTGCTACAGCCTCACAGTCTCAGCAGTCAAGAGAACATCACAAATATGACACAAGCAGGCGGGGTGGTAAAGGGTAGCTTCTTTGTCTGACTTGCCTTCCTGCCTAGTGTGAAAAGTGGGCTCTCAGGTACATGTAGGTCATGAAAGTCACTTCCTCTCACTTCCTGGAAAGTTCAAGTTGTAGTCTATTCATCCTGCCTTCTCCAGTGTCAAAAGTAGGAGGACAAGCCTTCACTTTCCTTCTAATTATTCTGACTCTCACGCCTACACCCCACTCCACTGCACTCAGAACTCGCCAGGCCCGTAAGCACATTACCTTTGCAATTTTACATCTCCTGTTTGGCTATTTCCTTAGTATTTCTTTCTATTTTTTAAGGTTAAAAAGGAAATATTAGGCCAGGCGGTGGCGGCGCACGCCTTTAATCCCAGCACTCGGGAGGCAGAGGCAGGCGGATATCTGTGAGTTCAAAGCCAGCCTGGTCTACAAAGTAAGTTCCAGGAAAAGGCGCAAAGCTACACAGAGAAACCCTGTCTCGAAAAACCAAAAAAAAAAAAAAAAAAAAAAAAAAAAAAAAAAAAAAAAAAAAAAAAAAAAGAATATTAATAAAATCTGGAACAAAACTCATTAACAAAAAAGGCAACAACTCCATTTATAAGATACAGTTCTTTCTAACCCAGTGTACTATTTAAATGTCAGAAACTTCCAATTATCTGTGTCAGAAGAAGGCAAGTGATTATTGGAATCTTTCCTCCAACAATGAAACTGACATCTTCCTGAGTTGTGCATGTGTGAACACGAGTGCCCACCACTAGTCCCAGACAACAGTGAGTGCTTGTGTGTGCAGAGTGCTATTGGTTTCATCTCCTTTACAGCTCTTATGTGTTGGTTATGTATGTTAACTAAGATAGATTAGGACAAGTCTCATAGTGCCACATATACCAGACTCAAATCCCATCACAGAGCTGAAGAAAATATACCAATATTATGCATGAGTTCTCAAGGTTTTGATAAAAGGTTCAAATTTTTTGCTGTGTGCTATGCTGAATATAACTAGGAAAGAAAGTGTCATCATTTATGAATAGGAAGAGGGAAGAATGTAAAATCATAAGAGAAAGTAAAGGAGTTTTCAATAAACATTGTAAGAGACAAAAGGGAAGCAGATGAGAAAAGAACTACTTCTTGACCTATTTACCCATTTAAAGGGAGAGATTTGAGGAATGTGTGTAAGTCAGATGGTTAGACAGGATTTTCCATGATCATGCACAGGATGAAGACTGTCACAGTAGATCAACAAGGAGCAATGCCACTGAGCATCTAGACTTTGATTAGAGAGCCATTAATCAAAGAAAAGGTACACGTGGCTCTGACTTCTCAGTTAACAAGGGAGTATTGACAATATGACTAAAAAAGTCACAGGACAAAAAATGTCTCTAATTCCACTCATACTATAATCTACAACATAGCAAAACAAATTTGTAACAAATTATAAAACCATTTATGTATGTCCCAGGGAGGAGAACATGATAACAAACAATACCAAACAATACAATGCCTAATAGCACCATTAAAAGATATAACACATTGTAATTACATAAATTGTATGTATACACCATGATGTCATGACATGTATATTCATAGTGAAATAATTAATAGAGATAGGCAATTCAACATCACCATTATCCCATAGTACTCTTTTTGTAGGAAGCACTGAAAATCTACTGTCTCAGACAATTTTCAGTATATAGTAAGAAATGAAATAGTATGATTGACCATAGTCTCCTGATACAGTTTAAAGCTTTGCATTTATTCATCTAATCTCAATGCTAATTTCTACAATCTGACCTATACTCTCTCATCATCCCCCTACCAACATGTCCAAATAACCTCCATACTGATTGTATGTGCTTGAATTTTTTGTTTCTGTTGATACACAAGTAATAGAGATCATGAAATACTTCTTATATCTGGCTCATTAGATTGAACATAATGTCCCCCAAGTTCATCCATGTTTTATTCATGTTGATAAAAGGATAATGTATGTTTTTGAGTGTTATGTGCACATATTAATATATTTATAAATTTGTGTGCATTATAAATTGGAATGCAGGAGTTCCATGATATATAGAAATGTATCTTGTATCTCTATCCCAACATTACCTCAAACAAAAGTGATCCAGGTGCCACAAAGACAGCATCTTGAAATGAAAACTCAAATCTATTACTCGATTTTGGATGAGATGTTAGAAACATGATTGTAACCCTTCTTTCAACACTTGTACATTTCAGACTTTTTTCTTCATTCTAAAATCTTCAAATTTAGATTCTGAAAAAAAAAAAAAAAAAAAAAAAGCCTGATGACAGTGCCTTCAAAACACAACAGGACTGATTAACATAACAATTCACATAGACTGTGGCAGCTTCCACAAGTACCATCATTCCCAGGGATGGACAAGAGCCCCATCCCTAACCCAGAAGCTATCTCCAATTGAAAATCTCTCACAAATGAAGAATTGGCTTTTTCTAAAGGAATCTCACTGAGTACACAAACCATAGTTAAGGACAGGCCCCATGATCATCAGTAGATGCCAAGCACAAAACAAAATTTCCCCATAGTGATTTGTTTGGGCATTTTTTTCTATCCTACCTGTCTGTTCCTTCTGTGCTATCATTTTGATTTTGACTTTTTATGGGTTTTTTGTGTACGGGTGTGTGTATTTTTGTGTGTATTTGCTTCTCGTACTTTTTCTTTGCTTTTGTTTTTCTTTTTGCTTTATTTTCTTTTCTTTTCTCTGTTTGTTTGTCTTAATATGGTTGGGTTATTTGTTTATTAGCCTATTTGTTTTCTAAAGAGAATGGGGAGAGAGAGAGAGAGAGAGAAAGAGAGAGAGAGAGAGGGAGGGAGAGAGAGAGAGGAGACTTGGAGTTGGATAAATGGTGAGATGGACAGGATCTGGGAGAAGATAAGGGAGGGGAAACAGTCATTAGACTATATTGTATGACAATTTTTTTCAATAAAAAGGAAAAAAGTCAATAATCGTAATATAAATGTATGTTTTCACAAACCCAGCTCTGTGCATCCCTATCTATTTTTTTCTTTTTTCTTTTTTTTTTCTTTTGCTTTGTTCTTGTTGTTTCCGAGACAGGGTTTCTCTGTGTAGCTTTACGCCTTTCCTGGAACTCATTTGGTAGCTCAGGCTGGCCTCGAACTAACAGCCTGGCTCTGCCTCCCAAGTGCTGGGATTAAAGGTATGTGCCACCACCGCCCAGCTCCTGCTATTTCTTTACTACCATGAAATAAAATATAAAAGACTGAGAAAAACAGACTGAGTATCTTGTCTTCTGTAAATTTGGTAAGTGCAAGTCTCTGTTGAAATAAAGGTAGCAATCAATGTTTAATTTGGGTTTTGGTGAAGACTTATGTGCACTCATGTTAGCATTAGCTTCCAGAACCCCAAGCAAAGAATAAGAATGAGGCTAGGTTGTAGAAACAAGACTGTCAAGCACTGCAGAGAGGGTTGAAGAAGCACCAGACGTGGTGACCGAAATAACGAGGGCAGGGGTCCCCCTCCTGCCACAGCACTGTTTTATTATAGGAGTAATTTATTCTATCTCCTTCGGATTTTACTGGTTCCCAAATCCAGTGGCTATTAGGGAGCAAACAGAATCAATGGTGAATTGCCAATCCATCAGTAAACTTAAATTCAAAGTCAATCGTGAGATAAAACCCTCAAATATGTTTCAGCCTTGTAGTCGTTTATAGTAGCCTAGCCTGTTTCCCCACTGACAAAATAAAGTAAGAACTCACCTTTTTTCTTTATTTGTTTGTCAGAAGTTACCTGCATGATGATTTTAGAAGCCTTGATTGAGTAGATGGCCTTTGAATTAAAGTCTCTTTGCAGACTTGTGAAATTTCAAACAAATGGAACTTCAACAACCCTCTACTGACTAATTCTTCTTCATTGGGGAAAACATTTACACATTTGAATTTCTATATTCATTCTTTCTACTTTTTTTTAAAGACTAAATTTTAAAGACATGTGATTTATTCTAGTAGGATGGCTAAAAATCCCTTTTAAAGTAGAAGTGATCTCTTAGAACTATCAAGGATGGTTTTTCTTGGCCAACCAAATCATGTGTTACTTACAGAATAAAGGAGAATATTTTAGACAGCCTACAGTGGTTCTTTCATTTACCAGGGACTCACTAACCAGCCAAGTCTTTCTAAACTCTAGCTCCTAGGATGAAGACCATCTGATATTAACAATAGACGAGGCTCACGGTTTGTGTTCACCATCTCTTTATTAACTGTGATGACCACACAAGAATTTTGCACAAAGAACACACAAGAAGTATGAGTGGTTCTCACTTCTTAGAGTTGAGAGACAATTGAAAGGTAGTAGGGAAAAAAAGATGGCTTCAGAACCCACGAACATAAATTAAGACCAGGTTTTCGCCTCCAGTTTACAACCACATCTGCTTTACTTTTCACTGCAGGGAAAATGGGTGCTAAAGAATTCAGAAATTCAAGCTTCTGCCCTAGTAGGATCCCCGCCATCTGTGCTTATGTCAACAAGCTGAACTACCTATCCAGATTGTTATCATGGCCAGAACTTTATGAAATACTGAATGAAAGATTGTGGTGAACTACATCAATAAAAAAAGTAATGGCCAGCTCTCCAAATATGTCCAGGTCACTCATTCTTGAGCCTAAAAAAAAAAACTCTCTTAAATTCAAAATTGCAGATAATAGTTTTATCTTCACAAAGCAAACTATAAAACATGACAATTGCAATGATTAATGCATTAGTGAATGAAAACACAGATTTTCTCATGTATTAATTTGATCAAGGGCAAGTCAGAATTTGAATTCTCCACTTCTTGCCCATTATTTTCTAACTGTCCCAAACAAAGGATTTTACTTTGTATTTACTGAGCAGCAAGAAATACATGAGAAAGAAATGAGAGATTCTTTACAGGAATATCTAATAGCATTTCACAAGAAAAGAAGTCATTGTGCTGACTCCAATTGACACAGAATAGCATGCTATATCTACAAGTTGCTTCCAACATTTTTAGTGATATTTGCTGAGTTTCTTCCAACTTGTTGGCTGCTTTCAGTAAATGGCTACTACAAAACACACACACACACACACACACACACACACACACACACACACACAAACAATTCTAAGTTAGTTGCATGAAAATGTATATAACTTAAGAAGTTATGCATGAACTCAGGTTGGAAAATCTGAGTTCTATGCAACTCAAGGTTGCATAGAAAACCCAAGACACATCAAGGTTTTCTTTTGTTTTTGTTTTTGTTTTTTTGTTTGTTTTTTTTCAATATTCACTTAAAGGCAGGTTAAATTTAAGCAACCTGGGTACATAGCAGGATAGCAGGAGAGATCTTAAATTATCATCAACATATTATTAACCTGACTTTGAGGCCCACTGGAAAGTCAGTCTCTTTGAAAGAAAGAGATATTTTCATAAAATTGTACCAATAGAAACAATAACTTGAGAGGAAATTGGAAAGATTCATATAAATGTGAGAAGCAAAACTTAATGACTTTAAAAAATGTTTCTATGACTTAAGAGTTATAAAGTGGTAATATGTTTCATACACATTATTTTATGAGATACCAAGGATTTTCTAGACACAAAGTATCTGTTTTCATAAAACAGGAATATAGCTGACCCTTAGTACATAAGTTGTGATTTATTTCAGGACCCCTCTGAGATATCCAAGTTTGCAGATACTCAAGGCATTAGTGAGTGAAAACACAGATTTTCATTATGTATAAGTGATATACTATTTAGACATAATTTGTTAGCATCCTCACATAAAATTTAAATCTTCTATAAATTATTTGTGAAACCCAATTTAATGTTAATACTATGATAACAATGACTGCCCTTTAATATTTAAGAAATAATGACAAGTAAAACAATATTTGAATGTTTATTACACAGAACTTTTAAATATTTTTGATCAATTATTCACTGAATTCAGGGTCCACTGCTCCTGAATGGATGTCTGAGAGAAGGCCACTAACTAGAGTTTCCCCATAGCCTGGCAGTATTAAAAAATGAGGAAGATGTTAAGTGATGTATCAGAGACCCTATGAAAGTTAAGAAAATACCATAAACATATACTTTTAAATTCTGGATTTATGTATGAAAACAGGCATTTATAAAACCTTCCCTTGTTGGCAAAGGCACAGATTCATCCTAAGCATTGTGTTTGATGAATTATGCCATTTGCAGAAAAGTTCACATAGTAACTTGATTATAGATATGCAAATCTGACTTTCCAGTTTATCAGTAACATGTTAATTTTTTCTTGACTGAAAATTGTGTAGAATATTAAACATCAGTTCCTAAACCTAATGATTTTTTTATGAAACAGTATATACCCATTTAACATGTACCATTTAATAAGCACCAAGCACTCCTGTGTTATAAGCAATCAGAAGTCATTCAAATGTCTTTGCCAAGGTCAGGTGGTGGTGGCACACGCCTTTAATGCCAGTACTCAGAGGCAGAGCCAGGCAGATCTCTGTGAGTTTGAGGCCAGCCTGGTCTATAGACCAAGATCCAGGTCAGGCACCAAAACTATGCAGAGAAACCCTGTCTTGAAAAACAAGCAAAACAAAAAGTCTTTGCCAATCACTAGTCTGTTATTTGTACTTCTAGCAGGTAACTTTCCTGCTTTGGAATTGATATAATCAGATGGAACTTGAAAGTTTAGGTATCATGCTTCTTTCTTTCAGTATTTGTGGTTGCATGATTCGTTCACATTGTCAGGTACAATGTGGTTTGTTCTCTCTCTCCCTGTGGGGTATAGTGGGTATAATATATTTACACATACCTCGGCACATGTTCACATTTCTAGTTTAGGAGCAATGCTTCTATGATAAATATTGTATTCTACTTTGGTGACCTAGCTATTCAGGAAACTTGTGGTTTAAGTGGTTACTTTGAAGACAGCACTGCAGCCTAGTTACTTAAAAGTCACTAAGTACTTCTATTTAAAAACCGAACACAAAATTCAAATAAAGAAGAAAGAGAGAAATAAAGGAAGAGAAAGAGGAAAGAAAAAAAGGAAGACAAGAAGGCAGGAGGGAGGGAGGGAGGGAGGGAAAAGAAGGATGGAGGGAAGAAGGGAAAGAGTAAGAAAGGAAGGAAGGATGAAAAGAAGATTGGAAAAGGAGAAGGGTGGAGGGAAGGCGGAAGAGAAGGGTGGAAGGAAGGAAGGGAGGGAGGAATGTAGCGAGGGAGAGAGGGAGGGAGAGACAGAAGGAGGGAGGGAGGGAAGGAGGGAAGGAGGGAAGGAGGGAGGGAGGGAGGAGGGAAGGAGGGAGGGAAGGAGGATATTCTAAATTCCTGGTAGACATCCAGGTATGAAAGGTATCATTGAATAAAATGTTCAAATAAGTAGAATAAAATACTATTCAGTTATTTTCACATCAAAAATAATCATTTGATGCCACCTTTCAAATGATTGACTTTCAAGAAAGGCATGTAATAATGCAAGTGATGTATTCTAAATTTTGACTTTGTGAATAATGGGAGGAGTGCTCATTGGGGCATGCAGCAGTTTTCAAAGTGTCCCTTTTCCATAGAGTATGTCAGAATAACAGATGGCATACTCTGTAAAGAAAATTAATTTGAATAAGTCTGGTAAAAAAAACCACCTTTCTTGAGAGAAAAGGTCTTTTTCTATAAGAAGTTCATCTTATTTATTGCCTACCTGGACAGGTAATGTATTCAGGTTTTTCCAATCTAGTCCTTTGTAATAAAACAGTCCTCAGCTCCTCACTGTAAGAGCTGCCACTAATCAAATCTTGTTACTCGCTGGTGTCCATATTTGCCACTTAGTTGTAGCATTCTGTGCTTCTAATCAACATGCTTTCTACTTTCTTCACCATGACAAAGTTTTCATTTTAATCAATGGTGTAAGCCCAGAAAAAGCCCAGTAGTGTTATTTCTGTGGTGCGCTAATAGGTTGCCTGTTACTCCTGTGCGCCTTCTCTCTTTCAACGACAGATTTAAAAAAGAAGATGATGACGAAGAAGAAAGAAAGGTTGCTATTTTCTAAATGCCTGCTTCATTTTATGAAATTTTCCAGATTAGCAGTTATAAATACCTTGTCCGTACCGTAGTAGAAGCACAAATAGCAGCATTTGCCTCTGTCACGTTGGTAACATCTCCACAGTCCCAGGCCAATGTCAAAATACCTTTCCATTCAAAGCACTAAATGTACCTTTCTCTTTTTTTATTTAATTTAATTTTACATATCAGCCATGGGTTCCCCTGTCCTCCCCCCCTCCCGCCCCCACTCCCACCTTCCCCCCAGCCCCTCCCCACATTCCCATCTCTTCCAGGGCAAAGACTCCCCTGGGGATTCAGCTCAAGCTGGTAGATTCAGTACAGGCAGGTCCAGTCCGTTCCTTCCAGGCTGAGCAAAGTGTCCCTGCATAAGCCCCGGGTTCCAAACAGGCAGCTTATGTCCTAAGGACAGGTTCGGGTGGGTCCCACTGCCTGGGTGCCTCCCAAACAGTTCTAGCTAATCAATTGTCTCACTTATCCAGACCTAGTGTGATGATCGGATGGCCAAACACCCTAACTGTGGTGCTAGACCTCTCATCCAATAACTGGTGGAAGTGAATGCAGAGATCTTCGGCCAGGTCCCAGTTGGAGCTCCAGGAGTCCAATTGTCGAGAAAGAGGAGGGATTGTAAGAGCGTGAATTGTGAGACCAAGATTGGAAAAAGCACAGGGACAAATAGTCAAACTAATGGAAACACATGAACTATGAACCAAAAGCTGTGGAGCCCCCAACTGGATCAGGCCTTCTGGATAAATGCACCTTTCTTATGGTATGTAAGAACATCTCCACTGAAGTTCTAAGTAAATGATCAGTTATCAACACTGTAGCATGTGTCTCTTCAAGCATATGTCTGTGGATAAACTTATATACTTACAAATTTTGGAGGAGATACACCATACATGTGTAAATATTGGTTCAAAGAACTTGATTGTGATTAGCCATCAGTGCAGAAATAATCTTTAAATTGAGCATGGTTGCTCACATCAATAATCTCAAAATTAGGGAGGTAAGAAATAGGAGATCTCCTACAGTTTTAAGACTATCTGGCCAGTCATGGATAAATAAGAAAACAATCAAGAAAAGTAGAATAAAAGTGATTTATCTTCAGTTTTTCTGTTGTACCCAAATTGGAAACATGGCAGATAATGTTAGCTTGTATCATGTTTACAAAAAACAAAAACAAAAACAAAAAACCTTAACAGCACAGGTGCAATAGCAATAAACAGTAATAAAAGAACAGAGGAAAAGGCACGAACTCAGCCTGTTACTGATGACTTTGAACTAAAAGAAGAAAGCTTCCAGAAAATGTACGTGCACAGCCTCCAGGGTGATCTGCGAATGTCATTCACTACAGGTGACAGTCCCAAAGATGTCAGAAACTAAGTCTGTGACTGAGATAAAATTTCTAGTCTGTGAGAGTTAGAGTCTTGTAACAACTGGGATTTGCAGGAAGGGACAGCTTTATTATTCCCTAGAGACTCCAGAAAAGAATAAATTCCTATCAGCAACTAGACTCTTATCCTGCCAAGACCTGCTCCAGAGTTTTGACCTACAAGGCTATAAAATAACTTGGTGCTGTTGTAAGCCACTAAGTCTGTGGTCATGTGCAATACAGGGCATAACACAAAATACAAGTGCCAGTTCTGAGAATGAGCCACTGGGCCATCATACCCTGTCCTTTTTCCAATGAGTGCTTATACACATCACAAAGTAAAAGTGCTGAGCTGAACCCTGTCCACTCACAGGCATATGACAGACATATCATGAGCCCCACCTATTCACAGACACATATGACAGACATTCGAGTCACTCATAAACCACTAATATTAGGTGTTATTTCTTTGGAATATCTGAGAACTAAAAGAGAAACTATACATGAATAGAACACTGCACAGAGAAGCTGCACTTGAACATAGCATGTAATGTGCCCAAATGATTCACAGTAGCAAGAAGCCAGATTAAAATATAATGGTCTTTCTCATTTCAGCTCTGACAGGCAGAGCTTGAAATTCATCACCCCCAGCCTTACAACATAGAAAAACTGAGTACATTGGGAGTCATATCGTTGAAGCATCACATTATTTATTCTCCATCACAAGCATCAACAGACCTCTAATCAACAGGGTCTCTGTGCAACAGCAGTGGGTCACAGTTAATGGTGCAGAATACAGACCCTCCTTAAAGGTGATTAAAGGCACAGATGCAAAAGCAGACACATAAACAAAAACAATAAAAGGATGTAAAAAGTTTAGCATTTATTGTTAGATTTCAGAGCACAGACAAAAGGCAGAAAAGAGACCAAAGTCTGACCTCAATAGAGGGGACTGTTGTTTATTATCACAGCAGTGCCCATCAGCAGCCCTTCCTGCTGGAGAGGAATTGTATGAAGGGGAGGGAGTTGGTTAGGCCTCTTACAGAAGTGGGCAAGGGCCTTGGGTATGAGGAAATTGATACAACTTCAAGGGGTACTTGCAGGTTAAGACAGTCCTGAGAGCTTTATGGTCTCCTCTTCCTAGAGTTGTTTACCCATACATGGCTATAGTGATATTTTATTTGTATTGAAATGTGATTTTATTTGTATGTCAATAAAGTTGCCTTGAGGTCAGAGCAAGCCAGAGCAGAAGCCGAGCAGTAGTGGGGCACGCCCTTAATCCCAGCACTTGGGAGGCAGAGCTAGGCGGATCTCTGTGTGTTCAAGGACATAGCCAGCATAGCAGACACACGCCTTTAATTTCAATACCAACCATAGAAGACCTGGAGGTCTGTACAAACAGGCAGTGACGAGGAGGTCATGTGGCTGGGTCACAACCAATGAGGGAGGAGAACAGAAAGTCTTTAAATAGACAGGACGCACAGAAGTAGGTCTCTTGCGGAGAGGAGGAACCGCAGAAGCAGTGAAGGGTAAGGTTTTCTGCTTTGGCTCTGACCTCGTGGTTTTTAACTCTGCAACTGGCTCTGTGTTTCTTATTTAACAAGCAGGATACATCTACACATGGCAGTCTATCTTGAGATAATTTCTGCCCCAGTAAACAGTCTTTTCTAAAGAACAGACGTGACTGAACGAAAGCAGTTGGACAGTAACAGCAAGACAGCCTCAAGGGATTTCTGTTTTTTCTGCTGCTGGGACATTCTTTCATCTATAACTATCAAGCATTAAATACAGTCTATTACCTACCTGTATATCTTTGGTGGGTTTTTTTTTTTTTTTTTTGGCTATAATAAAATAACTGAGGCTAGATGGATATATAAGGAAAAGAGTTTTGCTAATATCACAGTTTCAGAGGTTCAAAGTCTACAATAAGTTTGTGACATCAGTTCAGTCTGTCCTGAAGGTCTTCTATCTCCATCAAAGCACAGTAGATGGCATCATGGCAGGCACCAGGGACAAAGCAGTATGGGTAAAAAAAATGTGTGGAGAGAAAGAGAACAAGCAATAAAGACACAAGAAGTGAGAAGGAATCCTCTCCAGAACTGTTTTATATCAATTCACTGTTGTAAAAAGGGCTGGGGTCTCTTGGGAACTGTGTTTATCCTTTCCAGGGGTGAGGTCCCCAGTGACCTCATCACCTCCACTCTGCCTGACCTTTTAAAAGTTTCACAGTCTCAACATTGCCCAGCTTCTAGCACATAAATCTTGGGTGGGACACACACCCAAAGCATATCCAAACCCTGGTGCCAGGTCAAAAGAAAGCTCACTTCAAAAGTTTGTCTTCCTAGTTCCTATTGTCTGGATATGTACCTCTCCCAGGCAATTTACAAATCATATTCTGTTTTTATACTTATTTTTCACCATCGCACATAACAATAACAAGGTTATAACATCATTTTGGGCTTACATCTTAAAAATCCCAATGTTACTGTGAGCTTTAGTGTGTGCATACTACTTTTAGACAAACAAATAAAAAAGATATACTGAAAAGTATAACCAAAATATCTGCTCTTTTTTCATCATTTTGAGTTGTTTTATTTTTTTGAGACAAGCTATAAGGAATAAGATTACCTCATACAAAAGATATTATAAATAAGACATTATTAGTGGTAAAGTTTAAAGCCATAAAATTCTATAATCCATCAAGAGTGTAATTAGAAGCATGCATGAGAAAGTTGAATGATATGATACTAATTGTTATTTCTATAGAAATTGTCCACTATATAAAGTCACTTTGTAATTTATTTCAAATTAATCATTTTATAAAACAGTCATTAAACTGTATTTTTAAGAGTAAAATGTCTATTAATATTACATTAATATCAGCATATGCAGAACCTTCTAATATTGATATGAATTCTGGAAAGTTTGAAGAAGGGAATTTTGCACATTGATAGCCTTGGTCACCTTTACTGGATAAAGAAATGTGATACATTTACATAGTAGATCATGCAATAAACATGGATAAAAAATTTAAAATGTGGCACATTTACATAATGGGGTATTACTCAGCTGTTAAAAACAATGACATCATGAAACTTGCAGGCAAATGGATGGAACTAGAAAAAATCATCCTGAGTGAGGCAGGCTGGATCCAGAGAGACAAACACAATATGTACTCACACATAAGTGGATATTAACTATAAAGTATAACAATGCTACAATCCACAGACCCAGAAAGGCTTGGTAACAAGGAGGGTTCAAAGAGGGACACTTGGATCTTCCTGGGAAGAAGAAATAGAATAGATTTTGTGGATAGACTGGGACTGGGTGGGGATCATGAGGGATCAGGTGCAGGGGTGAGGGAGGGGGAGATACTGAAAGAGGCAATGGAAAAGAGGGGCATTTCAGGGTGAGGTAGAAACAGTGCAAGGGAAACTCCCAGGAATCTGCAAGGATGGCCCCAGCTAAGACTTCTAGCAATAGGGGACACATACCTGAACTGGAAATGTCCTGTGACAAGACAATCCTTCCATTGGAGAGATTGGGACACTAAGCAAGCCACATAACCTTCGACCTACAGTCTATCCTGCTTTTGGGATGTGCTAGGATAAGTGTGGCACAGAGACTGTGGGGATGGCTAACCAATGACCTGGTCTAGCCTGAGACCCATGCCATAAGAGTGAGCATACTCCTAACACGGCCTGGAGTGCCAGGACCCAGAGACTGAATGGCCCAGGGACCTCGGATTGAATCAAATGCAATGGAGGAAAAAGTCAATGTAATGATACTTAATGATAATCTCCTATACTCATAGATTGGTGCCAAGCCCAATTGTCATCAGAGAGGCTTGATCCAGCAACAGATGGAAACAATTGCAGAGACCCACAGCCAAACATTAGGCTGAGCTGAGAGAATCCTTCAAAATAGAGGGAGGAAGCCAGAGGGGTCAAGGACATGACAATAAAACCCACAGAATCAACTCACCTGGGCTCACAGGACCTCACAGAAACTGAATATACAGACAGTCTGCAGAGGACTGGCCTAAGCACTCTGCATATATGTGACAGACATAGAGCTTGGTTTTTTGGTAGTATTCCCAAAGTGGGAGCAGGAGCTGCCTCTGACTCTTTTGTTGGACTTTGGGACCCTATTCCTCATATTGGATTTCCATGCCTACCCTTAATATAAGGCAGAAGGGTGCTCAGTCTTACTGCAACTTGATATGCCATGCTTTGTTGTTATCCATGGAAGGTCTGATTTTCTGAATAGAAATGGAGGGGTGGATGGGGGTGCTGCAGAGGGAAAGTGCTGGGAGGCACTAGGTGGAGAGGAGGGAGGAGAAACTGGGGTTGAGATGTAAAATTAATTAATCAAAACTTTAAATGTGTGCATTTAAGCAACTCTGCTTTAGTAAAGGGGTAGGCATATTTGCTAAAGGAGACTGATGTACAGAGTATATTTAGAGCTAGCACAGGAGCCAGTGGGGATCATTGTGTCCCTGAATGTAGAGAAAATATTTAGCCCGCTAAACTCAAATGCCTGCATTTTAGAAGAAAACTTATCCTCTGAGAATAATAACTAGGTTAGCTGTTATTCTAAGAAATGATATATTTAATTTGATGTTAATATTTTTTGTCAATGAACCTACACACTGTACTTTCTAAGGAACACATTCCAGCAGTCTAGAAGCCATAGTATGCCTTATACATGTTAAATATTTCTTTTCTTCTTGCTGTCTTCTGTGTTCCTTAAAAAATAGAATCATTCTCTAACTTTTCTTGAGTGCTGTAAGATAATTAACAATAAATGTTGTATGAGATCATCGTAATAGTAACTTCAGGATAATGTGGAACAATCTGAGAACTGCTTGTGGAATAATAATCAACACCTTGCTGTCAGAAAAGGGATGAAAGAAACAGTAGTCAATATCCCATTAGTAAGCCCATTATAAATGATTTCATTAAGCACATTTGTTCATTGTTAGGGCACTAACACAGTTAAGACTAAATTTTAAGAGTGAAATAAAGGAATGAGCTGATGTATAGTAAAGAATCTAAATACACAAGTAAGTGATCAATCCCACTTCACCAGAGGAACATTGCAAGACATTATGAAATATATTGGCTGATCATTTGTTAAAACTTTATACATGTCATAGATGTTCTGAGAAAAATCATTTCAAGGAAATGTTTATAACACACTTATATCAAATTGTTAAAATTCATATAAATGTGTTTTTTGTGGGGTGAATGCCTTTAGTCCCAGTCCCCGAGATATAGGAGCAGAGAGTGAGGTGAGTCTGAGGCCAGCTTTGTTTATAAGCGAGCTCAATGCCAGCAAGGGCTACATGGTGAGCTACAGACAAATAAGACAAATTTACATAAATGAGTACTTTCTTAACAATTTTGGGGAAATAAGTTAGAGATCAGTGACTTCTGGATAATAGATTTTTAACTAGAAACAGGGACATCTTCTAGAATTAGTAGTAACTGTTAACTATCATAATAAACTCTCAACTCACAAACTCTAATAAATATCTCAACTACATTGTGTGGAGTGAGCATAGAATATCAGCATTGTTTTAACACTCAACTGGCTCTGTATCCTTGTGAAAAACGTTTAAATTTACATGGTTTGTAAAGTTTTCAATTTTTTTAAAGTTATACCTTGGAAATACAATGTGAAAATCATGCAGACATGTCTGAATTGGATAGGCTGAACTCTAGCATGCTATTCACAAACCCAACTGGTTTGATACTCTAGTCAAGTTTGAAGCCATCCTACATGTAATGTAATTTCTCACTTAAATTGACCTTTATCATAAACATAGCTCTACGGGTCCTTTAACAGCTAGCCTTCTTTTATTAAAAAAAAAAAAAAAAAAGAAAACATACTTATTATTTTTTAAGTGAAGAGGTGATATAGGAAAAAAGAAAGGTCTAGAAAGTCAAAAATATGTCTAGTACACAAGCCTACACAGACTAATAATCCCTATACACTTTACCAGACACCAAACCCCTGGGGAATAGTATTAGGTTCAGCTCTGTGGCACACTAGGTCAGGAGTGAATTGTGCATACAGCTTCCCAAAATTCAGATGGCCACTGATTAAGAAATTTTATAAACTGCACCATTCTTCTATGAAAATTTAAAAAAGACATTAAAAATTTCCCAAATACATGTTAATAATTGCATTCAAATGTATCTGAAAGGCAGAACAGACCTAAAGTTCAGTGCTTTTGAACAGTATAAAATAAGGATATGCTTTAAACATTAATTAAAACAAGTGTATCTGAAATCAAATCATTAAGGAACATGAAGATAAGAAAAATGTTAAATTAGTGACATCTATCATATTATCTTTTATTTTGTTTTTTTCTTTCTTTCTTTTTCCTTCCTTCCTTCCTTCCTTCCTTCCTTCCTTCCTTCCTTCCTTTCTTTCTTTCTTTCTTTCTTTCTTTCTTTCTTTCTTTCCTTTTCCACCTTAATAGTAGAAAAACTGGCATCAACGGATTTGTCAACCGTTCTCATAACACGGCTCTCTAGGGCAGAACAAGACAATTGGGCCTGTGGGAAATTCAGGCTTTCCTTTAAAATAGCTATTTTCAGAAGGCTTTTGGAGGCCATTTTCTTGAAAGAAAAATTTACTTCATTTGCTCTGTAGGAGACTGTTATGTGCATATTAGGAAACTGGTTTGTGCAGACTTACTGACTCTAAATAGGAGGACAGCTGCCTTCAGGGCTCTTTAAATATGATATATGTTGATTAACTTGAGGGAATGAGAACTCTGTAAGAAGTTTCTGAGAAACAATTGGAAAGACAAGAAAAATAATCAAAGAACCAGAAAAATACAGCAATCGGCTGTATTTCCCAACAAGATGCCTCTGGAATCTTGAAGGATGCAATACCAGGAAGTTGTCTCTGGTTCTGTGGGGTGATCTATAGCCAAACACAAAATTACTGAGTGCTTCACCCACTTTGATGTAGAACTCATCACCAAGCTAACATTCTGAAAAATCTTCACAGTGCATTCTGAGCACACTCAACGGTGCTCGAGCAGAAACCAGAACCAGCTGAGTGGCCATACGGAAGAGAGCAGACTCTATTAATTGATCATCCTGCATGGCACCTGGCTGGCACCTTGCCAGACTCAGAAACACTGAGAAGTAGGTGAGACTTCCTGGAGCTATGATGTACTCTACACAAGCTGACAAAAGCACTAAAGTCAATGGGATTTCAGCAGCAGCAGACTCCTCAAAATAAAACACACAGTTTTCTGAAAAGCATGTCCTATCTAGAAAATCAAGTGGGATTCTGGGATACATCATGCTCACTGATTCAACACGGGCAGAGAGGAGAGAATATATAACACAAATTACAACAATCAACATAAGTATCTATACAATACTCTCTAAAAATCAAGCACAATTTAGGAAATGTCTATGTATTAATTTACCTAAAACTCTCCTTTCAAAATGACATGGTAAATTATACTGTTGGTAACCACGGTATTGAAGCTGCCCCGGGCCTGATGATGCATGAGTTCTCAGCCTTTCAATCATGGCTGTCTGCCACTTTGGAAATACATAATTAGTATTTGAGGCTTAAAAGTACTAACACTAAAAATTCTCACGTGGGGGGTACATGTGGTGGTGGGGGAGTTGTGGCATATGTTTGGGTGTCTGGGGTTTTTATGATATGTGTGGGGGTGGGAATGTGTGGTATGTGTGGGTGTGATGGGGGTGTGAATGTGTAGTGCGTGTGGCTGGGGTGAGGTGTGTGGGGTGTATACGTCTGTTTAAGTTTGGGTGTATGTGCCAGAAGAGTTTGTCGGGTATCCTGCTATATCGCCTTCATCCTTCTTCCTTTGTGATGGATTTTCTCCCAGAAGCAGGAACAAGACCAGCAGAGCAAATTCAGCAATCCTCCTGTCTCTGTCCTTCACAGCACTTGGGTTGGAGGGGCATATAGCCACGGCCAGCTTTTCACATGGGTGCTAGGGATCCAAACTAGATCTATACACTTATACAGTAAACACTTTTATACACTGTGCCTTCAACTCAGACTGGAAAGTTTCTTTCTTTATTAATAGCATGTTTATGATCTGTGATTCAGTGTATAGAATCATGTATACATTGTATACGCATCCAACTAGGGGAAACACGTTTCTATCCCCAAATATTTGTAATTTCATTTTAGTTAAATCATTTAAAAATCTTCCTTTTTAGTTGTTTTAAATGTCTGTTATATTCTTGTTTTCTTTGGCCCCCTACAATGCAACAGCATAGCTAGACTTCCTCTTCCAAATATTTTTTTGGTACAGTCACCTGAGATTAAGTTATTTTGGATTTTACATATGCAGGACACCAGGTTTTGTTTTTTTTTTTCCATGCCTCCCTTATTTGGAGTTGCACAATAACTTCCAGTTCCATAAAGTTTTTACATATGCTGCATTTCTTTATCTACTTATTATTGCTTATTTCTATATCTTGACCATTATGATAAATGCTTCAACAAACATAACAGTGCAAATAATTCATTGTCTCTCACGAATTTCATTTCCTTTAGATATATACTCAGCAATGGCACTGATGGATCATTTTGTCTTGAGTTGATGTGTATGAGTTTTCATGAATTTGAGAGTACACATGTGTATATGGGTGCATCTACACATAGACTCATATATGTGTTGAGGCTAGACATCAACCCACAGTGTCTTTCCTTAGGACAATGTCTCTCATTCATCAGAGCTTGCCAAATAGGCTTGGCCAGCTGACTAGAAATCCCCAAGACTCCAACCCATCGGTGCTCACCTCTGTAAAGCCCACCTCTATACACCCCACCCACCATGTGAAGTTTTGTGTGTGGATTTTGGAATCAAATTCAGGTCCTCATGTTTCAAAGACAAGTACTTTATTGACTGGCCTCTCTTCCTAGTCTAGGACTGCTGAATCTAATGATAACCCTATTTTAATCTCTTGAGAATTCTCTATGTTGTTTCCACACTAGCTTAATTTTCACCAGTGTGCAAGAGTTCCTTTTCCTCAATCTCTTTGCCAACTCACTAGCATCTGTTCTATGTATTGTTCTTCTGTTTGTTTGTTTTTGTTGTTATTGTAATATTTATTCTATCTCCACTGAGGAGGACAGTTATGCTGAGTTTTCTGATTACTAACCTTGAACTCTTGCTCATACACCTGTGGACTTTTTGTATGTCTTCTCTGAAGTTATGTATATTCTTTTCAAAAACCCCACTTAATCATATCCTTTGTGCTATTAAATCACTGAGCTTGCACATGTTCTGGATGATAACCACTTCCAGATGCACGGTTGTCACTTACCTTCTCCCATCTTGTTAATCATCGTGTTTCTAACACTGCAGAAGTTTTCAGTTTAATGTGATTTAATTTATCTAGTCTGCTCCTGTTTCATGTGCTTTGGGGCTTTTGTTTTAGAAGTCTTTCCATCAAAATACCTTATTTTTTCTTCTAATAGTTTCAGGGTTTCTGCTCTTACATTTAAGTCCATTTTCAGCTGATACTTGGCAAGGATGAGATACCTGTTTAGGTTCATTCTTCTGTATATGACTATGCAGTTAGCTCAGCAATATGTTTAGGAAATGCTGCCTGTTTTCTGGAGTGTGGTATTAGCTCAATGCTGAAGATCAGTTGACTGTAGGTTATATTCTAGGCTCTCTTTTCTGTTTTATTGATCGGTGTGATTATTTTCATGGCCTAAAACATGTTATTTTGGTTACTACAGCTCTACTGTTAATAGTGTCTTCCCTCTTGTTACGTTGCTTTTATCAAGATTCCTTTGTCAATAAATATGTGAGGGCAGTTCCAAATAAATATTAGAGGTGGGGGTGGGGTCCTCAATTTGTTTCATCAGTTTCTCAGGAGATTTTTAAAAATTGGTTACAAAATGTTGTACTTTAGTACATCTTAAAGGTTTAATATGACGTTTATCCAATAAATATTAATTTGAATTAATAGACTTTCTCAATCTGTAAATCAACTTAAACAATTTCAACCTAGGTGTCTGAAGTAGCTTTATATGAGCAAACTCTTAACAGCGTGAAAACCGTTTTCTTTGTATATTTAAAGGCTGTTAATATCTAATAAAATCTGATTATCCCATGAGAAGAGTGCTAACTTTCCTCAGGTCACCTTGTAAAAAGAAGTTCATCCTCTTGTAAAATTTCATGGAGACCAGATACTACTAAATGTGCCAACAAACAAACAACAACGGAGAGAAAAACCAAATCAATAGGATGCAGAGGATGAAGCAGAGCTCTGGGAGCCCCAGGTCCATCCTGCAATGACCAGCATTGGATTTCAGAGATAGCCCACTCCAGTGTAGAAGGCGAGGCTTGCTCAGTCGTGCAGATACAGCTCCTTATCAAAAAGTTGTGTCTCTCTTTCAAGCTCTGCTGTGTGGACCCCTTAGGCTGATGTATAGTGGCCACCAAGTGACAAGTAACATAAGAGCTCCTGCTGCTTTATCCCTTGGTCTTTGCATAAACATCCTTTTAGCTTCTGCTCCTTTTCTTTCACTAATTTTTCTCCTTTTGTTCTCATTTCTCTTAATAGAAACTGCGTGCAACTAAAATTACTAAAACCCTTGCATTTACACAGATTTTTAAATTCAACCTCTGTGTTACAAAATGCTTTAGAGGAATTCTGGTTCAGGAAAATGAACTCATAAGTTCAGAGTTCTAACTGCAACTAACACTGAAAAGATTTAACAAGCTGCTATTAGTACCCTGGGGGAGGCATAAATATACCCAACAGAGGTTTTCTCCCAGATTTAATAAAAATACTTTAAATAAAATTGCAAAGGAAGATTGCTGGAGAGGTGAGTAGGCAATTATCTGAAGTATCATGCATTAAAACCAAGGCTTCACTAATCAGCCTTTTTATTTTTTGTCTCAAAATTTTTTCTACAAGAAATGATGGATGAAAACTGAGTATTTTTGGTATTGACTACAGGACTTGGTAGCATAGTGTTAAATGGTTATGGTCATTCGTTGTTAATAACAGGTTATTTCCATCACATGAACACTAGAACTTCAAAGTTCAACAGGGAACTTACTGCAGCTTACTGTCATGTGACAATAAAATCAAAATGGTCCCTTAGCCTCACCACGGCCAACCTCATTAAAGGTAGGTAGTAATTTAAATAATAGCTAATAGAATTTAAACCAAACACTTCTTATTCATAGTAGTTTCCTTATTTTTATTTTACCCAAAGCTTAACTTCAAGTGATCAATTTGAAGTGTTGATTACGTGATCAACTTGAAAAATGTATGAAGGTAAAGGAGCTGCTATCCATCTTTGAACTTCTACATATTAGGCAGATACAGGAATTGTATTTCTATATATTTCAAAACCACTAACTTGTTTATTTCAGTGGATATATGTGTTTTTCTTGTTTGTATATGTGCTGCATGTGTATAGGGGCCAGAAGAGGGCACCAGACCCTTGGAGCTAGATTTACAGGCAGTTGTGACTCACATGATTTGGTGCTGGGACGTGAATGCTGGTCCTCTGCAAAAGCAGTAGGCATTCCAACCAATATGATGTCTGTCTGGCCCCTGAATTTTTAATTTTTATTTTATTTTATCTTTTTTTTTTTTTTGAGCTGAGGATCGAACCCAGGGCCTTGTGCTTGCTAGGCAAGTGCTCTACCACTGAGCTAAATCCCCAACCCAATTTTTAATTTTTAAATAAATATTATCAAAATACTTTCTTTTGAAAATAGTGGCAATTGCCAGACAGAGCACTGAAATGGAACTCACATAATGAGGTAGGTGAGATGTCTGCAGGTTCCACAAGGCAAGCACAAATCTTTAAGACTTCATTTCCTCCTGAAAGCACAGGTAAGAACTCACCACACTGACAGGCCAGGGCGTTAAGCGTTGATGAATATTTGCACAAACAGTGGCTGAGGTCTCTACTTCTCTGATTAGCACCTTAAGGCTCTGTGTTTCACTGTTTCATTGATCACTTGAAGTTTCACTTTCTGACATACTTATTCATAGTGTTTGTCCATGCTTCATTGGCTTCTCTTATAACTGTCTAGAAAGTATTTATAATGAATTGTCCTTTAAACCATTTGTTTCCAAGATGCTTTCTTTTTTGTTTAAAAGCAAAGCTTTAATATATGAGATATAAGTATTTGAATAGGACATTATCTTACCTTTTCAGCCTGTTGTTTTCTTTCTAAGCCATAGCACTTTCCTCCTTACTCAATGCTCACTACTAATATTTTTACTTTTGTCTAATGTTTAGAAATGCCATTGCATTATATAACTTTTAGGAAGTAAATTAACTTCATTTAACACCCTGAACAGAGGCTAAAACCATTTTTGTAATAATTATTTACATCTATTTAATTTAATTTAATCTATCAGAAACATAGCAAATAAATAAATATTTGGGAAAGTTCTTAAGGAAATTCACTCCTTTGACCTCTGCCATTCTGTTTCAAAGTTTTTGTATGTTGCCATGTGCATATACATGCATTGCAATCTTTTTTAACTGTCCAATCAATTATTCTAGCAATAATTTAAATTTTAATAATATTATAGCTTGTTAATTATTGACAATAGTTTTAAAATCAATTATGACAGGAATCGATACAGAATCAGGAATTAACAAGGAACTGAGTTTTTTTATTTTCTGGATTAGAGTCATTACACATATAAAAATTAGTACATAATGATCCACTTTATTACAAATACACAAAGTCTATAATTGTAAGATAGATGTGGTTTTCATGGTAGACACTTGTAATGATATCTGTTAATGACATAACAATAAAACAATTGAATTATTTGAAGTTATTTTCAGAAATACAAAGGTACCAATATAAGAAATATACCTCGGATTTAACACCAAAGAATATGTTGAAGCTTATTTTATTCCTATATAATAGGCAGCTTTGCAAGTTTTGTCTAAACGTACTGATTCCATCTCATACAGATTTGGTAGTGTATCTGAAAGCATGTTAAGAATAAAAACTGTCTCTCCTTTGAGCATCTTATGTTCTGTGTAAAGTAATGTGTTACTCAGCAATTGCTTTCTAAATTCTAAACAGCTCAAACAGTGAAGGAATCTGTCATTCAATTCTCTTCTTTCAGTAATGACTGTATCATTAGAAAGATGCCTGGCTTCAAGGCTTACTAGCTTGGCATGGACAAGGTGAATTGGGATGTTTGAATTTTGACATGCTTTTTTTTAATGAGAAAGAATTTTTTATTACCGTGATAAGGTGTTGGCAAAAGCTGTGCAAAAGGAATTTATTTTAGAGGCTGAGACCTGGCAATCAAAGGCAGAGCTGCAGTTCTGGCTTGAGAATACAGCATGAATTGGGGTGTTAAATGCTATGGAGCAATCCAGTCTCTTAAATGGTTTTGGAAGAGCTGAATATATATCTGACCAGTTGACTGAAATATTTCATTACAATTAGTATTTTCACTTTCAAGGAAATAGGAGTTACAGACAATGAGTCTTAGTTCCATTTCTTTAGAAACTTTCATCCATGGCAGTGATCAAGGTACTGCCCCACATTGTGGCCTGTATTAGCATGATGAATTCCTTTAAACTTTAAGTCACCTCCACACAGATAAAATTGGATCCTTGGTTTTGGTGCAGAAAAGAATTTCAGAGTGAGCATGTATGAAGCAGAGGTAGAGTTTGATTAAAAGATTTTTATATAGATCTTAAGCAGGTTAGAAGGAAGGGTACTTGAGAAGAAATAAAGACATGCCGAAGAGAAAAGGTGTGAGCGTCTCATAGAGTTAAACTTCAGCTTCTTTACAATAACCATACACACTGTGTAGATGGGAGAATTAGTACTATAAATTTCAAAGGGTTTCTAGAGTCCCCAAACGAAATCACAATGTGGCTGTTGATGTATACATAGCCAGACCAGAATTGCTAGAGGGAAGTCTAAGTCAAGAGGATGAGGAAGGTAGGATCTGTATACTATGAATGAAGTTAGTAATCTGCATAGAAATTCCCAGGGAAAAGCATGGAACAGGAACAGGGCCCTGACCAAGTTAAATTCACTCTAGCGTTAACCCTGGAATAGTCTATCTTAACTTAATGTTCATGAAAGGAACCTTATCTCCATGTCTGCAACCTTCACACACACACACACACACACGCACACACACACACACACACACACACACACACACACACACACACATACACACACACACACACACACACACACACACACACACACACACACACAAGTATAAATTGTGCTAGAATTCTGGCTTACCTGAAGAGTGACACCAAGTAGACTCTGGGGAGAGAGGATGCCCTTTGCCTGTCCCCATAATTTTCTCTGTCTTTCTATACTGCCTCAATAACCTGACTTGGGAATAAAAAATTAAAAGGCTGTTGTGAGAAAATGCTGTCAAAGCAACTCTTGGGTAAGATGGTAAAACAGAAGTGGCCTCTGTGAGATAGTGAAGTGAGGGGTCAGAATAAGAAAATAGAAAAAAACATGAGTCTTTTTCAAAGAGAGGAAGCACTACAGAACAATCTAGAAATCTTAAAAGTGATGAAAGGACACCCAAAAATAGCAGAAAAAAAGGCACATAACGCAGAAAGGTAAGCCAAACCTAAGTTTAGCTGCACATGTCGTCTCTGGGGTGTGTGTGTGTGTGTGTGTGTGTGTGTGTGTGTGTGTGTGTGTGTGTGTGTGTGTGTGTGTGTGTGTGTCTGTCTGTGTGTGCGTGTCTGTGTCTGTGTGTCTGTGGTATGGTGGGGGACATAAAAGCCTCCTCCAAATGGTAAAAACCAGGCAAGTGATATCACAGCAGCCAGACATAATTTTGTGAGAGAATCAACTATCAAAATATGTTACTCTCCCAGGAGCCAGCAATCAGGAAGAAACTACAGGTCCAGGGAGACCCAGTTCCATCTGCCAGAGCGCCTGGGTGGGAAAGATGCAAAGGAGGCAGTTTCGGGGAGCTGGACGGTGGCAGGGCACTGAGAAGCTGAAGTGGGAAAGCTTCATAGAAAACTAGATAAGATGCCCATGCTCTATAGTGCATGATACACAGATCCATCAGAAAGCCTGGGATTTGGAGTCTTAAAGGTAAATAAAACTATGAGGGCCAGTGTAACCTCATTTATGCTTTTATGTGTGTATATTTAACAATACTTAGTGCAACACTCAAAAATTTTATGTTAACAATTTGCAAATAGTTTGAATTGAATCAAGTTCCTACCTTCATATACACATCACAAAAACTAGAAACTGTATTTTAATCATATTTTAAATATGCAAAAAATATGTCTATGTCCTATAAAAACTGCTGCCATATAAGATAACTGAGAATATTATTTAAGTCATGTGTTATTTCTAATTTAGTTACATTTGTTATCTGTGTGATTATATTCATTATTTAATTTTGATACTTTGTGCACTATGTGGGGGTTTAAAATTGAAAATGTCCCCTATTTTCTTTTCACAAAGGATTTGAAATAAAACTCAAGTATTCAGGAAAGTCACTTTTGACACTGAAGCATGGTTATTAGCTGTTTCTAAGACAACCTTGGACAGTAAAATGGGAACAACAGTTTTCCTTTTCTTTCTATTGAAAATAGATTCTTCTTTCACATAGTATATACTGATTACAGATATCATCCTCTCCCATCCAGATCCATCCCCGTTCTATCTCTCAGAACAGAAAAGGTTACTAAGAGATAATAAAATAAATTACAATAATTTAAAACAAAATCTATCACATGAAAGTTTAACAAGACAAACCAACAAAAGGAAAAGAGCCCAAGATATGGCACAAAAATCAGAGACCCAGTCTTTCATGCACTCAGTAATCCCATAAAAACACTACACTGAAAGCCATAATATATATATATATATATATATATATATATATATATATATATATATATATATGCAAAGGACCTGGTACAGAACTGCACAGGCCCTGTTCATGCTGCTTCAATGGCTATGAGTTCATGTGAGATTTACTTATATTGATTTAGAGGCCTTGTTTTCATGTTGTCTTTCATTCCCTCTGGCTCTTACACTCTTTCTGCCTCCCCTCCACCAGGTTCCCTGTGCTCTGATGGGAGGGATTTGATGGAGACATCCCACTTAGGGCTGAGTGCTTCAAGGTCTGTCTGACTGTCTATCTCTCTCACTTTCTCTGTCTCTCGTGTGTGTGTGTGTGTGTGTGTGTGTGTGTGTGTGTGTGTGTGTGTGTGTGTGTGTGTGTGTCTGCTTAATGTCTGGCTATGGATCTTGGTAGTGGGGACAACTTATTTTTTTGCACGTGTGTGTGTGTGTGTGTGTGTGTGTGTGTGTGTGTGTGTAACATGTATGCATGTTCATATATGTGTAGATGTGTGTGTAGACACATGTGTATGTGTGTGTGCATGAATGTACAAGCCAAGGCTGACATCAGCAGTCTTTCTCTTTCCATCTCTATCTAATTCATTAAGGAAAGGTCTCACTCAATTGAAACAGGAACCCTCTGATATGGATTTTTTAGCTAGCCACTTTGCTCTAGAGAATCTGCCTTCTGAGTACTGAAATAGCAAGTGGGAGACCATGGCTGTCTGGAAAGTCTATGGTTCTAGGACTCTGAAGTCCAGTCCTCACGCTTACAGGACAAGTACTTGGTTGACTGAGCCATCTCCACAGTCCCCAAAGAAAACTGATTGAGAGGACTATCAGGAAGGCCAGTACTGGGACCTTCCAAGGGCCGGGAGCAACCGTTGACTTACACTATACACATTGTTCCATCATTATACACAGAAATATCCAGGTGTTTTGAGGGCCCCAAAAGATGAATAGGTAGTAATAACACACAATTTTTCTTCTTTTTTTAGTGGATATTAGTGGACCAAGAGTTAGTGAGCCAAGATTAGGCATTTTGCTTGTAGATTTTGTTTTATTTCATTGTATTTATCCTTTTGTAAAAAATAGTATATACTCTTCTTAATTTGTAAGTTAATGTTACAAAATTGGTCACTATAAAAACAACACTCTGCAACAGATATTTAGAATGTCACCATCATGCATGGCCAAAGTTTAATGTTGCCTAAGTAGAAGCTCCTCATCCCCACTTACTCTCAGCATCTGGAAAATAAGAATCTTCCTTCTGCTTCTGTAAGTTTGAAAACCTCAGACACCACATATGAATAGAATCATGAAGTCTTGTCTGTATAACTTACCCATCACAATTTATATAAGGGATCCCTTTTCTGTGGCATGGTTTCCTTTCACAGGGGATGGCATACCAGATTTCCGCATTTGCTTTATTCAGACACCTGCATTGGACATTTAAGTTGTTTCCACTCTTAATTGCTATGAATGATACATATCTTTGAAGGCTAACATATATATATCCATTCAGTTCTTCTGTCTTTTGAATGAAGAGTTTAAACCATGGACATTGAAAGCAAGTGTTGAATTACTGTTGCCACTTCACTGTTTTTGTTTTTGTCTTCCTTTTCTGTGTTCCTGCTTCCCCTCTCTTGCTATGCTATTATGTGCGGTGTTGATTTGGGTACGGTGATATATTTTGTCTTCTACGTTATTGATTTCATGTAAGAACAGTATTAATGCTACCACAAAGATCACATAAAGCATCTTAGGTAATGGCTTTGCCCTGGAAATATGACACATTAGATAAGAGCGCTAGATGTTCTTGCAGAGGATCAGTTTGGTTCACTGTAGCCCACAGCTGTCTACAGCTACAACTCAACTGGACCCAACACCTTCTTCCAGCCTCTGCAGGAATTTGCACAGATGCGTGCCTACACATATGTAGACACACACATAAATAATAAATAAATAAAACATTATTAAATAAATATATAGTGCTATACACATGCAATGTATTATATATAAAGGATATATTTTTTTAATAATAAGTAAAAGTCATAGTTTCATCTCTCTTTCATGATTACATGAATAGAGTTGTATTTCCCACTTTTTTGCAATATAAAACTCATGACTTCATATGCTAGACAAGTCCCTTCAACATTGAACTTTGTGATCAGTCTACTCATTCTTAGGGTATATTTACTGGCATTATTTTTGCATTTCTTTACCTTTTAATTTTCATTGTAACTTATAGTGACTGACACTCCAGTGTTCTTTTACTACAGCATTTTCTATTTGTCAATGTATTTACCATCAATATGAATATTTTCATGTTTTCCTGCATTTAGTGTTCCTTTACTTAAGTTTTAAGAACTTCTTTTAGCATTTCATATAAAAACAAATCTGTCTGGCGGTGGCAAATTTTCTAAATTTGGGTATTTGGAAGGAAAATATTTATGTTTTCATTTTTGAGTGACTGTTTTCCATATATTAATTATGTTGGTTGGCAGATTATTTATACCAGTGATTTAAATATATTTCAACATGGGACTAAATAAATTTTATTCTTAGAAACCCACTAATAGATTTATTGTGTCACTATTTTATATGATAATTTATTGTGCTCATTCTGCTTCTAAAATTCTTGAGTGAATGTCATTGGATTTCTTTGAGTTCCTATTATGAATCATGAGTATATACTATACTTTTTGGTTTTTATTAATATGTATATAAAGTTCTTTTCTCGGATTTTTTCCCATTTTTTCTCAAATCCCCCAGGACTATGATAGCACACACACACACACACACACACACACACACACACACACACACACAAACACACACGCATGCACACACATGCCTCAGAGTGATTGCAAGTTTGGTCTCAGTCAACAAAAACAAGACAAGTATCATTTCATTAGTTAATCTTCATACTGCTCCAATCAAATACTGGACAAGAAGTATTTAAAGGAAGAGAACTTTTAATTTGTTCATGATTCATAATAACAGGGAAGGCATAGCAAAGGCTGAAATATGCAACAGCTACTTACATGTCAGTGGGCTAGGAGGCAGGTCTAGGTTATAATACTGTAATGTTCACTCCCAAGCTATGTTCTTAGCAAAAGAACCCACCTCCTAAAGGTTCCACAACTCCCAATACAGTGCCACTAGCTGGAGTCCAAGGAAACAGATCAGTCTCTTGGGACTATTTCCCATGTCAAATATAACATTTCGCATCTGACTCCTAGAGGCTCATAATTACCTCATAAACCAAAATGTATTTCCCATAGCCTTAACAGTTCCCAAACTGTACAAAAATTTAAATTCCAAAACATTTTTTAAAAGTCAAGACAATTTCTTAACTATGATTCTTTATAAAGTTTTAAAAAAAGCTATGTGTTTCTCATACACAATAGCAAAATATATTTCTGTTTGAAAAGGGAAAAATAGAGGACTAGCAAAGAAACTCTGAACAAAAGCAAGATCAAAAGTCAGAAAGGCAAGGCTAAAACCTAAAGCCCCAGCTGGCATCCACGTCTTAGGCTGGCACCATCTGGTTTCCAGTTGTCTTACGTGGAGTACTCTATGATTTTAACCTTTGGTTCTACACAATTTGAACTGTCAATAGAAATTGAGTTTTAAATTCAAAAAATTCTAAACTAAAGAGAAAATACTGAGCTCATATCTCCCTACAAAGCTCTATGTTCAATATTCCATGGCAAATTTTGTCCTTGCTGCACAAAGAAAGATTATTTGTGTCTCATTAATTTTTATGTAAAATTATTCTTTGTTCTTGTGGTTGCTCCCTCACTAAATTAGAAGGGAAATAACTGAAGAATTTTTTATGAGTTTAATTGTCTAGATTTACACATCTACTGCTGGTAATTAAAAATGGATATTGTAGATGTCCATGATAAATATTTAGTGAGAATTCTTGTTATTTATTGCATTCATTTAGGACAATGGCAATGTCATTAAGATAAATAAAGGAAAAGAAACAAAACAAGGCAAAGAAAGGTTGAGGAGATTATTCTAATTCATCAGAGAACCAAGATTGGCTTCTTCACTGACATATAATTTCATTTTCTCCAAATAAATAAAGCCTTTAAAATATATACAAAACATGCTTTTATCATTAAGTATTACTTAACATGTTAAAGAATAACTATTGTTAAACCATGATAACTTGTATTTCATTTCTTGTATATTAGCTCACAAATTTCTATCATTTGTAATTACTAAACAATGTTTCATCCATGCATCCTAAATTTTATTTGCATCAAAAATGAACAAACTGAAAAATAAGAGATAATTTCCACAGAACTAACATTTGTAAATTGAACTCTTTAAAAAACCTTGGACTGATTGGGAAAGTTAAGAGTAAAGCTTCTTAGTGCTTGTTCTGAATATGATAAAGGCATGCTTATCTCCAGATGAGCTACAACAGCATCAAAAAATGATTCTTTATATTTTGCTATTGGGATAACTGTTCAGAGAACTAAGGTTATCTAGTGGGGAGGGAAAAGTGCCGAGGAAGATGTTAATAACTCAACAGAATTAAGAAAACATGGGTGTGGGAAAAACAGTGAAAACTGTAGGCTTTGGTGATTATATTGATTATAGAGTAAGGTGGAGCAAAAGGTTATAGTACATGAAAGTAAGGTTGAAGATGCTGGTACATTCATCACTAGTTACTTTTAGTTTTTCATTTTGTTTTCTGAGATAGGACTTCACTATACAGCATAAAAGCTAGTCATATAAAATATTGCTGTTTACCTTAATTCTAAATAAACATAGTGTAAAATATAAATACAAATACCAAATAACAACTTTCTATTTTTGTAAAAAGGAACAATAAAACTTTTCACTTAAAACAGTGAAGTGTAAGTGATTTCTTGTCGAAGAGGCCAAACACCCAACAAAATAGAAAGTAGATGTGTGGATAAGCAGAAACAATATGCAGAGATGAAAATGTGTGTGAATATTTGTGCCTCAAAAATAGAAAACTGATTATTTCAAAGAGTTTGCCATGCATAAAAACAAATCCAGGAGAAATTAGTAATAGGAAATCTTAATCTAATCAAAGTTTGTGATATGCAACTTTGGAAGGAAGGAACAGGGACAAAGTGATCTGAGTAATATTAACTATATTTACTTGATGTTGTTGTTTTGTTCATTAAAAATAGATTTTTCATACACTATATCCTAATTACTATTTCTCCTCCTCCAACTCCACCCAGATCTTCCCCAATTCTCTACTCACCCAAATCCTATCTTTCTTCTTTCTATCATCAAAATATAAATGGTCATCTAAAAGTAATCATAAAAATTAAATAAGATAAAATAAAAACAAACCAGAATAAGACCAAACAAACAGAAAAAAAAGCCAGGAAAATATAATATGTGAGGTTATTTTTTACTTTTCAAGTTTTTGTACAACGCAATCTTTTATTCATTGTCTCTGGTTTAATTTTTCCATCATTTTTGTGATTAAACATAGTTTAAAAGTTTGAAATGAAAACTTCAGAAATCAGCAATCATATGTAGACTGCTATGTCAGGGTTGAATGATAAAATGTCACATTGTCTCCTTTAATCCTGTCAGGGATACATACCATTTTTCCAATATATCTCTTGTGCTATCTATTAGGAGACTTAATAGCCAGTTACTGTCCTAATATCTCAGTCCTTAAGATGAGGAGAGAGAGAAGAAAGGGAAGTAAGCCAAAGGGGGAAAGTATATTTAAAACTAAGGGATAAAAGTCAGAATGAAATCTTACCTGAAATCTGATGCAAGAGGAAACATTTACATCTCAATGGTGAACAAACTCTGAAAATATAATTCTATATCCCCAAAAGTTATTTTTCTTAAATGAGTAAAATCACTCTTTCAGGCAGCCTAGAATCTGACTCTGAACAACCAATGTACAGACAGTGGCAATATTTTGTAAAAATTTTGTTGTTAAAATTAGCATACAAACTACTAGATATAATTACAGCATTCTGTTTAATTCTTGTAACCCCTATTCTCTTTTACTTTCTTATATGCCCTGTGTCTTATTTTCTGCTCTGTCATACTTCCTTCCTCATCACAACAGAAAGACAATCTTTTCATAGGAAACTGAAACTAGAAATGTTCATAAAATTCATCCTATCCAATGTAATCACATAGGAACTGAGCCATCTCAAAGTGTCATAGGGCTACATTAAGATTTTTATATGAATGAGAGAGATCACACCCATATAGCATCATAACATAATATTATAATTGCTTTATTTTGGTATTGAATTTTCTTAATCTCTTAGGTTACCTGGTGTTGAATTTAAGTATTATCATAAGGAAACATGTACAGGGGAAAATTAATATTGAAGGGATTTGGAGCTATCCTATATTTCAGATAACTACTAGAAGTCATAGAATATAACCTATGAGTAAGAATTCTACTTTTTTAAAAATTAGGCATGCAACATCTTCAATGGAGAGAAATTCAAAGCAATTTAAATTCAAAATCAGGAATAAGACAAGATTGCCCACTCTCTCCATACATATTCAATGTCAACATAATATGTGCAGTCTTAGCTAGAGCAATAAGACAACTAAGTGAAGGAGTTGAAAGGGATACAGATTAGAAAGGAAGAAGTCAAAGAAGCTCTATTTGCAGATGATAAGATAGGGTACATGAATTATCCCAAAAATTCACCTGAGAAATTGCTATAGTTGATAAATACTTTTAGGAAAAGTATCATGATATAAAATTAACTCACAAATATCAGTAGTCTTCCTGCATTAAAACAACAAATGGACTAAGAAAGAAAACAGAGAAACAATTACCTTACACAATGGGCTCAAAAAAATCTTGTTATAACACTAAGCAAGTGGAAGACTTCTATGATAAAAAAATAATAAAACTTTAAAGATATTAAAGAAAGACACTGAAGAAGATATCAGAGGTTGTTATGATTCCCCATGCTCATGGATTGGTAGGATTAATAGAGCAAAATGGCTGTCCTAACAAAATCAATCTATAGATTCAATGCTATCCCCCATCAAAATTCCAATGCATTTCTTCACAGTACTGGAAAGGACAATGTTCAGCTTCATATGGAATCACAAAGCAAAAGGATAGATAATCAATCTTAAATAATAAAATATAGCATCCCATATCTCAAATCATAGTGTAGAGCTATGTAGATGAAATTCTAAATGGTCTTGTTAAATAAAAAACACAGAGCCAAATAAAGAGTTAAAAGCCCAGAGATTGAGCAGTAGCCAAGAGCTAAAACCACCTTATCTTAGCACTTGCTACCATCCTTCCCCTGAGAGAGAGACCTTCTTCCTGTGTCCTGTCTTTTTATTGCCTTTCTGTTCTGCCTTCTCATTGGCTATAAACCCAACCACATGACTTCCTTGTCACTGCCTGTCTATACAGACCTCCAGGTCTCTATGGTTAGTACTGAGATTAAAGGTTTGGGTCACCACTTGGCTGTGTCCTTGAACACACAGAGACTCTGCCTAACATGTGATTGGATTAAAGGCATGTGCTACCACTACTAGACTTCTGCTTAATGGCTTGCTCTTAGCTCTGATCCCCAGGCAACTTTATTAACATACAAATAAAATCACATTTCAGCACAAATAAAATACCACCATAGAGCTGTGCTAATAAAAACAGCACAGTATTCACACAAAAATACAAAAGTTAAAAAAATGGAACTAAACTAATAATCCAATAAATCTACACACCTAGAACACCTGTTGTGTAAAGAAGCCAGAGGTGAGTCATCATTCTCCTAGCTGATCATCCCAGTCTCTAGGCCATAGACCCAGGGGCACAACCTATGCTCCCATTCTCCCATCCATTGCAGCCCCAGTTACAGATCAGCAGGTAGAATTTCTGTAGCTCCACTACAGCTCCCAAACCCACCCACCCACTTAGCTGCTCCCTGAGACATGGACTCCCTCTACCATCTCTGATTAGACTAAGAGATGGGTCATTGTTCTCCTAACCTATTACCCCAGCCTTTAGATATTAGGCCAAGGAGCACAACACATGAACCCATATTCCTACCCATTGCAGCCCCAGTTGCAGGCCAGCAGGCAGGAATCCTGAGGGCAGGCCTTCCCACCACCAACAACCATGGGACCCTGCAATCTACAAGCCTCACTCTGGTCCCCAAACCCACCCATCCACCTGAGACATAAGCAGCTTCCTGAGATACAAAAACTGCCTCTGCCAATTGGACCAAGAGTGGTTCCCTGAGACACAGACACTATTTGCATAGATTGGAAGAAGAAATGTGTAGATGCCAGTGTAAAAACACACTCAACAAAATAAAGAGCAATAAGGAACCACCAGAACCTAGTGGCTCTACTATAGCAAGACCTGAATATCCCAATGTAGAAGAAGCAGAAGAAAACTACCTTAAAATGACTTTATGAAGATGATAGAGGCCTTTAAAATAAAATGAAAATTTCCCTTAAAGAAACTGAGGAAAAGACAAACAAAAAATTGGAAGAAATCAATAAGTCCCTTAAAGAAAATCAAGAAAAAGCAATAAAATAGGTGAAGGAAATAGTTCAAGACTTGACAACTGAAATAGAGGCAAGAAAGAAGACACAAACTAAGAGAAAGCTCAAAATGGAAAATCTGAATAAACAAACAAGAACTATGAATAAAAGCATAACCAACAGAATGCAAGAGATAGAAGAAAGAATCTCTGGCATTGAATGTATGATGGAAGAAATAGGTTCATTCATCAAAGAAAACATTAAAGACAACAAAGTCATAACATAAAATGTTCAGGAAATCTGGTACACCATGGAAAGGCCAAACCTAAGAATAACAGTGACAGAAGAAGAAGAAGGCACAGAGAATATATTCAGCAAGATAAAAGAAGAAAACTTTTCCACCTAAAGAAGAAAATACCTATGAAGATATAAGAAGCTTATAGAATATCAAATGGAGTGGAATGGGAAATAAGTCCCCTCACCACATAATAATTAATCTACTAAACATACAGGATAGAGAAAAATATTCTCAGCCACAAAGGAAAAAGGCAAAGTAACACATAAAGGCAGACCCATCAGAATAACACCTGAATTCTCAATGGAGACTCTGAAAGCCAGAAAGACCTGCAAAGATATTATGCAGACACTAAGAGACCACAGATGCCAAGCCAGATTATTACACTGAGCAAAATTCTCAATCATCATAGATAAACAAGAAATTCCATGATAAAATGAGGTTTAAACAATACCTATCCCAAATCCAGCTCTACAGAAAGCACTAGAAGGAAAACTCCAACCTAAGGAAGTTAGATGCACCCACAAAAACACAGACAATAGACAATCATACACCAACAAATCCCAAAGAAAGGAAACACACAATACTAGCATCAATAAATAAATAAATAAATAGATAGATAGATAGATAGATAGATAAATAGATAATAAATAATAGTAATTAACAATCACTGGTCATTAATATCCCTTAATACCAATGGACTCAATTCATCTTTAAAAAGACACAGGCTAACAGAATGATTAGAATAATAGAATCTATCCTTCTGTTGCATACAAGAAACACACCTCAACTTCAAAAACAGACACTATCTCAGAGTAAAAAGCCAGGAAAAGTCTCTCCAAATAAATGGAATTAAGAAGCAATCTGGTGTAGGTTTCCTATTATCTAATAAAATAGACTTCAAACCAAAATTAATCAAAAGAGATCAAGAAGGACATTATATCACAGAAAAGTTCCATCAAGATGAATTCTTAATGCTGAACATTTATGCCCCAAATACAAGGGGACTCACATACATAAAAGAAACATTACTACTACTTAAATCACACATCAAATCCCACACACTAGTAGTGAGATAATTCAACACCCTACTCACACCAATGGACAGGTCTACTAGACTGAAAATTAACAGAGAAATGAGGGAAATAACAGATGCTATGACTCAAATGGACTTAATAGACATCTACAAAGCATTCTACCTAAACGCAAAAGAATATACCTTCTTCTCAGCACCCCATGGAACCTTGTCTAAAATCAACCACATACTCAGTTACAAAGCAAATCTCAACAGATAAAAAAAAATTGGAATAACCGCCCATATTTTATCAGACCACTACTGCTTAAAGTTATAATTCAACAACAACACAAATTACAGAAAGTCTACAATCTCATGGAAACTAAATAATGCTCAACTGAACCACTAATGAGTCAAGGAAGAAATAAAGAAAGAAATAAAAGACTTTCTAGAATTCAATGAAAATGAATGTACAACATACCCAAATGTATAGAACACTAGGAAAGCAATACTAAGAGGAAAGTTCATCGTTCTAAATGCCTACATGAAGAAGTTGGAAAAAATTCACACTAGTGATTTAATAGCGTACCTACAAGCTCCGGACCAAAAAGAAACAAACTCACCCAAGAGGAGCAGATGCCAGAAAATAATCAATTGAGGACTGAAATCAATGATAGAAACAAAAGCCAGGCAATGGTGGCGCATGCCTTTAATCCTAGCATTTGGGAGGCAGAGACAGGCAGATCTCTGTGAGTTCAAGGCCAGCTTGGTCTACAAATCAAGTTCCAGCAAAAGGGCAAAGCTACACAGAGAAACCCTGTCTCAAGAAGAATAAGAATAAGGAGAAGGAGAAGGAGGAGAAGGAGAAGAAGAAGGAGAAACAAAGAGAACAGTACAAAGAATCAATGAAACAAAGAGTTGGTTCTTTCAGAAAATCAATAAGATAGAGAAACTTTTATCCAAATTAACCAAAAGGCAGAGAGAGAAAATCAGAATTAACAAAATCAGAAATGAAAAGGGAGACATAACAACTGACACTGATGAAACCCAAAGAATCGTCCAAGTCATGCTCCAAAAACCTGTACTTGACAAAAATTGGAAAATCTAAAAGAAATGGACAGTTTTCTGGATAGATACCACATACCCAAATTAAATCAAGACCAGATAAACAATTTAAATAGACCTATAACTCCTACAGAAATATAAGCAGTCATTAAAAGTCTCCCAAGCACAAAAAAAGCCCAAGGCCAGATGACTTTAGTACAGAATTCTACCAGAATTACAAAGAAGAGCTAATACCAATACTCCTCAAACTGTTCCACTCAATAGAATCAGAAGAAACATTGACAAACTCTTTCTATGAGGCTGCAGTTACCCTGATACCCAAACTACACAAAGATGCAACAAAAAAGAGTATTACAAACCAATCTCCCTCATGAACATTGATGCAAAGATACTTAATAAAATACTGGCAAACCAAATCCAAGAACACATCAAAAAAATCATCCACCATGAACAAGTGGGCTTCATTCCAGAGATGCAGAGATGGCTCAACATACAAAAATCTGTCAATGTAATCCATCACATAAATAAACTGAAAGAAAAAAAAAACACATGATCATCTTATTAGATGCTGACAAAGCCTTTGACAAAATCCAACACTCCTTCATGATAAAGGTCTTGGAGAGATTAGAACTACAAGGAACATACCTAAACATAATAAAGGCAATTTACAGTAAGCCAAAAGCCATCATCAAATTAAATGAAAAGAAATTCAAAGCAATTGCACTAAAATTAGGAACAAGACAAGTCTTTCCACTCAAAGTTTTAGCTAGAGCAGTAGGAGAACAAGAGAATATAAATTGGAAAGGAAGAAGTCAAACTTTTGCTATTTGCAGATGATATGATAGCATACATAACTGACCCAAAAAATTCTACCTGGGGATTCATACAATTGAAAAATACCTTCAGTAATATTGCAGGGTACAAGATTAACTCAACAAAACAAAACAAAGCAAAACAACAGTAGCCCTCCTACATACAAATGATAAATGATAAATGAGCCAGGAAAGAAATCATAGAAACATCACCCTTTACAATTGCCACAAATAACATAAAATACCTTGGGGTAACTCTAACAAAATGAGTGAAAGACCTGTATAACAAGAAGTTTAAGTTATTGAAGAAGATATCAGAAAATGGAAAGATCTCACATGCTCATGGATAGGTAGAATCAACATAATAAAAATGGCAATCTTACAAAAAGCAATCTACAGATTCAATGCAATCCCCATCAAAATCCCAACACAATTCTTTACAGATCTCGAAAGACCAACACTCACTTCATATGGAAAAATCAAAAACCTAGGATAGCTAAAACAATCCTTTACAATAAAGCAACTTCTGGAGGCATCACCATCCCTGACTTCAAGCTCTACTCTAGAGCTATAGTAATAAAAATAGCTTGATAGTGGCATAAAAATAATATGTGGACCAATAGAATCAAATTGAAGATCCCAACATTAATCCACAAACCTATGAACATCTGATTTTTGGCAAAGAAGTCAAAGCTATACAATGGAAAAAAAAAAAAAGAAAACATCTTCAAAAACTGGTGCTAAAATAGCTGGATGTCTACATGTAGAAGAATGCAAATAGACCTATATCTGTCACCATGCACAAAACTCAACTCCAAGTGGATCAAAGATTTCAACATAAATGCAGCTTACACTAAACATGATAGAGGAGAAAATAGGAAGTGGCCTAGAATGCATAGACATGGATGAAAAGGAAAGTGGGGAGGAACTGGGAGGAGTGGGTGGGACTATAATCAGAATACGTTGTATAAAAAAAGTAAAAAGAAAAATGTTTTAACAAAAAGAAAGAAAACAAGCACATATTATAGGACCAAAATAATTATTATATTCTCTTATACATAATATAGATTAAGAGTTCTACCTCATTCTATGATCACAGTATAATAAATTATTTTTTATTTTTCCTGCAACAAAATTGTACTGATTTTAATTTTTGATGTAAAGAGACGGTCAATATTTTCTGTATATTTTATAGTTTATCTTTTATTTTCTCTTTGTTTCATTAATACAGTCAATTTTGATAGAGTTAATTGAGTATGTTAAATGAAAACATCCATTAAATGACCTTTGAGATAACTTGAGTAGCCTACAATAATCATATTTATAAAGTGATAAGAGAATTGCTAATTAATGGAAAATGAGTCATATTTCTTTTACAAATCTGATGAAATTTAACTCAAAGTTGGAATAAGCACAAAGAAACTATGAAGGAAACATTTCAATGGAATGAAATTGCTTTAAAATAAAGATAAAGAGAAGATATGCAAAGAAGCCAGATAAAATGATATCTTAAAAAGGGGGAAGAAAGGAGAGAAGGAAATAGGATTGATTCAAAGTCAGATGCAGTGATGTGAAACATTAAAAGCTAAAAGTAAAACAACTGTCCCATTGTAATTCTATGCCTGAAAAACTATTTTCCCGAAAAAGTGAAACAAATTCCATGTAAAAATGACAAGCAAGTATCTGCCTCTGTTTGACCCAGAAGCCCACAAGTTTCACCACTACACAGAGGACCAAAGGCAACTGGGGAACCCAGGGTGGGGCAGGGGAGTTTGGTTGTCCAGTACCAAATAGTCAGCTCTAAAACATATATACAAGTAACAATATGTGGACTCAAATGTTATAGGCACATATTTATTTATACATTCACATATAGGCATGTTATAATGATTAATAAAATAAGAGGCTGTGAATTAGAAGGAGAGTGTGGAGTAGAATATGGAAGGGCTTGGAGGGAAGAAAGGGAAGGGAAAATGTTGCATAGTCTCTTCCAAAGAGAAGTATCACTTCAGAAATTCACAACAGCATAGGATACCTGAAAAATTCAGAGGTAAGGATGAAAATAGGTAAGGCTAGCAAAAAATAGCTCATAGCCTGCAGACCCTGGTGTGAACAGCAAATTCAGTATATGGAAAGAAGGGAGCTTAGAAATTAAAGACAGCTTTGATGGGTCAGAAAAGTGTTTAATACAGGCTCAAGAACACCAGCACTGCACATAAAATAGACATGCTTATAAGGTAACTGACTTTCTACCTGTGTATGTGACTGGCAGCTTCCAAAATTCAGAATCCCAGAAAGAAATTGTTCCTACATTTTTTTCTATCTTTTGAATCTTTCACTTTGCCCCTGTGCTTCTTTTTCTTGTTCTATTTTTAGGAGTAATTTTATATTGTGTTTTTTTAATTAGTATTTTTTTTAATTTTTTTATTCTCCTTAACATGGTCATCTTATTTTATTTGCATATCTATTTCATTATTTGATAGCATTTATTTCTTTTCTTTTTTTCCATTTTCTCTATCTCCTTTGTCCCATTGTTCCTTAATTTTTTCTGATTTTACCTTTTTCACTTTTATTTGAGAACTGCATACATTAATACCATGTATTTCCATCATATTGGCCCTTCCATTTCATTCTATCAATCCTCCCATCTTCCCCCAAAATCTCCCTCTAAAATTTGAAAATTAAGCAATAAAAGTGAGTATTTGACAAAAAAAGAAATGTTCAAAAGAATAGATGAACTAAGAAAGAATACAGTTCATAGTATCCCCAGTGGACTTAACCAAGAAGGAGAAAGAATATCAAAGATAAGACAAGGTTGAAATTTTCACTTTCAAACATCCATATGGAAAAACAAAGAAAGCATACTTTAATTCACACAGCAGCCATGATCTCTAGGAAATAATCAATACTCCAAACCCAAGAATATACAGGATAAAAGAAGGGGTTGAAACAAACACTAAAACCATAAAAACACATTAAGTTAAAATATAGCAGAAAATTGACAAATAAGTGAAATAGATAATTCAAACATACAAAAAGATGGGAATTCTAAAAGACATTGCCAGAATATAAATTCTTTACAATGTATTATAGCCAAGACATCAAATTTTCAAACCAAAGAAACAAGACATTAAAATGTTGTAAGGAGAAAATATCAATTCAATTATGAAGGCAAATAGACCAGAATAACAGCAGCTCTTTCATCAGTAAATCTAAATGCTAGGAAAGTATGGAACGACATAGTCTGGGTTGGAACCTTTAAAGTAAACAATGTGTCAACCAAAACTGCTACAACCAATAAAGCTATGTTAACATTTGTGGAAAAACAAGAACCTTTCAAGACTAGAATAAACTAAGGAAACAAAGAATTAGCAAGCCAGCAGTAGTCAGTGGTACTTAAAGAAAAGCTACACATGGGAAGAAAGCAGATGTTTGTAAACCCGACACCAGAGGAAAGAGCAAATTTTATGAGAGATACAGATACTCAAAGGAGACCTAGGAAGGACCCTACCATGTCCAATGCAGTAAACCAGAAATTCCTGGTACCAGTGGGAAGGAAAAGGAAGAACAAGCAATTATCAAGTAATTAATAACCCAAAATTGTAAGAATTAGCAAATCTCTCTCAATAATAGCCTATGTAAATAGCCTAAAGTCACACAAACACACACACACACACACACACACACACACACACACACACACACAGAAAAGAGTAGTGACTGGGTTTTTTTTTTCATTATATTTGTGTTTTAATGTTACACATCAGCCATGGGTTCCCCTGTCCTCCCCCCTCCCGCCCCCACCCTCACCTTCCCCCTACCCCCTCCTCTCCATTCCCTTCTCCTCCAGGGCCAAGACTCCCCTGGGGATTCAGCTCAACCTGGTGGATTCAGTACAGGCAGGTCCAGTCCCCTCCTTCCAGGCTGAGCAAAGTGTCTCTGTGTAAGCCCAAGGTTCCAAACAGCCAGCTCATGCACTGAGGTCCTGGTCCCACAGCCTGGGTGGCTCCCAAACAGTTCAAGCTTTTCAATTGCCTCACTTATCCAGAGGGCCTGATCCAGCTGGAGGCTCCACAGCCTTTGGTTCATAATTCATGTGCTTCCATTCGTTTGGCTATTTGTCCCTGTGCTTTTCCAGTCTTGGTCTCAACAATTCACACTCTTACAGTCCCTCCTCTTTCTCTACAGTTGAACACCTGGAGCTCCGCCCTGGGCCTAGCTGAGGATCTCTGCATCCACTTCCATCAGTTATTGAATGAGAGTTCCAGCACGACTGTTAGGGTGTTTGGCCATCTGATCACCAGACTAGGTCAGATCAGGCTTTCTCTCGACCATTGCCAGTAGTCTACAGAGGATGTATCATTGTGGATTTCTGGGGGCCTCTCTAGCACTCTGCCTATTCCTGTTCTCATGTGGTCTTCATTTATCATGGTCTGTTATTCCTTGTTCTCCCTTTCTGTTCTTGATCCAGCTGGGATCTCCTGCTCCCCTAAGCTTTCTTTCCCTCAAAACTTGCCCTTCATTACTTGTAGAGAGCTGCGTGTAGCCGCACCTTAAAGATGGCACTGGCTTCCACCCTCTGCCTTCCCGACGGCAAGTACTCTTTGTGGTAAACAGCTCCTTATTTGGCTATGGCTGGATTTGTGTGCCGCTGGCATATGTGTAGACCTATGGATAGTGCCCACGTGGCTGTCTGGGGTTGGTAGCCCAGACCTACTTAAGGGCTGGGAGAGGCTTGCCCAGGGAGAGACATCATTACTAACAAGGTTCTGAATAAACTGCTTAAAGAAGAGCTCCAGTGTTGTGTCATCCTTGCTGGTCAAGGCGGTCGCGACAAGTGGTGGCCCGTACGGGGAACTACCACGTCTCTCCGTGGGGCTCAGAACTTTCTGCAGTCAGGGGGTATACCGGTAAGTCCTCAGGTAAATTGGGGATCCGCGACAAAAGCGGGTTTTTTGCTCTCACCTGTAGATAAAGGAGGAGCGGGACAGTAGAGCCGCAACCATAGCGGACGGGTAATCAGAAAAACAAAATAAACAAGTGAAACTGGAAGGCTGGGGCTGTTCGGTAAAGGCTCCGAGAAACCTCTCAAATTGAGGAAGAAAGGATATACTAAGATGGGCGCTTCCTCCTTGCATCCAATTTTTCTGGCTCTTAATGAGCTGCTTCTCTCTAAGAAATTGAAGATAAGGAAAAGCACCCTAAAAAGATTTCTGAAAGAGTGTGATGTTGTTGCTCCTTGGTTTGCAATTTCAGGAAGTCTTACAATGTCTTCCTGGGAGAAATTGGGAAGAGACCTAGACTTCACTACAGAGCAAGGCACACTTAAGCATGGGGTTAGACCAGTCTGGAAACTAATAAGAGGATGTTTAGAAGATCAGAGATGCAATGAGGTGGTTGAGAATGGCCAAACTGCTCTGGAAATACTGCAGGAAGAAAGATCAAAAAAGGCAACCTCAGAAAAAACAGTACCTAAAAAGACAACCTCAGAAAAAGCAGTACCTAAAAAGGCAGGACAAATAAAAAATAAAGAGAGAAAAGGTGAAAAAAAATATACAATTTTATATCCTAGCCTTTCTGAGTTGGAAGACTTGTGTGCTTCCGATCTCTCCAATTCTGTCTTGGATGGTGAGGATGTTGAATCCGTTTGTGAGTCATTGCAACGAGTGAAGGTTAGAAAGAAAAAAAAAAGAGAGAAGAGGAACCAAACAGTTAAAAAAGGGCCATGAGAGCGTGGTCCCTTCTGCTCCCCCTCTGTATCCTGGAGCAATGGGGGCAGAGGGCGGAGTGTCTTTTAATCCTAGAGTATGGAGAGAAGTTAGAACGGAAATGCAAGTTGCATTCCCAGTATTTCAGAATCCTCAAAATCAGAGATATCATGAACCTCTAAATTTCAAGATTATCAAATCATTAACAGAGTCTGTCCGGACATATGGTATTACAGCTTCCTTTACAATAGCTCAGTTAAAAGCTCTACATAGACATGGTATGACTCCGTCAGACTAGATAAACCTTACACGAGCCTGTTTAAGTTCTGATCAATATTTAGATTGGAAAGCCTTTCTGACAGAGTTCACTAATAAACAGACTACAACTAACAGGGCTACTGATAGAGGCCAAGCTGCTTAAGATATGGATATGTTACTTAGACAAGATAGATTTACAAATCAACAAAATAGATATCCTATCCAGGTTTATGAATAAATTAACAACATTGCTACCAGAGCTTAAAAGACATTGCCCAATAGAAAAAAAGTTAATGATAATCTCACTAAAATTGTCCAAGGACCCATAAAACCCTTCTCAGACTTTGTAGCTCGCCTAATGGATACAACTAAAAAGATATTTGGTGATCCTGATACAGCCATGCCATTAATTAAACAGTTGGTTTATAAACAATACACTAAGAAATGTAGAGCTGCCATTACACCTTACAAAACTAAAGGATTGGAGGTTTGGATGAAAGTGTACAGGGAATTAGGGGGACCACTAACCAATGCTGGGTTGGCTGCTACAGTCTTACAAATTAGTCAGAAGAGGGCAGGCGACACTGGGACTTGCTTCCGATGTGGTAAAACGGGGCATATGAGACACAGCTGCCCCCAAGGAAAAAGTAATCAAGGGGAAAGTAACCAGAGACCAGAGAGTGACCAACGCCCTGTCCTGGGACTGTGTCCTAAATGTAAGAAAGAAAAACATTGGGCGAGCAAATACAGGTCAATCAAGGACATTAATGGACAGCCTCTGAAGAATAATACTCCTCCAAAAAACGGACAGCAGGGCCCCCAGCCTCAGGGCCCACAAATATATGGGACAATGGAGGATCAGAGACAGGAAGGGAATCAAGAGCAGTGGCCGACCCTCAGACATCCCAAACACCGCAACGAGCCACTACAGGTTCAGCAGGATTGGACCTCTGTGCCACCACCAGACTCATATTAACCCCACAAATGGGGATGCAAGTAATGGAGTCTGATTTTCAAGGCCCCCTTGACCCTGGGACAATGGGATTGTTAATAGGGAGATCATCTACTACATTAAGGGGATTGCAAATCCATCCTGGGATAATTGACTCAGATTATACAGGTATAGTTAAAATCATGGTTAAATCACCAAAAGAAATCACTGCCATTTCCCCGGGAGACAGAATTGCACAACTTATCCTGTTACCCAGCTTACATGATTCTCACCCAGCCTGTGACAAAGAAAGAAAAAGTAACGGATTCGGCTCCTCAGACACAGATTTAACATTTTCATCTTTAGACTTAGATCAGAGACCCACATTACAGTTAACCATTAATGGCACCAAGATAATGGGACTTTTGGATACTGGGGCAGATCGCAGTATCATAGCTAGCAAAGATTGGCCTCGAGGTTGGCCTATACAGGCTTCCTCACAAACATTGCAGGGACTGGGTTATGCCAATGCTCCTAATATTAGTACAAATTTGTTAAATTGACAAGATTCAAAAGGTCACTCTGACATTATGCAACCCTATGTTCTTAAACTTCCAATGTCCCTTTGGGGGAGGGATCTTATAAAATCCATGGGCTTTCAATTGAGTAACAAATATCCCAAAAATTCTAAAAATATCATAAAAAATATGGGATGTCATCCTAATTTTGGCTTGAAAAAATTTTTACAAGCCAAAAAAAACCCGATACAAACAGTACCTAGGAAACCCAAACAAAGATTGGGTTTTTCCTAGGGGCCACTGAGGAGGGTATTCCCATATCCTAGATAATGGAGGAGCCAATGTGGGTTCCTCAATGGCCACTCTCCTCTGAACAATTACATGCTACATATCAATTAATAAAAGAGCAATTAGGGAAAGGCCACATTAAACCCTCCCTTTTTCCCTAAAATACACCCATATTTGTCATCAAAAAGAAATCAAAAAATGGAGATTGTTACATGATCTTAGAGCTATAAATGAACAAATGAAAATTATGGGACCCGTACAACGTGGTCTTCCATTGCTGTCAGCCTTGCCTAAAAATTGGCCTATTATTATGGTAGATATTAAGGACTGCTTCTTTTCCATTCCGCTAAATAACAAAGACAATGAGAGATTCGCTTTCACTTTACCGTCCATTAATCATAAGGAACCTGATAAAAGATATCAATGGGTTGTATTGCCACAAGACATGGCCAATAGTCCTACTATATGTCAACTGTTTGTAACAAATGCTTTAAAACCCTTGAGAGCACGTTTTCCTGGCTTGAGATGCCTCCATTATATGGATGATATACTGTTAACAACTAAAGAGGAGAACATTCTTCAAACAACATATAGCTCACTTATAAAACTGCTAAAAAAAAAAGGGACTCTATATCGCCCCTAAAAAGATACAACAAAATAAAGTTGTCAATTATCTTGGCTCTAAAATAACTAATTATCATATCATGCCACAAAAGGTAGAATTAAACAAAGATCATCTTTACACATTAAATGACTTTCAAAAATTATTAAAAGATATAAATTAAATAAGAAAAAGTTTAAAAATGGCCAATTATAAATTAAAACCATTATATGATATTCTAATTGGAGATGCAGCCTTGGATTCACTGAGGCAACTAACCAATAAAGCCTGAGAAGCCTTAACAAAATTAAAAGATAAGTTACAAAGGGCTTTTCTTCAAAGAGTACAAAATAATGATGATATTACCCTGTACATTCTGCCTACCCAGTTACAACCTACAGAGATTTTATGACAAAAAGGACCCTTATTATGGATTTATGCCAAAATCTCACCTGCAAAATCAATTGAGTATTATCCTACTGCCGTAGCATTACTTGCACAGCAGAGTATTCAACAATGTTTACAATATTTTGGAACATCACCACAAATGCTAGTTGTTCCTTATGATTCTACTCAAGTCAAGATATTATGTGCTGCCATAGATGATTGGACAATATCCAGGACACATAGATTGCCATTATCCTAAACATCCACTATTAACTTTCTTTAAAGAACATCCTGTAGTTTTCCCTAAGGTAACTGCTTCCCAGCCCATTCCAAGAGCCAATGTTATATTTACAGATGGATCTAAGACAGGCTATGATGCTTATATGATAGATTCTACTAAACCAATAAAGCATCAATTCTTGCCAGATGCACCCCAACAGGTGGAGCTTTCAATAGTTCTTAAAATTTTTAAGGCTTGTCCGTTTACATTTAATTTAATGTCAGATTCTAGTTATGTTGTAAATGCCTTAAAAAGCCTTAAATGTACAGGGCCCATCAAATCTTCTAGCCCCGTTAGCTCATTGTTTGGCCAATTACAAAAACTGATCTGACAACGTAAAAATCCCTTTTTTATACAACACATCCACACACATACCAGTCTGCCAGGTCCATTGGCTAAAGACAATGATATAATGGACCAATGTACTAGACAAGAAGGGATGTTTGTGGCTTCTGCCATACAACGAACACATGCTTTCCACAAAGAATTTCATGTTAATACAAGGACATTACAACAAAAGTTTTCTATCTCACAAAAGGTGATACTGGATTGTCCCCAATATGTCATTTTTCATCATCCTTCTAGATTAAGAGTTAACCCTCATGGTCTGCTCCCCCTAAAAATATGACAAATGGATGTTACACACATCTCTAAATTTAGACGTGTCAAATACGTACATGTATCTGTTGATACCTGCTCTGGAATCATTCATGCCACCCCAATGGCAGGAAAGAAAGCCTCTCATGTTATTGCTCATTGCTTAAAAGCTTGGGCAACATGGGGTAAGCCTCAACAGTTAAAAACAGACAATGGTCCTACATATACCGGACAGAAGTTCGCTTCCTTCTGTCAACAGATGAATGTACAACTTGTACATGGCCTACCATATAATCCACAAGGTCAAGGCATTGTGAAGCGTGCTCATCGCTCCTTAAAGAAATTGCTTCAAAAACAAAAAGGGGGAATAGGCTATGGCCGTACCCCTAAGGACAGACTCTCTCTTGCATTATTTACCCTGAATTTTTTGAATTTGGATGCTTCCAATTGTTCTGCTGCGGACAGGCATCATTGTCAGCACAGTCCTTCTAAAGGAATGGTGAAATGGAAAGATGCCTTGACAGGTGTTTGGCATGGACCCGATCCCGTGCTGACATGGGCACGAGGTTCTGTTTGTGTTTTCCCACAGGATCAGCAAGACCCGGTGTGGGTTCCTGAGCGCCTCGTGAGAAGAGTCCATTGCCAAGAAGAACATGTCTGTGCGAACAATGATCTCCCTGTTCGCGCTAATGATGATTCAGCTGGGAATGACGGACCTAAGATGGGGGATACTGTCAGTGTTCCCGAGACCAATGCCAGTCCGTCATGATGCAATATTATTCCCACGGCTATTCAGTAGTAATAAAAGTATGGATGTTCCATACCTCCCTATGGACCCAGAGAAAGCTCCTATGGGAGAAAATAGGTCTTTTGATTTAAACGGAACTCTTTGTTTCCAAATTGTCAGAAACAGATCAAATGTTTCCCCATGTGTTTTTGATATATAACCAAACGGCTGGATGGTTTGATTTGCCTGGACCAGGCCCTTGTTTTTCAGCCAATGCCTCTTGGGTGTCTGGATGGTGGCCTGCTAAAGAGTTGGGAAATGATACACCTAGTCAACCAAAATGGGCCCCCTTTTGTTGGGGTCAAGATGGAGGAAACGTCTGGCCCTGGACAGGTTGTCAGTCTTGTACTGTGATCTGGGCCAATCAAGGGAAGAGTTTCACTTTTTCTCCTGGAATAAGCACAGACTTTAATCAGACTTTTGCAGGTAGTAATTATAGTGAGCAAAATCCCTCTCAGTTGTATATTTCTAATCCTTTTGATAATTGGCTATTGTGTGGCATTAATGGAAGTTACATGAATTTAGAGCCCCTAGTTATGATTGCTGGGGGAGTGCATGGGATTAGTCAGTTTTCATGGAGTAACTCCAAGCCTTGGGGCTCCTGAGATTCTGTGCCTGGCCCGTTATCCACAGACATCACTGCCAGAACTGATACAGGCTGTGCGTATGACGGAGTTGAGCCACTGACTAATATTACTTATAATCCTACTCCAGTTTGTGTGTATCCTCCATTCTTGTTTATAGTGAGCAAAGAGAGGCCTGTATCTTGCCATAATAATACCTGTTGTTATACTCAATGCTGGAATGCTTCTAAATATGATTATGCCATAATTACCTGTATGCCTCGCTGGGTGCCTATGCCAGTTGATGCCCCTAATGCTATGACCCTATTTAGACAAAAAAGAGATTTTGGCATTACTGCCGCCATTGTTACAGCTATTTCCTTGGCGGCTGTTGGAGCCGCTACAGCCGCCATTGCCATGAGTCATACTGCACAGACGGCACAGACCTTGAATAATCTTTCTGCCAATGTGGCACATGCTCTGGATGTGCAAAAGGGCATCAATGCTCAAATACGAGGAGGATTGATGGTGGTCAACCAGAGAATTGACCTGGTTCAAGAACAAATTGATACCCTCTGGCAGATTGCCCAACTCGGCTGCCAATGGAAGTATGAAGGGTTATGTGTGACTAGTGTCCAATATAATAATTTTACCCATGCTGCAGATTTATCTAAAAGGTTGTCTAGTTATCTTTTAGGCAATTGGACCGGAGAGTTTGATAACCTGATGGACCAGCTGAGGGTGGCTATTGTCACGGTGAATTCGACCCAAATGGATACTGGACTGGCGGAGGGATTATCTTCCTGGATTGCTACAGCCATGGATCACCTGAAGGAGTGGGCGGGAATAGGAGCCCTAGTAGGCTTACTGGTGCTCACCTCCCTAGTATGCTTGTGGTGCATTTGTCGCATTAGGATCTCACAGCGTCGCCATGCGGCCATGATTATCCAAGCCTTTATGGCCATTGAAGCAGGACAGTCCCCCCAAGCCTGGCTGGCTACTTTAAAAGATATTTAGGCACAAGATGCGAGGCCTGCGCACTACACTTGAGGTTATGATACACTGACCTCAAGAAGAACAAGTCTGATTGCATGTGGGTTGGTACCCTAACTCCCACCTCTGTGAAAAGGGTATCGGACGGGTCTAGTGTTCTCTGGGTGGACGACGCCTGGACAAACATTAGTACATGTTCCATTTTAGCAGAGATCAGACCTCTACTCTTGCCTGTTGCTCTGCAAAACAAAAAGGGGGAACTGTAGAGAGCTGCGTGTAGCCGCACCTTAAAGATGGCACTGGCTTCCACCCTCTGCCTTCCTGACGGCAAGTACTCTTTGTGGTAAACAGCTCCTTATTTGGCTATGGCTGGATTTGTGTGCCGCTGGCATATGTGTGGACCTATGGATAGTGCCCACGTGGCTGTCTGGGGTTGGTAGCTCAGACCTACTTAAGGGCTGGGAGAGGCTTGCCCAGGGAGAGACATCATTACTAACAAGGTCCTGAATAAACTGCTTAAAGAAGAGCTCCAGTGTTGTGTCATCCTTGCTGGTCGAGGCGGTCGCAACAATTACTCCCACTGTCTTCCAGGTTGTTCATGTAGATCTCATCCATTTCTTTGTCATTGGGTGATCCCTGTGTCTTTCCTAGGGTCCTGACAGTCCAATTAATAAATGGGCTATAGAACTAAACAGAGAATTCTCAACAGAGGAAGTTCAAATGGCTGAAAGACATTTTAGTGACTGGATTTTTTAAAAGGTCCTATTATGTTTTGTCTCCAAGGAATATACCTCAAGGACAAAGGCATACACTTCCTAAGAGCTAAAGGTTGAAATTCAAACAATCAAAGAGAGAAAGAAAACAAAAGGAGCCAGAACCAAGCTATAACAGCTATTCTGACACACATCTGACTGATAAAGTAGACTTTAAGCCATAATAGTCAGAAGAAATGAAGAGATAATGAAATACAAAAGGGCAGTCCAAATTAAAAAAGGGAATGGTCCTTCGAGAACATGATAAATATAGAAACTACTCATATATAAACTCAAATAAGGAAAAGAAAAAGTTTAGCATTATATTCTCTGTCACTCAATGACACTCATGGTAACATGCAATGCAACTAAGTAGAATTTCTGTCAGAGTCCTGGCTCAGTATTACTAATGAGCAGAACTGCACAGTGAGCATGGGTCAGATTGTTCCTTTTGTTGATCTTTATGAGATCAAAATTACTGAATAAATTGTTAATTAGTCAGTAGTAAACTGTGATGAAAAGTATGAAGTGAGAGGTTGAAGAAGTGCCTCAGTAGTTTAAAGTGATTCCTGGTCTTCCAAAGGTTCCATTCCAGGTTCTATCCAGCTCCAGGGTATCCAATGCCTTTGCTCTCCATGAGCAGCTGCATTTATAGGTACATAAACACAAACCCTCATGATTAAAATAACAAAAATAAAATTAAAAAATCTATGATATTTTCCAATGGAAATCATCGTATGAAACTCCAAAGGATAACAGGAAAAAAAGGACAATAGCAGATGCCTGTGGACTCAATGATGTGCTCATGGGAATCACTAGGTAGAGGAAAGACACATCAGATAACATCAGATCTCATCAGCAACCTAAGATCCAAGAAAATGTGGATAATATTTTTTAGGAATTGTAGTAGTTTGAATGAGAATTGTCCCCATAGGCTCATGTAATTGAATGCTTAATCACCAGGGATTTAAATTCTTTAATAAAGTTTAGGAGGTATGGACTAGTTGAAGGAAGTGGGCTTTGATGTTTTAAAAGCCTATGACAGTCTCTCTCTAATATATATATATATATATATCCCTCCTCCCTTTCCTCTCAGCCTGCTGTCTGAAGCTCTCACTTACTGCTTAGTATCATGCTTGTCTGCTTCCTACCATGCTGATCATGGACTCACCTTCTAAAGATGTAAGCAAGGCTTCAATTACATGATTTCTTTTATGAGAGTTGCCTTGGTTATGGTGTCTCTTCACAGCAATAGAACATTAACTAGACAGGGATTGAGGCCTGAAAGTAAATAACTTGTCAACCAAAATTTCTATATCTCATAAAGCTATTTTCAAACACATGGAGAAATAACATTTCAGGACAAGAAGTGTGGCTTCTTTCAGCTGGACTCCCATCCTCTTACCTAGAAATATTCCTTACTTGTTAAATACTACACAGAAATAACTGTCTTTGTGAAGTCTTACAGAGAAACCAACGGTCCATGTAGTAGGGCCATATCTAGAAAGGGACTAAGGAGTCCTGCCTTCAGGCTTCCTGAAGCATTAATTTCTGTACCAACATGAGATATTCATGATTTTAGCTAATCCTCACAACCTGAAATTTTAAATGGCTTATTAATTAAAAAGGTGTGTTGTGCAATGTCAAAGAATCTAGGAATTGAGACCAGTTTGAAGCCCAAATATTCTCACCAATGAAGAAAAGATGGCTTTAAAAGACTGATTAACTGACATAGGTTCTAAAGGAAGTTACAGACATACATTGAAAGAAAAAATTAGAAAGAATTAAAAACACAAATGGGTCTGATAAGTGGTAGATTTATGAGGGGTGACATAGTTTAAGAGGGAAGTTCTCATCTAGCCCCATCTTTTACAATACATCTATTAGGATGCAAATGAGAGGTGGTTTCTCTTAAAACACTCAAGTGCCTTTACCCATCAGAAACATCCCCCATGGCCTTATGACTTCCAGGGGTATAGCTTACACTGTAAGAGGTATGCTTTGGGAAAAACACTGGCAGAGAATGTGAGGGACTATGATTCACAGGGGGTTTAAATGCTCACACTCTCCTAATGTCTACTATCTGAGGCATGAACATGCTTAAGTAGGCTGAAACCCTGGAGGTGAAGAAGGCACAGGTCTCCCAGAGACCAAGAGAAGGACTATATATATACATATACATACATATATATATTCCTGGAATCAGGTTTGGTGTAACATGCTCAGCCTACCTGAAAGCAGCCTACCTGACAGAATTAGAAATGAGGAATTAACTAGAATCTGAGAATTGTAGAGTGCCCAAGGGGCTGCCTGAACCTCTCACCTACGATTTCCAGTGCTTCTCAAAACTTGAGTCCATCTATGCTGATAATTTTCTGAGGTCAACAGAACACATTTTAGTTTTATTAGGAAAAGCAAAGTGCCTTAAAGAAAGAAGCCCCACAGCTCTTCCCTGTACTCTTCCCAGACTCTGAGGTGGAGCTAGCTGATTACCATACACTGCAGAGCAACACAGTGAGGAAGAGGAAAGACAGGCAAAGCAGCATGAAGTGCCCCTTCTCTACCGCACGCTCTGCCTGGTCATTTACAATCTGGTAGGACAATTTACCAAGCTATCAATTGCTATATCCTGCTCCTTGACTAAGTCTAATCCCCAGAGAGCAAAAGTGTAATTTCTGCCTTCCTGTGTTCTGGAAAGTTACAGGTTTTTCAGTCCGAACGTGTTAATCTTGTTTTATTTCCTGGCCCAAACTGAATTTGATCAGTGACAGTTTGCACAACTTGGATTAGTCAGTTTTCTAATCACAGTTACCAACACCTGACAGAAACAACAGAGGGCTTTGGTTTGAAGCAGTTTCAAAGTTCATGGCTACTTCCTTCTGTCTTTGAGCAGAACATAGTGCACATGGAAACATGGAGAAGTCCATACTCACTCCATGGCTGACTGAGACATAGGAGAGGTGATGGCACACATTCTGCGTAGGGCCATGAAGATGGAGCCATGGTCATTTAGGCTGCAATTTGTATCTTCAGTTAATCCACCCTACAAACCACCCCACAGACATGTCCACAGATGAATGCTGCCAGTTTCCTGGTGCATTCTAAGTCCAATCAACCTGATAGCAAAGATCGGCCATCACACAACGCTATCTAGATACTTTAAATGGAGTAAGTATTGCCCTGTGATATCAGAGAGTTAAGGAATAAAATGTCATGATAGATGGTGGCAGTGGGACTTGCTTTGTTAAGTGTATTTGCTAAAAAAAACCAAAAGATCTTGGAACATGCAGTAAATGATGCCACTGCCCATGCATGGATGCTATAGAAAACCACACTAACTGATTACTGAAAGCTCTTTTCTAAGTAATCGTCAAACAGTATATCTCACTAAATTTACAAGATGAATTGTCATGATAGCTGAATGAATATTTCAGCCTCATAAATGGTGCCTGAGCATGAGTGTTAATTTCAATGAAAATTTTAATATGCTTTCACTCAAAACTCAGTGCTCTGGAACAAATTTATGATTTTATATTCTTCAATGCATTTAATCATTCCTCTTTAAAGAAAGTATTGTTTATACTTACTGACATATAGACAGCTGGTAAATTTTTAATAGATGACTACTGGAGACGGAGCCAGTGACAGAGCAAACCCGGGCTTCCAGAATCATAGGGCTAGCACTGACTGGTCATTGTAGTTTGGGAGCACAGTTTACCCAGGCAGCATTGCTGTGGACTCAGTGGACACAAGGAGGGTTCTGGCTCTGTCCTCTATGCTGCCTTTATCCCTGAGCTTCAGGAGGTCACTAGATAGCTTCTAGAGAGTTGTTAGATACAGCCTGCCAGGTTTAAGAACCCAGAAAATGTGACACTTTCTCCCATCAGTCCCTGCAGGTGGCAGGAATTCAATCATGAAATACTCATTTCATGGCAGGTTGAATGGAATCAATCCTCTATAGGCCAGGCATGAATACAGATGTGGGAATACATCTTCACAGGCATATATGGACCAAGGTTGAAAAATTGGTTTAAGTTCCCAAGAGGGTAAGGAAATTTCAGTTTACAAAAAGTGAATGAACAATAAGTAACAAAATACAACAAAACGAAAGAGACCAGTACAAGTATTTTTTTTTCCTTACAGTTTTTTTTTTTTTTTTTTTTTTTTACTATCTAAATCCTAGCTATGGCTCACAACCACACTATCACTCATTTGCTATTAAATCTGGACAGAGTTCATTTAGAGACCTAGGGTGGTAGGAAATACGTACCGTAGAACCTTGAAGAAGAGAAAGGAGATTTAATAGAAGAGATATCTGTGAGACCTCTAATTCCCCAGAAAAGGATCATTTGGAAGATCACACTTCATTCGAGGCCTTGGAGACCTCAGATTTTCTACCTCTATTAAAATGTCACTATAGCAACAACCTACTCTTACGTAGAAGAACAGTTCTTTCTCCTGAATGACACAGTGTGACATTGGAGTCTGGTTTTAGTCTCCTGGCCTATCCTGTTTCAAATGTTAATTCTGCAGTGGAAATTGATTAAGTAAGTAAATACACTTTCTGGAAGAACAGAACCAAATACAAACTCTTAGCCAATGCCATCAACATACAATTTCCTGCTCCTAGTACCAACTGTACCTGCTCAGAATGCTGTAAGAAATCTTAGGAACCAAATGCCAGAGACCTTTCTGCTAGGGTATTTGTCTCTCTTCACCCCCTCATAACAGGTTTCATACTATGTTGTAACTTCTTAATTAACTAAAGTTAATTAAATTTTTCAACTTATCCTCACATAGAAAGTGCTAGAAGAAACTATAAATTGAGGCATTTTGATGCCTCTTGTCCTGAATGATTTTTCCAGGATCTGACTTTTCTACAAGACACAGAGCTGATCCTTATGCATTCTGTGAGAGTCACCTGCTAGAGGGTTGTCACAGACTTTACAGGAATGTCTGGCAGGAGTACATGAAGTCAAGGAGGGACATTTTCATGAAGGCATGCCCTTGACATGATTCTTCTCCTGGAAAATATCATGACTGTCTGCCATATTTTCAGATCCTTCTTTTTATAAGCTTGGTCCCAGCAATTCCAGGACCCCAGTGTAGCCTGAGATTAAAAATAGGTTCAGGAAACCCATAGGGTAGGTAATATGGATAAAGGTTACAGGGCAAGAACCAAAGGGGCATGGTAAAGTGGAGAATATGAGGGAATGTTGTGCCATGTTGTCCTCTGAAGCACTTCACCCTATGGTCTGCTCCTGGTTCCAGCTTTCTCTGGTCCCCTACATGTGAGCATGCCACTATTGGTAGCATGTCTCCTAACATCTGAACTAACACTAACACTAAGACCTGACTTGAGAGACCAGCAAGTCTCCTGACACTGGCTTTCTGCCTTCCTTGGATCCCATGGAAGGAGTTCACCTCCTACGATACCATGGCCTGCCCAAAGGACTCTGATTCTTGTTTAACTGGATAGTACCTGCCCGTAGACACTTTAGGAAAACAACTTTCTACAAAGCTCTTTGTGGGAGCCTTCTGGGCTTTTTGCCTTTGATTCGTGGTCACTCTAACTGTCCTACATTTTCACTGACCTTTCTTACCTTTCTTTTTGCCTTATTTACTTAGGTCTTTAGAGTTTTCTTTGATATTGGTCCTTTGGAGTTGTCAATTGTCTCTTTCATTCCTTCCAGTGTTTGTCTCCATGGAACTCACTGGTATTTGGTATAATTTCTCCAAGGTTCCCTCAGTACCCTCAACCCTGAGCTTCTCTCTGTCCTCAACTCTAATGACCCAGCACTATGCTTACTTGGCTATTCTCCAGAACAAACTCAAATGTGGCCTTCTGTTCTCCATCTTCCCTTACTTCTGGCTCCCTCCTGCAGCCCCACCAAATCTCAAACTACTCAGCAAGCCTGACATAGCACATAGTATCAGTCATTCAACTACTAGTCAGGCAGAATCAGAAGCTCCCTCTCATAACACCATCAAAATCTATCTTTAACACCTGACCTGATTCTAGACATACTGAGCACTGTCCCTAAGACAGCCTGTTAACTAAAAAGCACTGATTGGCCTCTTTGATCTCTGGACCATCAGGTGTTGTTTGGTCATGACTGGAAGTTCCAGCCTTCTGTATTGGGAGATATCTGCTAAAGGGTTCTCTTTACCTTCACATACTATGATTGACAGAAAGAGATCAGTACTCCCAAAGGCCTATCTCTGCAGAGAGTCTGCCTGTAGAGCCCTATCCCTCTCCTTAGCTGTGGCTCCCCTCTGCTGTGATAAATACAATCAGAGAAAGTATATTGAAGGTAGAGAAATAAAACAAGGGTGACCATTCAAAACTTCTGAAATTGGACCACTTGGTTAACTCATTTCTTCAAGAAAAACTCCACTATTTGAGTGACTTAGCCAATACTGTTTGAGGAAACACAAAGAAAAACCCAAACCAAAGGCTAGTAAAACTACATTAAAGTTTGCACCTGGAAGTTTTCCTGTGTCCCACCTAGCCCTGAGGTCCTGAAGCTGCTTATAAAATAATAACTCAGAGGCTTATATTAATTACCAACTGTATGGCCTAGGGCAGACTTCTTGCTAGCTAGCTCTTTCATTTTAAATTAACCCATTCCTATTAATCTATGTCTTGCCACATGGCTGTGGTGTTACCGTTACCAGTCTGCTGGCATCTTGTTGTTCCTTAGGCAGCCAGCTTGTGTCTCCCCTTTCTCTCATTTCTCCTTTCACTATCTCTCTTGGATTTTCCCATCTAGCTCCATCCAGCTCTACCATAGGCTAATACAGCCTTATTTATCGACTAATCAGAGCAATACATATTCACAGCATAGAGAAAGTTATCCCACAGCACTTCCCATTTTCTGTCTAATCAAAAAGGAAGGTTTTAACTTTAACATAATAAAATTACAAATAACAAAACAGTTATCAAGCAAGAATTATAGTTATAATATCTAGTATTTATATTTGGCAAAGTTAGAAAATATTCTATCCTCTATCCTATTTTTGTGAGTCTAAAGTTTTATATCTAATTTATCTTTTATCAAGCCTAAGGAGATCTATACTTATAATATCTAGTCTTCAAATCCATTAAAGATCCCAGAAGGATATAATATTACCTGAGTAAACAGGAAGTACATTGCAAGAAAATTCCATAATTCTAGAAATGACAGAGACAGCTGACTGGCTGGACAGTCATCCAAAGATTCTCTGCAACGTTGGAGCATCCATCTTCAGCCTATAGATCTAGAGTCTTTCAGTCACTTTTCCCTGTGTCCTGCAGAATGTCTGGCAGTCTCCTCTGTGAAACAAGAACCTGAAACACAATTTTGCCTTGTTTTGGCAAAATCAGTGGTTAGTTTCCTATGGATCCTGTATGTCCAGTTTACACAACATAATATTAAGCAGCCCAGGCACAAGTAGTTTCTTTCCCAAATGGCCATTTTCACCAAGAAGAGGACAAACCTCATATGGAGTATGTATATTTGATGCCCATTTTTCTCTTTGAAATAAATCAGCGCTGCCAGGAGCATACATGTCTCACTGTCCAGAAAAGTTAAATTTTTAAAACATTTTAAATGTCATATTCTGTAGGTCTTTGAAGTGTTTGAAAATTATCTAGGTAATTGAAATATATCTTTGTATATCTAAACAGCTTAGCTAACATGACTATGTTTTATTATTATAAATGACTAATTATTTTGTATTTTTAGTTACATATTATAATTTTAAATGAGTTGCATAAACATTATACCATAAATAAGAATAGAAATATGTATATATATATATATATATATATATATATATATATATATATATATACAGTATAACAAAATTAACTTTAAATTCGTATTAATAATCCAAAATCCATAGCAATGTAAAACATTTCAAACTAGTTGTTGCTCTTTAAAAGTAGATTCCAATTGTTTGGTATCTGTTGAGATTTGCTTTGTGGCCAAGTATGTGGTCGATTTTAGAGAAGGTTCCATGGGGTGCTGAGAAGAAGATATATTCTTTTTTGTTTGGGTGGAATGCTCTGTAGATATTGATTAAGTCTATTTGTGCCATAACATCAGTTAAGTCCATTATGTTTCTGTTAAGTTTCAATTTGGCCGATCTGTCCTGAGGTGAAAGTGGGGTGTTGAAGTCTCCCACTATTAATGTGTGGGGTTTTATATGTGATTTGAGCTTTAGTAATGTTTCTTTTACATATGTGGGTGCCCTTGTGTTTGGGCATAAATGTTCAGAATTGAAACTTCATCTTGGTGGATCTTTCCTGCGATGAGTATGTAATGTCCTTCATCATCTCTTTTGATTGATTTTAGTTTGAAGTCTATTTTGCTGGATATTAGGATGATCTGACCTAGTCTGGTGATAAGATGGCCAAACACCCTAACAGTCGTCTTGTAACTCTCATCCAATAACTGATGGAAGTGGATGCAGAGATCCTCAGCCAGGCCCCAGGTGGAGCTCCAGGTGTCCAACTGTCGAGAAAGAGGAGGGACTGTAAGAGAGTGAATTGCTGAATCCAAGATTGCAAAAAGCACAGGGACAAATAGCCAAATGAATGGAAGCACATGAATTATGAACCAAAGGCTGTGGAGCCCCCAGCTGGATCAGGCCCTCTGGATAAGTGAGACCATTGAATAGCTTGATCTGTTTGGGAGGCATCCAGTCTGTGGGACCAGGATCTGTCCTTAGTGCATGAGCTGGCTGTTTGAAACCTTGGGCTTACACAGGGACACTTTGCTCAGTCTGGAAGGAGGTGACAGGACTTGCCTGTACTGAATATACCAGGTTTAAATAAATCCCCAGGGGTGCCTTGATCCTGGAGGACATGGGAATGGAGGGGAGGGGCTGGAGGAAGGTGAGGGTGGGGGCAGGAGGGGGGAGGACAGGGGAACCCATGGCTGATGTATAAAATTTAAAACACATAATAATAAAGAAAAAAATTATTAAAAAAGAACTATAGGAAAAAAAGTAGATTCAATAATCTACCTTTTCATCCTATCATGTCTATAATCATGGCCCCCTTTTTTTCTTTTAGAAAGTGATTGACTATAACCAATAACAATTTGTAACCAACCCCTAAATAAAAACAAACATCCATAATCCATTTTTTGGGAATATGGATATAGTTTCCTAGGCTACTTCCTGCTGATTGGGGGCACTGGTAATCTTATGGGGACACAAAGAAAATTGTAGGATTATGATCAAAGTCCTGACTGGAGTAGTCTATGACGCTGTATTCTCTGAGCGGGTTGGCTTGAAGATGTTCTGGATTTTGTATCATTGGAGACCTCTCAGGGGGTCTTCCTTGATGGAACCATATTAACTTGGAAGGAATCCATAGCTTCTCATCTTCTGTGGGAAGAAAAGCAGAACCTCTTTTCTAAAGCAACATATACTTAGACATAAATTTTGAAGTCAAGATACTTTTAAAATATATATATTGGTTTAACTCGGCAGCCTTTACAATCAAATTTCTCTCTCCAGTTAAAAATTCCAAAGACAACATAATCCAGACTCTCTGTGTAATTACTATCTTTATGTGGCTTATGATATTTTTATATATTATTTTTAAGACTTTATTTTATTTTAATGACTATCTATATCCTTTCTCTTCTCTCTCACAAACCTACATACCTTGTTACACACATTGTAAATTGTTTAGAGTTTTATTCCATATGAATTTGTCTTATTGTGAATCTGTAATCATTTTTTGACAATTGATTTGTCTATGGCTAGGACTGAAGAGGTAGCAGCATTGGCTGCTGGCCCCACCCTATTAGGTTTTTTAACATGGCACAGGTAGCAGTGAGTCATTCTTAGCTCTCAAATTCTGGGAAACAGTATTAAGTAGTATGCCTGTGTTTTTAAGCCTGCAGCTGTACTCCCAAGCTTGCAAGCAGCACCTGAGAGAAGCTTCTTTGTATCATGGCCCAGCCTGTCAGAGACCCCAGGAGTCCACCATGTTGCCACTGAAGCCTACTGTAGCCAGTGAACACATCTTTGTGCTATGGCCCACCATGAGCTACATGAATTAGGAAGGTGCTCTTGGCTCTGTTTTGGAACCCTTTTTTAAAGCTTTCTCAGTTTTTTGGGTGAAAATTCTTGCTACCATGTTGGGTGCCAAAATGTAGCTGGAAGTTTTCCTGTGTCCCAACCAGCCCTGAAGCCCACAGCCACTTATAAAATAATCACTCAGAGGCTTATATTAATTACCAACTGTATGGCCTATGGCAGGCTTCTTGCTAGCTAGCTCTTTTATCTTAAATTAACCCTTTTCTATTAATCTATGTTTTTCCATGTGGCCCTAGTGTTAACAGTCTGCTGACATCTTGTTGCTCCTTGGGTGGCCAGCTCACATCTCCCCTTACTTTCCTTTTTTTTTCTCTATCTCTCTTGGATTTTCCCGCCTGTCTTCATCTTGCCTTTATTTACCAGTCAATCAGAGCAACACATATTCACAGCATACAGAAAGACATCCCACAGCAAAAGTTACAATGAATAAAGCTAAGGTAGTCCTGCTGCTCTCATAGGCCACTTCCTGTCAGAAACACACTGATTCCTCCTGAAAAGTACTGTATGTTTAATGACTGCAGAGATTTAACAGCCTTGGAGGAAGGCCACTCAAATATCCTTCCTTACTGAGATTTCTAGCTTCTTCTAGAAACTATTTCCATTCCATCTGGGGTAAGGAAAAGTTAAGGAATGCCCTACAATTTGCTGGATTCCGCAAAGATATTTTGGGTGAGAGAAGCACAGCTGTAGCTTCCACCTGCTTACTTTCCTGTTTCAGAAAACCACACCACAGCTGACTGTCCCAAGCTTTTGGTGAAAACTCTCAGTGATGCAGAGAGACAAGAAGGCTGCAAAACGACCCTGCACTCACGTGGGCGATCCCTACATAACTGCCCTTCTCTGATACATAAGGCAGGCCTCTCCTTTCATGTAAGTCAAAAGTTCACAAAAGGACCCAAACAGGGAGAATACAGGCTGCTTGTTCACACACACACACACACACACACACACACACACACACACACACACACTGTATTAGTCAGGATTCTCCAGAATGAATATAAGGATGGATGACTCAGTTGCTGAAATAGTGAGAAGGTAGACTCTGATACCAGGGAAGGAAGGAACTTACCTGCAGGAGTGAGGGCAAGCAGAGAAGAACAGCCTCCTACATCAATGTCCCTTCCATAGACTTCCCCCAGAAGGTGTGGCCCAGGTTTAAGGTGGGACTTTCCATCTTCGCTCTGTCCGTATCATAGCTGTTCCTACTTTTAATTGTTCTTGTTGTAGTTGTTCTTGTTTTCCCAGATGAAAGCATCTATGACTGTCCCCTGACTCCTTTATCTCAGCTTCTAAGCTTAGCATGAGCACATTTTCAAAATCTTTAGGAGAAATGAACGAGCAATAGGAGGGCTATTACACAGTCCATATGCTTTGGATGCTGCGCCAGTTTGAGGGTGAGGTCCCCCTCCCCCTTGTTCCAGGCCCCACAGTGACTGCACTCCCAGCTTTATTCTGAATTCGGAGATTATTATCTTAAATTGCATATGTAACCTCACAGCTAAACCTGGGCCAGGTCTGAGGGGGCAGAAGCAGCTCCAGTGTTTTGAAACTGAAAAGAAATGTCACATGCTGAGCACAGTGGGTCATGTACTAGCGGGTGACACTCCCACTGGAGTCATTAAGAATTTCCTATTTCCATGGGAGGGGTCATGTCTTTACAAGGTCTCCATAATTCTATGACCTGCCTTCTCTTCTAGAACCTAAAATAATGAGAGTAATGGGCAGAGGGTTGAAAATTATCAAAGTAATATGACAATGAAACATTGCCGTTTAAAAATAATACATATTAATTTAAAAGAATAAAAAAAGAATAGTGCTCAGAATTGGGGTCAGGTGTTGCCAAGCTCTTGGAATCTTATTTCAGAGTAAAACAAAAGGCTCACACAGACTGCAAGCTAGCTCAAATACTACATTCAAAACAAAGTGGTAGTACAGGTTAGAAAGAAATACACTGTGGAGAATGAGTGGGGTCCACATGAGTGAAGGTCCTCAAGAATCCTGTGGTATTTCCTGGCTCTTCATTTATGGGGTACACCTGTCTACACCAGTCTAGAGGCAGCGTCATCACTCTTTATATAGAATGTGTTTCAGTGATTGCATTCAGTAGGAAAAACTATTCAAGTCCAGCCTGGGAAGTGTAAAAACTCAGAATGGAATGTTGGATTGGTTCAGTTGTGTTGCAAAGGGGAATATATGAAGATATTTCCTTAATCCTGGCAGATTTCTGAGCTTTCAGGACCTACCCATCATGATTCCATTTGTTCTTGCTACAAACTTGTGAGCAATAAAGTTTCTTTGAATGACTGATGAAAGTATTCTACATCAGTGAACTCATATTTTGGAAGGTGAATTTATGCAAAACCTGCTGCATCTGGAAACCTAAGAATGCAAGGTATTTAGAATCCTCCCACAGAAGCAGTAACTAATGACAAATCCTTACCTGGCAGGCTTGTCATGCATAAAAGGATGTCTTTCCTCTGTATTCTCATCAATTTCCAGTGCCCACTCATCTACGCGTGAGACACTGGCCCATCACAACCTTGTCTTCATCTTCACACAGTGAATCTTGGTAGTTTGCTTATCCTTTTCTAACATATTTCTCAAGTCTGTCTCTACTCAAGGCCTCATCCTCTTTCACCTAAGCTGCAGTACCTCCCACCGAATCCTCATCCACACAGCTTTGCCCTTTCACATCCTCTGTTATTACTGCCACAGCAATCTGCATTAAACAAAAATGACATAAACTTAATGCTTGAACCCTGTCTCTGACTGTCCTGAATACCAAGCAAATTTTGTGCTTCTGATTGTGGTTCCTACTTACCTATTGCACTATGTTTCACCAGTGCCTGGTATTCTAAAGCAATAAGCTTTCTGAGGGTAATGAATTAGATAAGGCTCAGCTGGGCCTCGGGGTCTCTCAAAAGGCAAAAGGCAGGGGAGAGCGGTAACTAAGATTGGACTGACATAGTTAACAACTTCACCTGCATCTCTAAAAGGTATTTTCATATCATTTAGGATTCTATGTAAGCAGGTTTCATATTTCATTTTAATATGGAGGTACCTTGATTTAAAGTAGGGATGGTTTATGGAAAACTTCAATAACTTCAAAATTGAATGAGGCAAAAAAATCTATTTAATACACCTGACCTGAAAAACTTCCTGGCACCATGTATACTAAACTGCATGACCATATTGATAACTGGTTCCTTACTGCTGCCCAGTATTGCAACAAGTTGTGATACCTCATATTTCTTAACCTGGAAATATGAAAATTAAAAATATATCTTCAAGTAAATGAATATTGTTTTTATATCATCACAAAGCTAAAAAGAATAATCACAAGTAGACCCATTGTTTATGGAATATACACTTTAATGCCCATCCAGTATCATCTTGATTGCATATCTCTGCCATTTATAGCTTCATTTGGTCAACTGATCTCTCTCTTTCAAGGCAGTTTATATTCATGCATCAAAAAGAAAAATAAATACATAGATATTCAAACATCAAGAATTATGAGATATGATCACACAAGAAGGATAAAGAGCTCCACAGGAACATGACCAGAGAAGAAATAGATCATAATATATAGTCAAACTTCAGAGTACATTAAAAAATGCTACAAAATTAAAAGCTGTTTAAAAAAAATTGTCGCCAGGAGGTGGTAGCACACACCTTTAATCCCAGCACTCAGGATGCAGAGGAGGCAGGCAGATCTCTGTGAGTTTGAGGCCAGCCTGGGATACAGAGTGAGTTCCAGGACAGGCGCCAACACTACACAGAGAAACCCTGTCTCAAAAAACAAACAAACAAAAAAAAAGTATCAACTTACATACAAACACATCAATGTAATATCACACCACACTTAGGCAACCAAAGGTTTTCCTGAAAAATGGGAAAGCATCAAATAGTACATCTCAAGCACCTAAATTAATAACTGCCAACCAAAATTGCTCTATCATGAAAAGCAATATTCTAATTTTGAAAAAAATAGTAATTATTAAAAACAAGGCAAACATAAAGCAATCCAACTGACCACCAATCTAGGGCAGCTGAAGATTATTACCAGAATCCTGAACACTGAGGAGGAAGAAACAACCATAAAAGCACAAAAGAGTCAACTTCATGGCAGGTTTAGGTGGACACAAGACCTAAGAAAGAACCTACCATGCTTTGCAGTCTCAGTATTAATAGGGGGATGAGATAAGAACAAACAAAAATCCCACCAAACAGAAAAGTAACAATTAAATTATAAATACTAGAAAAACAAAGGCCTCAAAACTCTGTTTATATGATATGACCTAGCTGACAGGATTGAAGGATGGATATCATTGACAAATAAATGGAAGATGAAAACAAGCTGATAAAGGGACTCTGGTATCTGAAAAGATAGAATTAAAATCAAAATTAGTTAGAAAACAAAAAGAAGACATTAGACATCTGATTAATGAAGGAAAAATCCTTCTAGGAGATGTAGCAATTGTTTAATAACATGTGTAAAGTGTGTGTGTGTGTGTGTGTGTGTGTACCTAATATTGGGAATGACAATTTAATGAAACATACCCTTTGGACATGAATAAACAGAGAGTTTCCAATACAGTTAATAGTGGGTGTGTTATCCAGGTCTAAAAATCAACAAAGAAACCTCACAGTTAAGCTAAACCACAGAACAAGTGGACTTAACACACACACACACACACACACACACACACACACACACACACACATGTATATATATAACACAGAATTAACATATATAGAATGTGAATTCCTCAGTGGCCCATGAAAAGTTGTCTGAAGTAGCATTTTGACCAAAAATCTACTTTAGCAAATATTTAAAAATCAAAATAGTTTCTGGTATCTTTTATATCATCGTGGAAGACAACATAAATTAATACCAGCCAAACCATAGAGGCTATCCAATAACCGAAAGTTGACACTATGTTCTTTTATGACAACTGAGCCACTGAAGTAATCAGCCAGAAAACTTGAAAATTCCTACAATCAAAAATCCTAAACCACATACTATAAGAGCTTTAGAGATAGAGCAAAGTCAGTTGTAAGAGGAAAGGATATAGCCAAGAATATTTATATTGAAAAAACAGAGATCTCAAATAAACAACTTAACAGCATATCTCCAGGTCTTAGAAAACAAGAAAATCTAAATACACAAGAATCAGACAAAAACCTAGCTACATAATCACTTCCCAAGATGAAATTTTGGGAATTTAGAAAATGTAAGCAATGTAAACATACCTATAATAAACATTGAAGCAGACCAATTATAAAGAGTTTACCTGCAAAGAAAAACACAGTATACTATGGATTACCTACCTAAATCAACCACTAAAGAGGAGCTCACACCAACATTTCCCAAAATATTAAATAGAAAGTGAAAGAAACTAAGCATATTTTACAAAACCAGAATTAACATGATACAAAGACCAAATAGTAACAATAACAAAAAGAAAATAGTAGATCAACTTCCCTGATGTTTGTCTTTCTTTAAAAAGATGCAATATTTCATTTGAAAAAATACACCAAATTCAAGAGCACATTAAAAAGGTCACATACAATGACAAAGTTGATTTCATAGCAAGTATATAAGAATGAGATAATGTACACAAACTAATTAATGTAATGCAACAGATATGGATATAAGGACGTGATTATCTCATGTCCTTAACTGCATGGTTATCTCAATAACTACAGAAATAGCCTTTGACACTAATAAGGTTAAGTAGAATTCCTTGACAAAGCAAGAAATGGAGGGACTATCTCTTTATATAATAAAGGCCTTGTGCAACAAACCAGTAGCCAACATTGTACTAAATGGGAGAAATTTGAAAGCATTGCCTTTAATATCTGGAATGAGAAAGCAGATACTTTCTACTCTTACTCAGCATAATCCTTAAATTCTTACTAGATCAAAGAGGGATTGTCTAGATCAGGTTAGTCTGTGGGTGAGTGTGTGGAGAATTGTCTCAATTGTTAATGTGGAAAGATGCAGGCCACTGTGAGTGACAGCCAATCCTAGACTTTATGAATGTAGAGAGCTGCCTGAGCACAATCAAGCAAATGAACATGCATGCATTCATTTCTGCCTGCTCTTGACTTTAAATGTCTTGTGACCTGACCAGCTGTCTCAAGCTCCTGCCCCACACTGATGGATTATAACCTGGAGTTGTAAGGTAAAATCAACCCCTCCTCCACTAAATTGACTTTTGTCAGGCTGTTTATCACAACAGAAAAAAAACTAGAGCACCTGTATAAAATTCAATTCAAAGTGGATCAAAGAAGTCAGTGTATAACCTGAAACTGTGATAGTTAGGGGAAAGTGAGAAGATGCACTTCAAGCTATGAAAATACTCAAGAGATGTCTGCAGACAACTCCAGGTGCTCCAAAAAGTGCTCCATTAATTTGAAAATAAGATTTTATGAAATCACAACTTCTTCACAGAAAAGGAAGTAGTTATTTGAGTTAACAGACATCCTACAGGATGAAAGAAAGTCTCTGAAAGTCTCCGTATAGTAGAGATTAATATTCTAGACTATATGGAACTCAAAAAGCTAAAAACCCAAATCCAAATTATTCTACTCATTTACGGACAACTGAATTGAACAAATAGTTCTCAGAGTAATTAATATCAATTTTCAACTCATATGTGGAAAATTTTCAATATTATTATTTATCACAGACATGCAAATGAAAAGCAATTTGGGGTTTTGTCTCACCCCAGCCAGAGGGGGAATCAGCAAGAAAATTAATGGCATCAGATGATTATGAGGATATGAGCAAAAAGCAACTCTTTTTTTTTTTAAATAATCTGTTAATTTTGACATTTTCTTTTTTTTTTTGTTTTGTTTTGTTTATTATATTTGTGTTTTAATTTTACATATCAGGCATGGGTTCCCTTGTCCTCCCCCCTCCTGCCCCCGCCCGCTCCTTCCCCCCAGCCCCTCCCCTCCATTCCCATCTCCTCCAGGGCTAAGACTCCTCTGGGGATTCAGCTCAACCTGGTAGATTCAGTACAGGCTGGTCTAGTCCCCTCCTTCCAGGCTGAGCAAAATGTCCCTGCATAAAGCCATGCTGGAACTCTCATCCAATAACTGATGGAAGTGGATGCAGAGATCCTGGGCCAGGCTCCAGGTGGAGCTCCATGAGTCCAATTGTCGAGAAAGAGGAGGGACTCTAAGAGTGTGAATTGTTGAGACCAAGATTGGAAAAGCACAGGGACAAATAGCCAAACTAATGGCAACACGTGAATTATGAACCAAAGGCTGTGGAGCCCCCAACAGGATCAGGCCCTCTGGATAAGAGAGACAACTGAATAGCTTGAAGTGTTTGGGAGGCACCCAGGCAATGGGACCCGGACCTGTCTTTAGTGCATGAGCTGGCAAAATTCAGCTCTTACACACTGCTGGTGGTAACCTTTTTTCCTACTAGAAAATATTAGTGTTCTCTAGGAGATTCTCTACATGGAAAGCAGAGGCAGATATATTTAATATTCAAACATTTACTGTTTACTACCTGAATCTTCATTCAGTGGTTTTCCCATGTCAATATCCTAGAAAAGTGTTATTTTCTTTTTAAAGTATCTTTTTTATTACCGGCCAGATATTATTGTATATAATGCTAGATATTATTGATAATAATGATGAGTAAAAATTTTTTGTGCATGGAAATTTTACAAAATACATATGGAGAAGTGTCCAAATAAAAAGCTTTGAGGACTAATTATCTGTGAAAGAAAGACAATAATAGCTACAATAATCAGTAAGAACAAAACAGTATATTCAAATAGTTTGGCTCTTAAGTACACGTTTCATTATTTTCTATTTATGTATTTTACAAAATAATACAAAATATACAGTTTTCAAAGTTAAAATACTTTTTTTCCTTGGCATCATATTTTGATCAAAACATAAACTATCAGTACCAATTATTTTATGGTAGTTTCCTGAACAAAAGTTAAAACAAAGTGAAGAAATACTTTTATCTATTTTTTGCATTGGGGACTATTACTCCCCAATTCTTTGGTGTTAATGGGAAAACTTCAAACCAGCAACTAATGGAAGTTCAGCTGCTGTTCTTCAGAATCATTAGCCTGAACACATGCATTTCTCTCTCCAATACAGGGCCAGAATTCTAATTCCATCACTGAAATGGAACTTTCTCTCACCAAATGACAGAGAAGATATATTTCAGGAAAGCACTAAAGCCAGCCTCTGCTCCTGCTGCTGTTTGATGGCAATGAGGATGAATACAGCATTACAAATGCAGTATAAATATTAGATGGGAAACGGTGATGTTACCATTATTCAAATTGTCCTTCATTATTTTCAGCTCAGTAATTTTTTATAGCCCATGCTTGAAATAGCATTATGCAATCTACAATATATACTAATTGAAGCTATGTCAGCAGTTAGCTTTCTATGAACTAGTTTAACTTCCTAAGGGTTTGATTTTATCCTCCATAGTCCTTTGGCATCAGTACTTTCCTGTGATCCTTTAATTGTGTGTGCGTGTGGCTGATGGATTCTATTCTTACTTGGGGAAATTAGAAGGCAGATCTAACAAGAAGATTGTATTTACTGGTTATTTATTTGTTTGTTATTACCAGTATTTTGCATCATTACACTAATCTGAATATTAGTTGAGGTTCATGTTTTTAATTATTTTCATTTACCTACTACTGGCAGACATGTGGTGATAGTTTGTGCATGCTCTAACAAATAAAGCATGCCTGAAAATCAGAGGGCAAAGCCAGTCAGACACTAATTAGCCACAGAGGCCAAGCAGAGGTGGTACACACCTTTCATCCCAGCACTTAGGATCGAGGTTGAGGCAGGAAGTGATATGGCTGGGCAGAGAAAGAAATATAAGGTGGGAGGAGACAGGAGCTCAGTCCTTTCAGCTGAGGAGCTGGTGAGGTGAGAGGTGGCTGTGGCTTATTGCTTTGTCTCTCTGATCTTTCAGCATTTACCCCAATATCTGGCTCTGGGTTTTTATTAAGACCAATTAGAATCCATGCAACATAGGCACTTTTACTCTACATGGTAGCAGACTTTATTTTAAGTCACCAACCAGCTCCAAAATCATGACACAGAGTCTTCTTATTAGTTATGAATGCCCCATCTTACCTTATGTTTATCCCACTAGCTCTTATAACTTAACCTGTTTCTCTTCATCTATGTTTTGCCCCAGGGCTTTTTATCTTTCTTTCCTTCTGTATACCTTACTTTCATGGCTTCTCCTGTCAGTGTGTCTGTTGGCTGCCTGGCCGCTGGCTCTGGGTATGTCCCTCTCTTCCTCCTTCATTCTCTTCTCCTTCTCTCTGAAGCCTGGATTTCTCTTTCTACTTATTCTCTCTGCACACCATGCCCACCTATCCCTCTATTGCCTAGCTATTGGTCATTCAGCTTTTTATAAGATCAATCAGGTGCCTCAGGCAGGCAAGGTGAAACAAATGCAACACATCTTTATATAACTAAGCAAATGTAGCACAACAAATGTAACACATCTTTGCATAGGTAAAAATATATTCTACAACACTCAATGCCTTTAGTGTTACTAGAAATTTCATCATGGCATCAGGCCATATTTCTGAGATATTTGTTGCTGTTACAGCATCTTCCAAATTGGCATGCTTATCATTCCAACTGAGATCATGGAAGGTGCTGAAATTGCAAGAATCACTGTGTGGACTGTTTGGCTACATGCAGCAATCAATGAAAATTCCTTAGGCAGGGACAATCTTGTACTTGGATTATTTCCTGTGTCCCAGACTGACAGAGGTTGGGACAAATCTCTCCCACTCACATACCCCAAGTAAACACAAAGAGGCTTATATTAATTAAAACTGCTTAACAATTGTCTCAGGCTTACTAGTGACTAGCACTTGCACTTTAACTCAGACTATTTCTGTTAATCTATATGTCACCACATGTTCTGTAGTTTTAACAGTGTGTCATTGCATGCTGCTCCCTGGATGGGGGGCGGGGGGGGGGGTGCTGACGTCTCTTCTACCTGTCTCTCTCTTTGAATTTTTCTGCCTGCCTCTAAGCTGCCTTGCCATAGGCCAAGTGGCTTTATTTATCAACCAATCACAACAACACATACTTGCAGTGTACAAAAAGACATTCCCCCATCACTTCCCCTTTTCTGTCTACACAAAAGGAAGGTTTTAACTTTAACCTATTGAAATTACATATAACAAAACCATTATCAAGCAAGAATTGCAGTTACAATATATAGTTTATTTTTATTTTGTAAAATTAAAGAAAATATTCTATCTATCCTATATTTGTGAATCTAAGGTTTCATAGCTAATTTATCTTTCATTATAACCAAGGAAAATTATAATTATAACTAACTAGTCTTCAACTACATCAAAGACCTAAGAAGGATACAATATTACCTAAGTAAACAGGAAATACATTGTAAGCAACTTCCAAAAATAAAAGTCAAGTGTGTATGTTAATTCACTAGATGGTCATTATCATTTTACTGTGTTTTTTACATTGTAACATTATGCTAGGCCTGGGCAGTATCTTAGTTCCCAAAGTTCTTAAAGCCTCAAAAGCATGTGGGACTGAGTTTTATCCCTAAAATCCATGCCAAAAATTAAAACAAAAACAAAAACAAAGGATCTGGACATGGTGGCACATGCTTGCAACACCTGTACTACAAAAGTTAAGAGAAACAGGAGGCTCTTTTTTGGCTCAGTGGCCAGCCAGTCTACCCTACTGGGAAACATCACACAAAAGGTTTGAATCCAGTCACAATCCATGATGTAATCCAGCACACTGGGATTGACGTCTATGGGCTTTGCCTCAGTACATTCAAATAGCTACTTCTGGACTCCATTCCAGTTGGGATTAGGGGACTGTGGATCCACATCAATCATCCTGGAAGCTGAAGTTAAGGCTACAGTAAAATGAACATGGGAAATGGAAACAGTATTTTTGAAATACTTTCAAACTGTCTGACTTTAAAACTGAGGAAAATACAGTGGGTACCTGACCAGGCATGGTGCCTAGATAATGTTTATTGTGTCTCTGATGGAAAGACATTGGTATATATGATACACAGAGATCCAATAATACAGCTTTATTTCACTACCATGCAAAGGCAGACTGAAGATTATGACATGAAGAAGATTCTAGGAGTGAAGATAAATAATTAAAAAATAATCAAGTGATCTCATATATACATGATCTATTCATAAGGTGGTAAATATATATGGTCACCACATGAAATTCAATTTTAATTTTTGTTCCTTTTAAAATAGGAAAAAATTTAATGATTTTGACAAACTAGATAGTAGTTTGAAAACACTCATATTTAAGTAAAAAATTAAATGCACATATGCTATGTTTTTATGATAGAACAATTACTTAAAGAAAACCTGTCCAGCATTCAAACCAATTTAGATAATTTAGAGGTAATGCACAATTATTCCTAGAGGAATACCCATCCTCCTTGAAAGCTTACAACCTGAAAAGCAAGAAGAGACTGACTAGGGGGGTAACATTAATGTTTATTGACAGAGTATCTCTGATGAAAATTAGAGTAGTCACCAGTCTGACTACAGTAGATGACCAGTTCAGGTACCCTCTCTACTGTTAGGAGTCTCTTGGGGGTTTCACTGGCACTAGTTTCTCCCTAAGCCAGAAATGCACACCCATTAAGATATCTCTTTTTTATTCTCCCCTTCCGTCCAGCCCACAATCTGCCTCAGGAACTCATCCCACCCAACCCACTCCCTCAAGTTCCCATCCCTCCATCTCCCTAAGCACTGTTCCCAGTTTACCTGGGATATCTCTTCTATTTCCCCTTCCTAGAGAAATCCATTGATCACTCATTGGGCCCTCCTTTTTTATCTAGCCTCTCTGGGACTCTGGATTGTAGGTTTATTCCAAATATCCACTTATGAGTGAGTACATATATACCATATTTCATTCAGAATGATTTTTCCCAGTTCCATCCATTTGCCTTCAAATTTCATGAGTTTTTTTTTTTTTTTTTAACAGCTGAGTAATACTTCATTGTGCAAATGTACCATGTTTTCTTTATCCATTCTTCAGTTGAGGGGCATCTAGGTTGTTTCCAGGTTCTGGCTATGACAAGCAGTAATGCTGCTATGAACACAGTTGAGCAAGTATCCTTGTGGTATGATGGAGCATCCTTTGGATATATTCCCAAGATTGGTATAGCTAGGTCTTCAGGTAGATTGTTTCCCAATTTTCTGAGAAACCACCATATTGATTTCCAAACTGGTTGTACAAGTTTGCACTCCCACCATCAGTGGAGGAGTGTTCCCCTTATTCCACATCATCCTCTCTAGCACAAGCTGTCTTCAGTATTTTTGATCTTAGCCATTCTGACAGGTGTAAGAGGGCATCTCAGAGTCACTTTGATTTGCATTTCCCTCATGACTAAGGATGTTGAGCAATTCCATAAGTGTCTTTTGGTCATTTGAGATTCTTCTGTTGAGAATTCTCTGTTTAGATCTGTACCCCATTCTTTAATTGGATTATTTGGTATTTTGATGTCTAGTTTATTGAATTCCTTATATATTTCTGAGATCAGCCCCCTGTCAGATGTTGAGCTGGTGAAGATCTGATGGAAGCAGATACAGAGATCCACAGCCAAGCACAATGCTGAGCTCCTGGTGTCTTGCTGAAGAAAGAGATTGATTGTAAGAGTCAGGTGGGTCATGACAGGGGAACCCACAGAGACAGCTGACCTGAGCTCATGAGAGCTCATAGACTCTGGACCACTGGTAGGGAGCCTGCATGGGACTGACATAGGCCCTCTGCATGTGTGTGACAGTTGTGTAGTGAGATCAGGATTTGTCCCTGTCACTTAGCTAGCTTTTTGTTCCCTGTGCTAGATTACCTAGCCTAGGCTTAACCCGAGGGGAGGAGCTCAGTCCTGCCTCAACTTGATGGGCCATGCTTTGTTTAAGCCCACAGGAGGCCTGCCTCTTTCTGAATAGAGACAGATGGAGAAGTGGATAGGGAGGAAAGCAGATGAAAAGCAGTAGGGACTACATAAAGGGATGAGAGGGAGAAAGGGAAACTAGTGCATATGTAAAATAAATTAAAATATGTTACTTAAATAAAAATTTTAAAATGCAAAAAAAATAAATTTTCTTTTAAGACAACTTCATCTGCAATATTTTCATTGAGCTATATCATGCCTTAATGCTAAGTAAATTGAGTGAGTATTAAATTACCAAGAGAAAGTGTAAAACATACTTTGACTGGTTTTGACTAGTTAATATACCCATCCATATTATTTTCTTTAGGGCAAAAGAAAAAGCATGAGTGTAAAAAGTACTACGGTCATCTCATTGCTTCTACTATTTTGTCAAAGTTGGAGTGGCAGAAGAGAACAAAGAAAGGATTGTGTATATGGCATGAAACTTGGCTTGATGGATAAAGGTCTATTAGCTTTATAGAAATAGCTGTGTAGGTAGATTCAGGAGAACTGAACTATGTCCACATAAAAAGCAGTGGTGAATGGTGCCTTTCCAAACATCAGTGCCTGCAGAACCCAGCTCAGCAAGCCAGGGAATCTGCAGGGGAGTGGGGAGATCAATGTCATTATCCAGAAGGCATTACTGAAATAGATTTTAAATCCTTTGATGTAATTGCTTGCTGAGCTTGCCATTACAGCCGCTCTATCCTTCTGACTGATTGAGGACCTTTAATAGCTCAAGTTTTACTGAGACTGCCAACATACTCATGTTAGAATCCTAAAATGAGACAGATGTTTGATGTTTAATTTAACTAATATGGCACATCATGAGTCAACAAAACACATTTTGTGTTAATGCCCAAAAAACAGGTGAGGGACAGCAAAACATGCAGAGTTAATCTCACTGTCTCAGCAGACAAGCGTTTGCTCTTAGGAATATTAACACCAGTTCTGATTTGAAAACCCTGCAGCATTTTTCCTGCCCTTGAGGAAAGCAGACTTATTCCACTGAAGCATTCAGGACAGAACTCAATGAATAAATTAGCAGTGCATAAAATCCTCAAGTGAAGTATAAGAAACATTGGGCAGGCACACTCGTGAGCATGTGTGTGTGTGTGTGTGTGTGTGTGTGTGTGTGTGTGTGTGTGATAGGCACTATATGCTGTACTATTTCTTGACAAATTCTTGCACTTTGGGATTCTCTCTCTCATTTTCTTTATACACCACCCCAGAAGAGCAGGCATCTTGCAATATACATCTAGATTCTGTCTTGCTGAGGACTGATTTACCCAAAGCCAAAGAACTCTATTCACCATGCTTACATTATAACTGTGGCTCACATTTAAAAAAAAAAAAAAAAAAACAACCCACAACTACATAACTAGAGAAAGGAAAAAAGGAATCTCCTTCTCCAAAAGAAAACAGTGGTTGTGCAATCTTTCCTTTTTTCATTTTGAGATTATACTATAATTGCAATATTTTTCCTTTCTTTTTTCTCCCTCCAAACCCTACCAAATACTTCTTGGTGCTCTCTTTCAAATCCACAGTCACCATTTTTATTGTTATTGCATGTATATGTGTACACACACACACACACACACATATGCTTAGTCTGTAGAGGGTTACTTGTATGTATGTTTTCAGGGATGACCATTTCATTTTTAAAAATATTGTGGCTCAGATTGTTGTCTTGTCCAAATACTATCAATGTCTTATTTTTCTTTTTTTTAAAGATATTTTAAATTCATCCTTCTCTCATACAATACATCCTGACCACAGCATCACTATTCTCAGTACCCCCCCCCCTTCTCCCCAGATCCACTCCTCCTCTGTTTGACTCCAGAAAAGAACCAGGGATATCAACTGAACACAGCATAACAAGTTACAATAAGATGAGGCACAAACCCTCATATCATAGCTGGATGAGACAACCCAGTAGGAGGGGAAGGGTCCCTAGAGCAGGCAAAAGATTCAGAGACACCTCCAGACTCACTGTTAGGAGTCCCACAAGAACACCAAGCTAGACAATCATAACTTATAGGCAGAGAGGACCTAGCACAGATCATGCAGGCTTTGTGACTGCTCCTTCATTCTCTTTGAGTACCTGTGGGGCCTGCCTAGTTGATTCTGTATGGCCTGTTCCCCTGGAGCCCTCTACCCGTCTGGTTCTGACAACCCTTCCTCCTCTTCTTCCTCATTAGCTTAGTGGTAGAGCATCAGTCTCATTTCCTTAATTTTAAGGGGAAAGGGGAAAGGATTTCTCTTGTTGCTTTCTCTAATTTTGAGAAATGGGTGAACTATTTCCTCCTTTGTACTGGTGATTTCCTTGTTCATTATTGACTTCTTCCTATGCTGGATCAAACCTGGGACCTTGTTCATAGGAGGCAAGCATTCTAAAACAGAGCTAAATTTCCAGCTTTGAAATAATTCTTACTGTGATTTTTTTAACTTACATAAGACTACTTCATGCCCTTGTTTTTTGTTTTGTTTTGTTTTTTGTTGTTGTTTTGTCCTAAGAATTATAGCTAACACTGGTAACTGTGACAGTGCATTGACGGCAGAAACAGATATCCACAGAATTAGAAAGGTTTCAGATTTGTATCAGTGATATCAACCAACATGCGGTGAAGCCCTGTGTTCCAAGTCCTCAGAGTACACCCTAACCAATACTAGATTTTCACCTTCACAGCAACTTGCAATAAAAGGGGAGGAACTCTTGTTGCCTCATTGAATAAACAAAGCCTAGAGAATGATAGGGACTTAATTTTAACGATATTCAATTGTTAGGTAATTAAATCTAGATCACTAGGGCTAGGACAATTAGGACTAACCTAGTTATTCAGTTTCCAACTTCCAAAGGTTAAACTGCCCCATGTGGTCAAAGGCTTGGATTCATGAGCTTTGGGGACAGTCCTAGCTTCAGTCAAATAAAGCACCCTCTGTCAGGCAGAATACACTAAAGGCTTAGATAATATTTGAAGGAGTTGGCCAAAAGCTAATTTATCTTTGAATGCTCAGAGTTTAGATGACCTAAGCCAACATGTGGATTCATGGAATTGGTAACTGGAATTGGTCTGCCTGACATATTTCTAACTATGTTTTCAACATTCACATTTCATTATAAGTGCCATAAGTTTACAGTGATGGAACATTCTCCTGCTATGCCTGACAGACATGCCTGAAATTTTAATAGCTCAGAAACCAGTGATGGAGATAAGATGAATCAGGAAAACAATTTGAACAGGAAATGGGTACAAACAGAATAAGAACATTCCTCAGTGTAAGTCTTGTCTGTTATTTTTATAATTTTAAATAATAAATAATTTTACGTGTGAACCTAATGAATTCTCACCTCATTTGTTTAAAATCCTGATTATATCCCTTTTCCTCTTTTAAAGATTTGATGTTTTCAACATTCTAATTAGCAATATCCTTAATTAAATCAACTTAGCTATATTTATGACACCTCATATGACACATTTTATTTTCCAAGGTCACTAACATCAACAGTTTTGTCAAATGTACACCAAATCCCATAGTACCACACTTCCTCTGCTCTGGCCTCCATTATACCAGCCTCTGCTAATAGTCTCCTAGCATTCTCAACTTCTGGTATCTTTTTTTCTTTTTCCCAAAACATTGCACACTGCCATAATTTTGATATAGCTGCACTTTAAGCTTGCTAATTACTACTGGGATTAACTTTTTAACATAAATCAACGCAAGGTTTTGTGTTCTAAGTATACTGCTTATCATCACTCATGGCTAAGTGGTTAACTGCAGTTGTTTGAATTGTTTTAACCTGCAATTTATTACAAAGATTCAGTAAAATGTCAGCTGAAAGCTAACAGAGCTGACAGGGTATGGTATTAAAGATTGTTCATCTTCTTGCCTTGCAGTTAATGCCAGTCATAAGCACTGGGTTTCATCTCCCTAAAAATTTATATTTAACCACTAATGTAATGGATGACATCTGGAAACAGTGGGGTGAGAGGTAATTATGGTTAGATAAGGTCACAAGAGTAAGACACTGGTCTGAGCATGATGATATCCTTGGATAAGCGTGTCTTCACATGATCTCTCTCTCTCTCTCTCTCTCTCTCTCTCTCTCTCTCTCTCTCACTCACTCCCTCTCAGTGTGTGTGTGTGTGTGTGTGTGTGTGTGTGTGTGTGTGTGTGTCTGTTTCTCTCCCCTTGTCTCTGTCTTTCTCCTCTCTTCTCTGGCTTTTCTTCTCTCTTCTTGCAACATAATGACACAGTAAGTAAGAGAGTAGCCTTTGCAAGTCACAAACATGGCTTTGACCACAACCCAATCATGCTGGCAACTTGAGCTCAGATTTCTAACCCTCAGGTTGGGGAGGAAACACTCATTTATTGAATCATGCTGAGTGATCCTTTCCCCACTTTAAACACAAGGCCAAGGAAACTGATTCCCCAGAGCAATACTAGCACAGAAAGAGGAAGCTCCACAAATGGTGGTCTTCTCCCGGTACAGAGAGGATGAACTACAACTCCTCAAAGCTTCCTGATAGGTTTGTGCACCAAACAAACTCCCAGCACCATGTGTTGGGATCCAGTCATGTTTTCAGAGCATTCCAAGCTTTGACCTTGTGATCCTGGGTGTAGACCTTAATCCCTCGAACTGTGTTGTCCTCAGGCAGGTAGGCTTCTTGATCAATCCAAACATCAACATCTCGGTTTGCTGCCAATTTTATAAAAGGAATTGCTAAATTTCACTTTTAGAAAGGATAGTCATGAGGAGCTCTGAAAGCTGATACAAACCCTAGAAGATCAGCCCATCCAGCAGCATTTGGTACCTGGTTGTATCTTTTACCCCCATGCTGAGTCTCTGTTCTGCCTCATAAGGTTAAATCTTGCTCTGGGTATTTTGAATCTTGCTTTCTTCTTCAAACAGGACATTAGAATTATCTTCTATTGCACAATGTGTTTTTCTTTCTGTATAGTACTCCATAATCTTCAGTCTTTTTTTTTTCTGTACAAAACAAACTTTCTCCATATTGAACTCTTCTGCCTGTGCTTCTGTTTCTTCTGCTTTCTTATTGGCTTCATGTTTAATGAATGCCATCATGTGATTGGTCTGCTTTTGTATGTCCATATCACTGAGAGTACTGCAGAAAGCAATGCTAGGTTGGGGCATTTAACTTGAGTTTGGGTAGAAGAAGCATCAGAGTAAATGGGAAGGAAAATCCCAAGAAGGACTTGGTTTCCTTTACTTTATAACCCTACTTATTCTGTCCGCCAGTTGACCAAGCAGCCCAGGTCTTCTCAACTTCTCAGTCATATACATCCATATATATATATCCACATATATATAAGAATATCTTGTATTCTTTATTTTATTAATTAAATTTGCTTACTTATTTTACATCCCAACTGCAGTTTCCCCTCCCTTTTCTCCTATTCCTTCCCCCATCTCCCCTCTGCTCACCCCAGCCCCAATCTAGTCCCTCTCAGTTCTGTTCATAAAGGGGCGGGTCTCCCATAGATATTCAACAACACATGGCTCCCAGTGCTAGGAGTTCCACAAGTAGACCAAACTACACAACTGTCACATATACTTAGAGGGCTTAGGTCAGTCCTATGCAGGCTCCCTGGGTGTTGGTTCAGACTCTGTGAGCTCCTGTGAAGCCAGGTTAGTTGATTCTGTGGGTTGTCTTGTGATGTTCTTCACCCCTATGACTTGTACAATCCTTCCTCCCCCTCTTCAGTTGAATTCTCTGAGCTAGGCCTAATGTTTGGCTGTGGGTCTGTGTCTGCTTCCATCAGTTACTGGATGTAGCCTCTCTGATAACAGTTGGGGTAGTCATCAACCTATGAGTATAGGAGAATATTGTTAGGCATCAGTACACAGACAATCCCCACCCCCCCATCATGTTTGGTTCTCATGTAATTTTTAAAAATATCTTCTTACACTTGAACCTTTGTGCATTATTTAAAGTAACTTCCTGTCACATTTATATCCATTTTGCCATTTAAAACCCTGGCTCATCATAGGTAATTAACATAAAATAATTTCATGAGCATGATTTAAGCAAGTCACATCATTTTAGGGATCTTTCTCTCTTCCTATTAATTTCCTTTAATAACTTCCCATATTTACTCTAACTTGCCATGTTCTGGATAGAAGAGAAGATTAGACAATAATGATATTATACTTAGATACTTCCTAACTAAAAACAGCAGAAGGTTGTTATCAAACTAACTCTTAACTGGTCTTTCTACTTTCACTCTTGTTTCTTCAGTTAATTGTCAACCTAACAATTGAGTGATCCTATAAAAACAAAGCAGAAGATCTTATCAGTAAAATGGCCGCTCCAAATTGCTATACGTGTCACCCAACGTAAGAGCCGAAGAATGATACAATGCCCTCAGTGCTTACCGCTGAATGTCAACCACCTGTAATACACTAGCTTTCTCATTTGTGCTCTCCTGTTGTTGTTCAGACTCACTCTGCTCCTGCTGCATTGAGCTCTTGATTATTTACTTCACCAGATTCACAGCTTTCTCCTGCTTGGATGCTTTCCTTCGGTTTGTTCAGGCTCTTATTCCAGTGTGGGCACTTTTTATCCCATAACCACTGTCTAGCATCTAGTTTGAACACAATGTTCCAAGCCGCTGTCCTCATGGAGTTGGTATTCTGGTGGAGACAGTAAACAAAAGGTAGCCAGAAACAGAGACAGACAGATAGATAATAGGTAGAGATACAGAGGTAGATGCATAGGGACATACATAGATAGACGAAGGGAAAAGTAAAACAGGAATGGAAAACAGAAATAAAGGAGATTCAGAGTGAGGGATACTAGAACACACTTATCAAGTTGTAAGAGGAAAAAAGGAAATTTCCATGTGGTCTTTCAGGACTATGTCCTGTTGGTGATTTGCTTTTGTTTTGTTTTGTTCAAACAGAGTCTCATGTAACCTCGTTAGTCTGGCCTCAAAGTCACCTCAGTATAACCAGCCTGGCCTTGGACTCCTGATTCTACTGCCTCTGCCTCCAGAGTGCTGGATTCCTGGAATGTGCCAGTACTCCTGGCTTGTTTTATAGGCTTTTCTAAAGCAATAACATCCCCATACCAGCACTGTTAATAATGTTTCCCTTTCTTTTATCTAGTTGAACTCTTGATAACATATCTATGTTGTTTTTTACTCTATGATTCTAGTTACAAGACCACAACTTTTTGTCCACCATTACACTCTCTAAGCCGAAAACAATGATTGTGACAAATACTCAACAAATGTTGATTTCAATCAATGACTAATTATACCATGAAAATATTAAGATAGCTTTGGAGTAGAAATGGCAACAATGTAGTGACTAAACCATCAGGGATTAGGGAATGGAATAAAGTGTGTAGTGAAATTGGCATAATGGGATGCAGACTCACAGAGAGCAGAGCCAGCACCATGAAAGAAAAGTTGTCACTGCTATCCTTGAATGAACTTCTCTCTTTTTTCCTCCTATGCACTTTAAGCAGTTTTACACTGGGATATTGCATGCATCCCTCTGGTAACATGACCACAACTTAAAATGACTATATCCATCTCAACTTAAGATTACCTCCTACTCACTTCTAGTAGGTATAATTAGTGTGCAGCCATGATATTAAAGGCATGTAGTGCTCAATGTCTTTCATGAGTCCTGGAAGATTGGATCACAGCAGCGGTGGCCCAGCTTAGGCAAGACAGACAGTGGCTTATAGTTTTGTTTTGTTCTTTCTTTTTATTTAATCTATGCATCTTTTACAGTATGTATCTTTGATCCCATTTATCTGTCTGTCCCTTCCCATATGCCCTCTACCCCTGTATCCTCCCTCAAAATTAAAACAAAATGTAAGAGAAATAAAAGGGAGGAATTAAACATCTCATCATGGAAACTGAAATGTAACACAGTGAGTCACACATTAAACCCCCTTGTCCATATATCTTTCCTTGCAAATATTCATTGTAAAGCATCATTGATTTGGTTCAAGGCCTCTGATTTCTACTACACTATTGATTGCTCGGCCCTCACTAGGACTCCTTTTGGATATCTTGCTGTTGCCCTGGGCTGTGAAGATCCTGTAGCTTTGGGTCTTCAGGTCAGGTCCCAGCAGATCATAGATGGGCTGGGTGTTCAGGCAGGCCAAGTCATAACTCTGGTTCTGGGCATTGGCAACTATAGGGTTAGTATGCCAGACAGTTCTCTCCTGTCCTCACTGTAGGGTAAAAGGGCCAGCCAGAGAAACCTACTCTGGCCCTGAAACCAGAGCCAGTGAAAGAAACACTTTAGTCCTGAAACCAGAACTAAAGAAACATACCTTGATCCTGAAACCAGAGCCAAAGAAACAGGAACCAGAGGCAGTGCAAGAAATGCCTGGGCTACCAAGCGAGATCCAGGAAAGGCGCAAAGCTACACAGAGAAACCCTGTCTCAAAAAAACAAACAAAAAAAAAAAAAGAAAGAAAAAGAAAGAAAACAGAAAAAAAGAAGTGCACCTGGCCCCAAAACTGGAGCCAAAGGGCTAAAAAGGGCCAGTGAAAGAAACACACTTTGGCCCTGAAACTCTGTCCCTGACCAACTAAAACAACCAATCTCTGAGCACAAAATCTAACCAATCTAAGCTTGTCTGAGCTCAAGGGGATCGAAATCTGAACAACCCCCACTCCCCCCAAAAAAATCTTCTCCCTGCAAAAACTCTGGCCCTCAGAAGCCCTATATAAGCCCCACTGCCTGTTCAGTTATCAGCTGTCCTTCTTCCCTGGCAGATGCAGCCACTCTTTTGGATTCCTTCTTCTCAGATAAATCTCTTTCCCTAAAGTATTTTGGATGAAGATCTTCTTTTGCCAGTGAGGAGCAGAGTCTCTGCTGGGAAGCCCCATTGTGTGTGTGTTGGAGGCTGGGAGCAGAAATAACAACTTCTTGCCAGAGCTGGAGTAGATTGCTACATTTCTGCAGGAGTTTCCCATTTAGGGGAGTGGAGCAAAAGTACCATCTTGGGCCCGAGCTGAGGAGCTGAGAAACTGGGACATTCCCTTAGGAGAGCAAAGCAGGAGAAGAAATGGATGCCTCTGCTTGGTAGCTCTCTTGGGTTTGGGGCCGAGCAGAGCTCAGCTATAAAGGCTCTCTCTCAGATGAGGAGCAGGATTGTTACATCCTTCAGGGAGACCATTCCCCATCGGACAAGTGAGGATACCTTTCTCTTCCCAGCTGTAGTTATTCAGGATACTTCCCTTCATAACTTCAGCTTGCCCAGGTGAGGTACAGGGGCGACTCTTCCAAGCCTGCAGCAGGTGAAGGGTAGGGACAGACTTCCTGCTCTTAATGATCATAAGGCCAGCTTTCCCACCTGTCCCAGGTGTTGATAGATGGAGGGAAAGCAAGTCTCCCCAACCCATGCTGCCACGAGACAGTCAGAAGGGTAATGGGGATAGCACTACCATGCTCACAACTTCAGGGCTGACTCACCCACACCTGCACTAACATGGTTGGCTCTGTTGCGCTGCCCTCATGAAACGCAGGACCTGCTCTTCCTCCTGTTGCAGTTGGTGGGGGTCAGCGACAGCTCTCCTGCACTTATGACCACAGGGCCAGCTCTCCCACCTGCCTCAGGCATTGATGGGTGGGGGACAGAGGGGATGGCAACTCTCCCCTATCCATGCCATATCAAGACAGATGAGTGATGGGGACAGCTCTCCCTCGCTTACTTCTTTGGGCCTGGCTCACCCACACCTCTGCCAACAGGGTTGTGTTTATTGTGTTGCCCAGGCAAAGTGCAGGGCATTTCTCTTCTGGTTCTTGTGACCTCAGGGCCAGCTTCCCACCTGCCCTGGGTGTTGATGGGGGGGGACATCATTCCCCCACCCATGCTGTGATGGGGCAGATGAGAAACGGGGACAGCTCTCCCATGCTCTCAACTTTGGGACTTGCTCATTCACACCTCTGTTAACATGGCTGGCTCTGTTGTGTTGCCCTGGAGAGGTGCAGGGCCTGCTTTCCCTAGTGTTGCAGTGGAAGGCAATGACAGCTCTCTACTCCTGTTACCTCAGGGTCAAACCTCTCACCTGCCTTAGGCATTGATGGGTGTGGGGAGGGGAAGGACAACTCTCCCCATATCATGCTGCCATGTGGCAGATAAGGGGTGGGTCTAGGTCTCCCATGCTCACAGTCTTAGGGTTGGCTCACCTGTGCTTTCACCAACAGGGTCATCTCTGCTGTGCTGCCTAGGCAAAGTGCAGGGCTCACTTTGTTGTGTGTTGTAGCTATCCAAGGGGTCCTCTCCCTCACCATCTCAGCACACTCCCTCCCTCTATCATCTCTTCAGATATGCCTCCACAGGATCGGAACCTCTCTCTCTCTCTCTCTCTCTCTCTCTCTCTCTCTCTCCCTCTCTCCCTCCCTCCCTCCCTCCCTCCCTCCCTCCCTCTCCCTCTACCCCTTTCTTTCCCCCATACCACACCAAACCATACCTCTGCTCACTCTAATAGTGCCCATCTGGCTGGTACTGCAAGGTACCAGGTGGGTCTGTGTTTTCTCCGCAGAACCTAGGGTGGATAGCCCCAGGCTTGTGTATGGATCTCCTTGTCCCACTCAGGCACTCAGGTCACCATGAAGCTGGACTGAGCCATACTTCTTCATCACAAAGAGATTACTATAGTGCCAAACAGCCTGGCACCATAGGCTCCTGGTTGGTGCATTTTACTGAGTTCTACCCACCTTGGCTTCATGGCATGGTGAGGGGGCTTTGTTAGAACCTGCTGGTGGGCTGGGGTTAGGATCCACAGCTCCTGCTTTGTGACTTAAGTTTTAATAGAGAAAGGATCTCCATGCCAAATTAAGACATGGACATTTTTATACAAGTAAACATTTTAAATTCCTACTTAGATTTTTCTGGTTTTGTTTAATTAAAAATCTTACATTAATTTAAAATCTAAAGTATAGAGTCTCATCACTAGCCCTGTACCAGGCTGATTGCAGATGCCTCTTCTCCCTACATCATGCCAGTCTGAAGAATCTACTGTGGACCTAGCTTTCTATCTTCCTGTGGACCCATACAGCCTCCCTTCTAGCACATCCTCATTCCTTCTGTGAGCCCCCAGTACAAAAAAGACTTTCTACCTGGAACCCCTAGGCCACATCTGGGAGGGTCTCAGGTAGGTGATTCACACTAACCTTCAGCCCTCTATTAGGACAGCTCCATTCCCACTCACAGCCCAGTAACAGTCTTCTTACAGATGCCTCTTCTCCTGCTTCAACTCCATTCACTAGAAACTTCAACTCTTGTTTTAGACACAGAATGCACCCAGCCCTTTCATTCCTGCTTCTCCAGATTAGTATTTGACTTAGTGTAACCTACTTTCAGGGTCCTGTGTTCCCACTACACCTACACTCCATGCCTCTCAGTGTAGACAGTCTTCCCCTTAGCTCTTTGCTGAGGCAACTCTCAGCCTTTTCTCTTATCCTACTTCTATTAACTTTTGCCAACAAATGACCTGCAGAAATACTCTCTCCCAGGCAACCTATAGCCACCACTCTTTCCTAAGATCCACGGAGGGCTAAAGAAACCAAGGAACAAAACACTCATCCAACTAAAAGACCAGATGCTGAAACCTATAGTCACCTCAAACATCCTAACTCCAGATACCTAGACACCAGCACAAAATTACAAAAGTTAATAGCCAAGACAGTATGTCTCTACCAGAACCCAATACCACTACTATAGGAGTCTCTGAGAACTGCAATGTAACCAAAGCAAGGACTTCAAAATAGCAATTATGAAAATGTTTATGAACTTTAAATAGGATAAAAATAAATACATTAAGTCTGTGAAAAGACAAACAAATAGTGAAAACATTAAAGACATGAAAGTAAAATTAGAATCACTAAAGAAAGCGCAAGTTGAGATTAAAAAATAAAATGAAAATTTTAGGAAGTCAAATGTAAACCTCAGAAAGAGTGTATAAGCCATAGCAGAGAGAATCTCAAGTGTTGATGACAAGGTAGAAAAAAATGAATACTTAGTCAAAGAAGTGAAATCTTAAAAAATAACTAAGACACAAAATACATGGGAAATCTGGAATATAATGAAAAGATAGTGTCTACAAATAGTAAAAATAGAGAAAGGAAAACAAACCCAAGCCAAAGGTACCAAAAAATATTTTCAAGAAAATCATAGAAAAAAATTTACCATCCCAAAGAAGTAGGTACCTATGAAGACACAAGAAGAATATAGAACTCTAAATACTCAGAACCAGAAAAAAAATGCCCCATAATAATCACAACAATAAATATGTAAAACAAAGAAAGACTATTAAATGCTACAAAAGAAAAAGAAGTAACATATAAAGGCAGACCTATTAAAGTAATATCCAACTTCTCAGTGGAGCTTCTCAAAGTCTGAGCAGGTGTTCTGTGAAAACTAAGAGACTGCAGATACAAGCCCAGATTAACAGAAAAACTATAAGTCACAATACACAGAGAAATAATTCTATGATAAAATGAAATTTAAGCACTATCTATCTACAAACCCAGCTCTACAGAAAGTGTAAGGAATAAGTTATGCCAGATCATAAGATGAAAGGATGGGAGAATCCCATCCCACAACAGCAGAATCATAGTATTCAACAAAACTGCTTATTGATAGCTTTTAACATCAATGGGTCTCAATTCTCCAGTAAAAATACATAGACTACAGAATTGATATGAAAAACTGCTTCATCCTTCTGCTACACCCAAGAAACACATTTTAACATCAAGGATGGAGATCACCTCAGGGTAGAGGATTTGGAAAAAAAGATATCCCAAGAAAATAGGCCCAAGAAACAAGATAGTGTTGCTATTTTAATATCTGACAAAAATACACTTCAAACAAAAGTTGATCAGAAGAGATACAGGATATTACATACTCACTGTGATGACTTGAAAAATACGACCCCCAAAGGGAGTGGCACTATTAGAAGGTGTGGCCTTGTTGGAGTTGGTGTGGTCTTGTTGGAAGAAGTGTGTCACTGTGGAGGTGGGATTTGGGGTCTCATATATGCTCAAGCCATGTCCAGTGACACAGACCACTTCCTATTGCCTGCAAGATGTTGGGTTCTCAGTCTACTTCCTTGTCTTCTTCTTATCAAGATGTAGCAACACCATGTCTGCCTGCATGCCACCATGCTCCCTACCATGAAAATTTTCGACTAAGCCTCTGAACTGTAAGCTGCCACCTCAATTAAACGTTTTTCTTTATAAAAGTTGTTATGGTCATGAGGTCTCTTTATAGCAATAGAAACCTTAACAAAGACAAAGGAAAAATTCACCATTGAGGACATTGCAATTCTTAATATCTATTCTCCAAAGACAAAAGCACCAAAGTTCATAAAAGAAACACTATTATAATTTAAATAACTTATTGATTCTCATACAGTGATAGTGGCTGAATTGTGTATGTAACTCACATCAATAGACCAATCATCCAGACAAAAAAATTAAACAGAAATATTGGAGATAAATCACATAAGTTAAATGTAATTAGCAGATACTATAGAATATTTCATACAAACATTCAAATAATATCTTTTTCTCAGCAGCTAATGGAACTTTTTCTACAATTTACTACATATTTGGACACAAAGCAAGTATCAACAGTTATAAGAAAACTGAAATAACATCTTGCAACCTATCTGACTACCTTAGATTAGATCTGTGTGTCTACAACAACAGAAACAGCAAAAAGGATGCAAACTTATGGAAACTGAACAACTCATTACTGAATAAAAAATTAGTCAATAGAAACTAGGAAAGATTTTCTAGAATTGATTGAAAATGAAAACTGAACATAACCAAATATATGGGAAGCAATGTAGCCATGTTCATAGCATTAAGTACCTACATTTAAAAAATTTGGAGATATCTCATATTAGCAACTTTACCACAAACCTAAAATTTTTAGAACAGAAAGAAGAAACAACATACAAAATGAGTAGATGGCAAGAAATAGTCAAGCTCAGGGCTGAAATCAATAAAATAGAAACATACAAACAGAAGAATCAATAAAAAAGACTCAATGAAATGAAGAGTTGGATCTTTGAGAAAATCAGTAAGATATATAAACCCTTAGCTAAATTAAATAAAAGATGGAGAGATAAAATCAAAATCAATAAAATTGTAGACAAAAGATAGACATCTCAAGAGATTCAAGGAAATCCACAGATTTTTAAGGACATAATTTAAAAATCTGTACTGCACTAAATTGGAAAACCTAAAATAAATGCATAATTTTCTTGATTCATACAATATACCAAAGTTAAATCAAGACTGGATAAGCAGTTTCAACAAACTCATACCGTTAGTGAAATAGAAGCAGTAATTAAAAACCTTCTTACCAGAAAGAGCTGAGGACCAGATGGATTAAGCACAGAATTTTTTAAGACTTTCAAGGAAGAATTAATCCCAACACTCCTCAAATTACTTTCAAAATAGAAATGGAAGAATCACTGCCTAATTCTTTTTAAAAGTTCACAATTACTCTGATACCTAAACTACATAAAGAAAGAAAATTATAGACCAATATCCCTCATGAACAAAGGTGCAAAAATTCTCAATAAAATAATATAAAGATGAATCAATGTTACATCAAAGAGATTATCCATCATGATCCAGTAGGCTTCATCCCAGAGATGCAGGGATATTTCAACATATGCCAATCAATAAACTTAATTTGCCATATAAACAGACTGTAAGACAAAACCTACATGGTCATCCCATTAGATACACAAAGGCTTTGAGAAAAACTAAAATCCCTTCACCATAAACATCCTGGGGAAATGATATAAGGGACATATATCAACATAATATAGACAATATACAGATATCCTACAACCAACATCAACCTAAATGGAAATTCAAAGCATTCCCACTAAAATCAGGACCACGACCATGATATCTACTCTCTACATACATATTCAATATAGGACTAGAAGTCTTGGTTAGAGCCATAAGACAGCTCAAGGAGATTAAGTGGATACAAGTATAAAAAAAAAGAAGTCAAAGTGTTTTTATATACAGATAACATGATTTTTATATAAAAAAAAATAAAAACTTCACCAGGAAATTCCTACAGCTGATAAAATCTTTCAGCCAAGAAATAATACACACAACTAATACGCAAAAATTAGTTGCCTTCCTATCTGCAAATGTCAATCAAACTAAGAAAAAACTACCTGATGCAACAACAGCCCAAAAATATACACATTAGTAATAACTCAGCAAGGCAGGGAAAATACTTGTATAATAAAAGATTTAAAACATTGAAGTGAAAAATTGAAACAGTTGTCAGAAAATGGAAATATCTTCCTTGCTCATTGATTGATAGTATTACTATAGTAAAAATGCCCATCCTACCAAAAGCAATCCACAGATTCAGTGTAATCTCCATCAAAATCCAAAGCAATTCTTCACAGAAAATGAAAGAACAATTCTTGGCTTCATATGGAAAGAAACACAAAAATAAATGAGGATAGTTAAAACAGTTATGAATAATAAAAAAACAGCTGGAAGTATTTCTGTCCCTGATTTCAAGTTGTACTACAGAGCTGTGGTAATATAAACCACATGATATTGACATAAAAAAAGACATGTTGATCAGTAGAATTGAACTGAAGACTCAAGACTAAAATCCACACACTTATGGACACCTGACTTTTGGTAAAGAAGCCAAAAATACATACCTGAATAAGACTGTATTCAATAAAATGAGCTAATCAAATTGAATGACTGGATGTAGAAGAATGCAAATGTTTCCATATGCATTATCCTGTACAAAAGTCACTTGAAATGAATGAAGTATCTCAACACAGGCCAGATACCTTGAACGAGATAGAAGTGGGCAATAGTCCTGAACTCATTGGCAAAGGAAAAGACTTTTGAACAGGACACTGATAGCACAGCCACTAAGAACAACAATTAATGAATGAGGTCTCATGAAACAAAAAAGCTACTATGCAGAAAAGGGCACAATTATCCTAACAAAGTGGCAGGTTACAGAATGGGAAAAGATCTTTACCAAGTACACATCCAATAAATATCCAAAATATCCAAAATACATAAAGAACTCAAAAAACTGGACATCAAGAAAACAAATAGGTACAATCAAAATAGGTACAGAACTAAACAGAGAGTTCTTAAATATGAAATATAAATGATTGAGAAATACTTAAAGAAATGTTGAACATCACTAGTCTTCATTAGACTAAGTAACACTAAGGGCCATTTGAGGAATCATATAGAAATCTACTACTGTAGAAGCTTCCTAAAATACATACATATATGAAAGGAACCTAGATACCATTACCAAATAATGCAGTGGGAAAATGCCCCGACTAGATATCTTTTGACACCAAGTGAAACATTAAGTGATAGGAATGAGTTATATCTAATCCAGTTGTTGGAGAAAGTGGCATCCCACCCCCTAACAACCCAGGATATTGTCAAGGCAATTGGTTGCTCTCTACAAACTGATAATAAGGTTGAAACAACACTTACATACTTCATTGAACATGGAGAAGTAGAGTTGGTGCCTGACTAGAGCCTTCATTTCTAATGACTAGCACTCATTGTCCTGGAAGAGATTCTGTATGCTACCAGAGAGAAAGCTAAGCACTAATCCAGATACAAAACCTCCCATTAAAAAGAGGACCTGTCTATATGATATTTTGGTGCAAGAGTGGCACAATATTGTGGGATTAAACAGTCACTATGTCCTTGGATTTAAGGCCTACTCCATGAGATGGAACCCATGCATAAAACTTGAGTGGCAAAAAACAAAAACAAAAACAAAAAACCTGTGACTAGATAGGTCACATACCTACAGAAAAAAACAAATACAAATTTTCTGCTAAAGAAACACAGCAATGAAATGACTCCTAACAAGATTATTCCACATCAATCAGTGTTTCACTCAGCCACCACCAGAGAAGCTTTGTCTTGCAGTAGATGGAAACAAATACAAAGACCCACAAATGGACAATGTGCAGAGAGTGAGAGACCTTATTGGAGCCCATTTAGTTTTCCTAGTGGCTTTACCCAGCAGGTCTGCATAAAGAGGATGATTGGGCCATGGGTCTGAGTAACAGATGTCTGGGATGGTCTGCACTTGGCTGTGCTGCGGGAAGGTCTTTTGCTCCACCCCTTGGCATTCCTTTAATAACCCTTTGGCAAAGACAGGGCCTGATACATTAGAATTCAGGCCCTCTTGAGGCTGTCCTGTATTTTCTTTCTCTTGTAACTAATATTTTCTGCTGCATCTACTAAAAAGTACTCTGGGGAAATGTGGGGGGTGGGGGATGGCTCCCCACACTTGTAACACTCAGTTCTAAATGTGACATCTTCATTAAATCCCTCCCTTTGTGACTCAAGGAATTTGCAGAGAAGGAGGAAGAAAGACTGTAAGACCCAAGAGGTTGGATGATACCAAGGGAACAGTACTTTCAGACACAGCAGGGCTGATTCACATATGAACTTATAGAAACTATGGCAGTATGCAAAAGGCATGCACAGGTCCAAACTAGATGAGGTCCCAGGGCTGAGATGAGGAAGCAGACATGAGCTCCCATCCCTAACCAAGATGTCTCCAATTGACAACCACTTTTAAAGAATAAGTTAGTATTATCCGGTGGAATCTCAATCTATATACAAACTACATTGAAAAACAGGTCTCATGCCCAGTAGTAGATGTCCAACATAAGATGAACTCAATGGTGATTTTTGTAGATATTTTTTGTTTCACAGTGATTTGTTTGAGCAGTTTTTAGCTTACTAGTTTTTTCCTTGTATATTATAGTTTCCAATTTTGCCGTTTGTGGGTTTTGTTTCTCTGTGTGTTTCTTGTGATTCTTGTTTTTCTTTTTTCTTTGCCTATTTGTTTTCTAAAGACAGAAAAGAAGAAAGCATGGAGTTGGATGGGTATGGAGGCAGGGAGAAAATTGGAGGAGATGGGGGATGAGAAACCATGATCAGAATATATTGCATATAAAAATTATTTTCAATAAATAAAAGACATTAACAATCTTACAACTATCATAGTTGCTCTAATAATTTATTAAAAAATAATTTCTTTTTCTACATACAAAATATTTCAGACATTTTTTAAGACATTCAAATGACTTTTGTATACTACAGTTGATTTGGGGGATATTGATTCAGCATGTACATTAATAAAGACAAAAAAACCCTAAAAATATATAAATGACTCAAATATGTCCAGGATTCCTTACAAATGCAAATTTTATATTTCTCATACTTTAGAAAATAAATATAATTATAATACCAAGACAAGGCTCACACACTGCTACATTATTAGTCTCAAATTAGCTTTCCTACTACCCAGTTCAGTGACTTCTTAGTAACAGACTGGGGGAAACCAAGAACAACATTCCCCAGAATGCCCTTCTCCACATGGCTCCAGGTTACAGCTGATGAGTGAAAAACATAAGGGTTACTGCTGTGGATGATTAATTGATAAATAAAACACTGATTGGTCAGTAGCCAGGCAGGAAGTATAGGCGGGACTAAGAGAGAGGAGAATTGGGAGAACAGGAAGGCAGGAGGGGACACTGCCAGCGGCCAACAGGACAAGGAAGATGTAAGGTATCAGTAAGCCATGAGCCACGTGGCAAAGTATAGATTAATAGAAATGGGCTAAATATAAGAGTATGAGCTAGACAATGCTAGGATGGAGCTAATGGCCAAGCAGTTTAAATAATATAAGCATCTGTGTGTTTATTTTATACGTGGGTTGTCAGACTAAAAGGGCTTGGCGGGGGCTGGAGAGAAGGTCTCCAGCTACAGTTACAAAACATAGAGAAGCCATCATTATGCAGTGACAGATACAGGCAGATGGATGGGAATACATCATATGTGATGTAGCTTTCACAGAGTTCTTGGGAGTCTTTCACATTAGTGTGGTAGAATATAAAGGTCTTCCACACCACATGTCTCCAACATTTTCTACAGTCATATGTCCTTATTTTCTTTACTAAGGTATTTTGTACTGAAACATATAGGATTTTTTCTCTTTGAATAAAACTGTACTTTAAATAGTATAACTAATCAGTACAACATTCCAAAGGAAAATATCTTCTAGCTCTAAATTTCACCACTATAGAATTGTTATCACATCAATTACAAATTGTATATTGAGTTATTTGGGCAATAGATTTTGTTACAAAAACATCATTAATTATAGAGACCCAATGATAGATAAAATGAATTTAATTTCACTAATATTCTTCCCCAGAGAAAAGGGGATCCTGGTTTAACTTGCTGTTGTGACAAAAATATATGTGATGTGTATTTTTAGGAAAAAGAAAACTAGTATAGAAAATTCTGTTCTCCTTATTCAGGCCATGGAATTCAGTAGATTTTGTTTCTACTGTCTCTAGAATTTTTTCCCATGGGCATTTTTTTGGATCATAGCACAAGGAAGTGTGCTCATCATAGTGTATTCATTGAGAATTGGACACAAATATTGATATTGAATGTGCTGTGGCTTCAAACTATGGGCAAGAGTGCAATAAAGCTCAGAGCCAGGGGTCAAAGAACGCACAGCCCATAAAGTAGCCTTTGCCGACTGAGCAATTTGACCAGCCTACCATTATCTTTAAATCTTTCTCTAATCCTACTCTCTCTACTTCAACATTTCTGATACATAATCCTGTTTGAAATCAGATTTATTTTCCTCATTAGTATTCCTCCATTGTATTTTATTTCTTTTAAGTCAATTTATGAGGTTTAGTACATGTATTCACTTGTATATGTTGAACAATCCCTGCATCTCTGGGAGAAGGCCAATTTGGGGATGAGAAATCTCTTTGATGTATGTCTGTGTTTGGTTTGAAAGTATTTTGTTGAACATGTCTGAGGATATATTCTTCAGGGACATTGGCCTGTCGTTTTCTTCTGTTGTCATTGTTATGTCTTTACCTGATTTTGGTGTTAGAGTTATACGAGCTTCATAGAAGGAATTTGGGAGTGCCCCTTCTGTTTCTATGTTTTGAATAATTTAAAAATAATTAGCTGTAAGTCTTCTTTAAAAGTCTGGTAGAATTCTGCTGTGAATCAATGTGGGCCTGAATATTTTTTTTAATGGGAAGGCACTATATTACTATTGATTCATTTATTATGGCTCAGTTTAGGTTGTTGATCCCTTCTTGGTTTCATTTTGCTGGGTTGATGAATTTGGACATTCATCTATTTTTTTAGACTTTCCAAATTAATGGACAATGAATTTTTGAAGCATTCACTTCTAATATTGTGATTTTCTTTGGGGTCTATTGTAATGTTTTCCTTTTCATTTCTGACTGTTAATTTGTGTCCTCTTTTTTTTTTCCTTTGGTTAGTTGGGCCAAGGATCTATAAATCTTATTTATCTTAGGTTTATTGATTCCCTTTACTGCTTTCTTTGTTTCCATTTCATTGTTTTCTGCTCTGAATTTTATTAATTCTTGCTATTGACTGAGTTTGGATTTGATTTATTAATGTCTTTCCAAATAATTAGTCATTTATTTTTGATCTTTCTGATTTTTAATGTAGGCTCTTAGAGCCATATACTTCCTTGGTAGGATTGCTTCAAATATCCTATAGGTTTTGTTGCACTGTATTTTCATTTTCATTTAGTTCCAGGAGCTTTTGAATTTCTTTCTTGATTTCTTCTTTGACATATTATTCATTGTTTAATCTCCATGAATTTGTTTATTTGCTATATATATTTTTATTGTCAGTTTTTTATTATTATTGAATTATGGTAAGATAAGATACAGGACATATTTTATCTTTTTATTTGTTAAGATTTGTTTTGAGTCTCGTGATTCTTCCTTTTATTTATTTCCCATTTTAGAAATTAAGTGTACAATAGTACCACATTATCAAAGTCACCTTTCTAATCCCGTAAATATTTCCAAAATTAAAATGTTTATAGCAATCATGCTTATATTTACAGAATGAAATAAAATCAATTCAACTCTTCTGTAGTTAACAACATCCTTTAGAATACCAAAGGTCAACTTATAGAAGTTTTTCAGTAACAGAAAAAAAAATCTCTGATCAGGTAATAATCATAGATTTTCACCAAAAGCATATATGTTTATTATCCAGCATTTTACTAGTTAGCACTCCATGAAAGCAAGAAAATATGCAAATGAGTAATGAATGTTATTTTATTTCTGAGGCAGAAGGTGGAATGTTGGGAATGGGAATATTTGAAATCATTTGTGGCAAAACCAAAAATTGACATGGTCTCCAAGATGACATTGAGTTGTTGAAATTGTGTGTCTGAGAGAACAAAAAATAGAGTGAATTTTTAAGTTAATTAATTGATTGATAAATTAATTCATTTAGTGTCTGTGTAAATAATGTATGTCTGTGGGCATGCATGACATGGAGCTGTATGGAGGTCATAAGTGAACTTTGTAGAATTGTTTCTTTCTTTCCACCTTAACATAGGTTCTAGGGACCAAACTTAGGACCTCAGGTTTGCATCAAGCATTGTACTGTCTTCACCATCACACAGGCTAATACACAGAAGTTTTAACAAATGACTGGTGCTTTACTCAGAGATGATTATTTCTTATATGAATTGAATAAAAAGAGAAATTTATCGAAGAAGAACAGCAGCGTAAGCAGAGCTCAGGTGTAGCTAGAAACAAAATCCAACTAATTTTTTGCATCATCCCCAAAAAATACTTTCTAAAGATTTATTTTTATTATTTTAATATGCATTTGTATGTGAGTATATGCATATTAGTGCAGAGTCCCTGGAAGACCAGAGGCAGCACATCCCTCTGGAGCTGGGTTCAAAAATATATTCTTATAAATTAGGATTATTATTGCTCTATAGCAACTTTGGTAAATAATATATAAGAAATACTCAATAAAGGGATTTGTTTCTGTAATGCCTAATAAAAAGCATCATGGTTGAATATTCAGCTAAAATTGTTTTTATGAATGCCAGGACTTATTTTATTCCCAAAGAGTCTCAAAAGATTTTTTTGTAAATTAACTTCTGAAACATTCAATATCAATGCAAATTGGAATTTTTAGCAATTCAAAAATAGTAATAATACAGACTTTGTATTGCATGTCGTGGGTATTACAACAAAGTTTGTTTTCATCAGAAGAGATTAATGTGGCTCTTTATTAGAATATAGAGGCATACAATGAATTTTTGCCTTTATGTAATATGCCTACAAATCACATAAATAATTCCAAATAAACAACTATAGTCTTTCTTCTCTACAAAAATAATTTAGCATTTAATTATACTAACTTGTTTGATGCTGACCTTTTCAGATCTGCAATAACTACACTAGAGAAAAGAAGACCTGAGTCTTTCAGAGATAACATGGTGCTTATGTCTCCCCTAGTTCAAAACTTTCTTGATAACAGAGCAAAGGAATGAAAAAAATCATAAATATATAAGAGCAGAGTGCACCAAATGACAGGGAAAAGGCATTAACAGAACTTTAAATCAGTAATGTGACTGCAATAGGGAAGACTGTCTTAGATAACTGGAGAAAACTGAACCTTAAGTGTAGATTTTTAAGGTGCTACCAATACTAGAGAATGGCTTGGTAGTTTTACAATTAGTAATTAGATGATCAGGCAACCCACAGCCTTCTGAAGCAACCACCTTCTCCCTGCCTTTCTCCAGCCTAAGAAAAGACAATAAATAGGTCTACTTTCTAAAGACCTCAAGGAGGTTTTCTGGAGTATCCTGTGTTCAAAACTGGGCTGAAATAAAAATGGATTCAAACAATGAAAGTCATAGCTCCCCTCCTTTACCATTTATCTCAAACACATGTGTAACATCAGTGGCAGAAAATAAGAAAATATTTGCTAGGAAAACCAACCAGCCTCAGGAAAAGATCCACGAACACTGACATTTTGAACAGGTATCTCAAACTGGCTGGACATATCTACAACTCCCACAGCAATAAAGCCCATGAGACTGCACATCACCTGTAGAAGAGTTTCCAAATAGCATGTTAGAGCCTTAGGCTTAAAAAGTAGATAAGGAAAAGGTGATGGAAAAAGATTTGAAAATGGGATTTATGATTGCAGAAAGACTGAAGTAATACAATGTAAGAACTCAAAGGAAATAGGAGCTACCCAGGGAATCAAGAAAGTAGCCTATGGACAGAGAGAGTTAAATGAAAAAGGCGGCGCTGTAGCTAAGACAGGAGCCTTGACTACTGTTTCGCAGCTATTTTAAAACAAATCTGATTTGTCAAAATACACTTGTATCCCAGCATTGAATGAAAAGAGAGTAAGGTTATGGAAATCGTTGGGGTTCATTTTTAAGAAAAATATGTTAGGAGTTACAGGGGAAAGCTAGAAAAAATGACAGGGGCATAGATGTAACCATCTTGTTAAATAAGAAACATAGAGCCAATTGCAGAGTTAAAAGCCAAGAGGTCAGAGCAATAGCTGAGAGCTGAAAACCTTACCCTTCACTGCTGCTGCTGTCTTTCCAGAGAGCTACTTTCTGTGTTTTTCTCTTTTTCCCCCCTTTTTAATTATATTTGTGTTTTAATTTTACACATCAGCCATGGGTTCCCCTGTCCTCCCCCCTCCCGCGCCTACCCCTACCTTCCCCCATCCCCTCCCCTCCTTCCCCATCTCCTCCAGGGCCAAGATTCCCCTGGGAATTCATTTAAACTTGGTGGATTCAGTACAGGCAGGCCCAGTCCCCTCTTTCCAGGCTGAGCAAAGGTGTCCCTTTGTAAGCCCCAGGTTCCAAATAGCCAGCTCATGCACTAAGGACAGGTCCCGGTCCCACAGCCTGGATGCCTCCCAAACAGTCCAAGCCACTCAACTGTCTCCCTTATCCAGAGGGCCTTACCTAGCTGGGGGCTCCACAGCCTTTTGTTCACAATTCATGTGCTTCCATTCATCTGGCCTTTCGTCCCCGTGCTTTTTCCAATCCTGGGCTCAAAAATTCATGCTCCCACAGTCCCTCCTCCTTCCTGACAACTGGACACACAGAGCTCCACCTGGGGCCTGGCTGAGGATCTCCGCATCCACTTCCATCAGTCACTGGATGAGAGTTCCAGCCCAACTGTCAGGATGTTTGGCCATCTGATCACCCAGCTAGGTCAGATGAGGCTTTCTCTTGACCACTGCCAGCAGTCTATAGAGGATGCATCACTGTGGACCTCAGGGGACGTCTCCAGTACTCTGCCCACTCCTGTTCTTATGTGGTCCTCATCCATCATGGTCTATCATTCCTTGTTCTCCCTTTCTGTTCCTGATCCAGCTGGGATCTCCTGCTCCCCCAAGCCTCTTCACTCAAACCTTGCCCTTCATTTCTCCTACTGTTGTCCAGGTTGTTCATGTAGATCTCATCCATTTCTCTGTCATTGGGTGATCCCTGTGTCTTTTCCAGGGTCCCGTTTTCTAGGTAGCCTCCCTGGAGTTGTGTAGCAGTCTAGTCATCTTTGTTTCACATCTAGTATCCTCCTAAGAGTGAGTACATACAATGTTTGTCCTTCTGAGTCTGGGTTACCTCACTCAGGATGATTTTTTCTAGATCAATCCATTTGCCTCATGATGTCATTGTTTTTCTCTGCTGAGTAGTACTCCATTGTGTATATGTACCATATTTTCTTTATCCATTCTTCAGTTGAAGAGCATCTAGGTTGTTTCCAGGTTCTGGCTATTACAAACAATGCTGATATGAACATAGCTGAGCAAATGCCCTTGTGGTATGATTGAGCATTCCTTGGGTATATGCCCAAGAGTGCTATAGCTGGGTCTTGGGGGAGATGGATTCCCAATTTTCTAAGGAAGCGCCATATTGATTTCCAAAGTTGCTGTACAAGCTTGCATTCCCACCAGCAGTGGAGGAGAGTTCCCCTTGCTCCACATCCTCTCCAGCATAAGCTGTCTTCTGTGTTTTTGATCTTAGCCATTCTGACAGGTGTAAGGTGGTATCTCAGAGTCATTTTGATTTGCATTTCCCTGATAATTAGGGATGTTGAGCCATTCCTCAAATGTCTTTCAGCCATTTGAACTTCCTCTGTGGAGAATTCTCTATTTAGTTCTATAGCCCATTTCTTAATTGGACTGTTGGGCATTTTGATGTCTAATTTCTTGAGTTCTTTATATATTCTGGATATCAGCCCTCTGTCAGATGTGGGCTTGGTGAAGACCTTTTCCCATTCTGTAGGCTGTCGCTTTGTTTTGTTGACCGTGTCCTTTGCTCTACAAAAAGCTTCTCAGTTTCAACAAGTCCCATTGATTGATTGTTTCTCTCAGTGTCTGTGCTGCTGGTGTTATATTTAGAAAGTGATCTCCGGTGCCAATGCATTCAAGACTACTTCCTACTTTCTCTTCTATCAGGTTCAGAGTAACTGGATTTATGTTGAGGTCTTTGATCCACTTGGACTTTAGTTTTGTTCAAGGTGACAGATATGGATCTATTTGCAGCCTTCTACACATTGACACCCAGTTATGCCAGCACCATTTGTTGGATATGCTTTCATTTTTCCATTGTACATTTTTGGCTTCTTTGTCAAAAAATTATATGTTCATAGGTGTGCAGGTTAATATCAGGGTCTTCTTTATAGACTTTCTATTCTGCCTTCTCAGTGGTTGTAAACCCAACCATATGACCTCCTCATCACTGCCTGTCTGTACAGACCCTGTAAGGGTACTCCTGCATGCACACGTTTGTGTGTTTGTGTGTGTGTGTGTGTGTGTGTGTGTGTGTGTGTGTGTGTGTGTATGCATGCATGTGCATGTGTGCATGAATATATGTAGTTCTAATACCACAAGATGCTTCATAGCATACGGCAGACAGAGCCAGTAGAAAAAATTTCTTCTATTGGCTTTGTACAATGGCTAAGATGTAAAATCAGTCTAGGTGCCTGTCAACGCCTGAGTAACAAAAATGTAAAATATTCAAAATGAAGAAAGAAGAAGATGAAATCCTGTTATTTGCAGAGAAATTGATGGAACTGAGGGATGCTTTGTTAAGTGAAATAAATTAGACATAGGAAGGGAAGAATGGCTAGTTCTCTTTCACAAGGAGGAATTGGCAACCCTGTAAGTAGAATAGTCATTACTAAGAAAAATAAGTTGTGTGTAGAGCCAGATAATCATGAAGAAGAGAAGGATAGTGATAACAAGGGTATGCTTGTGCATATATGTACATATCACACTGAACTACACTGGTGTGTATGATTAACTGCAATTAGTAAAAATAATTTTGATAAAAAATATTAGAGAATAAACATGTGGCTATCAACCCAAGTGAAGAGTAAATAGAGATATTTTTCAGACCGCCAGTTTTCAAAAGAAAGCTGCTTATGTACCCTAACAAAATCTGTGAGTAAATCAAGAAAAACACAAGCCATCTCTCTTCTAGGAAGAAGGCAAGCATCTTAGCATTGCTAACACAAGGAAGTCCCCAGCCCCAACCCGGCCACCAGCACAAGTACACACCATATGAGTGATGCACAAAATGACAATAGCATCAGTGTATGTTATTAACATACTAATGAACAGTTCTCTGAGGTTATAAGTACATAATTTCCCTTGCTTCCCCCAGTGTCTCCAAATGCATCGTCCCACTTCCCTTGTTCTCCTTCAAATTCATGTCCTCTTTTTTCTAATTTGAGCAATTTAGAAAATCATTCAAAAAAAAACTACATGCATGAATAAAAAGCAGAAAAGTTGTGACTCAGCAGCCATAATTTACAGTTACAGCAGGCACAGCCCTAACCAGGACATCAGTGTGCTCATGAAACCCTAATTCAGCCCAATAGAATAAAATTCTTCTCAGGGGATGAAGGCAGGGAAAGTACCTAGGGAAAGGAGATTGTAGAAATGAAATGTCTGGAAATACTTTCGATCAAGTGCCACCAATACAACCTGTACCTCTTAATTTGTGCAGAGCATCCAAATTAATATACCCATATTTTGGTATATGATTGAAAATGTGTTTTCTGTACTTAGTTCAACATCCAAATAAAGACTGTAACACAATTGAAGAGACAAAAATGAATTTGAGAGAAAAGGATTTCTGGGGAGGCCTAATGGCATCTGTGAGTCCCTCAGCTGGCACCATTGAAAGAAGAGGAATGATGTCACTTAGTACTAACATAGACGAAACCTTTCCACTTTTGCTGCATATGTCAAATGTTTTACTCTTCCTCAAATGATAACAATAATGAAAGACAGGTACATTGGTCACCCCCACACCTGTGATCACTTGGAAAGCCAAGGTCCCCAAAAAGGGACCTGGCTATCGATTTACAAGAACTGAACTGAAGGTGGTACCAATTCAACCAGGATAGATGTCAAAAGAATCCATGAAATGACTTCATAAAAACAAGTCATTGTCTGTCAAACACAAAACTTAACTTTCCCATGTCACTTTTTTTATTAGCTCTTTGAGAATTTCATACAAAGTGATTTGATCATATTTACCTCCTCTGTTAACACCTCCAAGATCTATCCCCTCTTCCCAAGCCACCTTTGTTTCCTTTTTTTCCCCACCAAGTTCAATTTGTGCTGCTCATATATTCTTGGATGTGTAGCCTTCCATTGGAGCATGGTCAATTTACCAGGGGCAACACTCTTTAAAGTAAACTGACTCTCTTTCCTAGAATTTATCAATTGTCTAAAGCTTCTTGGCTAAAAGTGCAGTTCTATGTCTACCTCCCCTATCCATGATGAGATTTAGTTTGACTTGTGCTCCCATGGGAATTGTGCATGCTCTCACTGTCACTGTAAGTTCATATGTGTGGCTGCCCTATTGGATCTGGAAGATACCATTTCCTTATATTCACCCACTGCCTGTGGCACTGGCAATCTTTCTTCCCTCTCTTCTGCAGCGACCTTGTGCCTTGGTAGGCGGGGATGTGATATGGATGTCCAATTTATTGCTGTGAATTCCATAGTCTTTTATTATCTGCACCTTGGCCAGTTGTGAGTTTCTGTGTTAGTCACCATATATTGTAAATAGCTGCTTCTCTGGTGAGAGTTAATAAATGCATTAATCTGTGGGTATAATGATTCATCTTTTAGAACTCTTGGCCTGTGTGGTCCCTTAGACTCCCAAACATTACAGGCTATTGCCAATGTTCTTGGTTACCCTACAGAACTTAACAGAAAAAAACCCTATAGCTTAAGGCACCATGTACTTGATTCACATTTTGTGGATTTATCAAGCTGGTACTAGACCTAGAAGCTTCATACCAAATGACTAGGTTTCATAGTTGTAGAAGGTGATATGCACATTACAAAAATGTAAAAATTGTCACCAGTCTTATCCAGAGGTGAATCCTGTGAGTTACAATAGTATGTGGCCACAAGAGACATATTCACTGGTACAACAGTAGCACAAACATTATGGGAGTAACCGTATTCTGATTGGATTTCAGTTCCCTTCCACAGATGAAACCCATATTAGAACCATTGTTAAGCCAAAAACCTATGGCTAGACAGGTCATCGACCTTAGGGGAGAGCCCTAATTCTCCCCTAAAACTATTATTTTGTATATTGGAATAGCATGAATCCATCCTAATTTTTTATAGTATATTCATAAAAATTTCTTTTTTCTACATGTGATGCTCACTGATATGAAAATAAGAAAGGGGCATCAAAGAATCCTAAATAAGTAGTAATGGATGTTGTATGTGACAAAGTACTCTTAAGGGAGAAAGGACAGCAAAAATGAACCTAGGCATGTAGAGAAAAGAAGCATTTGCTACGACACATTCATGAAGCTTAAGGGCCTCATTGTTATTTGTAGGCTTGTCAATTAGCAAATTTTTAACCAGAAACTAATCACATAGTGATAACCATAAATTTTATTAGGTATCAAGAAAATACTAGTCTCAATAAGTATATAAAAAGAGATGTTTTAATTTCTTCTGTTTCAATATTATGAGAAAATCAGATATACAATGAAACTATTAGGTATGAAAACTAGAAAAGAACCAATAGAAATGCAAGAATAATTACTATGTATGTAGAAATGATGGTCTCTAGGAAATAGTAATCAGATATGGGGTGAGGTGGAAATAGAGGATATTTTGTTTTTTATTGTAATTTATAATCTTTGTGGTCAAAGAATATAATAAGTAATCAGATAGCATTCCTTATTATTTAAAGACAGACACAAGCATTACTTTTTTTCAAGATTAAGGAAACTGAGACATTGAATTTAAAACCATAAAAAGGATCTCCATCCTAAACAGCTTGATGACTAGCTGCACCTATATGGAATATCTGGGGATCTTGTAGGTGAATAAATGGGCTATTAGGAAGTAGACTCAGATAAGGACATTAAAAAAAGAAATGGAAAACCACTACATTTGTGGAATTCACATTCAACATTTGCAAAAAGAACCAGAACAGATATGACTACTCCATGCTCAGTCCTTGCATGGAAATGTCATAGACACTCCCATTAACATGCGCAAATAGTGAATGTCAGGAAAACTGGAATCAGCCCAGATGTTTATCAATAGGTCAATGGATAATAGCAGGAAGGTGCATATGCACAGAGGAATTTTATCCAACAATAAACACAAATGTAATTATGAAAGTCTCAGGAAAATAGATGGACCTGAAAAAAATTTATTAGAAGAGGTTACCCAGGGCAGAAGACAAACACCATATGTTCTCTCCCATACACAGATCCCAGCTCTAACTGTATAACATGCTTATCCTAAAGAGTATAAACATGGGTAAAAACATGGAAACTAGAAAGGGGCATGTAAAACTAGACAGAATACCCAGTCTTAAATGAGATGCCTCTATAAACACCCCCTCCCAGAAATCCAACAGAACCCTGTGAAAGAGGAGACAGGAGGATTGTAAAAGCCATATGGAATGGAGGACACAAAGGAAACAAGGCCTTCTAAACACCGCAAGACTGACACACATATGACACACATAAACTCATAATGGAGACTGAGCTATCATGCACAGGGCCTGCATAGGTCTGCACTAGATGGGGTCCTAGAAGTGAGAGGAATAGTGGACACTTGCCTCTGTTCCTAAAACAGATGCTATCTCAAGTTGATAACTACTCACAAATAAAAAAAATAGTTTTCTCCAATGGAGTCTCACTGCATATAGAAAGGACAATGAAGGGCAGGCTCTATGCCCAGCAGTAGATGGCCAACAAAAACATGAACTCAATCTAATTTGTAAAGGTTCTTTTTCTGATAGTGCTTTGACAGGGGGCTTTTCTAAAATTTTCCTTCAGGTCCTTTGAATATGCATTATGGGATTTCAGTGCATGTGAACATGTGTGTCACTATGTCTATGTTTATATGTTTCTCATGCTTTTCCTTTGGCTCTTTCTCTTCTGTTCGTTTGTTAGGCACCATTATGTTTTTTTGTTTTATCTTATTTTACTATTATTATTATTATTATTATTATTATTATTATTATTATTATACCTGTTTGTATTCTAATGAGAGAGAGAGAGAGAGAGAGTATGTGTGGATTTGTGTATGTAAGGAAGAGGAGAGAACCTGGGGAGTTGGGGAAGGGGAACCATTATCAGAATATAGTATATTTTAAAAAATGACTATTTTCAGTAAAAAAAGAGGAGGGGCTTCAAGAGAAGGAGGCATGGACAATATCAGAACAACATGGAAGTATGCATATTGGGAGCCAAAAACTACAGAAGAGAAAGGGAAGGAAAATGAGAGTGAGCAATAAAATAAAACCAGGTATTTTGTAAGGTATTTTAAAAATTAAAAATAAAATATTAAGAACAAAGAAACAGAGTTGTGCTTAACAAATCCAGGTACTTTCATTTCCAACAGTTAGCATATCTGTATGGAGAACTAAATGAACTCTCACCTTGTCCTCTCCATCATTCCACCTGAAAAAATTAGTATTATTTCAAGTATTTTATGCACTTACATGATACACTTAATGTGTTTCTATCTGCCACTCCTCCAAGGTAAGATGATGAAGGCAAAAATATATTCACCACTGACATTTATCTTACCCATTTACTGTATTTATTACTGATCTTCAAGGAGATACAAGAGCACTTAAATAGGCATTGAGTAAATATTTACTGTGTGACAGTGTAACTGCACAGCATTCACTTTTCTTCTTTGTTTTTTTAATTCATCTATTTATTTTACATCCAGGCCACAGCCTACACCTTAACTCTCCCCTCTTAGCCAGGCCCTCCCCATCCCCCTATTTCTCCCATCCCTCATTCCTCTCCTCTTTCATCTCCATCCAGGAAAGGGCAGGTCTCTCATGAATTATCAATAAAACATGGCATATCAAGTTACAGTAAGACTAAGCACTTAATAAGGCTGGGCAAGGTAACCCAGTAAGAGAAGCAGGGTCCCAAAGCTGGTAAGAGTCAGAGACAGTGCCTGTTTCCACTGTTATGAGTCCCACAAGAGGAGCAAGCTACACCACTGTAACATACATGCAGAGTGCCTACGTCAGTTCCATGCAGGCTCCCTGGTTATTGGTCTCTGTGAGCCCCTATGAGCCCAGGTCAGTTGATTGTGTGAGCCTTCCTGTGGTGTTCTTGACCCCTCTGGCTCCTATAATCCTTTCTTATCCTTCTCAGCAGGATTCCAGAACTCATCCTAATGTTTGGCTGTAGGTCTCTCTGCTTCTGCCTCCCTCAGTTGCTGAATGACACCTCTCTGATGACAACTGGGCCAAGCACCAATCTGGTCATAGGAGATGGCCAGTTCGTGCTACTTACTTATCCACTATTGCTAGGAGTCTAAGCTAGGGTACTCCCTATAGACTTTTGGGAGATTCTCCTGCTCCAGGCTTCCACCCCGCCCCAAATTTGAAAGCAAATGGATGGAACTAGATAAAACCATCCTGAATGAGGTAACCAAGACAGAGAAAGATGGTATGTACTTGCTCATAAGTGGACAATAGCTGTAAAATAAAGGACAACTATGCTTCAATTCACAGACCCAGAAAGTCTAGGTAACAAGGAGGTTCATGGGAGGATGCCCAGATCTCTCTGGAGAGGGGATATAGAGATTCTGTGAGTGTGTGCACTGTGGGCAGGTGGGAATGGTAACATGAATGATCAGGTGGGAGGGAGGGGTACAGAGGGAGAGAGTACATCCATTCTTCTTTATGATGTGACTAATCAATGAAAGGAGATATAAACTCTTCCATGACTGAAGTATTATAATTAAACAAAAGGGAGAGATAATGCATGCAAGCCCACATTGTAGCCTTTAATCATGATGTCAAATAACTCAATTTGATTGCAGAACATACTTCTTTCCTTGATAGAACTCAGACCAGTATGCAATATCCCTAAAAATCAATACTAGATTTTTACCATTGTCTTTATGTTTCAGATTACATGCCATTTCATTAATCCCCAGTGCCTATGAAGAATTTGGTAGGCATCTATGCTAAGTAGCCCAAAGTTGGGTGACTCAATCATTAGCCCTTGATTCTAAGTTATCATTTACTAATACATATCAAAGATAACTTTAAGTTTATGTTCTTTCAGGTGGGAATTAAATGAAATGCTCTGGATATCTTTGATGTTTCATGAACATCTTTGATGTTCTTATCCCTAAGTGAATACAAGTCAGAAAAATCAGGAGTTTATAGCCAGATAGCTAACATTAATATTTGAATATAATTTAAGAAAAATTGACCACATCCAAGTGAATTAAGGATGAATCTGTATATACTAGCTATCTTTCCCTAGAGGGTTTTTTTTTTTCACATTTTAGGTTCCTTTTTCATTTTTTTTTTGAGAATTTCATACAAAGCTATGATCAAATCATAAAGCAAAAACTCATGATTAGAGATAAACTGTGAATTCTTAGACTAATTAATCTGACATTGGTCTTTGTTTTATATATATATTGAAGACATGACTCATATTTATTTGGGAGGATTTCTGTTTTCAAATGTCACATATCTACTTTGATTAAGCAAAAACAATTCAAAGAAGGCTTAAAGTAAACTTTGTTTTTTCCTCAAATCAAATTATTTATTCATTCTCTGTTGTTCCTGTTCTCTGTTTTGGGATGACAGAGTAAGAGATAACTCAGGCTCTTTCACTTTCTGTCTTGTTCTCTTTGTCCTTTACCTTCTCCAACACTTCTTGGAGTTAGTGGGAGATTTAGTTACCCTTGCCAAATTACATACAAGCAGGGTACTTTTTCTATCACTATAGCAGTCTATCTCTATAACAGAAATTCACATGGCTCCTGAATTTGAAGGTTGCAAAGTTCAAGAGCATGACACCAGCATTGACCTCGGTGGGGGAAATCTTACTGTCCCAATTTATGACATAAAACAGGACACGTAGGCCCTTGCAACAGAGACAATGGAAAGTATGCCTTAGAATTATAATAACCTACTCCCATGGTGACTGGTCCACACCCCACCAAGTGAGAAATCAATCCTGGGACAAAGCATTAATCACACCCAATGACCACATTGTCTCTTCAATGTCCTACTGTCCTTAAATACTGTTACATTGGAAAGTTAGTATTAATATCAGTATTGGTAGAAACAAACAATAGATAGGTAGATAGGTGTGTGTGTATGTGTGTGTGTGAGAGAGAGAGAGACAGACAGAGAGAGAGAGAGAGAGAGAGAGAGAGAGAGAGAGAGAAATCAGAGTTCAGGATTGAGGCAGAAATTCTGAGGTGTGTTGAGACTGATTAACCACAAAAGTATTGAGAAAAGAATAAAAGCTTGGTTTCTTACTATTGGAAAAGGGGATTACAAATAAAGAAAAGGAAAAAGTCAGAGCACATGCTGAGTTCATACTGGAATCACAGAAAATTGAGTGAACTAACAGTTGGGGTGGGAATTCAGTGTGAGAGGGAAATATTTTTTCCAGCTTAGTCAGTTAGCCGAGTGAGCAGGATAACACAGGAGCGTAACTGACAAGGGTCCACCTGGATTAGGATCTTCTGGTCTCTAAATATTATTCTCACTAAAGAATGGCAGATTCAGTGACTGGGACTAAAAAATATAAATGAACCCAAACCTATTAATGCCCTGGACAAAATGAGTCCTCAAGCATGATGGAAAGTATCAAAGTTTGACACAGAAACGATCTTCACCAGCTAAATTTGCCAAGGGCAAAGCAATATACAAAGAGTTGGTATTTTGTGAAAGAGAACTGATAGAGTTCATGCCATTATAGTTGTATGTGAGTTTGCATTAGTTAGTGCATGTACGTGTGTGTGTGAGTGTGAGTGTGAGTGTGTGTGTGTGTGAGTGTGTGTGTGTGTGTGTGTGTGTGTGTGTGTGTGAGAGAGAGAGAGAGAGAGAGAGAGAGAGAGAGAGAGAGAGAGAGAGCACACTCACACACGCTGATGATTATTTTAGGCCAACATCTCCAATGAACACTTTAACCACTGGGTAAAATTTTGTTGGAAAAAAGTGAAATCTACTTTATAGCATCCTCTGGTAAAAATCCAAGGTATTCTTCAGAAAAGAAAAGTAACAACTTACTGGGAGATTCTACTTTAACCAGCTGTCCAAGTAAAACAAAAAACGAAACCAAAATGGTAGAGGAGAAAGAGGAATGGTTATTAAAGCAACCCACAGCAGAAATAAAATAAAAAGATTGCATCAATTGGGTGTACTCCCTGAAATTTCAGACAGGTGCAAATAGGGAGAAAGACAGACAGGCACACAATTAGAGGATACAGAAAATCAAGTGTCACCAACTACAGAATGCTGGCTGTAAGCATTCACCTTCAACAAAGCAGGTAGGCTAACTCCAGATCTTCACCTCTCCCTCTGCTCCTCCAAATCCAATTCCCCAGTTTCATCCTCAGCTCCACAGTATAACACCCACTGTAGTCTGCCTTCCCCTTCTGCTACCATCATCAATCAATCACAAAGATCTTCTGCTCTAACCCCCTCCCCAAACTCAGTGCTTTGTTCCAGCCCCTACCTCCAACAGGAACTCCCTAGGAATGCCCAGGTGACTCTGACCAGGAAAACAAGTAGGATAACTGCAGATCTTCTCTTCTCCTTCCATACCTCAAATTCTGATTCCCCAATCTCATGCCCAGATCTGAAGCAGACATTCTGTTGTGGCTTCTCTTCATTCTCTGCCCCTATTCCAGGAGGACTAAGCAGATTCTGGTAGAAAGTCCTGCTTTCCTCACTTCTGGGGATCAATTCAGCTCCCAACCCAGCCCATTCCAATTCCTAAGTGTTAGCTCTCATTACCTAGAAATACATTTTACCTGAATTCCCCAGCAACCACAACTATCATGATCCCAGAAGAATTGTCTACCAAGAAACACACAACCACCACACTCTCCTAAGTACCAGAGAGGAAACAGAAATGGAGGAGGAAACAACCAACCCAACAAAGACAAGAGTGTTTTAGAATATTTATTTACACTGTGTGAAGATGTGTCACTATGACTGGTTTAATAAAGAGCTGAATGGCAAATAGCTAGGCAGGAGAGAACTCTGGGAAGAAGAGAGCTGGGGATTTCACCAGCAGACTTAGAGCAAATCTGATATGCCATAGTGAGAAAAGGTAGAAGCCGTGTGGCAGAACATAGGTTAATAGAAGCAGGTTAATTTGAGCTATTTATAAGAGCTAGTTGGGGATAAGCCTAAGCTAAAGACCAAACTTCCATAATTAGTTATGTCTCCATGCTGTTATTTGGGGTCTAGTGATCCAAAGATAGTCTGACAAGAAAGCTGACTATACAAGAGTAGAAATCAACACCTAGATTACAGTCTTCCAAATCCCAGAAAAAGCAACTTTGGGATAAAAACAAAATCAGTAACATCCAGCACAATATGTCTCCACAAGAGCCCAGTAACACTACCACAGAAGGCCTTGAGTATTCCAACACAACTGAAGCACAAGAAAAAGTCTTTAAAACCAACTATATGAAGATGATAGAGGTTCTAAAAGAGGAAACAAATAAATCCCATAGAGAAATCATTGAAAACACAAAGAGTGGAAGAAAATAAATAAAACAGTTCAAGACTTGAAAGTGGAAATAGAACCAATAAAGAAAAGCCAAACTAAGGAAAATCTGCAATGCCTATCTGCAAATCCAGCCTCATGAAGGTACTAGAAAGAAAACACCAACCTAAAGAGGTTAAAAAACACACCACCACCACCATCACTTCCACCACAACAAACAGCAACAAAATAACAGTCATGAACAACATTGGTCATTGATATCTCTCAACATCAATGGTCACAATTTCCCAATAAAAAGACACATACTAACAGAGATTAAGAGGAGATGGTGGACACTGGGAATAATAAGGCCCTCTAAATCGGCATAAGCAAGGATCATATGAATTCACAGAAACGGAAGCAGCAAGCACAGGGCCTGCTAAGGTCTTCACCACATCCTCTACATATACATTATGGTTCTAGTGTAGTGTTTCTATGGGATTCCAGAGTGTGTGAAAGAGTATATCTCTTGTGCCTTCTCTTAGGCTTTTTCAACTTCAGTTTCTTTTGTCCAAATCTAATTGATAGTTTTTCTTTTTTCTATTTATTTTATATCGCACCTGCAGTTTCCTCTCCCTCTTCTTCTCCCGTTACTTCCCCCCACCTCACCTCCTCCCTTTCCCCATTCACTCCCCCTCTGTTTATGTTCAGAAAGGCGCAGGTCTCTCAGGGATGTCAACAAAGCATGGCATATCAAGTTGCTGTAAGACTGAGTACCTCCTCTTGGATCAAGGCTGGGCAAGTCAACCCAGTATAGGAATGTATTTCCAAGGGACAGCCAAAGCATTAGGGAGAGCCCCTGCTCCCATTGTTAGGAGTGACATGAGTAGACCCAGCTACACAAATGTCACATATATAGAGAGGGCCTTGATCAGTCCCATGCAGACGTCCTTGTTGTTAGTTCAGACCCTGTGAGTTCCTATGAGCCAGGTTAGTTTGTTTCTGTGGGTTTTCCTTTGATGTTCCTATTCCCTCTGGCTCCTACAATCCTTGCTCCCTCTCTTCAGCAGCCTTCTGCAAGCTCAGATCAATGCTTGATTGTGGGTTGCTGCATCTGTTTCCATCAGTTACTGGATGAAGCTTTCTGCTGACAATTTGGTTATAGATTTTATTTTGTTATACTTTATTATTATCACTGAGAAGCCTGTTTGTTTTCTAATGAAAGACAAAAAGAGAATTGATCTGAATGAAAGTGGAGGTGGGGAGGAACTGAGTGGAGTAGAGGGAGGGGAAACTGCAATTGGGATACATTATATGAGAAAAAATGTATTTTCTTAAGAAGAAAATACGTATTAAGCTCAGAATTTAAACAAAACACAGCAGATGTGGCAGGGTCCTGTGGTGTTCCCTTTGGGGGAGGGGCAGAGTAGGCACAGAGTCAATGACACAGACTCTGGGAGCACGACAAAACAACAAGCTTAGTTTATTCAGGAAGAGACAAGCCTTATATACCCTCCACCCACCCTAAGAGAAGGTCTGATGAATAATGATCTGCTGGTCTGCCATGGCTGCCTCTCATTGGTCGAGGTCATCTCAGATCATGTCTCAGCTGCTGTTGCTAAGGCCCTTAGGCAGACCCAGGTTGGCTCTCAGGGAGGATCTTATTACTGGTTTGGGCTAGCTGGCCCTCAAGCCTGTTATGGATGAGTCATCCCAAGTGCAGAAAATGAAGACATAGCTTGACATAAGAGTAGAGCAGTAAGGACAATTAATCAGTAAGGCCATGTTGGTGAGTACCACCCAACTCTGGACACCATTTGTGTTATGTTTCTAGGAGGAACTGCTTAATTTAAAGGAGCAGTGCTGCCAATGGTCATTGAGTGAGGTAGCCAAACAGGAAAATAGTAGGAGGCTGGCTGGGATCTGTTAAGTCTGCATATTAATTCTTTGTTCACTACATTAATGTACTCTGCTTTGCTGTTTACTACAAATGTGATTACTATCCATATACATTCTGCTGTGTTTGGGTTCTTCTCAAAAATTAGTGCTTTAATACCTAACAAGGTACACATAGGCATAATCTTTATGCCTTCCCTGAAACTGTTTGAAAATAAACTGGACACACCCTGCACTTAATCTGTCCTAGCCTTGTGCTTTGTAATTGATTATAAGTTAAAACCACGCAAGCATCAGGTAACAAAATGTAACACATTATTCTGAGAAAGACTTTCATGATATACTGATCTCAGTAATTCCAACAAAAACATCCCAGCATTGATTACAATGGGTCAAGATGAGGAAAACACCCAAGACACACACACACACACACACACACACACACACACACACACACTTCACTGTCCAATAGAATTCTACTAAATTATTAAAATTGTATTTGAGGTGGTGGGTTGGTGATATCTTAAAGAATTTTCTGTGCATGTAGTCTACCTTGTATTGGCATGCTTATGCCAGGCTCTGGTTCTGCAGAGTGAAAAACAGCAAGCAACTAAGGAAATGGAAATGATCAGCATCATATCCCTGAAAAGAGCTGTAAACCACTTCCAACAGAAGTTTTGCTTGTGTCCCATGATATAAAATTACCAATAGTGGGAAAGAGTATCCCAAAGTCCAGCCATGGAAAGAAGCTCATCAATGGAGAGGAAACCCAGTCAAGAACTTCAGCCAATTGGTTCAGATTTCCTATTTGGTGTATGTTGGGTGTTGGCACCCTGATTTGCTTGTGTTCCCTTTCTGTTGCTATGTGTTTTCTGACTTGGAAACTTCATCCAAGGAAACACAGATTTGTTCAGGATTCCCTATACTGAAACTCTAGCTGGCATCCTTAATGGGGCTGCTCAAGTCAATTGCAAGAACTTTTAAGCTCCTAATTTGATTAGATTTTGCTGTCATCTATCTAGTTACTGATATTTATTATTCCACTTTGGATTCTATATAGTTAATAAACTCACTTATTCGATACTGGAAAGTATGACTACTCTAGTTCATCTTTGTTCCATGCAAAACAATATGTCATAAGAGAAAAGGCAAAATCAAGTTAGACTGAGTCAGTATTTATAGTCCTATAAATATAAAACCACATATATCCAACTCTCAGTCATTTTGCTGAGTGATGAGATTTTGAGTAATTTTCACTTAGCTTACTCATGTGTAATTTCTGCATTTTCTGAATTTTATTTTGTGAATTTTTCTTGTTGCTAAAAATCAAGGGAATGTGCTAATTTCATTTTACAAATGAAACAGACATATTGAATGAATTTCCTGAATTTCTGTTAGTCTAGGTATCATGATGTTTCTTCGAAGGTTTCTACAGACTGGAGGGAAATTGAGGTGATGTTTACTCTCAGAAGTCAAATTGACTCATTCTAGCTACTGTATTTGTATCGTTGGTTTGAATGCCAACAGAGATTAATGGGTGATTCGTTATCTGTGCTTTCCCAGGACTGTCTCGTTTTAAAAGCTAGGAGCTTTGCTTTACCAAAACATCTAGTTTAAAAATAAATCCTTCTGATTGTTCTTTCTTCACTAATATTTCCCATCAAAATATATAACTAAAATATGACTTCTGTTTATTTAGCAATTTCTATTTGAAATTATTTTTAATGATTTAAAATTACTCCAATCCATGATGACGTTCTTATATAATCAGTGTCAATGGGAAGGGTATAGTCTTTAAGACTAATTTATTTCTTTATTGATTTTTACATAAGAGCATTTTTATTCAATTATCATTGTGAGTTGAGACCCTAAACCCTAAAAGTTTATATTATAATAACAGCATCTGAAGATCTGTCTCAAGGGGATGGTGCATGTGACCATTTAAAATATAATTGTTTGGTGGTTCTCTCATATTTTAATACAGTAGATCCTGTGCAATCATAAGAAACAAATGAGATTACATTGTACCATAATGATTCATGAATCTTTAATACATCTAATAATTACTTATTGAATGGCTAGTATTATAGTAGATGGTAGAAGTAACTCTCTGCTGGTGAATAAAGTGAGATATTTGGGTAAATTGATTTTTTTTTTTATTAAAGTCAGGACAAAAGCTAAAATAACAAAATAATTGCTACTAAATCATACTTAAATAACTTTTCCTCTAAAAGGGAAGGTAAGCATTAAATATCATAATAGTGCAAGCATGCTCAGCTCTTCAAATGCAATCGCTGTTCAGGAGGGATTCCTCCAGAGTCACAGGAACCTGCAGAATATCAGAGTCTTCATGGTAACCCAGAAAATAAGAAGAAAAATTGTTATTTGTACTTGCCATGCTGTTAGTGGTTTATAGACTCACTCCAAATATAATCACACTGCCATAGCCTCCTGAGTCCTAGACATAAGCTGTGCTCTACGGTCCAAACAGATGAAGTTAATAAGAGTCTTGGACCGATGAATAGAAAAAGAAAGAAAGGAAGACTTGTGAGCATGTCGCCCTGAATGGACAATTGCTATTAGTGGTGAGCCTGAATGAAGTGTAAGGTGACCTTGGCAACACATCTATTTCCTTCCTAGGACACATTATAATGATCACATTTCCACATCATTACTGTAATGCTGTTTTGTCATTATACAAAGAATATGGGGCATTTTTCATCCATCAATAGAAGGTGAGGTTAAAATAGGAGGGAAAATAGTCTCCTTAGATATTTGTATGATTTTTCCCCCTTCAAGGAAAGTTAAATGTTTACAAGAACTGTTAAAAGATGCAAAAGGTTTCACAGCCCCATCTAGTGGTCAGGAGATGACTTACTGTAAGCACCACCTAGATTGCAGTTCAGAAGCACCGAAATACTGCAGTCTTGGAGTCGTACTGGTTTCCTAACTGATATAATACAGTATAAACATAAGCATGCTAAGCAGAAGTTAAATGGTAAGAAACTCCCTGCGCATGTAGTAATCTTAAATAGTAGGCGCCTTCATCCTCAGATGTAAACTTAGAGCTGAATTCTTCTGGTAAAGTATTAGACACCTTAAATGACTTCACTAAGTATTGTTTTCCATGTAACATTTTTTATTGATTCTCTGGGAATTTCACATCAATCATCCCAATTACAATCCCTTCCCAGTCCTTTCATGCCCTCTCCCCTTAGGGCCTCCCCCCCACCAAGAAGTAAAAGGTTAAACAAATAATTTTTTAAAGTCTACTTTGTGTTATCTGTATACTCATGGTTAGTATTTTGATTATATAATCACATACACAATTTTTGATATGTCAGAGAACTTTGGCATTACCACAGTCTTGCAATGAAGTACGATATGGGTGTGGGAGCTCAATGCTGTAATTTCAGTCCTTGGGTAACTACGGCTAGATTGTGCCTTCTAGCCTAGCCTGAGCTACAAAGAAAGCCCTGCCTCAAAAAATTAAAATAGAACAAAAGCCAACTTTAAAAAATTAAAATAGATGAAATTTCAAAAAGTATGTTGCTCAAGTTGGACAATGTGTGATTATACTTCTTGTGGAATTTTGCAAATAAATAAAATCTACTGAATATAATGCCAAGCTTAATTTGTAAGCCCCCAACTTCACCATACCTCAAACACTCAAGGATTTAATTTTTTAATCTACTAATAGGACAGCATTAAATGCCAGTAATGTAGTCATAAAGTAATGTCTTTAAGAGCATGTAGATGGTTCAGTTGGTAAAGTGCTTGCTGTACACACAGAGGACCTGGATTTATATCCTCAGCATGCACATAAAACAGTGGGCATAATGGTGTAATCCTGTAATCCAGGTCTGGGTGATGGACGAAACAAGATCCCATGATTTCACTAGCCAGCCTATCTAGTAAAATACATGAACCCCGGGTCCAGGGAGAGACCCTGTTTCAAAAAAATAAAGTGGGTACCCATACAGGAAGACACCCAACACTGACTTCTGACCACCATATGTGCACTCACACATACATACACACACACACACACACGAATGTGATAGGTGCATATACATAAAAATGAAATTTTTAATGGACACTTACAGTAAGATAAAAGCATCAATGAATGGCCAAAGTTGCTGTAATTTTCTGTGTAGCCACAGCACAGCACCTGGAGACTGAAATTCAGCCAAGAACTGGATGTCCTCCTGCAGGAGATCAAGCAGACATCACTTACATGGTCACATGGTGCAAGAAGCTCAGGGGGTGTGCAGGATGCTAACCAGCTGCCAGGCTTTGGCAGTTCAGAGATGCTACAGCTGGCCTCCTCAGCAGTTTCACAGGCATCATTTTTAACCCATAATCAGCATGTAATGGTCCAATAAGTTTACCAACGAGACCATCCTGGAAGTCAGCCAGTCCTTCAGCACTGACAGGAGCTCACTGCAATTCAATCCTCCTGAGCTAGACATGTTTAGAGAATGGATGACAACAAGAAGTACAAAGAACAGCTGTTGGGAAGGCAAACATGGAGTGAGACAAAGGGGGATGAAGGAAATACATCCTCTAGTTGAGGCGAAGCACATCAAAGAGGCTGAAGGAACAGTTAGGTTGGAGGGATGGGAGAGCATGTTTCCAGCTTGTGCTCAGCCACCATATATCAATCTGGATGAGTCTGGAGCTTCCCACAAAAAGAATCAGAGTCATTTCCAGAATTAAGTTCACAGCTAAAGATGATAACTGAGGATATTCTTAGGTTCATCTTCTTATAATTCAAAACTAGAAAGTACTTCTTAGCCTCTCACTAGTGATAACCAGTGTTCATTTTGACTACATACATCTTACCTGGATATTTATGACTTTTAATTAACTGGTTGGAGACCTTTAATCTCTTATTACCAAGGAATAAATATGAATTAATGAATGTCAAAAGAGGCTGTACCAATTATACTGAAAGGAGGAATTACAAAGGTCAAAAGCAGAAAAAAAGTAGATTGCTTTTCTCTGCAAAGCCTGTGGGTGGTTCTACTGCAGGTGAAACTAATTCTCAACCCCTTATTTCTAGTTTGCCCAGCACAATGGAAACTCCTTCAGTTCGCTTCCGTCAGTGAGAGGGAGAATCACAGCACTCCAGTTGAAGTGCCTAGCATCTGTCAACAATAATCATTGCAATGTTTCCTTCCCCTCAGCTTCAACCAGAAATCATCAGGGAGAGGGGCAGGTGGTTAGGAGGAACACATCTGACTGGCTGGCTGGGATCCCTCTAAGTGTGTAAGTAGGGACTGGAAAGGGAATGGAGTCTAAGAAAGTGGGCCCACTTTTCCCCTGCCCCCAGTGGCACAGCTGTATTCTCATAAAACTCTGTGTCCCTGCCCCAATTAAATCTTTTTGCCTTTCAAGATCCTTTCTATTCTTTCCCTTCTAACAGTCAAACCCTCTATTTTTATTTTTATTTTTGCCGGAGCTGAGGATCAAACCCAGGGCCCTGTGCTTGCTAGGCAAGCATTCTACCACTGAGCTAAATCCCCAGCCAGTCAAACCCTCTTTAAGGCAAGGTAATTCCCCCTTTTTCCACCAACTGTGACTTCCTTCACCCTCTTCTGCCAGATAAATGGAGTCCTCTTTTGAGTTACCAAAATTCCCATCTGCCTTTCAAGTGAAGACTACTAACAAAACTATTATCCAACCTTCTTGCATGCTGAGCTTTTAGTTAATGGAAAATCCACCTTTGCTTCAGCAATTCTGTTCAGGCAGGCCATTCTCATTACGATGTGCCCTCTAAACTATTAGCAAAGCAAAGAAGAAACAGTCTAGCACCACAGTCTTGCATTTTGCACTGGAAATAAGCAAAGGTACCTAAATGCCTCTCTGAGAACCTAACCACTTGGGTTAGAGTCAAGGAGAAACATAACTCAACCCTTCTTCCAGGCTGGAGTGTGATTAGAACACCCTTACCTACCAAAGAAAATCGCATTTCATTTCCAGGTCCACTCTGTCCCTCTAGGTCCTTTGTATAGTCTTGTAGATAAGAATAGAAATTCATTGTGATTGTCTCCATGTTGAATCCCTTCTAAGTGATCCAGTTTCTTCTATTAGAATGGGTCGAAGGCCAGTATCTAGTCCCATGGGGCCTCTCTTGGATTCATTTTCCCAGTAACAAAGATCTGGGAACACATAGGACATGTTCTGCTTGTGAGATGATGCTGGGAATTCCCATGGGACATCTGAAGAGGTGAGACTCAGAAAGAGTAGACGAGAAACAAGAGAAGATTGTAGTGGACTAGGTGGCAAGCCTCTGTGGTAGTGGGGAACACTGAAAGATAAGAATAGTCTTATGTAGTAAGGTGAGAAAGTAATGCAGGCTAGGCATTAACTTGAGTACCAATTTCAGCATAGGGCAATTGGGTGGTGAGGGGTTCCATTTGGGAGAAATGTTTGTTTGGTTAGGGAGAGTTTATTTGTGTGCAATATCCTGGCATGTAATTTTGAACGGTGCAAAGGAGGATAGTCCAAATTATCTGGTATATAGATCTGAGAGGTCAGCATGAACTACTGTGTATCTAATTCCCACTAATGTTATTACTGCCATGCAAACAGAGGCCATTCAAATAAGGGCAGTTATAGCTGATCAAAATTCAGTCCTGGGGGAAGGCCTGTGCTTCAGGGTGCTGGGCTACAAGCCTGTTGTGTTCCTTGCAGCACTCCATTAATAGCAGTTTAGGATTCCTGTACCAGACTTCTGCAAATTTCCCAATGAGGACCTGCTCCATTTTATGGATGGCAAACTTCTGCTGTGGGCACACTGAGTCTAGCCCTGCAGGGCAGCTCTGTCTCAGTGTAGAAGAGGACTTCCATTCATCCCAACTAGGAACCAAGAAAGGCAAGTGTTCTACAGCAAAGCTCATCTGATGAAAATCTTGTCCCAGGGAAGAGGGTCCATTCATTCAGCAGCTTTTTGTCACTGGGTGCCACATGTAGTGCAGAACAGGCTTTAATTTAACCACGTGGAAAATGCCAGAAGGGATAAAAGTATTGTCACTTGGAATTTGGACTAGCTCTCCTACAACAGAAAGGGCTGAGTACATGTGAACCAGCAGCTTCAGCCACATCCAGTGACCTAGTACAGCCCAAGACTGGTGCTGATACACAGTTAAGCTAGCACTGGTGACACCAAGTAGGAATGGTTTCATTAAGGAAAACTGTAGTTCTTTTATCTGTTCCTCTGCATTACACACTAGGCCCTTCTCTTAGGCCCCCAGCCTCAGAGTTCTTCCTCAAAGCCCTTGCCAGAGTGGAAAGAAGCCACGCTCTCCCCAGTAAGAAAACAACTGGGTTGTCCTAGTCATCGGTATACTCTTACTAATACCACCAGACCCTTTCATTAAAGATACTTCTAAGCCTCCCCCATTCATTGTCTCTCAGGGTGATTGCCTTCAGCATTCATTTAGAGCATTGGTGCACAGTTCATGTGTCCATGCAGATGCATATAATACTTACTTCTCACTATTCTTGAATCCTTTTCAGCCAGCCATTCCCTGCCTTTCTCCCCTTCATACTCACAGCTACCCTGTAACCTCAGGAAGGAATCCCCACTCCTGTTGCCTTGTTCCGTAACAGCTTTCTCTATGGATATGTTGACGATCTCAGTTTTTAATTTCCCTCTCTGAGTGTCTTATTTTTTCAAGAAAGCTTAAAATTGTTCTTTCTCTTCTCATCCACAAATCCTTGGTGTCCTCATTTGCTTCCTGTCAATCCCGAATGACTCAGATCTATCAAACACATCTAGAAAAGAAATAACTGTGAAAGTGACAAAGGAGGAAACCCCAAAAGAAGCGAGTGTAAAAAAGGAACACCTTAAAGCTCAAGTCTGTAGTTGGAGTTTTCCTGCCTGGCCCACAGTCAGGACAAATCTCTCTCACCCGCCAGGCCCATAGATGCTCAGACCCAACCAAGTAAACACACAGAAACTTATATAGCTTACAAACTATATGGCCGTGGCAGGCTTCTTGTTATCTACTTCTTCTATCTTAAATTAACCCATTTCTGTTAGTCTATACTTTGACACATGGCTTGTGGCTTACCAGTGTCTTTACATGTTGCTTCTCATGGCAGTGGCTGGCGGTATCTGTCCCCTCAGCCTTCTACTTCCCAGAATTCTCTTCTCTCTTGTCCCACCTATACTTCCTGCCTGGCCACTGGCCAAACAGAATTTTATTTACACAGAGTGATATCCACAGCACAAGTCCACATTCATTCTCCATCATTTGTTCTTCCTCAATGCTTCATTTTCCACTTTCTACAGAACTAACTTCAGGTCTGTGCAGATCCCCAGCTCATCACCTGCTCAGTGACTCTGAATCGATGCTCATGCTTATGGCCGTTAGAAGATTTCGTGAAACTGAGCAGATTTGTGACATTTGCCTTAAAAAGAAAAAAAAAGTCTTAACCACTCCCTTCCTGTAGTCATCCCCTCAGTTCTAAGGCACACTATCATGAATAGTTATATGAAAGCTGCAGTGATTTCTGTATCACAGAACAGGACCCTGGGAAGTATAACTGACTGACTTGGGAGAGATGCTCTCATTGAGTTAAGGTTTTCCTGAGTGGTATGTTGAGCCATTGCAGAGTTGTAATTCACATAAGGTCAAAGTGATTCCAAGGCCTAAGACTTAGTTACTTCAACACAGCACATGAAACACCCTCTGCCCCACAGTTCCCAATTCCACCTGTCTCCAACCTTTGAGGGTAGAGTCGATCCTAAGTCATGTCTTTCTGCTTATATAACCCCAATCTTCTAAAAGAAACATTACCTTATTTATGTCAACTGCTGTTCTATTTGCCCCAAACTTCTACAAAGAAACATTATCTTATTTATGTCATCTGCTGTTCTATTTGCAACATTGCTGTTTCCCTTTGATTGACCTCATTTCTGTAATCTTATCCTTCCCACTGGCTGTCTTCCACTAACTCTTTACCATTGGTGTGTTCTGACACATCCGCTACAGTTTCTGCATCTTGTTCTGACCCACTTGCCATCTGACTGCCTCCAGCGCCCGGTTCCTCCTTTACAGATCTCCTGTTTCTGCCACTGCAGTCTTTCCCTCCATATGCCTCATCCTCTCTATTAGAACCTCCTCTTCTCTCTGAACATTGAGGATCGGAGACACAATTCCTAGGATCCTATTTCCCCTCCCTCTATTTCTTTCTGAAAATACTCACTCTCCCTGGATTAGGTCATGAAATTGCTCATCTGAATTAACTATACCTGGAAGTTTAATATGTCACGGGTCAGATTTCCCATCTGTGTCCTCATCTCAAATATCTCATTCGCTACTAGACACTTATGTTTATGTATCATTAGATTGCTCAAATATGGCAAAGGTGATGAAAAAAGAAAGGCCCATCCCATTATCCCCTCACACACCTGAATCCTGCAGCCCAACTGATGGAATCCCTCCCAGATTATTCACTCCCCAGAATGCTTTGAGAGTCATCATTTGTTTCCCTATTATCTACCCTCAAAAACAGTTACTAGTTAACTTCTCCCTGATGTATCTCTTTCTATTATCTAAGGGTCTCCACTTTTTTCAGGACTTTTGATGTTTAGCAGATTATAAGGTGCAAATGTGTCTTACCTGCTCATCTTTGCAATTGGGCATTTTTTTTCCCACTTCCTGAAAGAATGTAAACCTAGGAAGGCATCATCCTTCTTTAGCTGGTCCTTCTTTCTCCTTCAAGATTTAGCTGTCTTCAACTCCTTCAAGATGCTTTTTCAGACCCTTTCAGGGATTTAGCTATGTGATGCTACAGCCATGTTTTAGTGCCTGTATTGCCCAGGCTGTCTTTAGACCCCTAGGCTCAAGTAAATCTCCTGTTTCAATCCTCTAATTAGCTGGAGCTGTATCTGTGGTCCCCATTGTCACCAAGGTGTTCCAGTGAATACTCTTTTAAAGACCCTATTTGGTATGATGAGTTCAGCAGATGACCTTTTATTTGCATAAATACTAAAATATTTATAGCTAAAACAGAGACAGACAGAAATAAAGAGAGAAAAGCAAACCTAAGAAAAGATAAATTGGTGCTTTTTGAAATTTCCTTTGTGGCTTCATGTCTGCCAGCTTCTTCTTTCGAAGTTAGCAGTCCATATCGACCAAGGAGACTGCCCTACTTCCCAGCTTGTCCTCAATGGATTAAGATTTACCATGCACAAAGTACTTGATCTCCCCAGTAACAAAAATGTGAAAAAGACAGAAGAACTTGAGTACACAGGCAGAGGAAGCAGAGTGTAACTCACAGGAGACCGTAAAGAGATCAGCCCAGAGATGAAGCCAAAGCCTTCCATGCCTGTCACATGTCGTTCCGCATCCTCATTCCACTCATGGTGCTATTTACCTGACAGCCCCTCAGAGCTCTTTGGGGCACTGTGAGCTCTCAAATAAATATGTATTTCATTTTGTGTGCTTATCTTGAAACTTCATTTTGATTACCCAGTAGACATTAACAATATCTTCCCAGCTGTTACTTTCCATTATGTCTTGCATCTGAGGTTTTGGCTCTTTATAAAAATGCATCTTTGACCTAAAGGTGGTAGGAGTGCTCTAACAATTTTGATGATAGGCAGGAGTAATTCTGCTTAGATGGGGATTGTCATGGGTACCTTACTCAAAACTACCATCCTCTGTGATTTCCATGCATGAACACACATTGTGTTTAAGATTGTCATGATTCGCAGCCTTAAAATGTTGGAGATAAACACCATGTAGCTTTGATGAGAATCTCCAAAGACACAGTTTTTACCCCATAAAAGAAAGTGATTATCAACTAATTAATGTTTCAGATCTCAAATAACTAACACTTTATTTAAGCCAACAAATTTGACAAGCTTCTCTATCAAATATAAATACATGCAAGTACAGAGAAAACTACATGGCCACACCATCATGTGTATAACTAGCAAGATGATGTCCTTTATGAATTCAGTTGCTATCACAAAGCTTTTCTTCTCAGACATCCAAAAACAATTTTGGATCTGATTAGTCCGTATTTTCCAAACCGTTCTGGTCTTAAGAAACCCCAAGAACTATTTGAAGAAAACCAGTAATTTTATTGGACTTCTTTCTCCTAACAAGAATGTATTTCTAAAACACAGAAGTCTGTCTGAGAATACCATCACCCTATTTTGCAGCAGATAGAAATATATCCTGTGAGTTTTTGCAGAAACTTGAGAGAAAATCAATGGTGACTTTGACAAGAACAATGCCACTTCCTCTTGAATAGGTCACCTAGCTTCTACTAACCTATTCTCCCAAGATAGTTTATAAAATCAGGGCAGTCACCCTTGAGCTTACTTCATATTCTTATTACCAGCTACACATGTTAAAACCTAGAGCCAAGAAGAGGCTATTGCTCAATGGCCAATTTCATGAATAAGAAACATTCCATCCATCTGGTACACATAGCAGCTGCCCTATTCTCTACTTTGACTTGACCCTTAAATTTCAATCAGAAAATGGAAATCACTCATACCAGATTATTGCTTGAGAATATCAACTTTTAAACCCAGTTAATGATGCACTTGCTGTATGCATGTGTGTGTGTGTGTGTGTGTGTGTGTGTGAGAGAGAGAGAGAGAGAGAGAAAGAGAGAGAGAGAGAGAGAGAGAGAGAGACCATGACCATGTTGAGAGAATGAAAGCTCTTCTATTGTTGAGTTATATATCCACTTGTTTTTCCTTCTGTTAGAAGAATGAACTTTGAAGATTACTCTCCCCAGTCCCCTCCTAAGAATTTCCAGATTCAGAGACAACAAATAAATGAGACTGTGCTTTATATCACAAACAATCTGCTAATGAACTGCAAAGGCAGAGCAAAATCACACTCACTTGATACAGCTAGCACACTCAAACTGTCACATGTTTCTAAAGTAAACAACAACAATTTCTCAAGCAAAAACTGGCAGCCCAGTTGACCATGCGTTTGTAGTTACTCCTGACTTGACTCAGAGCTGGCATGGCCATCCATGTGAGCTAATTGGCTTTTTGGTGTGAGGATGCAAAGGCTAAGATTTCTGACAGTTATATTCTGCATTCTCACAACAGTGACAGTGATGCTTCCCCTCTTGGTGTTTACATTTTTAAAAAGTATCCAAACCCTTGAGAAAGGCAGCACAGAGCTGACAAAAGGCCCCCCCTCTTCTCTAAGAGATATGTTTGTAAAGCACATGGAGGAATCTTACAAGTTTTTCCTTAGTAATAGACCAACGACATTCTTGAATCCTGATGTCTCAGCTAACTAGCTTTGAATTTTTGTGCCCTTGAGCACAATGCTTAAGTCTCTGAACTGCAATTTCATCATGTGGGAAATGCAGGTGATGATGCTAAAAGGGGTCACTGTGATATCAATGATGCTTTTCAGACCTCGGAATAAACCTCAATGCTGCCGAGTTCATCCTCTGAGGCAAAATGGTTTTTGTTGGTATTATAATTATCCACTTCATTTCAAGAAATGTGTGTTTAAAAAATCTGAAGAAGTGATCTTGTAGTGTCCAGTCAGTACATCTATAATACAACCTCCACACCTAAGGCTTGAGGGCCATTGTGCAAGAGGGGATGGAAACACTGTAAGAGTCAGAGGACCAGGATGCCTCCTGTGAGACAGTATCTTCTAGACAGGAAATCCCAACAATATGGTGGCCTAAATAAGGCCTGCACAGTGATATTAATCAGCATGCTGATGTAGTCAGGGAAATGTCACAACTCCCCATTTTTATTTATTTACTTATTTTGTTAAGAAATTTTTTAGCTTGGCATTGGTGGCACATGCCTTTAATCCCAGCACTCTGAGTTTAAGGCCAGCCTGGTCTCCAAAGCGAGTTCCAGGAAAGGCACAAAGCTACACAGAGAAACCCTGTCTCAAAAAACCAAAAAGAAAAAAAAAAGAAAAAAAATTTTATCCATTTTACATACCCATCGCAGATCTCACTCTTCCTTCCTTCTTCCCCTTCCAGCCTCTCCCCCACACAACTCAACCCCAATTCCCTCCTACAAGAAGGTAAGGCCTCCCATGGGGAGTCAGCAGAGCCTGGTACATTCAGTAGGGGCAGGTCCAAGCCCCTGCCCCTGCCTCAATGCTGTGCAAAGTGTCCCACCATAGGTAGTGGACTCCAAAACGCCACCTCACGCACCAGGGATGGATGGATCCTGATGCTACTGTCAGGGGGCCTCTTAAGCAGATCCAACTACACAACTGTCTCCCTTATGCAGAGAGAGGGCCCAGTCCAGTCTGGTGGAAGCTCCACAGGCATTGATCTAAATTTAATGAGTTCCCACTAGTTTGGTTTGGTTGTCCATGAGACACAACCAGGCCCTAAGAACCCCCACCCATTGCTGCCCCAGTTGCCAGCCAACAGGGAAGACTCCTGCAGTCAGGTCCCCCCACAACCCCCCCCATCAGAATCTGCAATGTACAAGATCCATGCCCTACCCTAAACCTACCTATTCCCCTGCGACCCCAGTGGCTTCCTGAGACACAGAATCCGCCAGCTCTTATTAGACCAAGAGCAGCCTCCTGAGATGCAACTCCTCATTTTTAGATGAAGAGCTATAGGTAATCAGTGAGTGCTAAGAAAGGGAATATAGTTCCTCCAGGGAAGAGCCTTGTAGTCGATTACCCAATCTCAAATGGTCAGCTCTAAACACATGTACATATGAACAACACTAAATGGGCTGTATATTCATACATATATGTGTATACCTATGTAAAAATAATTTAAGAAATACAAATTTGAGAGGAAGGAGACAGGAGGAATTGGAGGAATAAAAGAGAGGGGTATAAATGATGTAAATACAGTACTCATTTAAGAAATTCTCAAAAAAATACATCAGAAATTCTAATAGTACAGAAACCTGAGTGTATTTGGACCATGTTAATTGGAAAGCATGAATATATCGTGGTTGTGACGTTATGGTTATCTTTTAAATTTCAAAACAGAAACTGGAATGAATGGATTTGCAGCCTAAATCTATAGCTTTAAAAGATCTTTGAAGGTTTTATTGACTTTAAAAGGAGAAAAAAGAAGAGGCAATATTTGAGATCCAGGATGAAAGCTCAGAGCATCAGGAGTGGGTAAGCAGAGGTCAGGATTAGCTTCTGTGGGAGTATTGATGTCTGTGATTGTTCACCACAGCAGCAAAGCTGCCTCTGTAAGAACCCACATCATGTCCTTAATCCTCAACAGAAACTTCATTTCTGACAGCAGGAGAAAGTATGCATGTTTTCGTATTGGGCTCACTCTGGCTTGCTCTCTCTTCTCTGCCTCTGTTATTTCCAATGACAACACAAAATGTGCATATTGGCTGCTTCTTAGCAAACCTGCATCATTGTGGCAACAGGTAATAAGTAATAGTGGCTACAGAAAGCCCGGATTCTTAAACATACAGAACCATATAACTGAATGGGGGGTGGGGGTCACAGAAACTTTGGTAACTGTTAAAGGTTTATAAACAAGAAAAAAAGAAAAAAACTCCAAGTTAAATAAGCAGTGAATGGAAGGTGCTCTTGGAAACTCTCATGCCTCAACATGCTTGCCTCTGTTGCAACCTTGTCTCTGAACACACGTGTACCATGACCTTGCCATCACGCCATTCAGAATCAGAACACTATCTGAAACATCTTGACTAATATTCAAGACTTTCATATGTTATGGATTACAGGGTCTTTATTGTGCAAAGTTGCTCACTCTTACTGAAACAGTTATAAAAACAACATTAAATATTTTCTTATCATTTCTCAGCATATTAAGTATCAAATTATTCTATCATATGATGATATTGTAAAATGTTTGGTTTTAAAAAATCTTGTCTGGGGCTCAGTGGATAAGAACACTTGGTGCTCTCTCAGAGGACCTTGGATTCACTACTCCGTGCCCACATTTTGGCTAACAAACATTTATAATTCCATTTCTGGGGAATCTTGAGGCCTTCCTCTGGCCTCCTCAGGCACCAGGGACACACATGGTATACATACATACATGCATACAGGTAAAACATGCATACACATAAAATAAATCTAAAATAATCGTTGCTTACTTTCTGACAGTCTGTTAAATCACTTTACAAGTAGCCTGATGATGAGTTTAATCCTCAGATCCCAGAGTGGGAGAAGAAAACTAATTCTTGACATTTGTTCTCTGCACTCCATGAGCATGCTGTGGCATGCGTGTGCTTGTACATACATACATCACACAATCATAATTAATGATAAGGATTAATAATAAATAAAACCAATAATATTTTTCTAGAGACAGGGACTTACTATTTAGCTCCAGATGGCTTAGAACTCACCAGGTTGGCCGATAACTCATAGGGATCCACTGTTCTCTGCCTCATAAATGCTGGAATTAAAGGCTTGTACCACCAAACTCAGCCCTGTCTGGTGAATTTTTGTTTTGAATTAGAACAAAATTATCAATGAGATCTAAAATAGGCTGAGACATATTTCTTTCATTTTTGTACTACATATTTATGTGAAATATGTTCACAGCATTGATAACAATAAAATCAAAATATTATTCAACCAGGAAAAATTGTTAAACATTTTCTATATCTTATAACATCAATATTCATCCTGGATTTAATTCTTTATGTAAAAATAAACAAACATTCATTACTATGCAAGCATCTTTAATAAATGGATTTGTATCTTCAATAAATGGAGAAATTGTATATACATCAAATAATTGTCTTGTAATACATTTCCTCATGATGTATTATCAGGAAATGTTGGATCTGTACATCTGTTATATAAAGCTATATTCCTGGGGTTTTGGAAACATTTCTCAGATGAAAGAGTCATGAGTGGAGAAAGATTAAAAGGCTTCACCAGACAGGAGAAGGAAACTCTCTTCTGTGTGCATTCAGTGGAGTGTCTCTTGTGGGCCCCATAACAGCACTGGGAGGCAGATGTCACTGTCACCCCTGCTAGATATCCAAGGAAGGAAACAGTGGCAGTTGAAAAAACTCATCTGAAGTGATGCTCAGAAGCAGCAGGCCCTGGCAGCATGGCTCCCAGGCACTTAACAGGACACATAGAACTCAGCAAGAGATAAAGACCACAGCTAATTCAGCCCAGCATTGATTTCTAAATTCCACCGTGTAATAATAGTAAATCAATTTAATAGAGGAGATAACTAAGGATGAGTAAGTTAAATTAACTATCCCTAGTCTCAGAGTTCTTTTCAAATGAAGGCCAGATGAAGCCTGAGTTTGCCTAATTTTTATTTTGTTTCTAAACAAACAAAAACCCTCTTGGTCTTTGTCCCATTGGTTTCAAATGGTGTGGTAATGACTCTACATTCCAAATCACTTCAGAAACTGCATTTCACCCCAAATGACAGATTGGCTTACTTTTACAAATAGAGTTTTGAGAGCATAGCACTTAAACACCAACACCAGACATGCATTTAAATAATAAATGCAGGTATGACAATTGCTCAAGTAATGCTTAATCAAACTTGTTGAATTTGGATAAGAATATCAAGGTAAGAAACAGTTTGGAATAGGCATTTTGAAATACCTACTTTAAAAGGCTACTAATTAACAAAAAACTTTTAAATTTACTCCAGTCTAATAAAAATGCAGCTAGTGCAACATTAAAATCCATGAAGAAATTAACAGAGCATTTTAAAGCATTTTTTAGGTGTAGAATAAGCTGGTAAAATAATCTCAACCAGAGATCACTACTGGTGAATGAAATTTTCTTTCAGAGATTCCAAACTGATAAACCAATGTTACCATAACACTACATGAAGTAAGAGAAAATAAAAGTAAAACAGATTCTAGTGTGTTGGGTATCATCCAGTGTTCACTATGAAGAATGAACCTACCATCTCTGCTAGGGCTCAGATGAGAAGTAGAATAATAACAACAACAACAAAAAAGAACCTTCCCTACACAGTCTCATGAACTTTCCCTGATACACAATTGCTGACAAGATAGCAGGTCTCCCCCAATCAGCTTTGAGATATACAAGGATCACTTGGCTTAATTTGGGGGTACACAGTAGTAACACAAGATGATAGCCAAACCTCTTTCCAATACCTTACAAAATTATTTGCTATGAAACAATTGTTGGTACAGTTGAAGCAATCGCAATTTACAATGAACACCAACAATGCCTTTATGTCATGGTCTGATTCAGGAGTCAATATAGTCAGGTCTTTAATCAACAAATATTGCTGAAAACCTAGAATAGTTAAGAATATCATTTTTAGAAAAAGGTTGTGTTTTCCCTAAATAAGCATAAAGCTTAGTAGGAAGCACTCATTTCTTTGTTTATATCTGAACCCTGATCACTGTTGGTGTCTGAAAGCCATAAATTTAACCCTTTATCTTTAGTTTCAAGCAGTAAAGACAATGCATGGGACCCTCAGATCTATTCCTAAATCTACAAAGAAAAGCCAAGCTTCTTCCTGTCAGGTCTAGGAGCCACCCAGACCACATGGACTCTGAGGAGGGAGTCAGAGGGCACTCAGGTAGGGATAGATGATTTTTCTGTCCAAGTCACTGAAGAGGGTCAGATTTTCTCAGGAGCAATCCAGGGATGGTGTCTGCTTGATTCTGGCCCCCTATTCATGAATATCCTCTGGACTTTGAGGAGACAGTTTTATATTGTAACACACGCCAACTCTATTCCTTTGTTGACCATGCAAGCATGCCTCCAGGAAGCCTAGACAAGTCTCCTTTGCCTCTTCAGGAAAAGTTGAAACACTCAAGAAGCCTAATTCAAATATTTTAGTATTTATCCAAAGTTTTCACAGAATTCAGCACTGTGATATATTTGAGGGCATCAGGGAAATGTTCAGTTACTCAGCTCTTGGGAGTTCATGAGCAGATCTGGTTCACCAATAAGGGGTTGTAAGCAGTAGCCAAAGGACTACCTCCAAACCCTTGTATCTCTGATCTAAGCCTCTGAGTACACAGCCATAGATAGAGTCAAGGCTAATAGGGGAGAACCAAGATCTTTCTAGAATCAAGGAGTTCATCAAAGCAATGTACTATGACCCTTACAGGAAACAGGTGGCTTTTACTAGTACTTCATATGACACATGGACATACTTCCCCATAGAACAACCAAATTTATAAGGAATCCACTAAGTCCCTTTACAATGCCTAACTCCAAACAAATTAAAGATAGAGAGAAGGATGATGTATTCAGCCATAAGGGATGAAACTGTGTTGTTTATTGGAAAATTAATGCAACTGGGAATCACACTAATCAAAATAAGCCAGATAAGGAGTGTCAACTCCCACATATGTCCTCTTATTTGTGGGCTCCAGAATTCTTTATAGAGGTATAAAGCAGCATACATGTACATAATTTACATAAACATATGAAAGCAGCAGGGAGAGTTGGGGAAGGAAGGAGACAGTGGTGGCAGTGCAAGAGGGATGGGGAGGGATGACTAAGGAGTGGAACAAGGGAGGGTGACTTTGGTCAGTATATATGGCATACATTAAATAAATAGTCTGTGTTAAAACTCAGTATTATTTTTAATGACCACATACCTATAAAAAGAGCTGTTAAACGGTTGCATGTAGATTTCAGAAAGAAGCTAAGAAACAACCAAGAAAAGTCAACATGCTTACCTAGAAGATAGACCCCTGTGCGCCTTTACTGAAGATGAATGAGCTAAGGAAGGACAAGGTTAGAGGAAAGTTCATGATCATGAGAAGTATGTCTGATAATCCCTAACTGTGGTTACACTGAACACATTTTATAGAATTAATATGAAAGCTGGACTCTATAAATTGGCCTGATTATCAACACACAGATATTCCCTGATTATATCAATTATCAATACAACTGAGTAACAAAATGTATATTTTATTCTTTTCTAAATACTTATAAAACATTATTTGTAATGTGTATATAGAGCAAGTTTAGAATACATATATCAATTAGAATATACATTGACAGAACAAATTTATGAATAATTGCACAATTTTTTCATATGTTTATAAATCTTTAGAAGAAATAAATCTCTCAATATGAAAAATTACCACAGAAAGCATTTCAAAATCTGATACTTTGCCTATAAATTGATGAAACAGATATTTTGCTCAGATGTTTAAGCAAAGAGTTGTATTATAGATATATATCTAGCATTTACATATGCTCAGTTAATATCCATATCTCACATACCAGAAATCTAAAATTGATCCAGGAAGAAAATGAACAGAAGGGGTTGTTTTGAAATTTGTTTAAACTGCCCGTTACTTTTACCTACCATATGACTTTACTTTCTAGAATTAAACACCTCAGAACAACTTGCATATGACTTACATGGATTTTCCCACTACAGATCCACAGAGCATTCCTCTTAATCCTGAGGGTATCGCTATTCCAAATCACAGAAGTCTTCATTTACTGAAGTTATCATGATTTTTGAAGACTTGAGAATACCTTGTTATGATTTGTGTGTGGTTTGAAAGAGCCTGACAAGCTCATGGCGATTAAATGGTTGGCTTTTGAGGTAGCACAGTTGAAAATGGTGGTACTTTGAGAAATGGAAAGGTAGTTCACCTGGGGATCTGTGGCAGGTCATTACAAATGACCAAGTCCAGTCCTACCCAGCTCCCTCTGCCTCTCTTCTGCCACCTTACATGCTTCAGTTGCTATTCACCATGTCATCCTCAGGAAAAATGAGACCATACAAGTGCTACACACTCAGCTTTCCAAAACTGGGTGGGGGCCGGGGGAGGGGGAGACAAACTCTCTCTCCTTCCAAAGTTAGCGTCTTTGGGTATTTTTTGGCATAATGCAAAGACACGTACATGTTGTAACTTGTTAGTTTCCTCTTTCTGTATCATCAACTTTTCTTGCCTCTGTAAAATTTGTCTACATCTGAATTTATGAAAACCAATATTTATTTATATTTAGTGCTCTAAGCTGCCTAAAGGCAAAAACATTATCTTTAGGCTGGATCAGTAAACACTGGTGAACAATCAAAGTAGTAAAGATGGGCAAGGAATTTCAGACATCTAGGAGCTCCCACTTTAACTTTGAACCACTTTAACTTTGAAGATGGATTATTTTGTCAAAGGGAAATCCACCTTACATTTGGCAGTATCATCATGCAACCACAAGAATGAATCTCAAATTATCCCATAATTTTAAAAATTTAGATTCAGGGAAAAATCTGTAAATAATATTGTAGCAGAGGAATTCCACAAATATAACCAAGGCATACTATGGTCCTCTTCTCTCTTTAAAGCCCAAAAGGAGGAGGAGGAGAGTGTGGGAAATACAGTCATTACTGTCTTAAAAGTGAATAGAATCGACATGAAGTACTAAAAGCCGGCAATGGGTGTTAGACTGTTGCTTCCTGGTTCTGAGATGAATTCTCTTCTTACATTCCAGGCATTAAAACTGTATCAAACTTAAATTGATTCTCCTTGAACAAAATAATAAGTAGCTCTCCTTCTATAAAATCTTTAAATTCATCTTTCACCTTCACGTAGATTAATGTTCTTATGAAAGGGTCTCAACTTTGCAGTGTGTTGATGTTTAATTCACCTTAGAAACGTTAAGTATAAATATTTAAACAGCAAGAGAAAGCAAGGAAAAGCTCATAGCATCTGGAAGTGTGGTATGACACATTTAGTTTTACCACGCAGGAGAAAATGAAACTTTTCTTCCTAAAGAATTTCATGGTAATTTACCATAAAATAAAATTTACAGTTTGCCAACACAGTAAAAATTCCATACAAATATAGGTCATGGTACTCAGCCTCTAGATATATCCCTTGATAACGGTATTTTGGAGCATTCAATTGTCTTCAACTCGGCTTTGGAATGTCAGTCTATGCTGGCAAGACACTTTAAATAACCTGACAACTAAGACAGTCTGGTCGTATTACTTTGCTGGGCACCAACCACAGGAGCATTTATTGCATCACGTGTGTAACTATCACTTCTTCATCAGTGGTCCTGCCCTGAGATGGTTTTCAACAATTTCCTAAAGTGAATAAGGGGAAAAAAAACTAACAAGAGATTCCTAATAAGTTTCCCATGTAAGAGCAAAATCATCCCATTCATCTGTACCGTATCCAATATTCTCAGCTCAGGATGAGAGGCTGATTCAGCCTCCCCTGATGGATGACCCACCCTGGACTTCATAAACTTTCCTTTCTTAGATTACTGGCTCATGGCCATTCACTGCCAAATGGATTTCAATTAACTCACTAGAGGGGGGGAAGTATCAGTTTGACAAAGGAAAGATCAATTAGTCAAGAATTGTAAGTAACTGTTAAGTACTAATCTGTATGCTAGGCATGCTAAAGGAGTTTTTAAAAAAAAATACATAATATACCCTACCTCCCTCCAAGAGCCTATGGCCTAACAAAGAATAAGCATGGTACCAAAAATAAATTGAAAGCTAAAGAATTGGACACACAGGAAGAGTTAGACAAATTCAAGGAGTGTAATAGTCAAAGTACTTGACAGTCACAGTCCCCAGAGCATCAGGACTTCCCCTAACCCTCCTCCTTGCTTTCCAGTACTATATATTCTGCAGCACCCTAAGTTGTTTATCTTAGAGGACATCTGGAGTTTTCATACCCACTTATTGATATTATTTCTCATATCTAAAAATCTGAGCACCTAAGATCCAAAGAGACTTGTGTGTGTTTAATTCTGACAGCGGCTTTATCACTTAATATTTTTCTTTAGAAGTTTCAACTCATAAATTTTGAAGAATAAACACTGAATCAACTTTCGAGTAAGTCATAGGAGAAAGAAGAATGCCTTGGTTGCTATCTGCAGACAATACCTCTTAACTGACATTAAAAACTAATGAGCAATATCATCCAATCTGACATCAGCCACAATGAATTCAGATGCAGGGAAGACATATTATACTCATTCTAAAATGTGGGAAAGGAATCTCATTCCAAGAAGAGAAAATGCCTATCACACCTTATAAATCCTTTTCTCCAGCCTCAAAGGGAGTGTGAGTCAAATTTGATTTATAATGTAGGTGTGTGTATGTAACTCTCCCCAGGGATATGTTTGTGTTGAAGACAATAGCATTGCTCCTCAGAACACTGTCAGCATAGTACCAGCGTAACTGCATAATTACAAAACCTCAGGGCATTGTTTCAATCAGATAGTGGGGATCTAGAATGTCAAGAGACTTTCTCCAAAATTAGTTGAATCAAAATAAAGGGCTTTAGCTTCTCGAAAAGTAAATCACCTCATATAGTACAAGTACATGTTAGTGTGTGTAAGAAAATGTCTACATGTAGGTATTCATGCATGTTCATAAAATTTTAATTGTCATGAAATTTCACTTATAATAATTTAGCCAAGACAGATGGTTTAAATCAATGGTTCTATTTTAAGCAATAGTGTCAAATTCAAAAATAAAAACAAACATTATTTTGTGTTACCACATGTATATGATAGATTCTAGAAGAGTAACTCAATTTTAGTGAACTTTTATCATGACCACAAAGAAGATATTTCACTGTGGTCATCATGGCCTTTGTTATCCTATTCCTTGAATGATCGATTGTGAATATGGTTAGAACTTCTCCAGTCAATCCTCCAGTTAAATTTTGTTCCTTTGCAGGAAAAGGGAAAAGATACTTCTGTGCAAACACACAGATACTTTAAGAGGATTTGTCTGGCAGGGATCCTGTAATCTGAGGCCAACATGTACTAAAATGTTCCCACAGAGTTAATTTCACAGGGACAATATTAATCTTATGTTCACACAAGGCAAGACCAACTGAAGATAGGTGACATTTGGGGGATATGGAACAAATTTTTGCCAAAAGATCTAGTTCTGGCTTGGAAAAACCAGAACAGATACAAATCAAGATATGTAGGCCAACTTCTTTTTACAAAGGGGACTTCATAAAAATGGCTGAACTGGCCAATTTTCTACGGACCTTATGAATCCCTTCTCTAATAAGTTCCATTTAGATATGTGTCTGCATGCACCATTCCTTCTTACCTCCTCTATTTTAGAGTGATTACAATTAGATCATATGTTACCATGTAAGAACAAAGCCCTATACCCAGAAGTATTCCACTATGTTTAGATGAGTAAAATGCAAAGATAGCTCTCGTACTAATGTGAAATTCACACATGGTGAATGTCTAACCTATCTTTTCATAAAGTCTGACAGAGGAAAAATTGAGATGCCTAAATGGAAATTTGTGTACCACTCTTCTTTCAGTAGAAATCATCTAGATGAGCAGGACGGGCATACTTGGGCATGTATTCTTTTCTAATCTTCAAAGATCACTGACATGTCAGTATCATGTTTCCTGAGTACACAACATGTATCAGAAGATTTGGACTGTGGTTTCTGCTTATCTTGTAGATTGTTGTTACTCCTAACAAAAATAAATATACCTTTTTAATGGTTCAGGCATATGAGGGCTTTTGGGTTCCATATCAGGGCCTCTGTCTGCTGTAGCTGAATTGGATGAATTCATGGTTAGATGGGCTGCCTGGTAACTCTTAGAGTAACTGAGCCTTAGAGTGGATCTAAGAAACCTGAGTATGAGTGGGGGCTTTCAGAGAGTCTCTATGCAGCCATCAAGGGTCGAAGAGCGGGAAACAAGTCTGCACAGAACATCATGGTTTCCCATGATACCCAGATTTAGCCTTGAAATTGTACTCAGGAAAGCCTCTGTCAGCATGGTTCCTTACCTGAGCAGAACACAAAAGTCCCAGAATTCAAACTTCTGTCCCTTGAGACTCACCACTTTTGATTTATGATAAAAGTATTTGTCTTTGGAAAATAACTTTAAAGGAGGATGCACAGAAACAAAATATAAAATTATCCAGAAACAAAATTTATCAGTGGACAAAAAATGCCGAAGTTTGATATTTGAGGATGATAAAAGATAGCTTTGCCACATACTGTTCTCAAAATACTCTACTTGAATAGTCAGTATAGACAAGGGAAAGACCACCACTTTCTGGAAGGAAACGCATTTCAAGTGGTATTAGAGTTCTCCGGAGGAAGAGAACCAATAGAATGAAGATAGAGTAACAGAATTGTTAGATTGTCGTATAGGATAGGATCAGAGTAATCCAACAATGACTGCCTCACACCACTGAGAACCTGAGACTGGGCACCTCACCACTCCTAATATGGTACTGAGGGCATGTAGGATTTTGAGAGAGCTGTTGGTGTTCAGCCCACACAGGAAGGCCCCCCAAAAGATGGTTGTAATATTGTAATATCAAGAAAGGAATCAGCAGCAAGATAGATAAACTCCCTCATGACAGTAAAGACCAAGCCAGTGTTAAAGCAAAAAACTTTTCATCTTCCACATCCTTTTATCTGGGCTGCTTACCAGAAGGAGCTGTGCATGTTTAACTTGGATTGTCTCACATTAAACAAGACAATTCCTTTCAGACATGTTCACAGGGCAATCTGATATGGCCAGTCCCTTACTGAGGCACTCTTCCCAGGTGATTCAAGACTGCATCAAGTTGGCCATTAAAACGAACCATTGCATGAGTACAGAGGAATGCTGGGAGGAACAGACAACCAACTAATCAGATGCTGTGTGACGTGGTCCTCAGATCTTCAGTAATGTCAACCAAACTTGTCAATACCTGTGTGGTTGTAATTATGAAACAGAAGAAGTGGCTGAACGTGAAGCAGGTCTACAGAAGACAAAATCAAACACAAGACAATGATATGGGGAGATAAGGGTCCAGTGGGTGTAACAACACACAATTCCTGCAAACAAGAAATTTGGCTCACTTTGATTATGTTACTCCCTTTTAGTCACCTGTTGAGTGAGGAGCCTCCTGATAACCGTTTATGAAGAAGTCACCACCTATTACTATTTCCTCACGATTCTACATAGCACTTCTCTCTGCCTCCGAAATTAGTGGTAGAATTAGAGTATGTCAAAGTATAATGCTTTTCCTAACCTCACATTTAAATTAATCAAGAGCAACTGCTCAAAGAAGAAGCTAATTAATTTCAAAATGTCAATTTTATTGCTGATGAAACCAACTAAAAGACATTGTTTCATAGCTTCTACTCAAAAACATTGTTAATAGGTCCTAGTCCCACAGTCACCTCCACATCTAATCATTGGGCTCATATGCTCCCTCCCCACCACCTCAAAGACCTGTTATATCCAAGATGCCTCTTCACTAAGTTCTGCAATAGTAAAGAAAAACTAATTTCCAATGCAGAGAGTAAAGTTTACCCTTGGAAGGTGAGGCCAGCAGGAAAGTGTTTTGACCTCCCAAATCATTATATGTGATTATTTATTTAAAATGTAAGCTTATTACAAGCGATGAATCCCTATGTGTATTTAATAGAAGCAGACACTTAATAGAATTTCAATGTTAATTGAATTAACAAATTAGAGGCCTTTAAATGAATTTTAGCCAAAAAGCAATGAAACTCTCAGATAAGATCAGGAACATGAGAATGAAGATTTGTGAATGAAGAAGCACTCAGGGGAACATGACATAGGGGAAGAATGGCTGGTCAGCTGTAAGGAATGTGTCCTCAGATGCAGTGTGGCTCCATTATTTTCCAGGACCTACTCATCTGGAGAGAGCAAAAAGTAGTCTACCAGGTTGCTTACATCTACCGGGACTCTGAGACTCTGGCAATGATGAAATGGCTCAGGTCAGGACTCCTAAATTGGGAGTTTCTGGGTATCAGGTTGCCTACGACTTTGCCCACTTGCCCATGGTCGAGCGTTTCTCTCTGCCCAATCCTTCTCATTTTCTTATTTTTACAGTTTTGTTCATTGATGACTATTTTATGTACCCCTCAGCATCTGCTTCTAGAGAACCCAAAATGTGGAAGGAAGGGTGTCCAGCAGAGGAAGGGACAAATGGCTTTGGAGATAGAGGAGGGGCATCTTCGCAGAGGATGATAAGCAATTTGTAAATGACCACCATAGACACATGGCTGGTAGGTAGCTAAAAAATTCGTAACCTCCAGCTTGAAAAAATTGCTGAGGAAAAAGGCATCAGTAAAAGGGATGAAGGGAGAATCTAAACAAACTGTTACATTTAAGGGCTACAAGGAGAATCCACAGTTTAATAGTGCATACCAGAGAGATAGGATGGAACTTTACATGACACTCACATCCTTAAGGGAAGCAGTGAGAGCAGGAGGATGACTTCCAATAACAAAATCTGAAATTGTTTGTATGAGATGTAGAGACCACAAGGGCTAATCAGCACACTCAAGAAGTTTTGGTAGACGAGGGGGTGGAGAAGAGGACAACAAAAGGCAGATGTGTTAGGGAGCAGAGACAGTTGCAGAGATTAAAGCAGCAGCAGGAGAGCAGAAGCCAAGAAGAAGAAGAGCTGAACAGCAGCTGTGAGAACTCAAATGATACTGTGAGTGTGCGGAGAGAACACACCTACAACCCCAACCCCCCTGAATACAAGCACCATTCCATCCCATGGGCCATGCCTAGGAGAGAAAGGAAATGCCCCACAACTACTGAAACAGGTAATCAGGAAATCATGCAGCCATGTAAACTATCAAAAGGCCACGTCTCCTGGTGAATTCCTAGGTGTAACACACAGACCACATACATCTCACTGGATTCTCAAAGCACACAGAAAGGCAATCGCACATCTGCAATCAACACCACAGAATAGCCATCTAATCTTCTTTTTCCAATTTCCTATCCTTTCTTTCACTTTTTGAAACATGATCTGTTTATATAATTTATTTTTATACAAAGAACATTTATATTAATTTTATCATTGCTGTAACTAAATGCCTGGCAGAAACAATTTTCTTTAATATTTTTAATTTTTCTCTGAGAAATTTATATATGTATACAATATGTTTCAATCACATTCACCCTCACTCCCTCTCTCTGACTTCACCTGAATTCCCCCAACATCTCCCTCCCAACTACATATAGAAAGTGTGTGTGTGTACATATATATCTCACTGAGTCCACCATATACATATACATGTGGGTCCACCCAATGGAGCATGGTCAACCTACCAGGAACCACATCTCCAAAGAAAACTTATTCTCTTTCCCTCAGCATCCATCAACTATTGGCTGCTTTGCTATGACTAGGGGCTCATGTCTCTCCTAATCCATGCTGGAATATTGACTGGTTTAATCTTCAGGTTGTGGGTATCTATAGCTGCTGTGAGTTCATGAATGCATTAGCCCTGTCTGTTGTTTTCAGAAGACAAGGTTTTGCCTCAGTTGTCCCTAAGTCCTGATTCTTATAATTGTCCCTTCCCTAATGTTTCCTGGGCCTTAGGGGTAGATACTATTATATAATTGTCCTGTTTATGGCTGAGTATGCCACAGTAATTTGTTCTGTGTATTTTTATAAGTTGTGAATCTCCATACTAAGCTACTTCTCTGGTGAAGACTAAGAGCTACCCCAATATATGAGTATAGAGATGTACATTCAAAGGGCATTTTGTTGAATTTCCATTTAGCAAATAAAAGTAATAGGCTCATGCCTAGGGCATATGAAATATCCAGTAGTGGGTTAGTGGGTTCTTGACTAGATATTGTACCAGACATGAGGGTTTTTGTTTTGTTTTGTTTTCTGTAGAAGACATCTTAAATCTATTCAGAAAGTTGTTGGATACCCATAAAACATTCATGCTGTAATTGCACACATACACATATCTTGTTAGGCTCATCACTGTTGTCAGACATGGGTCACATCTGGGTAAGACTATGGATGATTTTTTTTTCCACCAGAAGCTTGCATAGTACCTTCCGCTACTATGAAATTTCCCCAGCAGAGAGGAAATTTTCTGGTCAGTACCAGATTAATTTCTCTATGTCTATGATCAACACATGTGGTATTAGGGTCTCACTCTCAAGTTCTGTTGGGCAAGTAAGATAAATGGCCTGAATTGTTTTGGGAGACCTTGGGAATCTATTCCCGCAAACTCAATGAGTAGCCAATATCTGACACTGCACTCTTTGGTAGCATATGCCATACTGAAGAAACATTATATATAGCACCATGACCACTACCACCTTATGTAAAGTAACTTCAAAGAAACTTCTTTGTTGGTACAGGTATTTAGTTTTAAATTAAAATATAATTACATCATTTGTTTCCATCTCACTTTTCCCTCCAACCCCACTCATGTATCCCTCCTTTCTCCCTCTCAAATTCATGACCTCGCTTTCGTTAATTGTTATTATTAAATGTATGTACAAATGCAAAATAGTTATATAAACACAATCTGCTGAGTCCATTTAGTGTTTGTTGCTTGTATGTATGTGATTTTACAGCTAATCACTTCACATTGAATAACCAATTAAGCATCTCATCCCTGGGGGTGACTAATTCTTGTCTTCTCGTCTCTCTTCAGCCTTTAGTTTCCTATAGTTCTTTGTCTAGGCGTGGGGCCCTATAAGAATCACCCTTACAAAATCACATGGCTATTGGTCTTGTCATTGTTCGGGTCCTGTCTAGGGAGCCATACTGTTGAAGAATCATGAGTGTATCTTCCCCAATATTTCTAGTAAGCACAACCTCACAGAAGAGTTCCTGGTCCTCTGGCTCTTACAGTGGTTCTACCATATCTTCTTCAATGTTTCTTGAGCCATATATGTGGAATTTGAGTTGTAGTTTCACCCCAAGATCAGGTGGTCTTTGCATTTTGACCAGTTTTGATGTTTTGTAAATATCTCCATCTATTGCAAAGAGAAACTTCTTTGATGAGTGACAAGACTATTTAAAGAACTCATAAAACAAAGAATGGAGAAAACAAGTTCAACTATTAATAAGTGGGCTATGGATCTGAATGGAGAATTCTCAAAAGAAGAAACCAAAAATGGCTAATATCTCAAAACCATTCATCATCCTTAGCAAGTAAGGGAATGCAAACAAAAGCAACTCTCTATTTCATCTTGCCCCAGCCAGGATGGCTGAAAGATCAAGACAACAGATGATAATAAAGAATGGAGAGGATGTAGGGAAAGGAGAACCTTCATTCACTGTTGGTGGGAGTGCAAACTGATGCAGCCACTCTGGAAAGCAGGGTAGACTATTCTCAAACACCTAAAATTAAGTCTACAATATATTCTAGGGTTTATCACTCCTTTCCATGTAGGCCCAAAGGGCTAGCATCCTGTTCTGTGGATATACTTGTTCAGTCATACTCATTGCTTTTTTATTCAAAATAGCTAGGATTTGGAAACAACATATTTCAACTGGTGTGTTAGCCAGGATTCACTAGAATTCTGTGTGTGTGTGTGTGTGTGTGTGTGTGTGTGTGTGTGTGTAATATATACATGTATGTAACGTGTATATATGTATGTTACAATGTATATAATATAATATATTGTATGTAATTTTCACATATTAAAATTTTATAGATTATAAAATATTGTATATAATATAATGTTGTGTGTATATACATAAAATATTATATATTATCATATGGGGTTCATTACAATGGCCCTACAGGTTGTGGTCCAACTAGTCCAACAATGGCAAGTCCAAGAAAACTGTCATTTTTCAGTCTTCAGGGCTGAATGTCTCAGCTTATCATCATCAGTCTATGCCTGAATCCCAAAGAAGTGGACTCTAATGTCAGTCAGGAAGGATCTGGCCAGCTGGAGTGAGAACAAGAAGGCAAGCACAGCAAACTTCCCTTTTTGTATGTTTTAAATAGGCTGCCAGCATAAAGTATGACCCAGATTAAAAGTGGACCTTCTTGCCTCAAAAGATTCAGATTAAAAGTGGATCTTCCCACACCCTCCTGTTGCCATGTTTTGCTTCATCATATACCCATAATAGACAGACCTAGTGACCAAGGACCAAAATCTCAGAAACCGTGAGAAACTCCCTACCTGTTTTAATTACTTTTCTTGCTACAGCAAGACACCATTATCCAAACATAACAATAGTAGTAGTAGTAGTAGTAGTAAATATAAAAGCAAACAAAAGAATAGGGCAAACAAAACAGAAACAAAAGCCAAAGGAAAAAAAAAACATAAGAAACACATAGAAACAAACATTCCCATATGTAGAAAACCCATAAAACAAAATCTGTGTGGGAAAGAAAGAAAGAGAAGGGGGGAAGAAAGGAAGGGAAGGAGGGAGGGAGGGAGGGAGGAAAGAAGGAAAGAAAGAAAGAAAGAAGAAAAGAAAGAAAGAAAAAGAAAAAGAAAGAAGAAAGGAAGAAAGAAAGAAGAAAGGAAGAAAGAAGAAAGAGGGAAAATGCTCTGACAAAGTATTACAAAACAAAAAAAATTACTTTTAAGTTCATTTTATTTTATGTTGGCCATATAATGCTGGACATGAAGCATACCCTTAAATGTGGTTTATATAAACACTGAGACTCCTCTGGAAAATACAAAATTTTCCTTTATGAACTGTTATTGGAGATAATAATAATTGTGATTCTTTCAGAAGATTTCTTTTACATTCCTACAAATGCATTTATGACTAAAAACACTGTTACTTTGGATAATCATCAAAATATTTCACCTGAATTTCCAGGCCCTTCATTATTCAATCAAATTCTAACCCAAATAGAGTAGAAGGGACTGTAATGACTGAACTGAAGTTATTGATCAACTAATTGTAGAAACATAGATGTTAGGACTGTGTAAGAAGGCCAGTGTAACCCCATGAGCCCTTGATAGCAGTCCTACCAACTTTTAAGAGGAAAAACAGAGATGAGCAGATCCAGCGTGTTGAGGAGCCTTACATCTGAGAAAGACCTAATTCAGTGTTTATATCTTGGAGAGGAAGGTCCACAAGCCAAGGAATCAGGAATTATGTAAGGTTAGAATGGCTTCCTGGCTGACAGCTGGCGGGAAAGGGGACCTCAGTCCCAGAAACACAGGAACTGAGTTCTGTCATTAACCTGAAGTAATTTGGAATTGGATTCATCCCTACAGCTTGCAGGCCAAAACCTTGACTTTACTTTTATGACACCCTGCTGAGAAGCAGCTGAGCCATGCTGTGCCAGACATGGCCCAGGGAAAGAGACACAGCAAAGAGATCGTGTGTTAAACTGCTAAATTTGTGGAAAATCTGTTACAGTAATGACAGAAATATAGTACAGCTGATACTCCATTGAACATCAGTTTTGGTGCCCAGTTAAATCTTTCTTGTGCAGGGTAGATAGAATCTCAATCCTGAAACTCTTGATTTCAAGACATAATTTATCTAAACTTTATTGTGTGACATTCATACAATCCTGAAATTGTTGTATTATCTCTGTATTCATGACACAAGGAGAATGTGACCTGTGCTTCTATCACTGCCACTGGTACTGTTGGAATCACAGTGTTCTATCAGTTGGAAATGTCATCCAGTCTGTAAGCTGAAAGTTTCAATTAAGTGCATCCACCACAGATAGAATGTGCTGAATCATGAGTTTATCCTGCACATTTGGAATATTTTTGAAATCTAACTAAAATAGTCCAACTTGATTCAGCTAGAATACAAAGTATACCTTGTAAAAAGGGTAGAGATTGACATTGAGAGTAAAATGTCATGAAACAAAACTTTCAATGCTTTGAACACCTAAAACACTGAGTGCTTTTTTAAAAAACTTGTTGGCAACAGAGGTGACATATTTCTCATGAACACATTGACACAGAAACATTGCAGCTTGGCAAGTACAGGTGTGAGACTTTCTGAAAATATGAGGTAATTCAGTTGTTCTGTTTTCATTCACAGATTTTATATGTGCTTTTAGGTTTTCAAATCTTCAGATGCTTAATTCTTAGCACAGGTGGCTACTGTGCATAGTGATTTCTATCAAACTTCTTGATGAACTAATGGCCAATAAAGGATGAGGAGATTCTTATCTATCTCTAGAAGAAAAGGGAGTAAGTGATGTCAGATTCTAAATACTTTCTGTTCTCTCAGTCTATCTTTAAGAGATAGCTAAGCTTGACTTGATTGACAAATAATTAACATGATTCAGTCTGTAAATGTTATTGCCTACATTTTTTATGTTTTATATTTTGTTCTAATATAGTACCTTGCCTGAGCTACATCCTTTCCCTGATCGAAAAGTTAACTCAAGTTTTGAGTAACACTACTCATCCCAACAAAAGAGACTAAGGACAACGTTAAACTCAACTGAATTAACTATTTAGTTTCACTTTACTTTCAATTTCCATGATGAACTCCATGACCAAAAGCAGCCTGCAGAAGAAAGAATATGTTTGGATTGAAATTTTTTTTCATCATCCAGTAAAGTCAAGGTAGGAACTCAAGGCAGGAACCTGGAGGCAGGAACTAAAGCAGACATCATGGAGAGATGATGCTTAATGAGTTGCTTCCTTTGGCTTTCTTATACTATGAAGGACCACTTGTCCAGGGGTGAAATATTCCACAGTGAGCTGCCCCTTCTCTCATCAATCATTAATTCTCACAGGCTTGGCTAAAGGCCAATCTGACAGAGACATTTTGTCAATTGATGTTTACTCTTCCCAGATGACTCCAGCTTTTGTCAAGTTGACAAAAAATTATAACCAGCACACATATCTTATCTGAATTGTAACAAATATATAGGAAGCATGTGTTGAAGCCAAATAGAAATTTAAGACAGTAGTTTCTAATGATATTTGGAGGAACGTACAGCCAATACCCAAAGCATCACCATAAGATGTGGTATCTCATTTGGATATGACTTTAATATATTGAGGAAAGGTCAAGAAGGAAATGATGAGTATAGACAATGGCAAGATAAAACCCTTAGGGTACCTAACATCTAAAGAATGCTTATAATAAGAACACTTGGCCAATACACTAGATTATAAGGTTAGCCTGTCAAGTCTCACATTTTACCTAGCAAATAAAGGGGCAGGAACTGTATGTATAGTAGATAAGAACATGAGCTTCAAGGGACTGGAGAAATGGCCCATCAGTTAAGGCTGTGAACCCTCTTGTAGATAACTTAAGCTCTATGCCCAGCACCCAAAGCAGGTGGTTTATAACTTCATGGGATCTGATACCCTTTTCTGTACTTCAGGGGCACCTGCATTCATGAATACACATGCCCACAGACAGACATACGCCAATAATTTAAATTAATAACAAACATATACCATTTTAAAAAGAATATATGGAATTGAACATATATTTTGCCATTCTTAAAATTTATATAATAATAATCTAATAATAACTACATTACTTAATCCTTCCATGTGTCAGTCCCTTGTCTAATTAAATTAGACTTAACATCTTTTCCTTAGGAATATTAAGAGGATTAAGTGAAATATGGTGCCTAATGCTCACTATATTTTGTACGTAATGCTTGTGAAGTGGTATTTGCCCACATTATCAATCATTCTTATTATGTCATCCTATCTTGATAGAAAGAAAACATCTAGAAACTTGAGTCACCCCTAGTAATATTTGGTTTAAATTATTTAGCTAGCAGAACCTACTTTTGTAACATTCAAAAATAAATGATAAACCACCAAAGCTACCTGCACAGTTTAAGCAACATATCTTTCACAACTATTCAGTGATTATTTCTTTCCTTCCACTTGGGGCTTCTTTATCTGGGACAATTACCAGTGTAATGGTGATGGTTGCTCAAGTGTTTTACTTTCTGATTCTTGCACATTCACAGTAGCAATCTTAGAATGCAATTCTTAGCCATGGTGGACACTTTGGGTGCAGTGGTCTATTTTGTTCTGTTTCTGGTTGCTCCTTGACTTTCATGAACTACCTCCAGGTAATTGATACCCTTAGGGGGAGCATTTTGTCATTGGCCTAGAATTATGTCCACTTATCTAGCATTTCCCATGATGCTGGTCAGGGAAGACATTCATGTGAACAAGACACACAATCTTCACACTGAGCCCTTTAAATCCTATGATCTCTGACTGCTGTCATACATATACAGCAAACTTTTTTGGATTAAAGCTGAATGTTGTTGTTTTTTTCTTTCTTCTCCAGTTTTTCTACTCTGTTCCACTTCCCCTTTCTGTCCATGTGCCCATCTAGTTGTATATGAAAACAACTTCAGTGTGAGTCTAAACTCTTCTATCACTTTCCTCACTAGATCATTTCAATGACTGGACTTTGTCAAGTCTCGATAAAAAGCAGTTTTCAAATATATCTCCTTTCTCTCAATGCAGGCACTGCCTTATAGTAAATGTCATTCTTTGTTATTTTAATTTTTTAAATGTTCATCTTCACAGCATCCCAACCGGTTTATTACTTTAATTTTCAGAGGTGGAGACCTATCTTTCACATAATTATAGTGTATAAGCTTGGAACTTAAAGTCTTTAGCAAGTGCTCAATGCCTTTAGTACAAAACCTAAATGTTTTCAGAAACGGTAGCTTAATGACCTACTCTATCTCTTCAACTTACTCTCCATCTCTTATGAATACATACATATCTTTTTCCCTAGAATTCTGAACCATTTGCTTAGACCAAACATCATTGTAAAAACATACAAAATAGTCCCCCCCCCTCTCATTACTGTACGTTATGCACAGAAACATTGCTGGAACATGAGAGTTCACAGTGTAAATAAATAAGTAAGTGAGTTGTTACATGAATGAATTACTTAGACAGTTGATATACAAAATTCCGTGAGGTTTACAATAAAAAAAAGGCATTGTTCCTCAAGAGTTCTGTTTGGAAATTAGTAATGAATATGCATAAATAATTGTCTTTAAACATGAAAGTAAGAAGTTACAAATGAGAGACAGAAATAAAGGATCATAATCACAGGGAGGAAAAGATTTCTCACTCTTAAAGGTCTTAAAAGGATAGGGAGGCCAGAAAACTGTGAGAATGTGGGAGCCTACAGGATACATAGGTATTGGTAATTCCCCCTAAAGATGGATTTCCTGATGTGTCTCTGCTACCCCTACCCATCTTCTCTAAACAGCAGCTATTCTGAAGGGAATTTACGAATTATGGAATTTTTTAATTCCACAAGTAAAAGGTAAGGCAGGTAGAAGTTTTCAGAATGTGGGTTCCGATAAATGCTGGGCTGAGGAACGGGGACTCTTTCAGGTAGGCAGCTAACGCAGCTTTATGTCTAATTCTGACCAATGACAGTTTCTCCAAAGGAACAATGAAATAACAGAGTAAAAGTGTACAATTTCACAATCACCAATAGGCTAGTATTCTATCCTAAATATTTTAGTGCTTGAAATTCATCATATTGCTTCTGTCTGATAGATGGGGGCATTTAAGTTGTCTTCGCCCAGGCATTCTGAGGGACCTTTGTTCAGTTAAATTAGAACATTAAAGGGCTCTCCCCTGGGTAGTCTTCTTTAAGTTTCTCATCAGTTTAATCCAAATATAGTGGCATTGAAACATCATGCTGGTTATGATTTCAATCTTGGGATTGAGAGGTCTAAAATATAGCATCGAAGAGCAGTGAGTCTGTGATCTTCCTGCCCTCACCTTACCACTCCTCTCCATAGCTGGATGGTTTCAGGTTCCATCTTATACTACACTTCCATCTCCCTGGCTGAAATATGACTCCTTTTCAGACTGCCAGTTACATGTCTTTGATGAACCTGTAGTGATTAAAATTTAATGTGTATTCTGTCATTTTATTCATGTCTTCTTTCTCTTTAATCAGTCTGCTCTATTTTGATGAGTTGGTGAATAAGAAGCAATGTTATTAATATTGCCTGCCTCATCAAGCATTCTATGTTCAAAATGAATTATATAGCTTGCAAGAAAAAGAAATGTAAAAGGGACCAACAGTTAGAAAGGGTGGGAGAAAGGAATTTTTTAAGCCATGTTCCACTGCTCCAACACAGTTGATACTAGTGACACTAGAGAGTTCAAAGGAAATGATGACAACTGACAATAATGAATTTACATACACAAGAATCTGTCAAAGTTAATTGATCTGATAATTATACCTAACACACTCATTAACTGAAAATTTGGATACCATCATATAGACAAGCATCCAGAACTCAATGATTGTTGAGTGAGTTTTACCCCAAGGATCACTAAGCACCACATTCATATCTGCTTATCCATGCTCAGAGTCAAGTCTCCTATGACTTCAGAAAACCAATTTAGAGTTTGGATGACACTTACCCCTTATCTCTGCTGCCTTGTTATCCTTGACTTGAAGCCAAACTGTAGAGGGCTGTTATGTGAAAAGAGATGATTTTCAAACAGACAGTATGCTACCAACAAGGCAAAGCTACCAGAACAAAGGGTATTGTACACTATCACATTCACCATTGTGTGGCTCTAACTGCAAAATCCTTCCATCTGAAAATAAGACTATTGCTGCCCTATTCATCTATTGAACTACAAGGAAAACCCATATGTCATGTTGCTTTTCAAATATGAGCAGTAGGTACAGGAAAAGGATCAACATCTGAGCAGGAAAAAAAAAAGAAGCTTCACCAACCTCTCACAACGTGAGCCTCTTCCAACATCCCTTGCAGTTGGCAAGACATCTACTGTCAGCACTTGCTTTTGAGGCTCTACATCACTGCACAGCACTTTAGACAGAGTTGTGAGTTGCAACACAGGAGGAAACCAAATAGGTTTCCAAAGATTATGCTGGGTAATAGTTTTGGGGACTGCAAATACTGCTTATGACTTCGAATTTAGGAGAGAAGCTGCAGCAAAAGCCAGTGCTGAAAAGAATTGTCCAAGCTGGGTCCATAGAAGGGCAGACTTCTTCTAATATCCAAAGAAGGTTTGTCACTCAATTCAACTAAGTACATGAGTGAGAGTTGGAGGCCAGATACATGTTAGTAGGAAATAAGCCTATCTTAGTACCTGTCAGTCATTTATCTGGGGGGAGAAAAAGGACCTCACACTGAACCTGAAGCTGAAAATTCTGTAAATCTCGTTGTCATTCATTAATCCCAAAATTTGTAATAAAAACACATCTTTCTTTAATAGTGTCCTGCAGTTTTTATCATGCACTTTGAAATGCTGAGGTGCTAACGATCATAATTGCCTCCAAAAATAGGTAGATGTCAGGCAGAAAAAACTGAAGAAAAAAAGTTTTTAGGTCACTTTCATCTTTGTCTTAGACCCTTTGTTCCCTCTGAGACACGTCATCATTCACCTAGATTAGCACTAGCAGAGCTCCAGTGTCGCCAAGTCCAATATTATTGTGTTATGAGGGTCCCTCTAAGAAGTTTATCACTCAGCAAATATTTACACAGTCAACTGTCCAGGCAACCCAGGTAACAGATTTGATTAAATCTCGCTGAAAAATTAAATTGCATTACTCGTACTTTTCCAGTAACTTTGATAAAAGGTATTAAAATGTCATCCCTAAGAAATGCCCTATAAATACTTTATGTATTTTGGAGTTAAAGTGGTTTTAATAGCATGATTTATTGTCTACATAGAAACAAATCATCAGACTGTTTTCAAAAGCACCAGTATTAAAGTGAAGCCATTATGCAAGTTATCTTATAGGATCATATACTAGTTAAATTAATTTAGCATTGTTTTTAAACATGTTTGACCAAATTAAAACTGTTAGTAAAATAGTAAATAAATAAATAACCAGCCAGGCAGTGGTAGTGCACGCCTTTAATCCCAGCACTCGGGAGGCAGAGCCAGGGGGATCTCTGTGAGTTCGAGGCCAGCCTGGTCTACAATAGTGAGTTCCAGGAAAGGTGCAAAGCTACACAGAGAAACCCTGTCTTGAAAAACCAAGAAATAAAAGTAAAAATAAATAACCAAAGCCAAGTATACAGCTTCCTCGGGTTTTTGAACTATTCAGTTGTCGTATTTTTCTTGTGGATGTTATTGCTTTGATAAAAAGTGCACCAAATATCGAGTTTTACCTTGTATCATTTCAAATTCACTAAATATGCAAAGCACTGAAATCATGGGGCTCTGACAGACGTTTGTAAGCAGCTTTAGTATTTAGATCACTGTTGAGTAACTCTAACATCTTGTGTGTGACTTGAAACGTTCATTTTTCTAGTGCAGAGAGAGAAGACGTGAATGACTAGGATGATGAGAGATCTACAGATTGCAAAGCTTGGAGTATTCCTTCGCTGACATGACTTTGAATCTCTGCACTTCAGTGACTTCCTTAGACAACAAGGAGTACAGTGATGTTGAAACTCACACAGTAGCATCCAGCTACTGTTGCGATTTCTATTGTTTGAGATTCCTGCAGTCTGAAAACACTAAGTGGAAATTCTATAAGCAAAAGTATTTTATCTTTTAAATAGCCTTTGTTATTCAATATTGTCATTATTCTCTTACTGCCCCTCATTAGCAAGTTAAACCCAATTTATGGTAGGCGTGCATAAATACAGGCCATTTAAACTTAACAATAGTTCAACTTACAACTTTCCAACTTTATAATGGTGCAAAAGCCATATCTGATGGAGACCGTGCTTCCCATATTGAGTTAGGGACTTTTCTCAGAATTGCTATCTTCAGTACAATTCCATCTCACACTGCAGGGCAGCAGCAGTGGGCTGTGACTCCCAGTCAGCAGCATAACCAAAAGCATGAAAGTGGTGGTCCAGAGAGTGCCTACGCCTACATGTATGTGCTAAGTTCAGGTGGGGTGTGTTAACTGAACTTTCAGTTAAGGATATCTTCAAACAATGACCTGTTTACTGAGAGGGAATGTGTCATAACCTAAAGAGCATCTGCAAGGGAACTTTCTGTGCATTTCCACATCTCCTTTCCCCATGGTGAAGAGGGCTGGAGCAGTCTATGGGTACTTCATCAAAGCTTTTACAAGCAGCTCCTTTCCAAGATGTTTAAATTTGCTAGAACCAACCCCTTAGGTAGATTATGTTCACTGATGCCCCTTTATGGGTTTTGTGGTTACTGTTTGATGTCCCTGCTTCTGGATTGTGATAGAGGAACTGAGAGTAGTCCTTCTGATGCTTTTGGTAAATGCCACCTTAGTAATGCTCCCATGTGGAGACAACCAGAAAAGAAACTCTCCATGCTTCTGAAACATACAAAATTGAAATAGTCACCAATCATCACTTTAAGTTTTCTCTTTGAAATCTATCCACTTATCTATACTGGAGATGGTCTAGTTTATGCCCTAGCACAGCCCCCTCTGCGCGTCCACTGTTCTAGTAGGAAGAATAAAATGCAGATGAATTCTATATCTGCAGAGGAAATGAGATACGGAATGAACTGGTTTGAGGCACAGCAGGGCTCTGTAGACAGAACTTGGTGGTGAAGTGACAGTCTCAGCTAATCTTTGCTCTTGGAAGTCTGCTACCACAGCTTTCCAGCTGTAGTCAGTGGAAAATGGATCCTGTTCATCTCTGAATCTAATGAATGAAAAGCCACACACCAATCACTTCCCACATTTGTTTTCACATAGGCACTCTTTAATTGATGATCTGTCAACAGCATCTAGCTTTCTGTGACAAGATCTGTGAGTTTTATAAGAACAGTCACAGATTTGTTTATTTATTTATTTTTTTTAGAGTACCAGCTTCAACTCTGCTGATTACGTGTTTTCTTTTGAAAATGAAAAGACAGGCTGCTGGGTTCTTCCCAGAATCCTCATCAACTCACAACTCCCACTTGTCCTATGCAGACTGCCTGCCTCTATGGATTCTCTTTTATGCATATCTTTGGCAAGGAATATGAAATTGTAATAAGAAAGATAGAGATTGCAATGAATGGTCAGATGAAAATTATTTCATTAAAAAAGATTCTTGTCTATTAAAAAGGTGTATGCAAGACAACTTTGTCCAGCTTTATTGGCATGTGAATAAAAAGTTTTATGGTCTATGTATGTGCCATGCATAATGTAATATTTTGATTTAAGTAAACTATGTGCTATAATTCTCACAAAGTAACATATCCATCACCTTATGCAGTTACATATTGTGTGTAAAACTTAAGTTCTGATCAGTCAGAAAATTTCAATATATAGTAGAACATTATTAGTTATTATTACCATGCTCTATATTAGATCTATGGGACTCTTGTTTTGTTACCATTTTCTGACAGCACATAGATGGAACCTAAGACCTTGAATCATGCTGGATAGGAACTCTACAAATGAGCTACACCCTAGTGCTTTGTGTTTCACAACTGAAAGTTCAAACATCCATTATCTTCACCCACTCCCAGTCTTTGACAGACAACTTTCTTTTCTCTGTCTTCTACATTTGATTTATTTAAGATTCCACCCAATAGTGATATCTTTGGATATTCCTGATATTTCTATGAAGTGCAGAATTTTATTCATAAAAATGTAAGCTACACTTTAATTGAACTTGTCAATGAAGTAACCTTTTAATCATTTACATCATATTCAAATAGAACTGAATCTATTTGAAACCTTTGCAGCTTATGAATACCTCTCCCAAGGGTTGGATGTTTTCACCTGCTGCTTTTTCAAACAAACTTTCTGCCCTTTCTCTGTTGTTTTTGGATTTCAGAACACATGTGTTGGTTTGCTTAATAACTCCCACAGGTGTTCCTCTTTTTCATTCTTACATTTTCTCCTGTCCACATGTTTCGAAACCCTGTCTAGGAACTTACAATTGTTTCCTCTGTATGACTGAGTCCATGGTGGGATCTCTGTTGCATTTTTCATTAGAAAATCTTCAACCTTAGAATTCCCTGGTTTGTTTTTTTAATTACTTCTTTCACTTTGTTTAAATTTTCATGCATTTCTTCATTTTATTTCATTGTGAATCTGTGGTCTCATTATCTTAAGATGTTTTAATTACTTCGGGTTCCTTTTCAATTTACCCATATATTTATATTTCCTTAAGGCAAGTTACATAAACATTATGGTGTTCCTTTGGTGAATTATGTTTTCTTATTTGTTTCTAGTGGCATTCTTTTGTTTTCTGTACTTTCTACCCTTTCAGAATCATGTTGATGGTCAAGTACTTTCACATGTTGGTGTTACAAATGTACAGACACAATGCAGCATCACCCATCTCAACATAGGTATAGTGTCATAGTTAGGGTTTCTATTTTTGTGAAGAGACACCATGACAATGACAACTCTTACTAAGGAAAAACATTTAAATGGTGTAGCTCACTTACATTTTCAGAGGTTTAGTCCATTATCATCATGGTGTAACACAGCTGCATGCAGACAGACATGGTGCTGAAGAAGGAGCTACATCTTGATTCCACAGGTATCAGGAAGTGATCTGAAACACTGGGTGTGGCTTAAGTATATATGAGACCTCAAAGCCCACCTCAACAGTGACACACTTCTCCAACAAGGCAATACCTACTCCAAAACCATACCTGCTAATAGTGCCACTCCCTATGAGTTTATGGGGGTCAATTATATTCAAATTACCAGATATGACTAGGTAGTCTTTGTGAAAATCTGCCAGTTGAGCTCAGTTGTTGAAAACTGTGGGTTCACAGTGGCCAAGGCAGGAGAAGTGGAAGTTAGGCTGCTAGTGTCTCTTCATTAAGGGATGTTTGAGCTGAGTAGGTTCTATTTGGAGCCAAGTCAGGCACTTTCATGGATGTAGCCAAGATAGCAATGGGACTTGGGATCTAGAGGAGCTCTTAGCAGTACTGAAGGTACATGAATGTAGAACAGCCTCCTAGGCTCAAAGGCATGAAGATTTTATTGTACCATCTGGGGCCTGCAGCATGGGTGCATTTGCTATGTTGCTGGCACTAATAACCAAGACATGAGAGGATACAGACTGTCCATGTAACTTGTATCTGGGTCTCTAGGGTGTGTCAGGGTCACTTAGGCCCTGATGAGGTGAAATGAGACAGGTGCCTGAGTTTCAGAAATAAAGAGTCAGCAGTCATCTGAGTGCCAGATGCAGAGTATAGTTCTAGAATGCCCCATGAATGGCACATTGCTGGTTTCTGTGCCCAGAGAATAGAGCAGAGATATGGAAATACCACTTAGGACCCCGAGCCATGGAACATCACAAGACACAATAGTCCCAATGGTAACAGACCACACCTGCCACTCAGACCCAGGAAGTAGGGAACAGTATAGCAGTAGTTTATACATGATGAGACCCTGTGTTATCTTCACCCCTAGGGTGAGGTGCAAAGGGTGTTCAGGCTCCCACAAGCAAGATTCAACACAGCAGTAGCTACAGCCCAGGGGAGTGGGTAGAGCAGCAGGCTCTCTGAAAGGGAAGAGTTATACAGTGGATCCATCACCTGGACTCATGTCCTAGAATGATTGTGAGAGGCCTCACTGAGAAAGGCTGCTGGTGCTCCCAGATGAGATAGGATCTCTGCAGTCCCTCTTTTGTCCTTTTCCCCATAATCCAAAAGAAAAATTCTCCAAGAAGATTGCTCTTGGCACCAAGTAGCTCTGGCGTGGGGCTTGTGATAACACTGGCCGCCTCAGTTCTGCATCCTCCCCTCACCCTGCTTTCTCCTGCTCTCTAATGCACTCTTGGTAAAGCTGCATTGTTGAGCAATGCCTATCTTTGCTTTTTATGCCTTTGAAGAGGACCCTCTAGTTTTGCTGATGTCACTCACCTTGAAGCAATATTATACTTGCAAACAAGAACATAGAAAGGGAAATTTTATGAGGCTTGTTTGTGACGGATCTAAAAGTGACACAAAAGTATATAAATGAAAACTTAAATAACCCCTTGTAGAATGTAATTCAATCATGTTTTTAAAGTGTTTGTCAGAAAGAAAAAGAGAAAAGAGAAAGAAAGAAAGAACACAATATTTTCAGACCAATCTTACGGTTGATTAACACAATATGAGAGCCTTGGGGACATTTTATTCCTCACAGCCATGGAGAATTCCCTGTGGCTCCTGCCCAGAAGGAAACCAGAGAGTACCACACTGTCTCTCCTTCCTTTCCGGTGTGCAACCGAAGAGCATTTGAAGTCACCATGCCCTCTCTCCATTGAGCTGAAATTCATCTATGTGCAACCACAGTGAGACCTCAGTGACCTTCAAGAGCATGAATAGAAAAAGGTCAGGTGTCAAGCTATCTTTGTCCCGAGACATGACTTATTCATCACTTCTGGCTACAGACACTGTGGGTTCCCCCTCCTCAATCTTGCAGGACTGTATCTCAGCTGCTCATCTGACAACCGTGACATTTTTAATACAGTCTCAGTGAGGTCCAAATGAATATCCAAGGAGGTCCTGAAGGGCGCAAGGAAGCCTAAAGTGACATTGTGAAATCTGAGGGTCTGCATCACTTCCAAGGATCATTCAACCACAGCAACCTCAGTGACAGTTCAATAGTGGTGAGGCTTGAGTGAATTATTTTAAGTAAATCAGCCTTCCAGAAATTTAGGTGATGCTTATCAATTTCTGTTCTCTTTTTTTTTTCTCATTTTCAAAAAAAAAATATTTTGGTACAATCTCCACATGTAGCCCAGGCTAGGTTAGAATTTTCCAATTCTGCCTCAACATCTTGGGTGCTGGGTTGGCAGAAGTGTACCAACAGGCCTGGTTTCCCAATTATAACTACTTCCCACTGTCTAACTGTCAATTGCAGCTATTCCCACTCCTATTCTTGCGTTACTCTGTTTACTTGAACTGATCAGGTTTGAAGTAGGCAGCTGAACTTTTCATGCTAGCATTTTCTCCTTTGAAAAGTGAGTTTTTTAAATTAAATATCCAGGTATGGCTTCTTCAGACTTGAAGGTGTGTATAAACCAGGAAATGAGAAAAAGTCTAAATTTCATTGTGATATTTCAGAATATCAAGGTATAGATAAAATATATAAGAGCCTAGATTGAATAATTCATAACTATGTGCTTCTTGACCACAAAATATATGATCAAATGTCCTAATAAGATCATAGATTGATATTTAAATGAATGTTGTTCTTTTAAGCATATCTTTTTAGTAAACATCATATTTTTCAGAAAGAATGGATGTATGTAGAGTATAAATTATATAGATTCTAAAGTTGCTAAGTTTGTAGGTCAAAGTATTTATTTTTTTGTAAAGTTCATATAGATAATCTAGTGAACACTATTATTTACTAAGGAGTTGTTAATGTATATATGAACATTTGGAGTCAAGATGAGTAAATTCAAAGTAGTATAAGGTGAGAAATATTGGTTACAATTCAGAAAAAAAGCATTTTAAAATTTTATTTACAACTGTTTTTTAAAGAAATTTGATCTAAAATTTTATATTTTCTCAAGTCTGTACAAAACGGGAAATAGTTACATCTGAGGCAAATCCCCTCTACTCTAGTCCTAAACTAAGAACTGCTGGACCACAGTGCCATCCTCCTGCCAGAATTTCACTAAGGAGAAGCAGAAGCAAGTGTGCAGGCTGATGAAGAAATCAAAGAAGTGTCTACACAAGTGACCTGGAAGGTATGTAGGAAGAGTCTAGCTAATCCCTCTATCTCTACATAGAATAATGTTTTCTAAATCTTGATAAGTTGAAACAGAGCCTAAGAAATTTGTGCTTTTTAGATTGGGAGGGAAATCCTTACATTTGGGGACATTCGAAAAAAATGCATTTGGGGATCCTGTCCAGCTCAGGATATATGGGGGGGGGGCCACCCTGGAAGGCCACCAGCAAAAGGTGAGCATGGCTTCTCCTGGCGGAATGCACAGTGACAAGGTCCTGCAGGCAGAGAATCAGCACTTAAGGAACAAACCTTGTCAAAGCCAGTAGGAACAGAGAGGAGGTCATACTGGAAAGAACAACAGTTCTGAAACCAGTCTCTAGGGACCTGACGGAGGGGGTATTTGTACTGGGAAAAACATACCCAAATTACTACTGTAGTAGAAAAAAGAGTCAAAATCCTGCCTTGGCTTCTTTTCCTGTTATTATTGTTTTTTAAAAAAAGCCATTTAAGTCCCGTTTGCACACTATGTATTGGTCTCAATCATAGTTATTTTTGTTTTCAAACTCATCACACCTTATCTCAAGCAAGCTATGCATTAATCAGTCTCCTACCATAAAATTTAAAAGTATCAACTTAAGATTTAAGATCAACACAGAAAAATCCCTGGAGGCAGCTATGTTTAAAAAGCCATTCTCAGTAACTGATTTATTTCCACAATTGGAGAGAGCGCATGTGTGATCTTCCTCTGTGTCCCATTTTCTTTGTGGCCAAGATGAGGCAGAAGAATTACATGGTTGGCCTAAAGTAATATAGTCAATCAGAGTCAGCCAGGGAGGCCTCTGTTTAGTTTATAAGGCATTCCTCTCTTCTGGTCTCATTATTTACTGTATATTCCTCTGTGGCCATTGTCCTAAGTGGGCCTGCCTTTCCACTCCAAGTGACCAAGGTCTTGGGCAACAAGCAGCCCGCTGCTGCTACAGTTACTGCTCTGTGAAGCTGCCCTTGAACACTCCAGGGAGAAAGGAGAGCTGATGTCCTTATTGATTTGCTCCTTGGCTGGACGCTGTGTTGTTGAGTGAAGAGAAAGGCAGGGCCAGCGGTAAAGATTCAGTCGCTTTAATCCCAGCTCTGCTTTGGGCTCTGAGCAAGGTGCCTTCATCTCACAGAACTTGAGATGCACTGGGGAGCTCACCAATGCCTATTTCAGCAGCAACGTCGAAAGTTCCAGGAGGTCTGTAACATTAAATAGAAGGAATTCTCTAAGACCATATGATTTCTAATTACCAATTTTATTAGTATTTTATTGGCTTAAAACACTATTAAACTAACAATTACCTCTATCTTTTTAAAAGAATTTTGAGCTTTTGAAGCAATAACTGCCCATGGATTCATCAAACTCCTCTTGTTCCTAAAAGAAAAAAATCAAACTTGTAAAGTCCAAAATAAATGTATTTGCTTTAGGCTGTAAGAAAGGGCTCAGCTATTAATATGTTCCTCTTCGAAAATGATATGAAACAGTTCTCAGAAGTAGACAATGATTTATTACAGAAAAGAAAGGTTTGGGTTGGATATTTCCATTCTCACATATAAGTCAAAGTGCCTGTCAGCTTTCTAAATTAAAAGTGCTAATAAAAGATGCAAAATCCTTGCTTCTCTGACTGTGACAGCTCTTTAGCAAAACACTCATCAGAGCTCACCAAGGTGAAAATCCATGTCTGCAAGTCTCTAAATATGGTGTTAGATCCTGCCAATTATTTACAGATGTGGCTTTGTGTTCATTTATATTTTATAATTCATAAAAAATGTATAAAAACATAAAACCCCTTCATTAAATTCTTACATTTAAATGGACTCTGATTGTCACTCGGTCTGTAAAAATCTGTACTCTTCACCCTGGGCACCTGCAGTGAATATCCACACATTGCAAGTTGCCAGAGATGGGGCCTAGGCCTATGAAATGGCCAAGCCAGCCACAAACTGCCTGCCAGGCTGGCCTTGGAGAAAAGCCAATAAGGATAATAGCACATCTCCAGGTTTGGCCAGACAGAGAGCAGAGAGGAACTCCTTAGTCACATGGCGATCAGACTCCCCTTCTGCAAAGAATGTGGCCAGTGATGGCGTTCTGACTCCCTCCCTACCGTGTCCCTGTGGCTTTCTCTCTTCTTTCCTATACTTTTCCATGAGCAAGACAACACAAGTTAGGCAAAAAGGGTGGAGGAAGAAGTGATTTTTTTTCCTTTTGTTTTTCTCTCAAGAGAAAGGCCTATTATCCAAACCTCTCTTTCCAGTAACTATTTATCCAGTTGTAATGCTGGTGATTTACTCAGCCCAGGATTGAATTTATAGCTGCAGCAAATGCCCCTTCCTTCTTGGGCTCTTGTGAAGCAACTGTTATCAAATGAGCCAGCACTATCAACAAGACAGATAAGTGCCTTCCATTTCCCAGTTGCATGTGAGCAGACAGAAAGCAGAGGGCCGGCCAACTAGCTGACAATCCTAAAACAAGATTTGGAGTCAGGTCACATTGCCGAGGGCTCCAGAGTCATTTGTAATGGGACTTGCTACTAGGTTGCCATAATGGTTTTTCATTTTCCATCAGATTTTTCAGGCCAGATTGCAAAAGAAGTGAAGCCTTTGAGTGGCATATTTCTACCTGACAGAGTCTAACATAAATGTTGAATACCACAAGCATTCTGGTGGTTTTTAATCAAGACAGTAAAACTTTTCTCTCATTCAACTTTACTATTCAAATGATCTGCCCACCCTTCCTATAACCAACCTTAAAGTACAAATAGATTTTAAATATAAGAATCACACTGCTTGGAGGTGGTAATATTTATTATAGACTATGACAAATATTTCAATGTACATATTAACATTAAATATAATGTGATTAAACTTAGGGTCCAGAGGACATATAATCATCTACTCAATTTTATATAGATGCAGATATATAGAGAATGTGTATATATTCACATAAATGAACATATGTATTAATCTTATAGCATGTATAGAAAACATAGTATATGCTTCTTATGCATACATGTTATCATATTCATTCCTACATATGCAGCCATATCTCTCTTCATAAGAACAGCAAGTAATGTCAGTCTCCAACACTTCACTGTTCTACATAGAATTCAAATCTTTTATTTTATTTCCTCAGTCTTTGCAATGAGATAGAGGTTTGGTTCACTATCGTATATTCATCTGCTATTAATAATCTATAACCACAGGACATAAAGGTTGGTTCCATTATCTTCTGCCCATTCTGCAACACTGTTTTCCTTACATTGTGAAAAGCCTTCTCATCTGTTTTTCTGCTCCAGAGGTTATATCATTTCACATATGGTCAAGGCGCACCAAGCCATATATGTACAACTGGGGGAGTTGGATATATAGAGTTACCTTAAATACAAAGGGATGCTCAAATTGTGAAAATCCCTTGGTTCCTATGAACATGGATTATTTACTCATGATGAAACATACACATGTTAACAACTAGAAATTAGAAAATGATGTGCACACACAAAGCCACAAACACCTGGCTGTCTCAGAAGCACTTCAGTTGGCTTTCCACACACTGAGCATTTGCAGAATTATCGCAATTTCATTCCAGAAGAGAGGGGCACAAAGCCTTCAGATGAAACAGATTTCAAGCCCATCAGCATGTGAGTTGATAATCCAAAAAGCATAAAGTTGCAGCAACAGGAGCCCATATTCCACACTTAGCATTCCAGAAACCCACTGAGAATGCTGTTTTACTTGAGTGGATGAAGCACAGTCATGAGGAAACTGAAATTATGAGGGTCTCTGTGGATTGATTATACTCATTCAGTGAGAGGCTGGCTTTGGGGAAGAGTTCTCAAAACAATATTGTGGAATAATCACGGCTTGTTTGAAATAATTTGATCTGTTCCAGAAAAAGAAGAATTTGGGAATACAGAACCTGTGGCTCCCTAAAGTCTTCATGATTTTATGCAATACCTTACTGTGCAAATCATACCTCAGTTCTCAGACACCTCTGTTTCTGGCATCTGCAGTTCTGTAGAGGAATCTTCTACTTAAAGGGAAACCAAGCATTACTGGCTATGGAAGTGTGGAACTTTCCAGTGGTGTGTGGATTTGACTATTACCTTAGATGTTTTTAACTGTTGAACAAATGGCAGCTTTCCTAACAGTATTACAATGGATCTGTTTTAGGTTCCCCTGAGGAAAAAATGGGGGTGAGAAACTGAAAGACACATATCAAATAGTGAACACTTGAGGTTTAATTAAAAAGTGCCCGATCCTAAGATAAATACATCTTACTGGGATGTTTTGTCCCATTTTAAGGAATAAATAATCAACTTTATATAAATGCAAACAAGTTTTGTTTGTTCATGATCGTCTTCTTTTTCTTCACTCTCCTCTGCAATGCTGGCCAAGGCCTGCAGCCAAAGCAAGCCCAAGGCAAATGTCTCCTCCCAATAGACTATCCCAGGAGGGATTTGTTGTCTTTATACATATTTGAACAATGAAACCTAGGAAAGTCACTTTTGGGGAGCTGGAGGGTAGTTGCATAGCAGAGTACTGCATGCCTAAGACCCACACATCTGGGATCCAGTGCCAACTCATTACAGAAAGTTAAGTTACTCAGGAACAAAGTACTGTTCAAACCACATTCCTACATCTGACCACTAACATCCTCACTGTGTATTATGCTTTTGTCTGGACCATCTGTGCATCCTGGGAAAGCAGAAGTCACATGGCAATAGAAACCTTAGCTTTGTCTGGGTTAAAGGATCATGGCTTTAACATTGTTTTTGTTGTTCTTTACTTTTTAGGGGTTTTTTTTGGGGGGGGTGAGACAGGGTTTCTGTGTGTAACAGTCCTGGCTGTCCTGGAATTTGCTTTATTGACCAACCTGGACTTGAAAAGTGATCTGCCTGCCTCTGCCTCCCCGAGTGCTAGGATTAAAGACCCGAGCCATCACTGCCTGGCTGGATTTTTTTTTATTTGTTTAAAAAAGCTTTATTATCAATAACCCACAATTGCTTCAAATATGGTTGTTGGATATATTGATTATAAAAAACATTTAGTAGAATTCATCTCCATGCACTGTGTGTGTGTGTGTGTTTGGTTTTTTTTGTTGTTGTTGTTTTTAGTAACAGCACTGACAGCCCTCCAATTTGTATACCACCATTCTGTTACTTGGCATTTTCCCATGGCCTAGAGCAGAAACAACAGGCAAAACAAGCACCATTCTGAAAAGTGACTTGTTTTTATTTATTTTTTCTCTAAGTCTAAGTGGAAAACTGAAGGACTTTCTAGTTTCATTAGGTTAAAAAGGAGGAGTTAAACCTCACAGCCTGTTGTCAACTTACAAATCCTCTTTGTCTCAGCAGATTGTACAGCAAGAAGAAAATGCACTTACTTTGGGGAACCAGTTTAGGAGGCAACATCAGACAGGTAGTTAACATCCCTACTTGGGTTCTTCACCATTGGCATACAGTAAGTCTTCTTTATTGGTAACAAAAATGCTTTGCTTTCAGAACCAGGTGGCTTTCCTTTCTATCAGAGACAGGCAATCTATACCCTCTGATCTATTCACCCACCAATTAATCCATTGATTTTTTTTCCAATCTACAGAAACAATAGTCATAAAAAAGACACACATGAAGCAGAAATCCATGACAGGATTTACAAGTCCTCTATGAATAAAATCGTTTATAAAAATATGGTATCTCCACGTATGAGTTCTGTCTCTCTGGCTTCATTCATATTCCCCAGCAGAATACTCACATCTTATTGTGGAAGTGCAACCAAATCCTTGAAAATAACAAAAGGGCTTCTAAAAGTTGACAAAGCCACAGGAGAAATGAGAGCACCTTTGTGTTGCATGTGCTGGGGTCCTAGTTCATCTGTATATGGTTTCTTTTTCACATTCCGTTGGCCTCCCAGTATGTTCTACCTGAAAGCAATAAACTTCCATCACCCAGAAACTGTGAAGTTCAGGACTTAGGAAGTTTTACAGGATGATATCCCACAAAAGAAAAAAATCAGAATGAATAAAAAAATGTTATTATACTACAAATTTGAGTTTCTCTTGGAGGAAGAAAAATAAAACTTTAGTTATATGATTTTAAAGGAAAAAATTTGTCTTAAGCAGTGGTGACTAACAACATGGGTGAATGAGTGAATGTCTAGGCTACAATCCCATTAACCAAGTATTATATGTTTTCTCACTTTACTTGATGGAAAACAGTATAGCACCAAAATTTTCAAAAATATTATTTAATGTTTGGTTGAATTACATGTGTGAATAGTGAGCTAGGAGAAGACATCATTTATTCTCTGTAGTAGGTATCTGTTCCAGCTTGACTTTGAAGCATTGTCCCTAGTGAGGAAGCCTATAACTGCCATGCCTACCTATGACCTGCCCCTGGGGCATGGCTGAGCCAGGAGTCCTTAATACCTGAGATCCATATGTGCAGACCCTCTTGGCTCCTTGTGATCATGGATGCTGGATTGTAGATCAAGTCAGAGTTCTCCAGAGAACCACACTGGATGGCACCCCACCTCTCCCAGATCCTGTAACCATCCCCTTTACTGGTTGTAAGTTACCCCGAAATAAACCCCCTTTTAGCTACCAGATAAACTACATGGAGTTGCCTTGTTAAATCCCCACTTTAATTTTCAGAAGCTGAGTCTTCTTTATGATCCTTAACTGCTAAATATTACATTAAGCAATCTACATGTTTTTAACTGAAACTGCCCTGATGATATTATACATCAACACTGCAGTGATTATTCATCTTGTAAAGTCTACATTGGAAATATTAAAACCTAAACAAGATTTTATTTTTATGGGAAGAACACCAAGTAGTTATCTAGGACTTATCTCAGGAAATAATTAACTTCTGGAAGTGTTGTCAGTCATGTATCTATCAATTAGAAGAACAGTAAAGCAGAGGAAGTTTGCTATAACTTAAAGCAGCAGCAAAGGAAATCATAATAGATTAATCAGGTGGAAATTTCATGAAAGAAGGAACTTTGACTTTATTAAAAATATTTTCCATTGATTTTTTTGAAAATATCTCACATAAATACAATGTATGTTGATTATATCTAAGAACCCATCAACATGACTATCAAAACCACTACAGTAAAATCTTTGTTAGGGCCATGAGTTTTTTGTTTGTTTGTTTGTTTTGTTTAAAAAAAAAAAACAGGTTTACAATACCAGGTATGAATTCCCTTTTGGGAATCAGGTCTATTGCTAATCACAAAACAGTTGGATACTCCTTTAAGAGCCATGCCACTATTGTACCAATGAGTATTTCTTGCCTGGCAAGTAAGTATTGTAGCATGCAGGGTCCAACTGGGAAATAAAACATCTTCAGATATAGGTGACTACTAAGGAGGTTGTGAAAGGAAGGCTGTGAAATCGCTGTCAAACTCACAGAATTGAGTATATAGTGATAATTTTCTGATTTGGCAACAAGATTAGAAATTAAGTGGAGACCCAATATCATAACACATTTAGTGACATGTTTTTGAGTTAGCAATGTGACAGCTGAATGTGGAGACAGAACTAAAGGCCATGCCACTCAAGAGCTCAGAAGGAAAGGCTGTGCATCATATAAGCAATATTTACACTAAGGAAATATGTAACTTTGGGTATGAAGAACACAAGGGTCAATTCAAAATAAGAACACCAGCAAAAACGCAGAGCATAGCAACATTCAGCAAAGCAACACTAAATTGGTGAATGTAGAAGAGAGCCAAGAGAAGAACAGTTGTGAGAAGACAAGGTAACAACCATGGGAGGGGGAGAACACAGAAACTTGAATCCTCTGTGGACAGGAAAACCAGTATTAACACACTTAAGGCAAGTTTTCACCATCCACTGCCATTGTCAGCAAAGCTATGGGTGACACAGGGACCTGGAATAGAAGATAATGTCAGACAGAGACACAGAACTCTGGGTTCACTTCAGGAATAAGTAAGGTTTATTTTTCACTGCTTTTCATATGTCATTTAGCTAGCTACTAAAGATAGCACTGCACACCACACGGAGCTAGAGCAAAGGGTTTCTTTGACCTCTTTATCTAGGTTCCTTCTTCTTCATTATTCTGTTGTGGTCTTGTTTTGCCCAGGAAGACATTTCTTCTAGATGCTAGCTCATCTTGAGGTTTTCCAGAGTCAGGAACTATCACCAGAACTACCAATTAGTGAGGTCCTATACCTCATTCTATCCTGCATGCAATAAAATGTGTATCATTGATTCCAACAGTTGGTTTTGGTGATGGGAGCCTGGACTTGGTTTGCAGTGAGCACCACACTGTGGTGCTGAGCCTCCTGTTCAGTTTTCCCAAGTAAAAGTAAGTTCTGTGATAGCTTCTACATAGTATCAATCTGTGGCTTGTGTATCTCAAGGGGACAAGAAATTGGAAAGGCCTTTAAAAACATGCAAGATATTTTGTTTAGTCTGTGTTTTGCTAATAGAATAATGTCAACAAATGAGAAACTTTTAAGGAAAATTGATTTACTTTGACTCATGATTATAAAGATTCAAAGTCAAGGAGCTGCATCTGATGAAGGTCTTCTTGTAGGAAGATTAGCTGGAGTGGTTCAGGATATCACACAGGAAGTATACACTCATGTACCTCCTCTGTTCTATCTATCTATCTATCTATCTATCTATCTATCTATCAATAAATCAATCAATCTTGCCTTTTATAGTCCATCAGGAGGGATTCATCTTGATGAATTAGCCTAATATCACTACCAATGGACTTACTTTAAGCACTACAGTCAGGTGATGTTTCAATATTCATAAGGAAGATTAAATTTCAACACTGTTTTCAGAATGGAAAATCATATTCAAATCATATTAAACAGCTTATCTGACAATGTAGACATTTACTTTCTTCTCAACACTCTGTTTCCTCTACCAATATGACTAATATTTTTGGCCTATTTCCCAAAGCTGGCACATCAAAAGAAACTGATTTCTGATATCCCTTTGCCTCTCAGCCTCACAGGAGCAAAGAACAATTCCCAGTGTGTTTCAGAAACTATCATTGAATATATCACTACAAAATTATATATATGCTACCCAAATACATTGATCTCAATAATCTAATGATCCACTTTGGGAACAAAGAACAAATTAAGCCCAAAACAGATAGAAGAAAAGAAATAATGAAAAACTGAACAGAAATTAATGGAACTGAAACAGCATATGAAAAGAGAAAAATCAATGAAACTAAAAATCAGTTCTTGAAAAATCTCTATAAGAATGATAGACTTCTAAGCATGCTAAACTAGAAAAAAGATCAAAGACAAAAAGTACCAGTATGAGTAATGAACTGAAAGGACCATCACTGCTGCCCATAGACATCAGAAGGCTTTGAAAAGCTCTCAATCCATGGTTCTAATTACTTAGGTGAAATGGACAAATTCTTTAAGCTATAGACTATAAGATCACAATTGATGATAAATGGATAACCTGAACATCTGAACATCCATCAAAAAAATTGAATTAGTTTGGTTTTGGTCTTACAAGACATATACTACCCAGTCAAGATGGTTTCATTGATTTAATTTTTAAACATCCTTTGAAGAAATAATACCAATTTGCTACCGTATCTTCTAAAAAATAGAAGGAAAACTTCCCAACTCATTTTATATATCATGGCATCTATTATTGTTTAGACAAGTATCCTCAAAAGTCCATTTATTTTAGGCTTCATTCCTACCCCCATCACACTATTGGAAAGCCTTGGGACAATTAGTGGGTAAAGCCTGGTGGGAAGAAGGCCATTGGTAGCATGGCCTTGAAAAGATATTGGGACATTGGCTCCATATCTCTTTTTGTTGTCCAGCTTGCAAACCTCTAAGACATCTCCCACCATGAGGTATAATGAAGTCAGTTGGCCACAAATCTCTGGATGTATGAGCTGAAACAATTTGTAGTAGGATATTATTTTAAGGTGTGTTACTTTTGTTTATGTTGTACTTGTCTAACTCTGTGAAATGGTGTTACTGTGAATTAAACCAACAGATGGTCTAACAAGGAACTGAACACCCAATAGCAAGGCAGGAGAAAGGATAGGCATGACTTGCAAGCAGAGAGAATATATAGAAGGAGAAATCTTGGGGAAGAAGAAGAGATAGGGTGAAAAAAATGGGAAAGAGCAAGAGAAGGAGGAAGACATCAGGGGCCAGCTACCCAGCAAACTAGCCACCCAGGCACTCAGCTACACAGCAAGCAACAGAATAAGAGTAAGAGTAAGATTTACAGAAGTAAAGAACCAGAAAAGCCCAGAGGCAAAAGGTAGATGGGATAAGTCAAGTTAAGGAAAGCTGGCGAGAAACAAGCCAGGCTAAGGCCAGACATTTATAAATAATAATAAGACTCCATGTATGGTTTATCTGGGAGCTGGGTGGCAGGCCCTACAAAAAAGAGAAAAAACAAAAATAATCTTTGTTCTTTAAAACTTGGTTATCTAAATTTAAAACACATAATAATAAAGAAAAAAATTATTTATTAAAAAAACCAAAAAAATCATGTAATGAAGATAATAAAAAAATTAAAACAAAACAAAAAAAGATAAATATATGAGGTGGTATGCTAATTTTCTTGAGTTAGTCATTCTACAACATAAATATTCATCAATCATTATGTTATTAATATATGCAGTTGTTAATTTAAAATATAATTTAAAAACTTGGTTATCTTAGTATTTTGCTACAGCAATAGAAAGATGGTTTATCAGGATCCTAAAATTAAAAATTGATACAGTTTTCACAAGGGAACCTTATCCTTTATGAATACAGACACTTAAGTACTTAATACTATGATATCAAATCAAGCCCAACAATACATAAAAAGGAAAAGGAAAATCCCCTCACATTTATTAGGTAAAGAACAGCCTCTTAAATATCTGGGATTTTTTGATGTTTCAATAATTATTAGAATGATTTTTCACGTAATTTCTGTAATTATTTACATGATCATGTTTTCTCTTCATCTTTTGTGTGATGGTCTTCACTAGTTGACTTATAAATGTTGACTCAACTTTGCAATGCATCTAGTATTGAAGATAAGGAATGGCGCCCTGTTTCTCCATCACTATTCAGTGGAGCACTAGAGTTTCTAGATAGTTTAATAAGAAAAGGGAAGAGAAAGCAGGAATATGCAAAGTTAATGGAGAAATAAAACTGTCTGTTGGCAGGTGGTACTATTATCAAAATATATAAAAGCTAAGAAAAAATTCTGAAGAATGCCAGGCAGTGGTGGCACACACCTTTAATCCCAGTACTCAGGAAGCAGAGCCAGGTGCATCTCTGTGAGTTTGATGCCAGCCTGGGCTACCAAGTGAGTTCCATGTAAGACACAAAGATTCACAGGGAAATCCTGTCTCATAAAAACAAACAAACAAACAAAAATCTGAAGAATTAGTGAATACAGAAAAGTTACTAGTTATAAGGTCAACATTCAATATTCAATTATTTTCATGTTATAAAGAAAGAAATTCGATTGGTAAAATGTCAAAAACCAGAAAATATTTACAAATCAGCGTTGTATTGAAAAATATGCAAAATAATAATTAAAAATCTACTAACCCTGAGCAGTAAGAAAAGAACCCAATTTCAAAATGGGGAGAAAAAACTGAACAAATGACAGAGTATGTGGCCAGGGATAGGAGCATCTATAGCTGTGAATAACATCAGCCTTGAATGCTGTACAAATAATAACATCCTACTATTTGCCAAAAGAAGCCATTGAAATCCAAAATGGGACAGTGTCAATGGCATGTTGGTATATGAAACAGGTGAGTATCCATCATTCTGTTTTAATTTTACACATACACATCAGCCATGGATTCTCCTGTCCTCCCCACTCCCCTCCCCTCCATTCCCATCTCCTCCAGGGCCAAAACTCTGCTGGGGATTCAGTTCAACCTGATGGATTCAGTACAGGCAGGTCCTGTCCCCTCCTTCCAGGATGAGCAAAGTGTCCCTGTGTAAGCCCAAGGTTCCAAACAGCCAGCTCATGCACCACATCTGACAGAGGGCTGATATCCAGAATATATAAAGAACTCAAGAAATTAAACATCACAATGCCCAACAGTTCAGTTAAGAAATGGACTATAGAACTAAACAGAGAATTCTCCACAGAGGAAGCTCAAATGGCTGAAAGTCATTTAAGGAATTGCTCAACATGCCTAATTATCCAGGAAATGCAAATCAAAACGACTCTGAGATACCACCTTACACCTGTCAGAATGGCTAAGATCAAAAACACAGAAGAGAGCTTATGCTGAAGAGGATGTGGAGCAAGGTGAACTCTCCTCCACTCCTGGTGGGAATGCAAGCTTGTACAGCTGCTTTGGAAATCAATATGGCGCTTCCTTAGAAAATTGGGAATACATCTCCCCAATGACCCAGCTATACCACTCTGGGCATATACCCAAGGAATGCTCAATCATTCCACAAGGGCATTTGCTCAGCTATGTTCATATCAGCATTGTTTGTAATAGCCAGAACCTGGAAACAACCTAGATGCCCTTCAACTGAAGAATGGATAAAGAAAATATGGTACATATACACAATGAAGTACTACTCAGCAGAGAAAAACAATGACATCATGAGGTTTGCAGGCAAATGGATGCATCTAGAAAAAATCATCCTGAGTGAGGTAACCCAGACTCAGAAAGACAAACATGGTATGTACTCACTCATAGGAGGATACTAGATGTAAAACAAAGATGACTAGACTGCTACACAACTCCAGGGAGGCTCCCTAGAAAACGGGACCCTAGGAAAGACACAGGGATCACCCAATGACAGATAAATGGATGAGAGCTACATGAACAACCTGGACGACAGTGGGAGTCATTTGTCTTTTAAAATAATAGATTAAATAGATAAGGCAAGCATGTCACAAATCAGCATTCTTTTCAAAGCTGCAATCAATCCACAATGTAACCTGAACAAATTTTAAATGATTATAGCTAATTTAAAGGCACCAGTCTGAAATACAGCATAAAATTCCACTTACATATCCTGGAAAAAGAAAAACTATAGAGAAATAAAAGAGATCAATGGTTTTATGGGCAACGGAGTAGAGAGGAGGCTTAATTTAGTAAGGCACATGGAATTCTGTGGTGTAACTGTTTTGTTTGCTGAACAATGATAGACACATGACAATAAGCATTTATCAAAACATAGTTTTCTATCATATACAATCAACCTTACTATATGCAAATAGTCAAAGAAAATCAAGGAGGTCAACAGTGCTAAGTGTACATAGACTGTGATAAAGCATTTGACTACTACAAATGCAGGGAATAGCATCCCTGAGGCAGATAGAAGGAAAAGTCTCTGATGTGAGCAGTGTTGGAAACAAAGACATAATATAGAAAACAGAAGCTTCATATTGATGTAAATAAGTATTCCACAAGCACGAATGAGAATTTACAAGCACCCAATAGAGGTAAGTTACAAAATAGATGTAGACAGTCTTAGATCCAATAGATGATGCAAACTCCCTGTTCTTTAAATGTAGACTGTGAATAGCTATTTTCTAAAAGTAATATAGTCCTGAGTGGGGACTGAAAGAATGACTGGAGAAACCTGACAGGCACCATCTTCTAGGTGGCAAAGATTAAAAATAACAGTGTAAGTTATGTTGAAAGTATTTAGTCTTCGTGTAACTTAATGAAATAGGCACTTATATCTGTGGCCTTTTTTCCAAAGATATAAAACCCCAAATTTTTCATGAAAATAGGACATACAGGCAAAACCCAAAATTATTGCAAAATATCTAACCAGGACTCATCCAAACTGTCTAGGTCTCTAAAAAAGAGAAGACTGTGAAACTCTCATAGTAAAGATACCCCACGAGAGTCTGTTATCACATACAGTGTTTTGCCTGCACTGGATGCTGGGAAAGGAAAAGAAAAAGGAGGATGAGTAAAGTACAAATTCAACCAATACTAACATGATATTTGTCCATTGATTATTGTTATAACGAGAGACATTACTGGATATGAAAGTTGTGAGTGCATAATGAGAACTCTTATCCTAGTTTGTCTTCATTTATTGTGAAAAAAAGAAAAAGAAAACATCACCAAAAGCAACTCAGGTAGGAAATGATTTATTTGGCTTACACATCCTAACCAGAGTTCAACATTGAGAGAAGCCAAAATGGCAACTCAACGCAGGAACTTAGAAGCAGGAACTGAAGCAGAGACCCTCCAGGAACCCTGCTTACTGACTCACTCTCCATGACATACACATCCTTTTTACTTGACACACTTACTTTAGATTTACTTATTTTATATTTTTGTGTGTGTGAGTGTTTTGCCTACATGTATGTGTGTGTACCATGTGTGTGCTTGGTATCCCAGAGTTCAAAAGAAGGTATCAGATATCTTGGAACTAGAGCTGTGAATGGTTGTGAGCCACCATCTAGGTAATGGGAATAGAACTGGGTTCATGCAAGAGCAGCATATATTCTTTTTTATATAATTTTTATTTAATTTTTTTCTTTACTTTTATATACCAACTCCAGTTCCCCCTCCCACCCTTTCTTCCGCTCCCTCCTGCCTATCCCCATCTCACCTTATCCCCTCCTTCCCTACGGTGCGATACCTTATGCAGCAGGTATTCTTAACCACTGAACAATCTATCCAGTCCTCAGTCTGCTTTCTTATAACATCCAGTACCACCTGTTCAGGAATGCCATTGCCAATGGTGACTTGGCACTCCCACATAAAACATTAACGAAGAAAATGTCTCATGAACTTGCCTATAGAGAATCTGGTCAAGGTATTTCCTAAAATGCAGTTCCCTCTTCCAAGATGACTCTGGATTATGTCAAGTTGACCAAAATCTCACCAGCACACCAGTGTTCATAAATTTCCAATATATGTAAAAGTTTTCTAAAACAGAAACAAACAGTACTCTCTGGTATCCTCCCTAGCTAAACAAGAATTGAAACTCTGTAGACAATATTTTCAGTTTTCTAGGAACTAACTATTCTTATTCTTGGTTCTAAGATAATTATTTATTAAACACAAAACCAGAGCAGAGTATTAAAAAAAAGTCACTTTAAAAAGCTCAAAATTATCTAAAAGTATTTATAACAGTATTATATGCCCAAGAAGAGAAGAACATGGAGTCAAAACACACTTTAACATAAAAGTGCATCCTAACCTGAAGTGCTTGCTTGGAAATACTTTTTACATGAAAGGAACTTCTTGTTGCAATAATAAGATGAAGATGTGTTCTGATCCAAAGACGTGTAAGAAGAGAAACACAGAAGTGGGTATGAATCAGGAAAGGGAGGAAAAGAGACAGAGACTCCCTGTGACATCTAGTAAAAGCATGTGCTATCAAGTAAGGAACATAAGGAGCAGCAATCTACAACTACCAGAAGCTAGGAAGAGTCATGGAAGGGTCTTAGAGCACTGAAAGGAATATGGACCTGTCAATGACTGGGTTTCAGATTTTTAGCTTCTAGAGTTGTGAGAGAATAACTTTCTATTATTTAAGGGCACTTTGTAGTAATTTGTGACATTAGTCAAAATTGTATGAGTAATATGTTTGCACAACAGTCTACATCTGAGGCAAAGGGCCTTAATGTTGCCTCTCGACTTACTCTGTGCTGTTTCTTTGTTGTGTGGCAATGCCAGGATGCTGAAGGCTACAAGGGCTTTCAAAGGAACACTTGGAATTTCAAACCCCCTGCAACTTCACACTGGGTTATCTTCTCCTCTCAGACCTATCTCTCACTCTTATCTCTGCCTAACAAAATGTACTATTTGGATGAAGGGCTTTGCATTTAATTAAAATTCTTTTCTTGAGTAAATTATTTTTTTCTAAGCCTAAGAGCCCACTTTTTGCTTGCAAGCCTCATGATGTCCATGAGATCACTTTGCTGAAATGCTAAAGTTTCACTCACTGAATTATCTGACAAAAATTTAAGATGCGTACTGGTCAAGCCTATGAAGGATCCATCCTCTTTGTATCTTTATCTGGTCAATAACTGGAAGCACTTTCCCTTCCCAGAGTGAAAAAAAAAAAAAGGTCTGTCTTCCATTCTAGTCTTCTTGACATGATCTTTTATATCTCAGACCCATGCCATGCCTCAGCTATTCCACAATAGTCTCCTAGGCAAAGGGCAAGCCTCATTTTCTTGCTCTCAAAAAAGAGGGCCTGAGAACAATGGGTCTTTCTCTCCTGCCATCCCTATTCCCTAGCCTAAGGAACTGTGAGATATATTAAGATAAATAGGAAAGAGATGAGTTCTTAACTCTGAGAATAAGAGAGAACCCTTTCAGCCAGTGATTTGAGTTCATGCTGTAGAAAAATGATTTCACAGCTCTGGGAGAGAGGATCATTGCAAAGTTAAAAATCCTGGTTTTAGTCAAGTCTAGGAGGGATGGAAAATTTCATGCAAAATAAGCATCTGTAAGGCTGGAGCAGACTGCTGTTGTGGGTTAACCAGACTCTGTGAAGAGTAAATAACAAGGCAGCATTAAGATTCTTATGATGCAAGCCATTGCCTGTATGGAAAACTAATAATTGCTGTAACCTGCTTGGCATTTGCCATTCAATACTGTTGGGAAAAGAAGAGAGTGGCACTACCATGCAAAGCCTGGCAAATGAGTGATGCAGCCAGCCTCTCTTGACTCACACTTAGTTTCCCAAATCCAAAAGTTGCTTATTTTTAAAACAATACATAAAATAATATTTTTGGATGCTTTGTGGGTGAACATTTATTTGATGCTTATAACATAACAGATGTCAAAGTAATGTACAAATAAAGTGCTCCCTGTTACAGTGCAAATAGACTCTGCATCAGTAAACAACACTGATTATACATGTGCCAGCACTCAGATCAGGATTCATCTCTGTGTAACAGTAACCGCCACCATCCACCCCACTGCAGGAGAGTTGGGCAAGAGTCATTCTCTTCACTTCTTTTTTTTATTTTATAATTTAATTTAATTTTACATATCAGCCATGGGTTCCCCTGTCCTCCCCCCTCCCGCCCCCCCCCCCGCCTTCTCCCCAGCACAACCCCCATTCCCATCTGCTCTAGGGCAAAGGCTCTGCTTGGGATTCAGCTCAACCTGGTAGATTCAGTCCAGGCAGGTCCAGTCCCCTCCTTCCAGGCTGAGCAAAGTGTCCCTGCAGGAGCCCAAGATTCCAAACAGCCAGCTCATGCACTAAGGACAGGTCTAGGTCCCACTGCCTGGGTGCCTCCCAAACAGTTCAAGCTAATCAACTGTCTCACCTATCCAGAGGGCCTGATCCAATTGAGGGCTCATCAGCTTTTGGTTCAGAGTTCATGTGTTTCCATTAGTATGGCTATTTCTCCCTGTGCTTTTCCCAATCTTGGTCTCAACAATTCTCGTTCATACAATCCCTCCTCTTTCTAGCCAATTGGACTACTGGTGCTCCACCTGGGGCCTGGCCGTGGATCTTTGCACCCACTTTCCTCAGTCATTGGATGAGATTTCTAGCACACCAGTTAGGGTATTTGGCCATCTGATCACCAGACTAGGTCAGTTCGGTCTTTCTCTCGACCATTGCCAGTAGTCTAGCGTGGAGGTATCTTTGTGGATTTCTGGGGACCTCTCTAGCACTTTACTTCTTTCTATTCTCATGTGGTCTTCATTTATCATTTATTCCATGTTTTCCCTCTCTGTTCTTGATCCAGCTGGTATCTCCTGCTCCCATCGGCTCTCTTTCCATCGAAACTTGCCCTTCATTACTCCCACTGTCATCCAGGTTGTTCATGTAGCTCTCATCCATTTATCTGTCATTGGGTGATCCCTGTGTCTTTCTTAGGGTCCTCTTTTCTAGGCAGCCTCCCTGGAGTTGTGAGTAGTGTCTAGTCATCTTTGTTTTACATCTAGTATCCTACTATGAGTAAGTACATACCACGTTTGTCTTTCTGAGTCTAGGTTACCTCACTCAGGATGATTTTTTATAGATGCATCCATTTGCCTGCAAACCTCATGATGTCATTGTTTTTCTCTGCTGAGTAGTACTCCATTGTGTATATGTACCACATTTTCTTTATTCATTCTTCAGTTGAAGGGCATCTAGGTTGTTTCCAGGTTCTGGCTATTGCAAACAATGCTGATATGAACATAGCTGAGCAAATGCCCTTGTGGTATGATTGAGCATTCCTTGGGTATATGCCCAAGAGTGGTATAGCTGGGTCTTGGGGGAAATGGATTCCCAATTTTCTAAGAAAGTGCCATATTGAAGACAGTTTATGCTGGAGAGATGTGGAGCAAGGGGAACTCTCCTCCACTGCTGGTGGGAATGCAAGCTTGTACAGCCACTTTGGAAATATCTTCACTTCTAAGTGTTGTACTCCTTAATGTGTATTCATTTTAGTTAGGTCCCTAAAAACCAATGTTCTAAAGGAAATTTGATTACAGGAAGTTTACCAAGGATGCTTGACGCTTACTTATATCTGGCATGATCTCTAAGGTCAAAAGCTTGATGCTATTGGAAGGTGCTGGACTTTGAAGAGGTGAGCATAGTGAGAGCTTTTTTTGGTCATTTATGGTTTGTGAATCTAGTGTCCAAACAAAGGGGCCAGCCAATTGATAACTAGGACCTCTGAAACCATAAGCCAATGAGCCTTTCTTCTTTATAAATTTATTAGCCCAGGTATTTGTTGTAGAGATGTAAAGTTGATTAACATACTACACATTCATTCAGTGAAGAGAGATAAAAACACCAATTAAAAAAAGGTGAGTCAAGCAGGGCAAGTGTAGTGACAGAGGCAACCTTAAGCTCTGACACATTTTCAGCAGGAGATGTCATAGTGTTAAATTCCAATTTAATAGAAGCTAGAATCACCTGGGAAATATGCCTCTGGGCATGCCTATGGAGGATTACCTTGATTGTTTCAATTGCTGTCAGAAAACCTATCTTAACTATGGGTAAGGCTGTTTCTTCTGCAGGAAATTCAGAACTGTATAAAATGGAGAAAGTGAGTTGAGCACTACGATGCATTCATTGACCCCTTTATGTCTCTCGATTATGGATATGATGTGACTAGCCAATTCAAGCTCCATAGGTCTTGGCTTCATTATGATGAATTCCACTCTGGAACTGTGAGTCAGAATGAACCTTCTCTCCTGAATTGCTTTACTCAGAGAATTTTATCACAACAACAGGAGAGAAAAACTAAAAGAGTAGCCTTAGTGACTCTCACAAGGAGCTTGATAGTGAGATGGGGACCAGGATGCTTGTCACCTTGCATGTTCAAGTCATCGGGTGTGGACTGGTCCTGATTGCACAGCATTTCATTAAGCAAGATGACTTCCTTTCAAAGATGAATTTGAGAGAAATACTCATAGTGGGTAGTCAGCCAGCAGCATCTCAGGAGCTGGGGCTGAGCACTTCCATCATGAAGGAAGAACTGGCAGAACCTTGTTGTCACAGCTTGGGTTTCCTCCCAGCTTTTGTGTGGTTTTTCCTCATGCATATTTATGCCCTAGCAGTTTCAACCCTCCTCCAGTGCAAAATGGCTAACTCTGTTTCCTCTCAAACCTTCTCATCCTTAAAAAATCTTAGTTCTCTTGGCTTACTGGACTATCTAAGACCCTATTTGATGAAGAAAATGAGAATACAAAACACCAGCCTCTCCAGCTGCAAACTTCCGGAACAGTAAGAAGGTCAAGTTATACACAGTTGCAGCTTATTGATTACAAATGATATACTGCGGGTCTTTTTCTCTGTCTCATTTTAGATCTCACTAATGAAGCTTTATTTCTCACAAACAAACAAACAAACTCTGAGCAAATCCTTGTTCAGTGTTGGTGTCTTAGTCACTGTTCTATGACTGTGATAGGATAGTATGACTGGGCACTAAGAAAAGGAGGAGTATATTGGAGACACACAGTTTCAGAAAGCTAGTATCCATGGTCACCTTCCTGGGGAGCATGACAACAGGCAATCAGGCATGGCACTGGAGCAGGAGCTGAGTGTTTATATGTGACCTACAAGCATGGGGCAAAGAGAGCTAACTGGGAAAAGCATGGGCATTTGAACCTTCAAATCCCATACCTGGTGAAGCAGTTCCTCCCATTCTCTTCCAACCACCTGTCTGTTTCTTAACAATCTCTACTCAGCCACTTACAGCAAAGTACTCACAGAAAAATAAAGGGTGGGGTGGCAGTTTTGGGTGGTAATCAGGGAGAAAATAAAAATAGTAATTTATAAATGAAGGTAATCTTAGAGTAAGATTAAAATGATAAAATAACATCCGAAAAAAAATGTCAGAGATGAGAGAGAAATATCCACATTTCCTCTGAGTAGTAACTCCCCCATATTTTGTTTCTACTGATATATTTTAAGAAAAGCCTGCATATTTCTTAAGTAATGATGACAGTGATGGGTTTTTTGTTATTGTTGTTTTGTTTTGTTTTTGAGACACGGTTTCACTGTGTAGCTTTAGTGCCTGTCCTGAATCTCATTTTGTAGACCAGGCTGGCCTCAAACTCACAGAGATCCACCTGGCTCTGCTTCTCGGGTGCTGGGTTAAAGGCGTGCGCCACTACTAACTGGCTGACTGTGATGTTTTATAGACAGTACAGCACAGCCGTATCTTTATAACTTACTTTTTAAAAATGTGACTGTAAACTGCACATCTCAAAGAAAGACAAATCTACACAGTGAACATTTACTCTCTTCTTATTGTCTCACTTTTGCTCCTCCCACCCATGTCATTCTCTCTTTCTCAAGAGTTTTCCCCGCAAAGCAGCATTCACATCCCACCATGAAAGTGAAAGAGAGCGCTCCCTGTCCTTGTACAGTTACTGAGCAGATTAACCAATGGCGTCCTCTTGGGCTATGCAACTGAATCAGTGATGTCTAGAGTATGGGTCCTCCTCAGGAACACAGTATTTGGATGGAAATTCTCATACAGGCTAACACTGATGGTGGATCTGCCCTGCCAGGCTTCCTAAGCTTTTGCAGCAGCTGGCAGTTTCCTGATGAGTGATGTTCAGCTTTCTGCTCAATTCCCTGATTCTTTAAAGTCCTTTTGGTAAATACCACATGAGTTTACAGAGGCAAATTAATAAGTGTTACATAGCAGCAAAGAGACTATCAGAAAAAGAATGGTAAAGTGGGAGTTATCCATCTTACCATGATGGAACAGGAATCAATATTACTCTAAAATGATTTACAGCCCCCTGGTCATTGTATTTTTTCAATATATTCTATTCTGTTGTAGTTCTTATTTTATTGTTCCCAGTCAAATGGTGTCCATGTTTTAAGTTCCAAACTCACAGGAGTTTTATGCTTTAACCTATATTTTGCTTTATTTGAAATATGTATTATAAAATTGAATGTTGTTATATAAACCTGACCTATATTCCATGCATAAGCTTCATAAGTTAATATTTTCTGAATTTGTCCAATATTACACATTTTAAAAGCAACACTGTTTTCCCATCATTAGCTTATTTTAATTGCATAAAGTGGCAAATCCTTGCAGAAGAAACTTCTAAACTCACTAATATAATATTGTGAGAAAAATTAAAATAAACTACACATTTAAAGATCAATCTGAGAAAATTATCATTCTATTTAAGTCCTATTCAACATAGTGACTTTCCATTGTATTCTCATTTCCAAATCAAGTTTCACATGTTGTGTTTTTTATTATGTAAAACAAGAGAATCTTTCTACCTATATTAGAAGGCTAATTCACAGAGGAACATCTGTGTACCCACTGTGAATGTGTAGTCAACTATGCTGTGTTAATCGACCCCAGACATCTTCTACTCTGTTCTTATTACCTGCATGGCTTCTTGGGAAATGGAGTGATAAGCAACGATTATTTGAATGGTCGTATTTATCTTCATTTTTAAGGTGTTCAGTTTCATTTTTATGGAACAAATACTTCTGTGTTTCTTCAAAGACTTAAATCCATTGGTTTAAAACATGAAATAGCTTCTGGATTAGAAAAGACAGAAGTCGAGACGTAATGCAAAACATTTAACTGAGGGGCTAAGTTCACAAAATGGCCAATCCCCAGAAGAAATTCAGCTGTGATAAAAGTCTGAATGTTCAGATGATGACACTGGGTACACACACTGGCCAGAGTAGGTAGGCAAAGGGAAGAGCTCTCAAGACTGAGATTGGTGCCCTCATAAAAGAAACCCTACAGGGCTGTCCTGTCCTTTGTACCAGATGATGACTCAGCTATGTGCTGTTGTATTTTTAAAATGGTGGGAAGGAGTCACACCATACAACAGGGCCCATGTGGGAGGTTTATTGAGGGGAGGGGAGAGAAAGGGCAGAGAAGCGGGCAGAGACCAGTCCCTGGGGATGACAGTGAAGGAAGAGTAAGAGAAAGAGAGAGGAGGTGGGCAGGGCTCACCTTTTATAAGCTCACAGGAGGTGCTCTTAGAAGCTGCAGCTGAGGATATATCTTTTCAGAACCCTAAGGGTAGGCCTAAATGCTAACACATGTCACCCGCTATGAGAAAGGAACACTCAGAATACACCTACTCTGCTGACATCTTGATCCTGGACCTCCTAACCTTCAGAACTGTAAGAAGGGAACGTTTGCTGTTTATAAACTAGCCTGCATTGGGTGTTTAGCTGATGCTAAACAGAAGAATGAGCTAAAGCAAGATAATTAATATAGATCATGGTAATGATCATGGGAACAAATTAATGTACTTATTCATCTGTCATGGAATGAATCAATTCTTTTTGTGTCTAATCTTCATGGTGCCAAGGGAGGAATGCTTTTGTGATTGTAAATTACCAGGAATGAAACCTCTGTTGACCATGCTACTGATGAACTATCAAAGCTGCTTACATTGAGAAATCTAGCATATCACTTCCCAAACAAAAACTCTTAGAAGATCTTGTTTGACAATCTAGTTCAAGAATGAGAAATTTAAACCCTGGTTTTCCATATCCTTGGGGAAAAAACCTAAATGTCCTTAACAGGGCATTCTAGATTCTGCAAGACCTAACTTCTCTAAACTCACTGATTAGCACACTTTACATGCACCAAGCACAACATTTAGTAATGCTGACCTTTTGAGGGCCATGCCTTTTATGTGTTCTCCTTAAAATGTTCTTCCTCTGTATACTCATTCAAGGCTTCATTCAGCTCCACTTTCTGAAGCATAATTCTAAGTAATCTTATCAATAAAAAACAGGAGTCAGATATCACGGGGTGGAAAACCTGAAAGATCAGAGAAACAGAAGACCAGCCATAGTCACTTCCTTCCTCTTCAGTTCCCGCCAGTCCAAAAGGGCCAAGATCCTGTCTCTTACTCCCCCTATCACTTCCTGTCTCCGCCCCACCTTGTCACTTCCTGTTTCCTCTCTGCACAGACCTCCAGACCTCTATGGTTAACTAGAGACTAGCTCCACCCTCTGATATCTAGGCAAGCTTTATTTGTCAGAAAACAAACAAAATATCACGCAGCACCCTTCCTGTGGTAAACGTTCCCACATCACCAAACTCCTACCTCTGCTTGTGCATGGCATGTTCTTCATAACTTTATTATCATTTTCAAGAATCTTCAAACAGGTGATATGACTTTCTCTGTGTCTCATGCAAGCTGTATAGGAACTGAAAACCTCTGGGTCTTGTCATATTCTTATTTTATAAATAATAAGTCAATGTCATATATTTCTACAATGTATGTTTTTAAGTGTATGATCAAGTTTTGGGGAGAATTGTAATGGCAAAATTGAGAAAGTATACTGACATAAGCAATACAGACATTTAAAATGAGAAATATTTTTCTTGTTATACCATTACCATCTATACAAAGTATATACTTTAAGCTTTCTGAAATAATTGTTAATATTTTGCCATTTTTTTGCAATAGGTAAAATAATGACGATACATAAGCTTAGTGAGAAGCTGACTTTAAATAATGTAATATAACATGTTAGACACAAATCAAAACTGTACTAAAGGAAGAGTCTCTCGGGACACTGGAAACAGTGCTAGGTTGCTAGGAGTTTGCTACTCCTTGGATCTCACTGCAGGTGCTAAAGCTCTTTCATCTAAATCTCTGGAGAACACCACTTGGCCTATTTTATCTATACCACACTTTCTCACTATTCTACGTTTTCTCACTAAATTTTCTGTTTTTCCTTCTATCATCAATTTTCTATGTGAGAGTATATCTGGTATAGTTCTGTTTATCTCCACAATTCTACTATTTTCTAAGCCAAGAAAAATATGCTAGTAATTATAAAATGAAAGTCATTAAAATTTAAAAACTATAAACCACTGCCCCAGAGAAATAGAATGATGCTTATACTCTGTTCTGTGGTCCTTTCACCATTCATTAGATTAATTTCTGCATATTTTCAAATTAATGTATTTGTTCACATAAAATTAATGTTAAATTGTATGTTGTATATCCATTACACATACTGATGCATTTTCATGAAGTTTTTCATACAAGTATGTCACATACTTTGACCATATTCACCACCCCAACACTTGACTCTTTCTGCCCTTTCCTAATGCCATTTCCAGCATCTTTTCTATTTACATCTCCCTCTCTCTCTCTCTCTCTCTCTCTCTCTCTCTCTCTCTCTCTCACACACACACACACACACACACACACACACACACACACACACACACACACACACACACACACACACACAAATGCAAATGCACACACATGATTTTATATATCTATATAAATCTTACAATAAACAAATGAGAGAAAAATGTGACCTTTGCCTTCCTGAGACAAACATTTCACTTAATGTGAAGAGCTCCACTTTTACCCATTTTCCTGTCAACCACATAATTTAATTATTCTTTATGGCTGAATAGAACTTAATTATGCACATATATAGTGGTTTTTAATCCATTCATCTTTTTTTTAAAGATATATTTATGTATTATGTATACGGAAGAGGGTGCCAGATCTCATTACAGATGGTTGTGAGCCACCATGGGATTGCTGGGAATTGAACTCAGGACCTCTGGAAGAGCAGTCGGTGCTCTTAACCTCTGACCCATCTCTCCAGCCCCCCATTCATCTTTTGACACACATAGTCAGAGGTTAAAACATATTGTAAATAATGCTGCAATAAGCATTGACAGCTAAATATTTCATGGTATATTTACTTAGAACTTTTTGGGGTACAGACTCAGAAATGGTATAACTATGTTCAGTTTTTTGAAGAAAACTCAAACTGACTTCCAGCATCTGAGCTATCTTGCATTTGCTACCAACGCTCTATGAAGATTCTCTCTCCCTTGTACCCTCACCAGCACTTGCTGTTACATTGTTGTGGATATCGCTCTATGTAAATAAAATTCTGATTGGCCAGTAGCCAGGCAAGAAGTATAGGCAGAACAAGCAGAAAAGAGAATTCAGGGAACAGAAAGGCAGAAAGAGAGACCTGGCAACCACCGCCACAACAAAAGATATAGGGTACTTGTAAGCCATGAGCCACATGGCAAAATATAGATTAATAAAAATGGGCTAAATATAAGAGTAAGAGCTAGACAATGGTAGCCTGAACTAATGGCCAAACAGATTAAATAATATAAATGTCTATATGTTTATTTTATAAATGAGTTGTTGGACTAACAGGGCTTGGCGGGGGCTGGAGAGAAGATCTCCAACTACAGTTACATAATTTCTTTCTTTTTTTGTGACCCAAGCCTTTAATTCCAGCAATCCGGAGGCAGAGGCATATTTTCTTTATGATGGGTGGAATGGGGTAAAAATATCAATGTAATTTTCATTTACATTCCTTGATAGTTAGGGACTTCCAAAACGTTTTCATAGACTTATTCACATCTATACTACAGCTTTTGAGAACTGTCTATTTCTTTGGCCTATTTGTTGACTGATTTGCTGGATGTTTTGGGATATTTAGGGCTTCTTAGTTCTGCATATGTTCTAGATATTAATCATCTGTCAGATTCATAGTTAGAAAACTCTTTAGTCTTTTCTATGGGCCATCCATGTGATTGTTTTCTTACCTATATATAAGATATTTCACCTTCATGCAACAAGTGTGTTGATGCCTTTTTTTTTTTGAAAATTCTTTCCTATGCCAATATCTCAAGGTATTTCCCCCAAGTTCACATCTATTGATTTCAACGTTCCAGATCTTCAAACTATTTTAAATTTATTTTGTACAGAATTAAGAGATATGAATCTAGACTCATTCTTCTACAAGTGGATATCCACTTTTCCAAACATCATTTGTAAATCAGACTGCATTTTCTCCAGTGTGTGTTCTTGCCATTGTGAAAAATCAGATGATTCAGCTACACAGGTTTGCTATCTGTGTTGTCTCCTATTCCACTGATCTGTGTCTGCTCCTGTTGCTCTAGTAACATGAAACCAGGCATGGTGATATCTCAGGAGTGATTTGGCTATTCTGGGACTTTTGTATTTCCATATATATTTTAGTCTCTTTTCCTGTTTCTATTGAAAAATATTGGTAGAAGCATGGTAAGGATTTTATGGAATATTTATATTGCCTTTGGTAACAAAATCATTTTCATAATATTAGTGTTGCTGGTTCAAGAACATGGAGGATCTTTCTATCTTCTATTGTCTTTTCCAATCCCTATCTTCAGTGCTCTGAAGTTCTTACTGGGAAAACCCTCCATGTTCTTGATTAGTCATTTTGCATGATATTTCTTTTGAAAGCATTGTGAATGGTGCTGCTTCACTTTTTTCTTTCTCAGAATGCTTGATATGTCAGAAGGTCAATGACTTTTGTATGTTCAATTTGTATCATGATATTTTGCCGATAATGTTAACAGACATGATAGTTTTGAGGGCTGTTTTTCTAACATCCAGGATTATATTACCTTTAATTAGAAAAAAAAATGAGTTTTCATTTCTGTGGCTCTGCTTCCTCCTTGAGATCGTTGGCTACATTTGGTCCACAAGGGTAGAGGGAGCAGAATCAGGGAACAGAGTTGGGATGGCTGTGGGTACAGTGGAAAAAGCCCTCCAAGTGAAGACATTGATGAATTAGCTAGACTTTATTCCAATAGGAAGTATATAGGATTGGGAAGCCTGGGGACAAACCCTAGTTTGCATTAAGTGCCATGGTCCTATCATGAGGCTTCATATGTGGCAGCAGAATCCTATAGCAAAGCTCCTACCATAAATCTTAGTTACCATATATGCAGCAGGGGAAGTTTCTAGCAGGAAAGAGTGCCAAGGATCACCCTAGGAATAAATCAGGCATCCATGCTTAGAGTCAACTTTCAGATTAGGTCAGTCCTCCAGGCCCAGGGACATTCTCCAGATAAGGATAGGTAGAGAACAGGAAATTTCTCATCTGGGAAGGGAGTCCCCATGTCACCAAGCTTTGGAAAAAGCTGACAGGCCATGATAGACTGCAACCTATGACCAGCAAGTCCTTTCAACACATTTCTTATTTGTATGTCTTATTTCTTCCTATTGTATTGCATAACTCAAATTTTAAGTATTGAATTGAAAGTAAAGAAAATGGACACATTTGCGTTTTTCTTAATTCTAGGGGGAATATTATGAAATTTTGCCACTGGATTTTATGTTTGCTTTTGTTTGTCATATGTAGTCTTTATTATGTTGAAAAATGTTAGTTCTGTTTTTCAGGGATTTTTATGATGAAAGAACATTGGCTTTCAAAGATCTTTTCTTCCTCTATAGAGGCGATTACATGATTTCTGTCCTTGAGTTTACTAAGTAAATGTATTGTGTACTGATCTGCCTATATTGAACCATCCTTGCATGCCTGAAATGAAGTCTGTTTAGTCATAACGAGGGATCTTTTTATATGTAATTCAATTTGACTTGTAAGTATTTAATGGGAAATTTTGCATTTTTTACAATGTCCCAAAGATTGCCCATAATATTATTATTTTCTTTTTTATTTCTTGTCTGTTGTTATTTTCATACCAAGTATTTTATGTCAATATAAAACTGTTCTGTATAATAAATTTGATAATGTGCTTTTCCTTTATATTTTTGTAGAATAATTTGAAAGGCATTATTCTTCTTCTGTACAACTAGTGAGTTGTAGTTCTTCTGTATAACTAATGAGTTAATGACAGAATAAAGGAGAATTTTAACATGTCTTGAAATACATGAAACTTCATCACAGTGCTTCAAAACCTATAGAATACAACAGAAGAAATATTAAGGGGAAAGGACCAAGCATGGTGACGCATGCCTTTAATAGGCAGAGGCAGGGGAAATCTTCCATGAATTCAAGGCCAGCCTGGTCTACAAAATGAGTTCCAGGACAGTCAGGCTGTTACACCGAGACCCTTTCTCAAAAAATAAAATAAATAAACAACCAGATAAATAAAAAACTAAAAAATAAAAAAACTTAAAAAAAAAAAGAAAAGAAAGATTAAGGGGAAGTTGACAGCAATTAAGATCTACATTTTAAAAAAAGGGCTGTGGTGGCACACGCCTTTAATCCCAGCACTCAGGAGGCAGAGCCAGGCAGATTTTGTGAGTTCGAGGCTAGCCTAGCCTACAGAGTGAGTGAGATCCAGGACAGGCCCCAAAACTACCCACAGAAACCCTGCCTTGCAATAAATAAATAAATAAACAAACAAACAAACAAACAAACAGACAGATAGATAGATAGATAAATGATTTATTTATTTATTTTTAAAAGGAGAGACTTCAAATAAGCAACTGAACAAACTGAACAAGGAAACTCAAGGGACTAGAAAAGCAAGAAATTCCAAACCCAAGTTAAAAGGAAGGAGTAAATGGTAAGTAACAAACAGGAGCAAACAAAACAAGACATGAACATGATCAGTTATGAACAATGGAACAAAAATTGGATTTTTTAAAATGCAAGCAAAATTGACAAGCCTTCAAGTAACTGAATTGATAAGCCTTCAAGTAATGAATATCAGTAATTTTTTAAAAGATAGTTTTAATATATTTCTTATTTTGTGTTATGCAAAAATTACATAATTTTACCTTATAATTAGAACTCATGCAATAATATTTTACCTTCTATAATAATTAGGCTTGGATAAGAATATACAGTGCTGTGATGCACTGACCCTGAAGCTTAGAGAAAGGCTTCAGTTCATTTTTGACAGTTAGGTAACAGTTGACGACCTTTCTGTGCCCCAGGGCTTCCTGATCTCTCAAACAGTATCTGCTCACCCCACTCAGAGGGTCACTCAGGTACCAGATGGGTTTCCCTTGTTATTCCTTATCAGAACGAAGCATACAAGATTTATAATTACCTAAAATCACTATTAATGACTTACTTCTTACATCTGTCTGCTGCACTGTTGAGAAAAGAACTCCCACATTTCTCATTTCTCTACATGATAAACAGAATAGAAATCCTGTTCGAAAGAGAGTTCATTGGTCTTGGAAACAAAGCACTGATGCTCTCTTCATGCTCACAACATGTATTTATCACATGACAAAGTAACTTTAAGTCTTGGTGTCATTGTTTCATGGGTAAAGTTTGTTTGATCCAAATGCTCTACTTTAAAGATTCACTGTCATTTGTAATAGTATTATCTACTTTCTGTCTGTCTTTCTGTATGTATGTATATATGTATGTTTGCAATGAAGGTGTTTTTTGTTGGTGGGAAGACAACCGCAACTCAGATAATATTTGAAAATGTGTCCAAAAGGTCAAGCTATCTGTGAGTGAAGATGATATGAGTCACGTGACACTGAGATAATTAAGTGGTCAGTGAGACACTCAAAACCATCTCTCAAAGGGCTACTCTAGAGCTGGATTAAAAGAGGTCATGGTATCAAAATCAATGACCACCCAGATGAAAATGTCCACTCAAGAAGTGACCAGTAGAACATCAAGGCTCAAAAGATGTAACACAGGAAGAGATTTTTCCTAGACAGACACAATAGGTTTTAGGGACTGGTCTATTGTGGAAAGTGAACAAATGTTGCAAAAGAGCAAAGTATTTATGCTAAGATATAGTTTTTTCTAGTATCAACATTTTGTAGGTGACATGTCTGACTAATTTTCCTCTTTTAAAATTAAAATCCTGTCACCTCTAATTAACTATTATAAGGAATAAAGCTGTTTTTTAATTGATTTTATTGTCTCATTAACAATGATTATTATATTAGTTCCAGAATTTTTAAAAATGGGATTTAGAATTTACATAATTACAAAGAACAACTACACCTCTTCCACTGCTAACAGTCCTTTTTATTATAAACCCATCACCATTTAGGCAAAATTCATTATTTAGTCATAAGATCAATGTGCTATCATCTGTCAGATTATTGCAAAATTAGATGTTGGGAGGGGTTCCTCAGAGAAACTGAGCCCTGTGATGACTTTTGAAGTTATTTAAAGTTAAGCTCAGGAAATAATTTGTGTTCCATAACTTTTGTGTTTTTTAAGTCAGCCCCACCATGGATAAACTATGAACACAGATGTATCTATGTCTTTCATTTCCTCCCACACACCATCAGTCAGCCAATCACAGATACCAGTCACCTTTCCCTTTGACCTCTGTCCCTGGCTGTACAGAATCCCTGGGAATGTGGTCTTCCATTTATAGATTTTACTCCTGCCCTCTGACACTCAATCTAGGTAAGTGCATGAAAGATACAGGTGGGATGCTGTATGACTGTGTGATATTTTTAAGTTGATTATTATTTTTAACCTTTTTGCTTTTCTGGAGATAGAGATTGAATGAATATATGTCTATAAGATTTTTAATGAACTTTAAATAAAATTAAATATTTATATCATGCATAAAGCAGATTTATAGTGACTTTTAAAATAACACTTATTAGAATAATTTCATTAGTATACTACATACTAGTAATCTCTTCTTAAAGACATGTGAAGTATTGGTAGTGTAAGCTTTATTTATGTTGTGTATTAGCTATGTATTTCTGCAACTAATGACTCTGCCTTCCACAGACAATACTTAACCAATATCTCACTGTATGTATGTCTCTAATTTCATAATTATAACTCCAAAAAGAAAAATAACATAACCAGATAATTGTGGAAAATGTTGGATTGACCATTGTTGAAAGGATTTTTTTTTTTGAGGCTTCTTGAAGGTTTTCTTTGTACCATTATATTTTCACCATACTTTAGTCTTTTAATAAATAAAACAAGGCAGTGATGATTTAAGTAATTTTGTGTGCATTTTACCATTATGCAAGATGTGCATTCACAAAATAGTGAGATGCTGTTTGTTCTTGCAGGAAGGCCTAGCTGTGTGGTGCACTGTACTGGCCTAGTCCACAGTCTCCCACATGACATCCCAGCTGCAGGCTTTCTTTACTCTTACCTTCCTTAGGCAACATCAGCATCAGTAGTCCAAGTTACAACCATTTCCATAGATGGGCTCTAGCCTGCCCTGCTTCATGAAACAGTGATGCTTTCAGAGTTGGGATCATTTCTGATTTTGAAAAATACACACGTGTGCCATCATCCTGAGCTCGGGCCTCTGGTGATTAATACAGTCCTGCTAACTCTACTTACATCAGTGCTGTCTATGGACTCTCAAGACTGTTTGTTGTTGCTTGCCCCTGGCCACTAAACCTAACTGGAAATATTCATGGCAGACTTTCTTTATTAATATTATTATTATTATTATTATTATTATTATTATTATTATATTTGAATGGCTGAAAGACATTTAAGGAATTGCTCAACATCCCTAATTATCTGGGAAATGCAAATCAAAATGACTCTGAGATACCACCTTACACCTGTCAGAATGGCTAAGATCAAAAACACAGAAGACAGCTTATCCTGGAGAGGATGTGGAGAAAGGGGAACTCTCCTTCACTGCTGGTTGGAATGCAAGCTTGTACAGCCACTTTGGAAATCAATATGGTGCTTCCTTAGAAAATTGGGAATCCATCTCCCCAACGACCCAGCTATATCACTCTTGGGCATATACCCAAGGAATGCTCAATCATACCACAAGGGCATTTGCTCAGCTATGTTCATATCAGCATTGCTTGTAATAGTCAGAACCTGGAAACAACCTAGATGCCCTTCAACTGAAGAATGGATAAAGAAAATATGGTACATATACACAATGAAGTACTACTCAGCAGAGAAAAATAATGACATCATGAGATTTGCAGGCAAATGGATGGATCTAGAAAAAATTATCCTGAGTGAGGTAACCCAGACACAGAAGGACAAACATGGTATGTACTCACTCATAGGAGGATACTAGATGTAAAACAAAGATGACTAGACTGCTACACAACTCCAGGGAGGCTACCTAGAAAACGGGACCCTAGGAAAGACACAGGGATCACCCAATGACAGAGAAATGGATGAGATCTACATGAACAACCTGGACGACAGTGGGAGTAATGAAGGGCAAGTTTTGAGGGAAAGAAAGCTAAGGGGAGCGGGAGATCCCAGGTGGATCAAGAACAAAAAGGGAGAACAAGGAATAACAGACCATGATAAATGAAGACCACATGAGAACAGGAATAGGCAGAGTGCTGGAGAGGTCCCCAGAAATCCACTATGATACATCCTCTGTAGACTGCTGGCAATGGTCGAGAGAAAGCCTGATCTGACCTAGTCTGGTGATCAGATGGCCAAACACCCTAACAGTCGTGCTGGAACTCTCATCCAATAACTGATGGAAGTGGATGCAGAGATCCTCAGCCATGCCCCAGGTGGAGCTACAGGTGTCTAATGGTTGAGAAAGAGGAGGGACTGTAAGAGAGTGAATTGTTGAGACCAAGATTGGAAAAAGCACAGGGACAAATAGCCAAACGAATGGAAGCACATGAATTATGAACCAAAGGCTGTGGAGCCTCCAGCTGGATCAGGCCCTCTGGATAAGTGAGACAATTGAAAAGCTTGAACTGTTTGGGAGGCACCCAGGCTGTGGGACCAGGACCTTAGTGCATGAGCTGGCTGTTTGGAACCTTGGGCTTACACAGGGACACTTTGCTCAGCCTGGAAGGAGGGGACTGGACCTGCCTGTATGGAATCCACCAGGTTTAAATGAATCCCCAGGGGAGTCTTTGCCCTGGAGGACATGGGAATGGAGGGGAGGGGCTGGGGGGAAGGTGGGGCTGGGGGCGGGAGGGGGAAGGACAGGGGAACCCATGGCTGATATGTTGAAAGGATTCTTAACTGTGGCATTTTGATTAACATGAACTGCTACCTCTGGCAATGAGAAGCTTCTCTGATGAAGGCTAAAGGCAGAACCAATCTACAGATATAAAAACATGAGTATTTAGAAAGTAGTCTGCTCACATGTACATTTGGCAAAATGATAGACCTATTAGGACCTATGGTCTCCACAGCTACTAATTCATGACCAGGCCTGAAGTACCAAGCATGCATTTCCTCCTGTGGAGGAGGTCTTGATTCCAAGAAAAAAGTGCTTGATTAGCCACATAATATCCATGCCACTATTGTCCTAGTGGTCATGTGTTACCAAGCCGGTTTCTTTTGTAACTCACAGGGTTCATACCTGAGTAAAACTACTGGAGACTATACTGGATAATTTTGTGTCAAATGACATAAGCTAAACCATCTACAAGGAAGGAGCCTCAATTAATAAAATGTCTCCATAATATTGGGTTGTAGGCAAGCCTGTAGGACGTTTTGTTAATTAGTAATTGATGTGCCTAACCACAGTCCTTAGTGCCATCCCTGAACTGGTGATTCTGGGTTCTAGGAGAGAAGAGAATGAGCAAGCCATGGGGAGCAAGCCAGGAGGCAGCACCTCTCCCAGGCCTCTGCATGAGCACCTGCCTCTAGGTTCCTGTCCTGACTTCCTTTGAAGATGAACAGTGATATGGCAGTGTAAGCCAAATAAACCCTTTCCTCCCCAATTTACTTTCGTCATGGTGTTTTATCTCAGCAATAGCAACCATAAGCCAGACAATGACTTTTCTCCAGAGGGTTGAGTGATTGGCTTAAGTAGGCATCTGTAGCACTGCTTTTCAGACTTAAGGAACATCACAGATCAGAGGAGAGGAGATGGCAGAATGTAAGAACCAAAAATCTGGAAGGTGTTTTGTAGAAACAACCTGTTTTAGACATGACATGACCGTTGTATTCCTGAAATCATGGCAGCTACACATGTCCTACAACACAGCCTTGGTGTCCTCAATATCCATTGTGGAAATGTAAAGGATTCATGAGTCCCCACCCCTCCATGAGAGGTAATGAGCATTTAAATAGTGGCTAGAAGGTGAGATTGATACTTTATTCCACAGTATATCCACTGATAAATTGCCCATACACCAATAAATAGTTTTCCATCCATGCTCAAACAAGTAACCTTAATTAAAAATCAGACCATCACACACACAAAAAGACAAGAAAGTAGAAGAAAGACTTGATGAAAGAAGGAGGTGTAGATGTATCCTGCTTGTTAAATAAGAAACACAGAGCCAGTTGCAGAGTTAAAAACCACGAGGTCAGAGCCAAAGCAGAAAACCTTACCCTTCACTGCTTCTGCGGTTCCTCCTCTCCGCCAGAGACCTACTTCTGTGCGTCCTGTCTATTTAAAGACTTTCTGTTCTCCTCCCTCATTGGTTGTAACCCAGCCACATGACCTCCTCATCACTGCCTGTTTGTACAGACCTCCAGGTCTTCTATGGTTGGTATTGAGATTAAAGGCGTGTGTCTGCCATGCTGGCTGTGTCCTTGAACACACAGAGATCCGCCTAGCTCTGCCTCCCAAGTGCTGGGATTAAGGGCGTGCACCACTACTGCTCGGCTTCTGCTCTGGCTTGCTCTGACCTCAAGGCAACTTTATTGACATACAAATAAAATCACATTTCAATACAAATAAAATATCACTATAAGGAGGGTTTCAGCAGTAGATGGAGGAGGGGTAAGAAATGGTAATGGGGTGAAGGGAGGTAGTGACCGATGGAAATAGGAGGTAAAAAGAGGGGAATAGAGATGATTATAGGGGACAAGAGTGATAAAGTCATTATATACTTGTATGAAACTGTCAAATATTAATTAAGAAAGAAAGGTGAGAGAAAGAAAAAATGATTTAGTGTAGTAATTCTTCAATTTTTTAATATGTGCATATACACTGTGCTTGGGAAGGGATACTAAAAATAACTTATAGGACCATCTGGATATTTTTAAGACATTGCATTATCTGATGCATACTAGGAAAACCTTGATGCACATCATCAAGGTGAGGATGTGATTCAGAATCTCGTTTGGTGTTTCTTCTCACTTCTAGGTTATTTCCAATTTTTTTGTCCAATTTTTAGGCTTTAAAAGACAAATAACTCTACTGCAGAGAATGCTCGGTGGTTAAGAGCATTTGTTGCTCTTGCAGAGAACCCAGGTTCAGTTCCCAGCACAAAAATAGAGATTCACCACCATCCATAACTCCAGTCCCAGGGAAACTGGGCCCCTCAGTCACCAGTGAAGCACATAGTGAACACACATGCACGCAAAACTCTTGTGTACACGAATTGAATTAAATGTTTTAGATGTGTTTATAACTGTTCTCACCTCTCTCCATCTCCCCACAAAATACCCTATTCTGCACCTGTTGCAAGATGATATGTTCTCATGTTACTTCCTATGAAATAAGCTCCTAACCATATCAAAGTAATCATGAGCAAAACCTGGGCATATTTTCTCTGGGAGCTGCACACAAATATTTTTAAATAACTGAAATGTTTGAATTGGGATTTTATGTGCTTCTACTTTAAATCCATTTCCAAAATAAATGTGTAGCCAGTAGCAACCTCTGTGCCAACAAATGCACAGGACTCAATCCAGCTGAGTCCAACAATGCAATTACTTACAATGACCAAAAATGGAAGCTGAGTGGGAGGACTCACAACTGTGCACAATTCCCACACTCTACTTGTTGCCTTCCAGCCTGGGAGCTCTGCAGAATGACATAAGCATGTGACCAGAAAGAGTAACTCCAGAAATCCTGGCTTAGCTCAGGGAAGCACTTCCTTTAAAGTCGCAGAACTAGAGATGAAGTAACTGAAATACCTTTGCAAAGTGAGAGAGGGACGGCATTACCAATTAAGGCAGGTTTCCATTAGCTCAAAATAAACTCATTATCATGCTGTATTAGTAAAACATTTTAAAACAGTCAAAGTCTAAAGCTATATTTCTTAGTAATCATGCTAACAAGGATGATGTTGTCCTCTCTTCTCCCTCAATTTAATCATAACATGGAAGTATGAATAATTTATACTAAACTATCCATAATTTTATTAAATAAGAAGTAGCTGATGTAACAGTAACATTTGGAACACAAATATTTTACATACATTATCTTATTAATAAAAAGATTGGTGGAATTTGATAGAGTGAAGCACAGACGGAATACTGTGCTTCCAATACCACAGAAGGAGCACATTTCAGAGCTAGGATTCAGACCCAGCTCTTAGCTGGTGAAACATTGTGATGAAGTTCTCTCCTGCATGGACTGTGAACAAATGAACACACTCCATGCATCACACATACCTAGAGCCACTCTACATGCAGATTTGATCTTTTCATCTGACAGTTCATAGATAGACCCCTGGAATGCTGGATCCTGTGTTTTTTTAGAGAGAACACATATACTAGAGACTCCTTTCAAAACAAAATGATGTCCATTTGAGAAACAGCTCACTCTGCTTTACCCATTTAATAATAAATACTACTCAACTATTCCTTCTCAGTTTAGGCTCCATCTGTAATGTTAAGACTGAAATGACCAAGAAACATCTAGTGAAACCTTTTCATTTTATAGAGAGGAGAAACCAGCAGTATGGACAGCTTCAGCAGCCTTTCCATGGAAAGTCTAGCTCTACTTGCTGTGTCCTTTTGCGGGATGGCTTTTGAGCGCTTGCTCACTCTTCATTTTACATGAGGTTTTAGCAAATAGGAGAGATAAAGGATTGCATAATTGACAAATAAGGCCTTGGAAATAATTCTCATGTAAACAATAAAGAGTATTCATTTCCTTTCATATGAATACTCCCCTCTCTGTTGAGGGCAGGCAGAGTCTCAGCCCTTTGAGTTTCCTCCTAAAGCATACCTTTCAAACCAAGCATTCTCTCTCTCTCTCTCTCTCTCTCTCTCTCTCTCTCTCTCTCTCTCTCTCTCTCTCTCTTTCTATTTTATAAATGCATTTCTAAATTTCCAAGCCAGTTCCCTTTCTTCTATCTCCTCCTAAAATTTGGCCAAATCTTCTTGGCCCAGGAAATAATGAGGAGGAAGATTTCTTTCTAGAATTACCTGCCAGATATGTCATATAGACTTTTCTGTTAGAAGCCTTGAGGTTGATTTCAGGATCTACTTTCATTTATTTTTATTTTTTGCCAAAGCTGAGGACTGAACCCAGGACCTTGTGCTTGCTAGGCAAGTGCGCTACCACTGAGCTAAATCCCCAACCCCCTACTTTCATTTTTGATACTGGTAGATACAGCAATTGGACAGCTGTAATAAGAAGAGATGGGGTATGAACAAAAATCTCAAGATATCACCCCACCTCCATTTGGGGTTTTTGTTGTTGTTGTTATTGTTGTTTCTTGGTATTTTGAGACAGGTTTTTATATAACCTTGGCTGACCTCAAGCACTCTGTGTAGTTGAAGATAACCTGGACTTCTGATCCTTCTGCCTCTGCCTCACAATATTACAGGTATATACCATCATGCCTGACTGAGACGTTGTTCTTGATATCATGTGATTATAGTCAAATCAGTTAACATTTTCCAACCTGGAATTTTTATGTGTAACCTGGAGATAATTGCACATGTCCTGCTTACCTCACATGGTTGATTTGAGATTAAACTTGGTGATGAAGTAAGACTGTTTTCCTAACTGATGGTCACTGTCAATTAAGTTATTCATTTATGCAATTTTTTCAGCTCCTAGCTTATTGTGTCAACTCAATCTTAAGCATTGAGCACATCAAAATGACTCAAAAATATAGGTAAGTAGATAGATAGATAGATAGATAGATAGATAGATAGATAGATAGACTTGATCTCAAAGCCTAAGAGAAATACAGAGAACAATGAAGTATGTAATTAAACTGTGATCAACTGAAAAGAATTCATGAGTTCTATGCAAAACAATAAGAATATAAACTTACCTTGAATTCAGGAAGTTAGACTTTAAAGGAGCATAACCAAATGAAAACCAAGAGGAGGAGGAGGAGAAGGAGAGAAAAGAATGAAAGGAAAAGAAAAGAAGAGAAAAGAAAACAAAACAAAAGAAGACATGGACAGTTGGGTGGAGAAAACTACTCTCATAACAGGGCATAAGACATATTATCTTGAAAGAAATAATTTTTAGTTATATCAAAATAAAAAGCAAATAGAAGAGAATAATGTAAGATAATGGGATGTGAGAGAGCAAGAGAACAAGAGAGCAAGAGCGTGAGCGAAGTGACAGGTCTAGTGAGGAATTAGTTTTCTGCTCAGTGTAATGGGCAATCATCAAGGTATATTAAGGAATGTATTGACACAGCACAAAGTCTTGATGAAGAAATTGTTCAGTTCAACATGGAGTGGTTTTTGAGGTCCCTTTTGTGATAAATGATGAATCATCAAGTCAGACTTGGTAAACTATCAGGAAGAAAAAAGCAGAAACAGAAATAATACTTCTTTATTTAGGAATGGCTGGATGAAGACGATATGTACTGCAGTGAGGATGCAGAACCAGGAGTTAGGAAACACTATGACAAACTTCTGAGGTAGAAATATTGTGTTACTGTGACCTAAGAAGGTACACAGATGAAACTGGGTCTCTGAAATCTCAAATTATCCATGCTTTGGTTTGTATGAGCTCCCTCCAATATGCCAGTACATGGTGTTCAGAAATGACTAGGTTTAGAGTAGTAGTTGTCAACCTTCCTAATGCTAAGACCCTTTAATACAGTTCCTCCTATTGTGGTGACCCTCAACCATAAAATTGTTTTCATTGCTACTTCTTAACTATAATTTTGCTACTGTTATGAATCATAATATAAATATCATATATTCAGGTCATCTGATATGCAACCCCTGATAAAGGGCCATTTCACTCCCCATAGTGGTCTCAACCCACAGATTGAGAACCACTGGTCTAGAGAGTTCCTTCCTCTTGAAAGATAAACATCTTTAGAAAAGAGTTTCACACCTACTTCAGCACCTAAAGTATGTGATATCCCAAGAACCACCTTGAAGTAGAGGTCAAGCCCTGAAGCTGCCAATGCTTTGATCTTAGACCTGCAACCTCCAGAGTAGTAAGAAAAGTTAGAAAAATGCAGTCCTAACAGAACACCCAAAGACAATCTTGTTAGCTTATGATGTCATTTAAATCTTCCCTGTGAATTGAATTAGTCCAGAGCATTTGCATGATATGATTACAAATTCAGAATTTTTAGTCATTATCTCATACATCAGTATACAATGCTTTGGACTCTAATATATATTCCATTTCTGTGAGAAAGTCCATGATCTACAATTTCTAAAATCCAAAATTGGTTTTGTAACTCATTTACCATCAATACTTGGCATATTATAACTGAGTTTAGAATCAAAAGACATCCTGAACTAATGTGCAGCTTTCCAGTCTCTATTTCCTGCAGTTAAGTTTGACAATTGCATGTTTCTTGACAGAACTATAAACATGCTTGATCATAAAGGCATTGCAAATGATCTCTGGCCGCTATAAAAACACCTTTCTAAAAATCTCAAATATCTTCACTAGAGATGACTAAGAATGTCAGATAGTGGAATATGGGCCAGTAATACCTTCCTAGAATCCTGGAGCATGGCACAATCTGTGGTTGACCAAGGATGGGAAACATTCTGCTTCTTTTTTATTGTAGTTTAGTTAGATTAAGGAGCAAGTTGTCACAACAAATGGTTACACCACCTGTCTCAACCCATTCAAGAAAATGGTGTTTGGGCCAATTTAGAAGGTATGTTATTTTTGTTTATTCCTTTATTTGTTTGGTTTGGTTTGGTTTGGTTTGGTTTGGTTTGATTTGGTTTGATTTGGTTGGTTGGTTGGTTGGTTGGTTGGTTGGTTGGTTTGCTTTGTTAAGTGCACAAATATCTAGCATGAGTACAGGTGCTTACCAGAATATCACTGTAATTTTGGTATCAGTTTTGCTAGTGAGAAAAGACATGCCCATCTGCATTACAGGCAAGCTATGCCGGGAAGACATGTGACTGGTAATATAGACTGATCAGAGTTAGAGTGGCTGACAGCACCTTAGATGTCTTTCTGACAGGAATACAAGAACGGAGGCAACTGCACTTTTTGAAAAAGATTTCTAGCCACATTTTCAGAGTTAAGAAGTCAAAATCTCTACTAAATTTGATTTTTATGTGAGCTCAAATCTCTCCTGAAAAGAACTACTATGAGAATTACTATCAAGAGTGTGAGGGTGAAGAACAAAGGATTTGGTTCAGCTGCACAGTGATTGTCTGACTTATAGGAGGGCCTCAAGGTTAATTCCCAGTACTGAAAAAAAAAAAAAAAAAGGACCAAAACTGGGTTGGTTGCAGAATTGCAGAAATTCACATGCACACAGAGGCCAGAAACAAGAAAAATAAGGAAGCATGAACCAACATCATAAACATGAAGCTCTGGATGACCTATTCAGCTCAGTGTATCCATCCACCTACCTATCAGCTATATGGAGATAAGGTGGATTCAAAAAATTAAACACAACTATCAAGACTGAATTAGAAGTTCTGATCCTAAATAATTAGAGAAATGATATAGGGTCTAGACTAAATAATAATAATGATAATTATATCATAATGGCATAGTGTGTGACGGTTTTGGTCAGTAACAGATGAGAGATGTCCCATAAAGTGAAGTCATCTAATGATATAGTAGCTATCTGACCTTGCTGAGTAAAGTATGTGTATAGCTGGGGTTATCTCCTGGTCTTTCCTGGCCCACAGTCAGGACAAATCTCTCTCAGTTGCCAGTCCCACAGCCAAGTAAACATACAGAGACTCATATTATTGAAACTGTTTGGCCTAATGGCTCAGGCTTCTTGCTATCTAGTTCTTATATTTTAAATTAAGCCATTTCTATTCATCTATACCTTGCCACGTGGCTTGTGGCTTACCGGTACTTTACATCCTGCTCCTCATAGTGGCTGCTGGCAGCATCTCCTGATTCAGCCTTCTTTCACCCAGCCTTCTCCTCTCTCCTTGTCCCACCTACACTATCCTTCCTGCCTAGCTACCAGCCAATCGACATTTTATTTATCAATCAATCATAGCAACATATATTCACAGCATACAGGACATCCCACAGCATATGTGATGTTTTCATAATAATGAACTAGTCTATCAGTTCAACCCCTAGAAAACACTCCTATCATTAAGTGAAATACAACTTTATTTTATTATTAACAAATAGTTGGTATTATTTTAATACCTATACGTACTAATACCTCAACTGAAAACCTACCTAATTTATAATCCTCCTGATATTCATATCAGATGTGCAAAGCCAGACATACTGAAAGATCAAATAATCTGCTCTAAGATGCACAATTAATAAGAACTAAAAGCAGAATTCCAATCCCCTGAGCTCTTACGGGACAGGATTTATAGCCAGGTTTATTTCCAAAATAATAACAATTTAAGTGGTATTTGACAATGTAAATGAGATAATTTTCTAATTCTAAAGATGGACTTTGAGATGGAAAAAGGCACTTTTAAGATATACAACACATAACAAGAGAGGATAAATGATTTCTTTTCAATCATCTAGCTAGAGACAGGAAGACCAAATTCTAGGAGACAAAGCTTTGTCTCATCTGTGATTCCAGATGGCTTCTGGAGTTCAAAGAAATATAACTGGAAAATCAATCTCTTCTGAAAATTTTTTTCTCAAATCCAAGAGTTTGCATCCCATAGTGATCAAAGACCATGATCACAGCCTGTGGGATTATACAGACTTCACTCATTTGTGCCACACTGAGCTTTGCTTACTATGACTTCTCATTGCTCCTTTATTGGTGAAATTATTAAGGCCATTCCATGTAGTTAAAAGGGAGGTTTATTTTGTGGGGTAACTTACAAATGAAGGGATAGCTTACAGAGTCTGGGAAAGGCGTGGCGCAGTCCACCAGTGTTCTCTGGAGAACTCTGCTAGGTCTACCTCCAGTGTCCAGGGTCCAGGAACTAAGAGAGCCTGTGCATCTGGAACCTGGGTCTTCAGCATCCTCTCTCAGCCCTGCCTTGTAGGCATGACTGTCACCAAAGCCTCAATGGCGATTGGAGCCTCCAGGTCAAAGCTGGAATGGATATCCACTACACTCATTGCTAGATTTTTTTAAAATTTCTGTTTGTGTATGTGTGATTACAATATGATTACATCATTTTTCCTTTCCCTTTTCTCTTTCTTCCATTCAAGCCATCCCACATATTCCTCCTTGTTCTCTTTAAAATTCATGGCCTCTTTTTTTAATTACTGTAACATATGTGTAATATGTATATATGTGTGTGTGTGTGTGTGTGTGTGTGTGTATATACATATATCCTAAATGCATAAGTACAACCTGCTTGCTGAATATATCCATTTGATATATTCCCTTGACAAATTTCTAACAAAGTCCAAATTATATGGAATTTATTGATTAATACCTATATATTTTCACATGACCAATATCATTTCTCTCTCAAAAGGAGTGTCATAGATATATTACACATATATCTAATCAATCAAGTGACCATATTATAGGTAAATAAATTATATGCAATTCCTATTTGAATTATTAATTTTAAAATTACTCTTACAATATGGTAAAAGCCAGGTTTTATCAAGGGAGATGATTCAGTCAGAAGCATGCTTGGAGCACAGACACATAGGCCTGCCAATCCCCAGCAGCCAGGAATCTTCAAAGTTCTCTCATTCAATGTCTATCCTTCGTTGTATTATGATTTTAGATAAATTATAAATACCAAGTGTCAAGCTGCAGCTTGGCATTTCCCTGAAGAATTTTCACTTTGATCTGGACCCCACTTTGAAATTTAAATGTTATATCCTTGTGACTCACTTAAACAAAATGGTGGAATGCAGGGTGCATTGTAGGTACTATGCACATTTGAGCAAAAAGTTAATGGTTTTAATAACATTCTTTAGAGCATATAAATTGTCACTTCTATATTTTCCAGAGGGGGCCTTCTAGATTTAGTACTTTTTACTGAGTTAATTAACAAGATCCATATCCCATTATAATAAACCTCTTGGCAAAGGCAGCCAGCAGTCACTATCTTATTTTAATAACTGCAATCTTTTCTTACAGCTTATCTATTACCAGAGCCAAGCCTACAAATTTTACTCTCTGCTCTGAGTGCTGACTGTGCAATGTCTTTAGACAGACCTTGCTGCGCTCTAAATCTAGATGAATTCGAGACAAACAGAACGTGTGCAAGTGGTGCAGGGAAGAATTCAAAGTTGAGAAGATTGAACAGATAATTTCCAATTGCATTTTTGCCAGCCTAAATGGGCCATAGTGTGTATTCATGAGTGACATATATTAGCATATGGTGAGGCCAATATATCTCCTATATGGTCATTTGTACACTCAGCAGATATACCAAAGTCCAAGATGCATTGAAATGTATTTTAACATTCATATTTCTAAGGGGTTTTTCATATTTTTTAGTCTTACAAGTAATTGATCATCTGAAACCAATTATTTCTACTCTCCTGCTCAATATTATCTTTTTTGCCAATGTCTTACATAGAAGAGATCCTACACAGGCCACTATGAGTATAATGATCATTGACCTTAATAATTACATTTATTTTATATGACCTTTACTTTCTATCCATCATTTGCTTAGGATATAAGCTTGTGACATTCTGTAGAAATAATAAAAGGGAGAATGAGAAATCTAGCAATGTTTTATCTTTTCAGCAAAATAGAACTTTGCAGGAGGAAAAAATCCTTACAAATAGGGTTCCTGTTTGAAGAAAGGATTTCTCTATTCCCTCCCTAATAGGATATCGCTATTCCCTCCCGTCCTCACAGTAAGAACTAAACTGGGAGCAACAGAGTGGTCAAAAAATAGAAAAAGTGTCTTTCGTTATTGGGAAAATAGGACTATGCTACATTACAAAGTAGGGCAACTAAAATAAAGGGTAAGTCTCCCTTAGCCTATAGAGGTTATGAAGGAATGACAGAAAGAGACTGGGAAGATACAAGGGACAGATGCCTGCACTGGACATCCTTCCCCAACAGAGGCCTACAGCATCTTCTTAGAAGTACCAAGATATTCTTTCCCTGGAGTTGATCAGCCCCCTTGCCTGAAGATACACGGCCCCATCTCTAGTACTACAGCCATTTCCTGCAGTTCTACATCAGGGAAACATGCTCTGTGGTGGGGAGATCCTCATGTCGCTGCTGTGAATGTGGAAGAATCTACTTAAAAAGAGTTCTAAACCTATCCAAGGGATGTCAGTTTTATTCTCTAATATGGATGAAATTCAGGAATGTCAGCTGAGATCGCAATATAGAGTCCAATTAGAAAGACGGAATAATTACAAGAAATGCTACCTCACTCAGACTTGGACTGAATAGAGGGACTGAAAGGAGATGGAATTTCAAACAAACTAAAAGTGACCAGAGATCTTTATTCCAATCCTTGGAATTGATTTGCAAAGGCCAGCACAAGTGAACTTGGCCTGGAGGAAGACAACACCAGACTACCTCCCACTGCACCATTTGAACTAAGGCATAGGCTCCCTCCAAAGAGGACTTAGCCATCATTTATAGAGTCCACAAAATGTCACCTACTTGGAGTTAGAAGGGGAGACATGAAACTTTTTATCACACACATATTGTACAGTATAAAAGGATTCCTTATTACATTTCCACACCTGCTTATATAATGCATTTGATTAGATTCAGCCCCTCTATTACTCTCTCTCATCCTGTCTTCCCTATGCCTTTCATATCTCTAGTATTCTCTTTTCCCCAACTAGTCTCAATATTAGAGAAATATTTAATTTCTGGGTCTGACTTATTTTACTTAACATTGATGATCTCTAGTTCTATTCATTTTCTTGAAAATGATACATTTTTGTCTTTCCTTCTGGTGAATAAACTCACTGTATATATATCATGTGTTAGTCACTGTTCTGTTGCCGTGAAGAGACGCCATGACAAATGTAACTCTTATAAAAGAAAACATTTAGTTGGGAGCCTACTTACAGGTTTAGAGAGTTGGTCCATGATCATCTTGGCCATAACCAGATAGGCATGATCCTGGAGCAGTAGCTGAGAGTGTTACATCCTGATGTGGAGGTAAAAGGCAGAGAGCCTGGGCCTGGAGAGGGCTCTTGAAACCTCAAAGCCCCAGTGACACACCTCCTCCAACAAGATCACACCTCCTAATCCTTCCCAAATGTTTCCACTAACAGGGGAACCAAGCATCCAAACACAAGTCTATAGTGGCTGTTCTTATTCTGACCACTACACATTGTATATTCTTCACTCACACCTCTGTTGATGGGCATCTAATTGGATTCTATAACTTGGCCATTATGAACAGTTCTGCAGGAAACACTGTATGCTGTGCTGCTATAATAATCTGACTGAGTTTTTTAGGTGTAGGACCATACTGTGGTTGTATCATATGAAAAGTCTACTTTTAATATTCTTTTTAACATTTTGCTTATGTATCCCAGACTAGTTTGAAATCTCAATCCTCCTGTCTCAGACTCCTGATTCTAGGATTATAAGCATGATTACTCTGCTGTTTTCATATTTGAGGAATCACCATCTTGATTTTCATACTGACTGTGCTAATTTGCTTTATCACCAGCAATGAGTGTGGGTTCTTTACCCCACCGTACATAAATTCCTATCAGCATTTGTTCTTTAAGATTCTTTTTTCTCCCTCTAATTTCTGAATATACAAACTTCATACTCTTTAAACTATTTTTGTTATTTAAAAATTAACCTGTCACATTAAAAGGCCATAGTCTTCTTATCTCTTTGGACAACATTAATCCTTTCACTATGCCCGTATTTCAAAATCACCAGGAAAAATTCTTGGCAGGAAAATAAACAAGAAAAAAGTACATTCACTGAAAAAATATGAAGACTATAAAGAGTGAGGAAAAAAATCAGTCACTGATGTTTTCACAGAATATTTATATCCCCCCAATTATACAAGGCCAATCAATATGTGAGGTACAAATTCAATTTATCACAAAGCACTCTCAATAAACACTTAATAAAAGTGGAATGCTGTATATTGTGCTTTTGACAATCCTCTCATTAAATATGCTCATTTAATATGCATGTATGTTTACATGTCAACTATGTGTAGGAAAATATGTTAGGTAACCTATAATAGGCTAGATCATGGCAGATATTGTTCTTACTTAGTTCAGCCTCTCCTGAAGAATAAAGACATGAAAGAATGCAAGGTGATAAATAATAAAACAATTTCAGTTCATAATAAACACCAACCCAGAAATACACAAAAAGTCAACAAATCAAAATAAAACTATATTCTTTATTTAGGGTACTTAGGAAAGATCCTCAAGAAAATTGTCTTAAAATTAAGTGATGATATGAGAACACAAAGTTGAGAGAAAAGTGAAAGATAAAGGTAATGTGCTGAGCAAAAGAACTATTCTGTGTCAACTGTATAAGGCCAGTAAGCACTTAGACTGGTCTCAGAACTGGAAACAAAAATAACAGTTGCAAGCCAGCAGAAAGGGGAATATAACCCAAAATACATACACCATAGGATCATAAGAAACCACCATGTGAGTTGCACTCAAGAAATAGGTGCTTTTATTAAAAGTTCCATAGCAACCCTTTGGAGAAGACACTATAGTTTTCATCATCGGTGTTACAGGCTCATTCACCATCTCACAGTGCTGGTAATAGAAACATCAGCAGAAAAAAGGTAGAGGTCATCAGGAGTATGCCCTTAAAGCAGATATTAGAAATTGATTCTCTTCCTCTCTCTCTTCACTTCCAGGCTGCTATGAAGCTAGCATCTGTGCTCTATCACACACTTCCTACCACAATGTACTGTCGCCTCAGCAGGCAAAGGGACTTCTGAAACTCTGAGCCAAGATAAACCTATCTTCCTTGTAACTCAATCATTTCATGTTTTCTGTCACAAGAACCAAAAGCTGACTGATACAGAAGCTGAGGAAAAAGAAACTGATCCAGTTATGAAAAGCTGTAACAGTGTGAACACTGGATAGGACAGACACTGAATGAAAAGAGGTGGGGTGCAGACCACAGTGGAAATCTAAAAACTAGTTTCTAACAGTGCAGAACTATAGATTGGAAGGAATTTTAGCAATGAGGATTACTAATGATTTTAGTTTGCACTTGAAGCAGGGTAGAGACAATAATGAAGGATAATTTATTTGCAGTCAAGAAAAGGATAATTTGAAGTAACTAAATTTTATAAATGTGTGAGAAATTGAAGTGTGGATGAATGATATAATAATTATGAAACTTTAAAATGTGCAGAAGGTTCTTGGGCTGCAGACTTTATTACTGTGGAAAAAAGTGAAGAGTACATGAAAAATGAAGAAAAATTAATGTCCCAAATACCACACAATGATGTGAGGTGGTATTGTCCTGTATTATCAAATCCACAAAGGAATGAATAAAGGAGAGGCACTTAAAGGGTGTAGAGTGTACAGCTTGCCCAAAGGGCACATTAATATTAAGAAATATAGAGTTCACTTCTGTCCAAAGACAAGACCTAACTCAAAGCAATTCAAATCAAGGCTGCCATTGAACAATATCAAACAAATGAAGCCTTGGGGCCAACTGATTGGATTTTTATCTTGTAACTTGAGCCAACTTATCTGAATGTCTTGAGCATGGCAGGTTGTATGTTTATTATATGTCATCAGTTTAGACCATCATGGAGGAGGGAACTGCCTGGTTTCTCCCATCATGTTTATAGTAACTCTGTTTATTAACCTGTTGTACATTAGAGAAGCTGGGTAGCCTTAGAATGAGTTCATGAGCTAGCATTAACCAAGAGATCAGAAAATTGCCAGTGGCCACGGCTTCCTTGTCATTATAAATTAACACATACAGAACCGTCTGGTCTCTGTGATACAGAAAGTTTAATTTTAACCCTTATATTTTTAAATCAACCTAACATAAATACTACATGTCATTGAATAGACACATTTTGTACGTATTTCTTCAAATATTAGTGAACATGGAAAGAGTCTGTAGTTTTATTTTTATTTCTTTTTTGATGATGTTTTATTTAACCAAATGTTTCAAGAATGTTATTATTTATTCTTTTTTGAAGCTAGAGTGAAAGGTGTTGTTTTTCTGATTTCCTTCTCAGTCCATTTGGCATTTACATATAGGAATACTACTGATTTCTTTGTATTAATTTTGTATTGAACAGATATTCAAAGAGTGGACAACTCTGTCTTGTTCCTTATTTTAGTGTAAATCTTTTGAATTTTTCTTTATTTATGTTGTAGTTGGCTATGGGCTTGCTGTGAATCACCTTTATTGTGTTGAGGTATGTTCCATGTATGCCTGGTAACTCCAGGACTTTTACTGTGAAAGAGTGTTGGATTTTGTCAAATTTCTTTTCTGCATCTAATGAAGTGATCATATGTTTTTTTTTTCTTTATGTATGTTGAACACCTCTGGGATAAAACCAACTTGATCATGGTGAAAGACCTTTTTGATATGTTCTTGTATTCAGTTTAGAAGTATTTGATTTGCAACTAACACTTAAAAGTATTAATTGTGAACAAATGGGGTCTACAGTGTGACTTACTACATCACACTAACAGCTTTCATGACGAGATTTTTAATGTTTTCCCTTTTTATCCCTTTTTCTCTTAAATATTTTACTATGGAGGGGGCAGAGGGCAGATGCGAAGGGATGAGAAAATGAATAGGATCAAGATACATGATGTATAAAAGACACATAGAATTTTTTTTTAATTTTGCATCTATTCTTAAAAGAGAGAGTAGTCTTTAACCATCTTGTTTTACACAGTTTTTAGGTAGCAAAGTAACTGAAGCCTTGTAAGAAGAGTTGGGGAATGTTCCTTCTGTTTCTGTTTTGTGAAGTAATTTGAAGAATGTTGGTGGTAATTCTTTGGAAGTGTGTTAGAATTCTGTACTAAAACCATTTGCCCCTACAAATTTTTTGGTTGGTAGAATTTTAATGACTGTTTCTATTTCACTGGAGGATTTATGTTTGTTTAAATTGCTTATCCCATCTTGGCTTAACTTTGGTAGGTGGTATATATTAGGAAAATTATTAATTTTTTTTAGATTTTTCCAATTTAGAGAAATATAGGTTTTTAAAGTATGTCCTTACAATTCTCTGGATTTCCTTGGTATATGTTTTAATGTTCTCCTTTTTATTTCTAATTTTGTTAATTTGGATCTTCTCTCTCTGTCTTTTAATTAATTTGGTTTTCTCAAATTATCAACTGGTTTTTGCATTGTTTTGTTTGTTTGTTTCTATTTTCTTGATTTCAGCCCTGGGTTTTATTGCCATATACTTCTTTGGGTTTATTTCTTAATGTTGTTGTAGAGATATGAGTTATGCTATTAAGTTATTCATATTAGAATTCTCCAAATCTTTTATGTAGGCACTTAGTACTATGAACTTGCCTGGTGAACTACCTCCATTGTGTCCCCTAGATTTTACTGTATTGTGTTTTCATTTTCATTCAATTCTAAAAAGTTTCCTATTTCTCTCTTGATTTTTGTCTTCACCCATTTTTCATTGTGCAGTGAGTTGTTCAGTTACCATGAGTTTGTAAGCATCCTGCTGTTTCTGTTTGTTGTTGTTGTTTATTTGTTTATTTAATATCAAGCTTTAATATGTGGTCATCACATGGGATGCAGGCCTTATTTCACTTTTCTTTGTTTCTGTTGAGACTTGCTTTATGTCTGCTTATAGTGGTCAATTTTGGAGAGAATTCCATGAGGTATTTAGAAGAAGTTGTATTCATTTGTGGTTGGGTGAAATGTTCTGTAAATATCTGCTAAGTCCATTTTATTTATGATGTCAGTGAGCTCCAGCTCTACCCTGTTTAGTTTTTGTCTGGATGAGTTTTTGGTGAGAGTGGGGTATTGAAGGCACCCATAATTATAGGGTGAAGGTTAATATGTGATGTTAATTGTACTAATGCTTCATTCATGAACTTGGTTGCCCTTCTATTTTATGCATAAATACTTAGAATTGTAATATCCTCTTGGTGGACGTTACCTTTGGTGAGTAAGCATTCTTCCTTATCTCTTCCAAATAGCTTTGATTTGGATTCTATTTTATCAGATATTAAAATGGCTACAGAAGCTTACTTCTTGGGTTCATTTGCTTGGAATACCTTTTCCTGTCCTTTTACCTTTAACATGTAACCTTGGTGTTAAGGTGTGTCTCTTAGGTGTAGTGGGAGGATAGATCCTGTTTTAATATCCAGTCTGTCAGTCTGTTTATAGTTATTGGGGAATTGAGACCATTGATGTTGAGAGTTATGAATGAGAATTGTTTGTTGATTTCCATTATTTTACTGTGGTGATGTGGAGTTTTGTTACCCCTCTTTTGATTAGTTGTTTTGGGGTTATTTGTTCCTTATGTTTTTCTTGGATTTGGTTAATGTCTTGAGATTGAGGTTTTCCTTCTAGTTCCTTCTATAGATCTGGATGGATAGATAGATATTGCTTAAATCTTGTCTTAACATGGAATGTTTTTCTTTCTGCATCTATTGTGATTGAATTTTTTCTGGGTATAATAGTCTGTGCTGGTATCTGTGATTTCTTCATGTTTGTAGAACACCTGCCAAAGCCTTTTGGCTTTTAGAGTCTTCATTGAAAAGTGAAGTATTATACTAATGGATCTTCCTTTTCCCTTGCATCTTTTAATATTCTCTCTTCATTCTGTACATTTAGAGTCTTAATTATCATGGGATTTTTTTCTGGTCCAGGCTGTTTGGTATTCTTTATGCTTCTCATACCTTGACAGGACTCTTTAGATTGGGAAGTTTTCTTCTGTTATTTATTGAAAACATTTTCTGGGCCTTTGACCTGGCTTTACTCTCTTTCACTATTCATATTAGTTGTGGATTTTGTCTTTTCACTGTGTCCTTGTTTCCTGGATGTTTTGCTCCTGGATATTTTATATTTAACCTTTTATTTGACTAAAGTATCCATTTCTTCATGTCTACCTGAGATTCTCCCTCCCAACTCTTTAGTATTTGGTGAGGCTCAACTCTGAGGTTTTTGTTTGACTTTCTAAATTTTTTGTTTCCAGTCTTACCTCAGTTTAGGTTTTCTTTAGTGTCTCTATTTTTACATTCATGTATTGGATTGTTCATTTCATCCCACTGTTAGTTTATATTTTCATAGATTTCATTATTAAATTTGTTCATTTCTTTAAGGTCCTTGAACATATTTATAATAGCTATTTTAAAGTCCTTGTCTTGTACTTCAGATATACTGCATTTCTCAGGTCCTACTAAGAGTAGGATACCTCTGGTGGAGGTATACTATTTTGGTTGTTATTGGTTGTGTTTTTCTGCTGGTGTCTAGGCATCTAGGTTTGGGGATGATTGTTTTTCTAGGTGGTAATATCTTGCCTTGTCTTTGTCAGGTGGATGCTGTGTTCTTTGTTTTCTGTTGCCCTCTCGGCCACAGATCTGAGTGCTGGCTGTGTGCTAAAATGTGCGTTGGTTGTGAGTTGTTTGGTAGAGAGCGCTTTTGAGTCTCTGCCACATTTGGTCACCAGTGGCTCTGGGTAGAATGAATTTCTGAGCATTGAAGACTTACACAAAGGAATAGGGTGGCCTAAAAGGGGGTGGGTGCTAAACGGGTCCACAAGATGGAGGAAATCTGAGTTCTCCATAAGATTTGGTGGGGTCTTCAGGGAGCAGAATCAGAGAGAGGGTACAGCTCCGTAGAGGTGGTCTGCTACAGGGGCTGAGGATGAGACTGGAAACTGGAAATCTGAGGACAGGAATATGAATAAAGACAGCCTACTTGTTTCTCGAGCCAAAGCAGGAAAGATTGAATCCAACGAGAGGCTCCATGGAGTCCCTCATGAGTAGAGGCAGTAAAGATGGACAGACTTCTGCTGTTGGTCTGCTTGAAGTCTGGGGATGAGACTGGGGAATTGTATACAGAGGACATGAAGATCTGCCTATCTGATTCCCAGACAGGGGTGCCCAGCCTGGTATCAGGGTAAGAGCACCTCCACATGACACAAAAGGAGAGATAGGATGGCTGACAGAGATCTGTGGACTCCACTGGGAATAGAAGAGAGGAGAGATCCCAGCAGAGGGGCTGCTACAGGGCTGGGGATAACACTAGGAAACTGAAGATGGAGGACAGGAATGTGACTGGAGATCATTGGATCCCAGGCTGATGTGGCCAGTGGGTTTCCAGCAAAGAGTGCTTCTTGGTTTTGGTGGCTGAGCCAAAGTGATGGAGTGAGGGACCTGTGGGATCACCTGTGTTGTATGAGAAAACTTTTCCTGGGAAATTGTGCTCTCTCTCTCTCTCTCTCTCTCTCTCTCTCTCTCTCTCTCTCTCTCTCTCTGTGTGTGTGTGTGTGTGTGTCTCTCCTCTTTCTCTCTTTCCCTCCAGACAAGAAGTCCACAACAGACCAAAGTACGGATACCATAAACGTCCAGGTTGGTCAACCAGTAAGTTTTATTGGGCTTACTTAAAGGAACATGGTGAGAGGTTACTTACAGAAACTGAAATGACTCAACTACAGCTATATCACCAAAACCCATGCCCGCTTTAGTAACAGCTCACAAAACCTGTGAACCTGGAGCACAGTGCACAGCCTGAAGGCAGCTTGACAAAAATGGAGCACATCCTTTTCAAGTGACTCTGGTCTAAACCTCTCCTACACAGCTCAGCCAGTCTCTGCTTTTTCCAGATAGCTGGTCTAGGCTCCAAGGCTTCTTTGTGGTTTTATTGGTCACCCTGAAAAGGAGAGGCCTAATGAATCTAATCAGTTTCAAGGACTTCCTGAAGCTTCTTTGAGTAGTTTACCTTCCTATTTCAGGAGCTTCCTGCAGGATGTAATGTTTTAATCTAGGAAAAATCTTTTACACAATATCCTGGGAATGGTGGCAGTGAGGCAGGAGAGGCCCCAGCAGGTGGAAGGCTACAGATCTTGGGATAAAACTGGGAGATTGGAATTGGAGGACATGAGGGAGAGGGAAGATCACCCACATGATTCACAGGCAGAGTGGCCATTGGTTTTATTGTTGTTTTATTTTGTTTTGTTTTGCAGTTTTATTTTTAACTCAGAAAGTTGATAAGGTTCAGAAAAGCTATGCAAAAGACTATTCATAATTTTAATTTAAATGTGTCATCCTCCTTCCATTTCACAACTGTACTGAATGTGAGTATGAATGTTGTTTGGCAGGCAAACTTTTGAATAGATTTTTAAGAAGTTTCTGTACAACATTCTTTTCTATTCTTAGGAGAATCGCTATAATCACATTCCTAAGAAGCTTCAACAATATAAAAACAAGCTTCCTTACGGGCACACAGAGATAAAAACCCACCGTCTTCCTGAGATTTTTAGGGATTAGATAGAATCACATCCCGAAGACTTTGGGAATATACAATGCTGCCTAGAATAGGTTATAAAAATCCATTTCTCATATTACCAAAACTTTTAACTTTGAGATGTTCACATTCAGAATTTTATTATAAAATATCCAGAAATTGAAAATCTGGTCTTGATCCTATAAACATCCACATGCCACAATGAGTAGTAATTACTAGAGTAAACCACAAACATTTAAGCTCCCAGATAGAAGACTGGGATGTATTATCAACAAAGTCTGAACATATCATACTGGCATAGCCAATAATCTATTTTATAAATTGACATACTTTCAAGTGCAATTCAGTGGACCCAGTCTGAAGTCTCCAGAACACATATTCATGGGAATGGATATTTCACACTTAAAGCACAATACATTTCTCACAAAACACACCAAGCTTTCCTTACATATTTATGGAGTAATTTATATGAAAAAAGGATACATCTCAAAATTTCTAACTGATGTATTCTAAGGAATAAGCCAGAAAAATAAAATATATGTGGCTTATAGTGTAAAAGTCACATTCTAATAAATGATGAATACATGTTTTTATGTTTTAATATACAAAGATCACAAGCAAACTTAATTGGTAATTACTTGCAAGTATTGAACTTAGTGCTTGCAGTCTGCCCTACATCACAGATAAGAAAGACGTTTGTGCTTCTAAGGAATCTTAGAGCACACCTAAGAAGGAAAAAGCAATACAGGAACTAAGTATCTTCTAGGACAATGCAAGTGGATTCAGTAGCCTCTGAGCTCCATTTTGTTTTTGTAGTAGAAATAAGCTCTGCACAGTGAGTTTCTCTGCCTTTGGCAGCAGCACACTCAACAGAAGGAATGTGTTTATTCCCAAAGGTGTCATTTCTTCCCCAATTTATACAAACTTTGTTTCATACTTTTAAAATCATTACAAATAGTGATTACATCTTCTACATTTTTGAGGAATTATTTCCTTATCGCTAGAGAAATATATGCATATAAAAGCTGGAATGAGTTACAGACGTGTCACTAGGGCTCACAACTCAGCTGAGAACTGTGTGTGTTGTTTGTTCTTATAATTTAGATTGAATCCCAAGAAATGCCTTTGGCTACAGATTTCCCTGATATAAAAAGTATTCATAAAAAGGCAGTAGTGGATTTCTTGCTCTAAAGCCTTCTAACTACAATCTTTTTCTTTGTCTGTGGCTGTGGACAAATGCCTTTGTCAATAGATAAGTAAATTACAGGATCCAGCTCCACAGTAATGCGAAAATACCACAGCTGGTCACCACCAACTCTGTTATTAGTGGGTAGTCACAAACGATTCCAGATGATCTTTAATGATTCAGTTACAGCCACCACCATTTCAAAACAGAAAATGATAATTTGATTATTCTGGTTGTTTCTGTTTAAAATGCTGTTTACCAATACATAATGAAATCAGCTCAAGGAGCCGCTGCCTGGGCTGCCTGGGTCGTGTTTCCTTCTCACAATGAAGCAGGAGATACAATTTGACTGCCTACCACCCAGTACATTCATAACAGATTAGCAGTGAATCTGTATATGTTTGGCTGGGAAGTTAACCACTGTTATCTTTGACTATGTGAATAATGGTATAAATGATAAAAATGGAGTCTATGGAAAAGCTACATTAGTGTCACCATGAAGTAACAAATGACTCAATTCACATGACATGTGTATTCCCTGCAATGGTCTTTATTATCCTACTTAGTCAGAGGTCATTGTTTTGTAGAGAGAAAGCCTGGGGTGAGATTTGTGTGTTTGTACTGCATTTTTCATCAATCAAGACTGAGGGAAAATGTGTGTACACGTGTGTGTCCAGCTTTGAAGTGATACACACAAACAACAAAAATGGGCTCAGCAGGCTATCACTGGGCGCAGCAGGTTTCGTTCATATATTTGTGCATGTGCATACACACACATACATAACAATAATCAAAGAAAAAGAGCCTATCAATTTGAGAATTGGGGAAATGGAAGGGATTTGAGGAAGAGCAGCTGAGAGATGTTGATGAGAGGAAAGGTATGAGGGAAAAGAATGTAATTCTATTTCAATAAAACCATATTTTAAAATAAAAATAATCATTGTGGATTTCTGGAGACCTCTCTAGCACTCTGCCTATTCCTGTTCTCGTGTGGTCTTCATTTATCATGGTCTGTTATTCCTCGTTCTCCCTTTCTGTTCTTGATCCAGCTGGGATCTCCTGCTCCCCTAAGCTCTCTTTCCCTCGAACCTTGCCCTTCATTACTCCCACTGTCGTCCAGGTTGTTCATGTAGATCTCATCCATTTCTCTGTCATTGGGTGATCCCTGTGTCTTTCCTAGGGTCCCATTTTCTAGGTAGCCTCCCTGGAGTTGTGCAGCAGTCTAGTTATCTTTGTTTTACATCTAGTATCCTCCTATGAGTGAGTACATACCATGTTTGTCTTTCTGAGTCTGGTTTACCTCACTCAGGATAATTTTTTCTAGATCCATCCATTTGCCTGCAAACCTCATGTTGTCATTGTTTTTCTCTGCTGGATGCAGAGATCCTCAGCCAGGCCCTAGGTGGAGTTCCAGGAGTCCAATTGTCGAGAAAGAGGAGGGACTGTAAGAGTGTGAATTGTTGAGACCAAGATTGGAAAAGCACAGGGACAAATAGCCAAACTAATGGAAACACATGAATTATGAACCAAAAGCTGTGGAGCCCCCAACTGGATCAGGCCCTCTGGATAAGTGAGACAACTGAATAGCTTGAACTGTTTGGGAGGCACCCAGGCTGTGGGACCCAGACCTGTCCTTAGTGCATGAGCTGGCTGTTTGGGACCTTGGGCTTACACAGGGACACTTTGCTCAGCCTGGAAGGAGGGAACTGGACCTGCCTGTACTGAATCCACCAGGTTTAAATGAATCCCCAGGGGAGTCTTGGCCCTGGAGGAGATGGGAATGGGGGGGGGAGGGGATAGGGGGAAGGTGGGGGCAGGGTGGGAGGGGGGAGGACAGGGGAACCCATGGCTGATGGGTAAAATTAAAACACAAATATAATAAATGAAAAAGGAGGAAAAAATAAAATAAAGATAAACTCTACAAAGGGGAGATAAAGTGCAGCATCGACTCACTAGATAGTGCATGCACACATTGACAATTTTAGTGAGAGTGACAGTGAGAGATGTAGTCGGCGTCCCTCTGACGTTCCTCAAAAGTGGTCAGTTTGTGCTGAGATACAGGTTGGAAGGGGACACAGACAAAACAAGTGTGCCAGAAGGAAAGCCCGGCTGCGGTGGAGCCAAGTGGGGAAAGCCAGACAGAGGTCGGAAAGGAAGTTACTAGGCTATAAAAGAGTCAAAAGCATGGCAGAAAAGCTGAGGCCATCAGAAGAGCGAAACATAATAAAAATGAAGGTTAGACTTGATCACTTAATGACAAAGTGCTTCTACATGAAAAATAGCTGTCTGAACCACAACTGAAAGACAAAGTGATTGAAAAATCACACCAAAAGTATCCTCTCCTCAACTTCTTTGAAGAATATCTTTAATCACTAAGACCAACTCTTATCTGTGTGGAAAAGCAGTTAATTTTACAAATGCCTAATTCAGAGAGAATGAAGAAAAATCTCACCCTCACGTGGAAGACACAGACTTCTCGAGAACCCAAAGGCCACAGTCTAAATCAGCATCAAGAAAGCCTTCTCTCCAGTTCAGGATCAAGCAGAGTCAAAAACGCAGCCACAGCTACTGAGGCAGAACGGGGAGTCCTGTTTCCAAATGGCATGGGTGTAAATGAGATGATCATTCCTTTTTAGAATCATGACAAAGAATTTTAAATATGGTCCGAACTGTGATTCTGGGAAAAATACAAACCTGCTGCTGAGCAGAGTGCTGAAGGACATTCCCAGCCCCGTTGGCGCTTTGCGGTGCCAGGCTGTGGAGTAGAAGAGGCACCGAAGCCACCTCCGGGCAAGGCCCACAAACATCTCCCATACAGTCTCCACCTCCCATCCCAGGCTGTTAGCTGGATTCACCTGGGTGCCCACAGAAGCTATCTGTTGATAGAAGAGCCTACAGCCATTATCTACAGACCTGAAGGACTTTCCTTCTCTATCACTAACCCCAAACCACACCTCACTCTGGTTAACACTAGGTAAGCAAAATTTACATCCAGGGAAGACCTGAAACATGGAGTGTAATTACCAACGTAGCTAAAAGAAGTAACACAGATCCTAGTTATATTTAAGGTTATGTGAACAGCAATACTAGGGGAAAAAAATGAGAATTTAAAAAAAAATAAATTATGGAAATATTACTGAACATTTCTTTATTTTTTCGTGGACATTTCTTTATTGGACTGTCTCATAAAAATTTGAAATCAAGTTTATCCACCTTCAAACTCTTTTATGTTTTTAATTAGTTTGCCATATAATAGGACTCCAATTGGTTTACTCGTACTCCATTTTATTCACTCTTTACAATCATTCCCTGTCTCCCCTACTCTCTTTCCACTCCAGTATAGCCCTTTTCTACCCTTATTTGCCTATGTGCCACAGTCCCTCTCATTTTATGCAAGCCCCATCTACAGTCACCTGGCTTTCAGAAGCACCCCAAGTTAAAGACATATGACTAAAGAGTCAGCACTAGCATCCCCATATGAGAAAAAAAATTATCTGAAATTTTATCTGCAAGTTTATAATTTTGCCTTTCTTTATAGCTGAATAATTATGTACCACATCTTCATAATCCATCATCATTTGATGGGCATCTGGGATGTTGCCATTTTCTAGCTATAGTGAATAGAGCTACTGTGAACATGGCTGTGCAAATATCTCTGTAATGGAACCTAAATTCCTTAGCATGTATGGCCAGGAGTTGCATGGTTGGGTCATACAATAGATATGGTAATCCAATTAAAAACATAAATGGGAGTTTGAAGGCAGATACACTGTAGAGTTAGACAATGCCTATCCTAGAATGAATGGGTCACTAAACAAGATGTAGCATCTCTGGGATACCTCTATAGGAGTTGTTGGTCAATGAGAACCTAAAGCCTCCCTGCAATCATATAAGCTCTTGCCATTCATTTTATTTACCCATCAAAACTAGCTGATACAGCCCTATTGCTCAAGATACCACATGCCTTGGGTGCAAGGTAGTTTACTCAAGATGGCACTTAGCTGGTAGCTTACTCCAGGCCAACTAATTTCCATGGTGCAAGATGGTACTTTGTAGGCTTCTAAAAGTGTAAAGGCAGCATCAGTTTTATCCAGGTGTAAATTCTGTGAATTAGAATACCATTCTAGCCGGGCAGTGGTGGCGCATGCCTTTAATCCCAGCACTCGGGAGGCAGAGCCAGGCGGATATCTGTGAGTTCAAGGCGAGCCTGGTCTACCAAGTGAGTTCCAGGAAAGGTGCAAAACTACACAGAGAAACCCTGTCTCGAAAAACCAAAAAAAAAAAAAAAAAAAAAAAAAAAAGAATACCATTCTAACAGGCATAATGCAGCATGGGGTAATCAGCCACTTCTTAATTGGACTGAAGGCCTTCTCTATAAGAGGGAAGAGTCTTGGTTTAGGGGTCTTGACTGATGCTGAGCTGAATTAACACAACATCATCCACCTTCTCAATATCTATGTGTATACCCACAGGTAAAGCCTCCTCTCAGACTCAAACAGAGAAGCCTCTCTTTGCGCTGAATAGAAGTGAACAAAAAGAGCCATGGCTGCACAAGATTCTGAAGGCTCAGCCCTAAATAAGGCATTCACATCCTTTATGCTCAGGGAACACCATGGAAGAAGAGGCAGAAAGACTGTAAGAGCTGAAGATGAGAGAAGCGTTGCAAAATGCAATCTTCTAAGCTTGACACGGCCGTAGCAATCATGAACTTAGCAGCTGTGCCCACTGACTTCCCCATAGTCAGCTCTGGAAGAAGAAGAAGAAGGGATTCATGGCTCCATAGCATCCACTGCTAAACTATTGGAAGCTAACAGATTCTAGAGTCGGGAGAGCAATAGTATCTAGTTATGCACAGGATATATATAGAGAGAGTAGTAAGAATGCATTAAATCCATATGTGAATTTGTCAAAGAACAAGTATTTTTCATAAAATTTAAAATAAATAAAAAATTGAATTAAAAATCATATCTAATTCTAAAAGGAAATTTATGCAAGACATTAAATTTATAAAAGCAGCACAAAACTGTTAACATAAATTATGGTCACAATTTATATATACAGTATAGATTCAGTTATTTTGGAGTGGTGGAATTATGAATAACTTTATGCTATTTCCACCAATTATTCAAACATTTTATACCACATGTTTGCTATATTAAAAAAATATTCTAAGCATGTTTATTACAAGAATGGGGCAATGAAGGAAGAAGCAGCGAGAGAAAGAGAAGAGAAGAAAATAAGAAAGAAAGGCTCAAAGTTTGTGTTTAGGGCACTCAAGCTTTCAGGTATAGCAAGCTACCCTAGCACACAAGTCAGAGCTTCTCAAGCAGGATGCTGCAGACAGGAGCCAATGAGCTGAGACAAGCATCCTCTAGCCCTGGACAGTGTGACATCCTGCCATGGTGTCACAGTGCAGCAAGCACACATATAGGTCACCATCAGCCTTGCTGTTGACCCTGGTGTTCAGTACATGGTTATCTCCAATCTGTACACATAACACAGTGTGAATAACACTAATCTTCATAAATACAACACCTTGGCTATAGGAAAGGAGTGGGCTTTATATGCCCATTACCTACATACATACAGAATCCTGAGATGCTTACATTAAGGGAAGGTGAACTGGGGCTGGAGACATGGCTCAGTCCTTAAGAACATTGCCCACTCTTCCAGGGGACCCTGGTTCAATTCCCAGCACCCAAATGGCAGCTCACAACTGTCTGTCACTTCAGTTCCAGGAAATCCAACTTCCTCACAGACATACATGCAGGCAAAACACCAATGCACACAAAATAAAAATAAAATAATTACTAAATTTTAAAAAAGTGAAGTGAAAACATATTCCCAGCATCAAAGGACCCAAATTAAATCAGTACTGGCTAAAAATGTATTACAATAATATATATAGTAAATCTAGCATAATGATTTTTAATAGAGGCTAAAGTAACAGGTTCATCCTTTACCTGCAAATTTTACTACCAAAACCTGACGGTAGTTTAGCATTTCATTGTGAGACATCTCTCATCACTTAAATCAAGTCATTTTATAATAAGTGTATTTTTGATAGGTAATTTTTATTGTCAGCTTAATGGGGCTTAGAATCACCATGGGAAGCAAATTTACGGGTGTGTATCTGAGTGTGTATACTTCCAGAAAGTTAACCTTAGCATGGAAGAGCTGCCCTAAATGTAAGTGGCACCATTCCATAGGCCAGGGCCCCAGGCTGGATTAAAAAGGGGGAAAGTTAAATTTGTACCAGCATGCATTGTTCTCCACTTCCCGATTATGGATGTAACATGACCAGCCATTACTGCAGACATCATTCCTTTCCTTCCAAACATGGTGGACTGTACCTTCACACTTGAAAACACGCCTCCCTTCCTTTAAGTTGTTTCTGCCAGGCCATTTGTCAACAGCAATGGGGGAAGTACCTAATAAAATAGTAAATGCGTAGATGTCGACAATGTGTTAATGGTGAAAAAACGACTGGAAAATGAGGCAGGGTCTGCTTCCCTGGCAGTGTCTCAGTGGCACAATGAACCACCTGAGAATGGAATACTCCCTGGAGTTCCAGTACACATACTAAAACTTCACAGAATATTTGCATTTGCATGATCCAGGGTGAGAAAAAGGTAAATTTAAAACTCCTTCTTAGCCTTCTCTACTACCATGAGGTGTTATATGATTTCCCAGGAATCCTTTCCTAGTCCACCCCCCATGTGAGGCTAAGTGAGTTCCCAGGAGTCCCTTGACCCCGTGGAATTTACTTCATTATAACCACTGTATACTAAGTGCTTTGCCAGAGATAAGAGAAACTATACCAATGTCACAAAACACACCTGCAAGCTATGACTAAACAAGCAAAATTGTGCACCAAAGTGCAGATCTTAAAAAGAATTATGAGCTTCTCTTCCCCTGCACATGTGCCACCCAAAAAATAAAAATCATCAAATCTTTGGTTTTCATCACACTTTTCAGACATTATGGTTAATGTGCTACACTTTCGAAGTTTAAAACTAAGGTAAATTTAGATTATTTCCAGGGATTCTTTTCTTGTAAAGCAGAAACAGAAATGTATCAAGGTACACTTTTCTGCCTTGGAAATGTGCTCTATCTTAAAGGCCTTAAAACCAGAAATGGCACAGAACTTGTGAAGATGCTCAGTTCTGGAGAGAAGGATACTGGTAAGAAAAGGCTTGGGCCCATGAGGTCAACTCTGGCCTGCCCATTGGGCCAACTAAACCCCAGCTAAAACAGCTTTTCCCAGACCAACATAAGGAGTGAATTGTGAAAAGAGGAGTTATCATCCTGTTTTCTGTGTCTAGCAACCTTCCCTCCAGCTTAGCACCTGGTACTCGGCATTCCAGAGTATGTGCTGGTCTGTATTTTCCAATGGACAGTATGTGTCCTCCATGTGGGTGGGACTAGTAACACATCCTGCCCATCACTGTGTCATCAGCTCTAGGCACTACGATGGTACATGTGAGGTTCTAAATAAATGTGTGTAAATGATTTAATACATGCATGTATTCACATAGAAAGGAAAACCAATCTTAGGTTAGCCCTATCACAAGCATTAGGGTTCAGAAGAGTGTAGAAAATATGAATAAGACAAGGTGTCTTGTAGCAAATAGAAGCCAGTAGCTATAAAAGGATCTAGGAGACAGAAATACTATTTCTCAAGAGTGACAGGACGGCAAGCTGTGTCCTAGGGGAAAGGAAGGATCAGGAAGGCTCTGATGTAAGAAGACTAAGGTCCTGTAAGATGTCCCGAGGGGTCTAAGCATAGGCCTGGAAAATTGGGAAGTAGGTTCTAAGTTAAAAACTGAATGCTACACTTATTTGGCAGGTCAATGCACAGGTGAAATGGGAATATAAATCAAAACATATCCTAGTTAGTAACCACCAGATAGTGAGACCACAGCTGTAGTATACAAAACTCCTCGTATACTGAGGCACATAGTACTGGAGAAGCTTTAATCATGCAATCTATGAACAGAAACATATGCACACATGAGCTGGGTCAGTTTTGTTGTTATAGTTGTTTGAAAACCAAACCTTCGGCTGACATGAAATCTGAAGTAAGTTTTCTGTTAGGATTCTAATAGTTTCATGTTTTAATACAACACATGAAAATTCCATTTATGAGTAATTTAATGATAAGTTTTAAAAGAGAAAGTGATAAGTATTTGAGAACTTAGTCACCAGAAAGGGATACTATTTGAGAAAGACTAGGAGGTGTGGCTTTGTTAGAGTAGGTGTGACCTTGTTGGAGGAAGTGTGTTACTGTGAATGGGCTTTGAAGTTTCAAAAGTACACACACACACACACACACACACACACACACACACACACACACATGCCTATAAATCAGGATGTAACTCTCAGCTACTGCTCCAGTGCCTGCCTGCATGCCACCATGCTCCCTGCCATGATGATAATGGACTAACCCTCTGAAATTGTAAGCAAGTCTCCAACTAAATGTCTTACATTGAAAGAGTTGCAATAGTCATGGTGTCTCTTCACAGCTATAGAACAGTGACTGGGACAGAAGTTGAAGGGATGCCTCTTCTGTACACATGATGATGTCCACATGCTCTGTAATTGTAACATTTTTCATTATAAACCAAAACAGATATACAGATAAAGAAAAGGAGAAAACTAAAGACTAATTCAAATATATGTTAATAGGATTTCAAAAAAAAAAATCAGATCACATTGTCTAACTAGAATGGAGGGTAATGTCAAACTTTGAAATGTGAAAAGGGAGATGAAAATTCTGCTTCCATACAGCACAAGCACAAACACATTTGCTCTTGTAGAATGCAGTCTGGCAGAGCATATTGAGATTAAGGCTGCCTAAGCCCTGCCCTAGAGTTCTCTCATTTGAGTAAGAAAGCCAGATAAATACTCTCTGGAGTCCAAGGCTTTCCAGTGTTCATTATTCATGATGCCTAGGGACTGGAGGGACTCTAGTACTCATCAAGGAGGACACAAGTGCTAATATGTGCTTGATGAGTGTGGTGAATATCAGGCTATATTTCACCATCAGAAATTAGATGACATCAGAGAGTGGCAAATCTTAAATGCAAAAATAAACCTAAGTGGAGTACAAATTCTAGAGGACCAGAGCAGTTGGGTAAACTCAACTCCATATGCCCACAAACCAATACTTTTCAACTTCATCAGCATTCAAAAATATTGTCGAATGTGTAGAATATGTCAGGGTAGATGGCAGAAGCAGAGCATAAAAGGGAAAAGATGAAATGACCATACAGAGAAACTGCTGGAATGGGCCGATTATGACAGCTGCTGAGACGTGAGCCCTGCAGTTCACACTGCCGTCCTACCCTAAGATTTGCACAAGCACCACATCTATACATCTGTATCTGAAATGCAGATGAAAACACAAAAGTAGATTAGGTATGACCTGACCCATGGAAATTTTGTGTGTTGTTCATGTGGTGGACTGAGAGGGTTCCCAAGAGTCAAGACTCTCATTGCTAAAGCAAGGAAGATCCCCTCTGTTTCCAGATAAGCGCTCAGTCTGTTTCTTTGTCTTCATCTCTCCAGTAGGATCATCTCTCTGTCATTTCTGCCCCACCCCCTAAGTGTTCATGGTAAGTCATTACTGCTAAGAGTATTGCTATTTTACACTCTTGTTGTTTACTACATAGGCCAGGCTAAGCCGTAACTCACAATTCCTGCCTCAACATCTCATGTGGTAGGATTGCAGGTGTGCTTTTTGTTGTCAGTCTATAGCATTTCAAAATCATCCTTTTGAAAATACTCCAGGGGTTTCGGAAATTCAGGTTTTTGAAATCCTCATCCTTTAAAAAGCAAATTTCATGTCTCTTACATATAAAACCAATTGTTTGCTTAGAACATTTTATATAACTGATACAAGATTGAAAGAAATTATATACTAAAGCACTACAAAAATTATCAAGACATCAAATTACACAGAACATTGACAAAAATCAAGAAATAAGGTGGAATCCCTTGTCAAAGTTTTTTTTTTACAACAGATAGATGAAAGAGCAATCAAATATAAAAGTCTGAGTAGAAAACCAATACCAGAAGCCAGATAATAATAAATTTATCATTATATTAGAGTCACAATCTTATATACACTTTATTGAAGCCCATATACAGAATTTTTCACTCACTTTCTCATATAAGATACATTAATATTATATAAAGTAACTTCAATTTTACTGCCCGAAATCTAATCTGAAAGGTATGAAATTATTTTTTTATTCAATTATTTGTTTTCATTCTTAAAAGTCTCCACTGGGTTAGTACATTTTTATAGCTTGTAAGATGTGTGTCTTATTTGGAAGACCAGAGCAAGCTGTGCCCATCAATAAATAAATGTTAATATTTGGTCTGCTTCAAAACAAAGTGACAGTATCTTCATCAATGTCTATGTTTTTATTGAATAACATTGAACTCCACAAAAGAATAATTTGATTTTATTCATCCTTCGAAACCATCACATGGCTGGGAGAGCCATCCTAGGACGATCGGATTCATCCTCAAACCTTACACATGTGGTACATACGTGACACAATTGAAGACCTAAGAACTCAACATTAGAAACTTGGAACTGTGGTACATTCAGGATCCTTCTTCTGGCCTAACATTGTTCTACCTTAGTCTGTGGAAAAGTTGTAAGAAAGTGAGTTGTGATGGGAAGAGCTCTGTCCCTTTCCCTGTGCTTCCTAAGGATAAGAGGCCGGAGCAACACTTCTCTGAACTCAGAAGCCAAGCTAAAGAAGCACAGCCAGGAAGCTACCCCAACCCACTGCAGCCAAAGTTGGAACATCAACTTATAGACTGAGGAAGAAAACACTATCAAAAGGGAACAACAGTGAAAATACTTCAGAAAAAAGTAACTAAGAAGAGATAAATCATATCCCAGTGAAGTTTGAAAACATGAGAAGATGAAGAGTTACCATCACACTTTTGCTGCACTCAGTCCAGGAGCTTGTGTCCAGGTAGAAGCCAGATCCAATACCAACATCCTAGCATGGAACTGCAGTAAACCAGGGTAAGCATGTGGACTGCTGAGTTTCCTAGGTATTGGAAGAGGAACATACTTGCTAACCAGGACAGCAGTGTGCCCTCTAACAGGTCATGAAGTTTGCCAGGAATTTGAACACCAGGAGCCCAACAAGAGTCACTTCCTCTATGGCTGAAGAGATGGATCATCAGTTGAGAGCGCATACTACTTTTGTAGAGACCCGAGTCCAATTCACATCAGTCACACTGGGCAGCTCACAACCACCTGTAACTTCAGTAACTCCATCTTTAGGGGTCCCAATGCCCTCTTCTAGCCTCTACAAGTACCTTAAACTAATTTGATAGCTAAACATAGATACATACTTACATAAATAATTAAAAGTAAACATTAAAAACAATGTTAAGGTCATTTTCTTAACCAACCCCACTGTAGAGGGGCCGTAAAAGGAGGAATCTGAAAACTTTCATGTGTGTTTTATGATTTCTCCAGAACTTTCCTCATGTGCAAACCCCTCTCTTCATGATCAAGAAAGTAAAATAATCCTGACCTACATTTTTATTGAATTTTTTTTTTATTCTGATCACTGTTTCCCCTCTCTAATCTCCCAGATCCTCCTCACTTCCCACCCATCTAACTGCATTCCGTTTTTCTCTTTCTCTTTAGAAAGCAAACAGGTAAATTAAAAAAAAATAGAGAGAGAGGAGGAAGAGGTAGGTGGTAACTAATACAGAGACCCAAAACTTGACAGTGCGCAGAGAGTGAGAGACCTTGGAACACTCAGTCCTGAATGAGATAGTTCCATCAAACCTCTCTCGTAGGGGCTCAGAGAACGATGCAGAAAATACATGGGAAGAAAAGAGCCACAAAGGATGAAAGGCACCGAGGGAACAAGACCTTAATGACCCAGCAAATCTGGTGCACATATGAACTCACAGAGACTGACAACATGCACAGGGCCTGCACTGGTCTAAACAAGATGGGGTCCCAGCGCTGAGAAGGGAAGTAGACACAAATTCCCATCCCTAACCCAGAAACTATCTCCAGTCAATAACTGCTCACAAAGAAAAAAGCAGTTTTCACTAACAGAGTATCGTTGGATAAAAACACTTAAAGTCAGTCCCTATGCCCAGATGTAGATGGCCAAAACAAAACTAACTCAATGGTATTTTTTTAATCTCATATTGCTTTCTTTTTTGTTGTTGTTGTTTTGTTTTGTTTTGTTTTTTAAATTTATTAGTCTTTCCCTTATATACTATGGTTTCCAACTGTGTGTTTTTCACAGGGTGTGTGTGTGTGTGTGTGTGTGTGTGTCTGTGTGTCTGTGTGTCTGTGTGTCTATGTGTGTATTTCTTGTGCTTTCCTGTTTTTTAATATCTGGTTTATCCTACACTATAATTTGGGGATTCTGTTATTTTCAGCTTTCTTAAAGAGTATTGTTTATAGTCAGCTATATTTCCTACTAAGCATGCATATCATATGCCTATGATTTTTTTGTTTATTGTATGCTTCATGTTCTACAAGTCTCTGCATGTTTTAAAACATTGGAAATGGTTTTATTTTAAATCAAATCAGTCACAATTTTTTAATATGTGTGCTATTAGCATGTATTTACTTGTATAAATCAATAAAGTTAAATATGATAATTTCATTTGTGCATACAGTCAGTGCTGATAACATCTAGCCCTTTTAACCCAAATTAAGCTCATATGCACCTTCCTAATTTCTAATTGTCACTATTCTACTTTAATTAAAATTTTCTTTTATGGAGAAGCAGGCAGGACTCAGGAGTACACATGTTAGTTGCTGTGAAATAATTCTCTCTTTTTTTTTTTTCCAGAGAGAGACAGCTTTATTGTAGGAAAGCTGTGCCAGCAGGTTTAACACGGGGACACAGTATCAAGGGCACACACAGAGGAAGAGTCTCCTGTTCATATCTGAACCCTTCCAGTCAGTTTCCCATGTGCATCTAGACCTCTCTCCTCAACCTCAGATGTGTCTGTCCTCTTCAGCAATCACCTCCTCTTCAGGGTCTGTCACTGTCCCAAAATAGACACGTTTCAGAACACATGACATCACATAACCCTAGACACGACTCCCTTAATCCCCGACTTCTTCCCTAGTTCACAAGTTCTAAGCAGTCTGGGAGCCCATCTGCTCAGTGGAGGTTTCTGCTGGTGGTGTAGTGGGCAGCACCTCAGGCATCGACTCAGGTGGGGGGCCACCTTCTTCTAGGAGATTTCCTTGATAGAGCCGGCGAAGGCGGGACAGTTCTCTTTCTGGTGGCTGCTGCCAACTGTACCACGGGTACCAAGGTTGGGCCTGACAATAATGTGAGGGCCGGTTGAGTGACACTGACAGCCCCATGGATAGCCCGGAAGTCAGCGTCTCGGGGCTCAACCTGGCTTTTTGGATGGCCTGGGTCAGCTTCTTATGCTGCTTCATACAGACCCCTGTGTATGGGGCGTGGAAGATCATGCCGGTGTGTGCGCAAACAAATTGTTCCAAGAGTTTCACATTCCTAAAGTCAACATGCAACTTGTGATCCCGGCAGATAGAACTAGGATTTCCAGCATCTTTATTTTTAGGAATACGTGTCTTTCGGGTCTGCTGTGGAGGTACACCACCTTTGTGATTGCGGCGGTAGTCGGCCCAAATGGGGCGAGAACCACAGCGGTTCTGGTACTCTTCTGAATCCAGATGTTTCCAAGGTTTGTTCTCATAAGGGGAAATGGGAAGTGAGGATGGAGAACCTTCTTCAGGACGACCTTTGGAGCAGAGAGTCCGGAGGGGAACCTGAACTCCCATAGGAACTTCGCAAGAGGTTAGGAAACCGCCTCAGAGGCGTGTGCGGTAAGGCGGCCCCCATCTTGACGCACGCCCGACGTAGGGCGGCCGTGAAATAATTCTCTTGTACATTGTAAAGATGGGTCACTCAAACTGGTTTAATAAAACATTGATTGGAGTGGCCACCCGTACATCCGGCGTGTGCAAAAACATTGATTGGAGCTGGGCAATGGTGGCGCACACCTTTAATCCCAGCACTCGGGAGGCAGAGGCAGGCGGATCTCAGTGAGTTCGAGGCCAGCCTGGTCTACCAAGTGAGTTCCAGGAAAGGCGCAAAACTACACAGAGAAACCCTGTTTCAAAAAAAAATAAAAATTTAAAAAAAAAAAAAAAAAAGGACAGTAGCCAGGCAAGAAGTGTAGGCAAGGTGACCAAACTAAGGATGATGGGAGAGGAAGGACAGAGTCAGAAGTCACAGCCAGACACAGAGGAAGTAACATGAAAACGTTGACCTGAGAAAAGGTACCAAAACGTGTGGCTAAACATAGATAAGAATTATGGGTTAATTTAAGTGTAAGAGGTAGTTAGTAATAAGTGTGAGCTACTGGCTGGGCATTTATAAATAATATTAAGCCTCCGAGTCAATTATTTGGGAAGCAGCTACTGGGTATTTGGGAATAGGCAGGCAGGAGAAGAACTTCTGCCTACATTAGGTAAGCCCTCTACCATGAACCTATGTTACCGCCCCTACAGTTATTTTATTAATTGTATGTGAAAAATAGCTTTTTTTATGCAGTAAATTTGTAGCACATAAACTTCAGACTTTACTAATGCACTCTTCTTTGGTCAATAGAAATAACAATCAATTATTTGCTAACATAATAATTGATAATTGAGGATCTAGAAAGTACATTCACTAAAAATACATAAAAAATAGTTTATGTTTGGGTAGAACTACTAGTCTAGCAACTTGTAAAATTGTGGTTTAAAATGTGTTGGGAGCATGAAGGTCCTTGTGCCCACAGATCTCCAGGGAAATCAGGAATGTTAAAATGCAGCAAGATCTTTTTTTCTTTAATTTGAGTATGTTATTATTTTTGATCTTTGAAAATACAAAACAATTTTAGCAAACTGAGGCATACTGTGACCACAGAATTCTCATAGGAGCTAATGAGGCTGAACTGTATCATTCTGTTATGATGTTTTCAGAAATATGGCTTCACAACCCTTCTGAAGATAATAAAACATTGGCTTCTACTGCACTTCCTAGACAGAAACTACACACACACTGAACTACCAACTTTCTCATGCAGCCATTTAATACATGTATACCAAGACTTGCATGGAAAGAAAAAGCATACTAGAATGTCAAAACTTGTAAAATTAGGATGTTTTAAAAGTCACTTGAACTTAACTTAGTATCATCCTACACATTTATCTTTGGAGAAATATGGTCTGACATTTCCTTTTCCCCTTGGTACATTGCATATGGAGCCTGTTATATGTATCACCCAAGCTCTGAATACTTCCCCAGCATGCACTACTGTTCCAGCCCCAGAGCCTCAAAGAACATGAGTGTTTCAACACACCATGTTGTTAACGCTAAGAAAGGTCATGCAATGACCATTATGCTTGAAGACTTCCCAGGTTCCACTATAAGTCTTAGGAAAGAGTGAAAATTCAGAGTAAAAAGGTGAATAGATCCTGCAGAGGAGGCCACATGAGCTGAGAAAGCTATAAGCTATCCTGGACAGGAGACCTCAGCAAAGTGTCCATTGGTACCAGATAGATAGACCTCCTTTAGGACGAGAAAGTATTATATACATAGTGCTGCTCAGACCCAGCACAACCAGCTGAACCAAGAGTTTCTTTACCACTTAGTAACAGGCATGTACACAGCAGAGGAGGCTATTAACAGTTAGATTACATGAGCCATGATATGACTATAGCTTGCTTTGTCTTTCATGAGCAACACTAAGGACTACCTTCCTTAATGAGTACAGGAAATCATTTTCTTCTGAGTAACTAACACTAGCCTTTCCCAGGCCCATTATGAGAGAGCATGGTAGCCCACTTGCATCCCGCATCCCTGTGTTCCTTTCTCAGCTGCTTTCCTTGTCCCCTTGAGTTGGCAAGAGACTCAGGACAAAACAAGATCTTTAAGAGACATGAATCTTGATGCTTGGTCCTTGCCTTTCTTAGGGATCATACAGAAGGGATATGAAAAAAATGGAAGTCAAGATAAATGATAGAGTTGCTATGGAATACACTGCCATAATTCTTGTAAAGTTAGTTACTCCTTGTCAATAGAAATGAAATGTCCATAAAGAGGAGGCTAAACAGCTGCAAGATGACTAAATAGAGTTATCTACTGGCCTCCATCTTAGAGAAGAAACAAGGCAACAAATGAATGGCTGACTTTTGGTTATCTGAGGAAGAAAACCACAACTCCACAAGGGATCAATGGAACCCTAAAGTCAGAGACATATGGTATGACAGCAAAGGTACACTTCCTTGGCCAGCAGAGGCTACATGCCTTCAGAAAAAGATAAGCCAGAGAGCCCCAGTAGCTCAGGCTTATTACTAACCCATAATTCTTATCTACATTAACCCATAATTCTTATCTATGTTTAGCCATGTGGCTTAGTACCTTTTATCCATGAAACATTCTCATCTTCCTCTGTGTCTGGCTGGTGACTCCTGACTCATCATCCTTAGTTCTACCTGGCTACTGGCCAATCAATGTTTTATTAAACCAGTTTGAGTTGGACTCTCCTCCCTAGTTGCTGCAGTCTGTTGATCCTGGGAACAGGAATGTTGCAATCATAGGCTTTGCCTGTACCCATGCAAATACTTTGCTTAAGAAGGAAATTGACACTAGGCAGCCATAACAAACCAGCCCAGAGACTCTGTTCCTACAGGATAGTGCCATCTTGGAAGCTGGTACCTACACTAACCTGATGAAGATGGTGTCTTCTGCTGTGCTGTCTGTGCCAGAGACAACTCCAGAACCTCATTCAACAGGCCTAAGGACCATGCCTCTCTGCTCCCATATTGTAGGTGCTACACAGACCCACTGTCCCTTGTTTCATCAGGGCCTATAATCACGGCTAACACATCAGAAGTCAAGGGCTTGGGTATTGCCCTCCATGGAACCTCTGAACATATCCATCTGCTGTCTAAGGCCCTGGTATCACAAATGCTTCTGCAAGAAACTAGAAACAGATGATCTGACAATCTATCCCACTATGCTGTGTATGCAACATCAACATATCAAAGGGATACATGCATACTCATGCTTCCTGCAGCACTGTTTACAGTAGCCAAGAACATGGAATCAACCAGATTGTTCATAAGTGGATGAATGAATGAGTTAATACAGCCTGTTTACACAGTGGATTATTGTCATGGACTAGAGACAGGGAGAAGTTAGACAGTAATTAACCAAAATACAGTTTAATAGTGCTGTAGAGATCAGTAGGGTAACCAAAGTCAATATTGAAAAAAAAAATGGCAGTATCCAAAGGCTCCCAACATAATTGAAATGTTACATGCTCAAGGAAATTAAAATGAGGCTTTTTATCTTGATTTTTATCATTACACATGATATACAAGTGATGAACTGTCATATTTCAAAGTTATGTTTAGATATGGGCAACTAAAATTGTTTAAAAGTGATAAGTAAAGAAGTTTTGGATTGACATGAAATATTCAGCATTGAACGAAAAACCTATATGCTTGAAAACACAGCAAATATCAAAAGCTTCATGCTGGGATGAAGATACACACACACACACACACACACACACACACACACACACACACACACACATCTTTTGTTTTATTGACATCAAGTCCTCAGAAAGGCAAAACTAGAATGATTGACAGCTGACCAGTCATTGCCAGGTGCTGAAAGTGAAGGAAGAAGACTGAGTGTAAAAGAAAGGTTTTGAATAGAATAATCTCCTGCTCTTCACTGTGGTGATGGCTACACAAGCATGTTCAGCTGCACACCAAGAAATGAGTTGATTACAATGAAGTTAAATTACACTACAACTAAAATAAACAAATGGACATCAGTGAATAAATAATAAATGAAATAAAATATTGCCTGGAATTTATGTAACACCAATTAAGATGATAGTGTAAAAGTTAAATAAGTTCCATGGTATTAACTGCCATAGAGAGGAAGAAGGAAGTCAAGAGACAAGTGGCCAGTGTAGAGATGGGATATTAGGTTGTGAACACAAACAGTCTCATTGAGATGGTAACAGTTGAGCTAAGTTCAAAAGCATATGAGGTGAAGTTCCTACAACCCCAGTTTTGTGGGGATGGTGGCTAGAAGCAAAGGCATTGAGATTTAGAGGTCAGTCTGGACTACATGAGATCCTATCTTATAAAACAAAACAAAAAGAAAGGGAGAGAGAGAGAATGAGGGGGTAAGAGAGAGAAAGAGAACATTTACAGAGAGATTTGATAGGTACATAATCTGGTAAGTCTTCTAACATAGTTATCACTAAGTGAAGTTTCTAGGGCTTAAGAAAAGGGTAGGAGAAAGTGAACAGAAAATAGTAATTTAGCATTCTTTAGACAAAGACAAAAATCCTGAGCCTAAAAACCTAAGAAGGTGTTGATGAGTCTTTTATTGTTGTTGTTGTTGCTATTTTAGACATAAAGCAAGATGTTTTTGGTTCTTATAAAGATTTTCCAAACAATACAAGCTCAAATATAGAGGAGAAAATGGAAAGGAATAAAGGACATCTCTTCCCCTCACCCTCGGGATAAAGGCTGGGTAAGGTAGACTGCAGCTAATGGTGTCTTCCACCTGTCTGACCTGGGGCTTTTACAGCAGGAATGGATATTTCTTAGAATGTGGTCATTGGTAATTGACTATTTTATCTTTACAACATTCTGTGCCCAAATAAAGAAAGAAAATACCAAACGTAATCCTGAAAGGATGAATCCCTTTCCAGCACAACCTAGAATGTAATCCCTATTCAGATATGATAAGGAATGCAAACTTTTACCAATTGCACAATTTGGTTCTATTAATTAAAAAATAATAAATTTAGTTTCAAAAATGAGATGATCTGAAATATGTGTACCCTGTGAAGCAGGGCACAGCATGGCTGAGGGGAGAACAGCATAGGTTCTACTGATTCAAACTCACAGGGTACACCATCAACACGCCAAATGGGAAAAAAAAATGCCTGAAAATATTTCTCCAAATATATACCATCTAGAGGAAGATATGGGATGTTTTTATTTAAATATTTAAGTTACAAAAGGCAGTTTGTGACAGGGAGCAAGATGTGGGGTTTTTGTTGTTGTTGTTGTTATAAAGATTTTTCAAACAAATGCATGATACCATCATTTTCAGGTCAAATAAAATATTAGAGCCATTTTGATAAGTTGAGGAATGATGGTTGACAATTAAGCCTGTAACAGACATCTCTCCTCTCCATTTCTTTTATCACGATTTCTATCCTCTGTCTACTCTTCCTCTTGGTGTCTCCCATGTTTATGCCAGTGGCTGCCTGCAATACTGACTTCTGCAGTCAGTTCTGGGACAGCTAATTGTCACCCAGGTCTAGTGAGGAGGATGTGGGATGCTTGGTTCCTGGGGGCGGGAAGGGAGCACAACTCATCTGGATCACAGCGATAATCAAGGCAGAGATCCCTTGGAGTGCTGAGGATTTTAAGTCTGAAAAGAGTAAGACCTAAAATCCCCTAAAGAAGAAATCAGACTCTTCAATTCGACTGTACAGACTTCAGCAGTTCCATTTGCAGATACCAGTATGTCCTCCACATACTGCCAAACTAATATTCACAAAGTACAGCTCACCTGTCATCATTCCAGACTCCCACTAAAAGCACTACGCTCTGTCCTGGGCTCTGCACTAGGAGAATCTAGTGACTATATTAAAAGTAAACTGCAGTGGCTTCTGGAAAGTGAACCCAGGAAAACAGGAATAAAGTCTCATTATGCCAAGGAACAGTTGGTACCCAGGAGATGAGAATAACTTATTGTCCAAATTTAAAGGAGTAGCTATTGCTATTAAAACTATATTTTATAAAGAAAATTTCCCTGCAAAGAGTAGCAAACTATTTGGTTAGAAATGTGATTTAATTTTATCATTTAACATGTGTTTGGGTTTAAATTTGTTTTTTAGAGAGCCATAAGCATACATATTTGTACATTTCCCCAGGAGGGATAAATATTTAATGAACCGGGCTATTCTGAAAGCTACCTGCATGCTCCCTACCAACATATGACTTCTGAAATTCTGAACCAAATAAAGCAGTGTTTAGTGGTTTGTTTTGTTTTTTTTTTTTTCTTTCCTCTCTGAAAGCTACCATTGTTCCATGGTGCCTGAATTTGGCCACATGAAAAAGATACCTTGATTGTTGTCTGTTAGTTATATTAATTAGCATCCCATAAAACCTTTCTTCATGGCTTCTTGGTTTTTTGCTAGCTGCCTTGATATAAGTTAAAAATAAGTAAAGCAGGTTCTAAAGTATATCACAGTGGCATGGCATGTTCCTGGTATGCAAGAGGTCCTGGGCTCCATGTCCAGCACCAAAACAAACAAGAAGTTGGACCAATCATACTGATAACATCCCCTGAGAAGAGGCCATGGTATGTAATTTTCACAGGAAAGCTTTGTAAGTAAGAACAACTAGCCTGGTGGTGGTGGCGCGCCTTTAATACCAGCACTTGGGAGGCAGAGCCAGGCGGATCTCTGTGAGTTCAAGGCCAGTCTGGGCTACCAAGTGAGTACCAGGAAAAGGCACAAAGCTACACAGAGAAACCCTGTCTCCAAAAACAAAAAAACAAAACAAAACAAAAAAAAGAACAACTAAACCCCACACACAAAAGCCACATTAGGGAAAACAATTATGTCCTTGTTTGTACCTTCCCCACATATTTTCACTATTTTTAATATTTTGTTAGAAAACTGCTCATATTCTGCCTTGTCTTTCCCTGACCATCTTTCTCTGCTTTCCCATACTGCATGCGGTCTTGCCCTCTTGGCCTCAGTCCTCCATAGTCAGACATTTCCTTTCTGCCTTCAAATGTGATTTTTGAGAACGTGTTCTCCTCAGGTTCCACCCAGTTTTGTAATTATCACCCCATCTTCTTTTTACCAGTGTTTAAGCCTTCTTTGCCTTCCCTACAGAATAGCGTTCTATTCATTTGCTCTCAACTTTTCCTGAGTTCTTGTTTTAAGGAAAGTTTTGGGTTTTTTTGTTAAGCAGAAAAATCAGTTTGGGGTAGCATTTGGAGCCCCATCTCATGGACATCCAGACAGAATGCTCCATTGAAACTAAGTATTTCTAGATAAAAGTGCACACAAAGCTCCAGTTTCTTGTGAGGAGAATCTATTAAACTGGAGGATTTTAAGAGCTTAGAAGCGTCCTTGAAGGCCATCTAGTATCACCTCCTTTCATTTTTATGGATGGAGGAAGACATAAAGCAGCAGTGATTGACTCCTTTCATGTTTCAGGCTTTGTCTTTTATATTGCTGTTGCTATTATTATTAATATAAATTATATGGGCCAGGTGGTGGTGGTGCACGCCTTTAATCCCAGCACTTGGGAGGCAAAGCCAGGTGGACCTCTGTGAGTTCCAGGCCAGCCTGGGCTACCAAGTGAGTTCCAGGAAAGGCACAAAGATACACAGAGAAACCCTGTCTCGAAAAACAAAAAATATTTATTTATTTATTTGTTTGTTTGTTTATATGTGTATATTATACATGTGTTATTATTACATATGTATTATATATTTCTGAAATCTGTCCTTATACATCCCAAGAGTTAACTATTAAACTTACTGTCTACAGTATTTGCCAACACCCTCCTCAGTGCTGATCCCAGGGAAAGAAAATAAAGAACTGCATGGTTGGAGCACCTGACATCTTCCAAGTACTTCATGCTCCATCTCCTTTGACAGGCAAAGTTTGACAAGGTCGAGATACTAAAGTGATCCTCAATGAAAAGTATTCAACTGTCAAGGATCACAAATCTATGAAAAGACAGAAATGGAATTTAAATCTTGGATTATTTCAATTCAAAATCTGTTTGGAGCTATTGCTTTTTGGCTTGCTGTTCTTCCCTGTGTGTGCTCATGCTACTGATCAGGGCTGTCTGGGAAGCATATGTCCACTTCAGATGTGTTTTAGTGTTGGACATGGAACCCGGGGCTTCGCATATGCTAACCACATAAATTCAGTGTCTCAGTGAGATAACTGGCAATTCCAGAGTCTCCAAGCCAGGTGGAAATTTGTTCTCTTTAATCCTGAGCTTTGTTGCTCATGTCCACATCAGTCTTGAAGCTGTAGGTCACCATGTCTAAGCTGTGATGACCGACAGCCTCTTGGTTTGACTCTGGTATGTTTTTAGTGCTTGAAGTAGCAGTGGCAGATTAGAGAGAGAGTATGGAAGAAAGTGGTAATGATTTAAGTAATTAACTTAAAGGTCTTGGCTTCAAAATTAATAGCCATCATTATTTTTAAAGTCACCTCCTGTGATCTATTCTATGACAAAGGCTTTCCCATTCTTCCGCAGCTTTAATCTTAGTGATTTTAGTTTCTTTTCATTGCTGGCATCCCATTCCAACCCCCTAAGTCAATAGTTTATGATTCATCTTTTCTGATACAAGGATATCTGCTCCTTTTCTTTATTAATAACATTAATTCCTTCATCTGATTCTTTTCTGGATATAAAGAATCACACAAAAAATAGACTGCAGAATCATCTTACAAAAGATGAAAGTCCTTACAGAATATAAATAAATTATTTAGCTTACACACTTTAATGCTTTGGTAATTTAGCATTATGGACTAAATGTCTCATGTCTTTGATCACGAAGCTAACACAGTCTCTCCACGTCATCCTCGGTCTCAGAAAGTCCCATTTGCCTTCATGTGACTAGTTAATCCTGTACCCAAACAGCAGCCTGTGTACAGACCCCTGGGGGCAAACTTGTTTGCTGTGCAAAGGTATGGTACCTGTGTTTCACCTTTGAGCTGTAATGTGAGGGTTATTTAGGGGTGATCTTTTTTATCATTCACAAGACTCCTATTACAGAGGCTGCAGGAAAGATGTGTATGGAATTAAACTGAAGTGAAATTTCATCACAGTCCTATAGTTTGCCTCTGGTGCTCAATTCTCTAAGGAAAAGAAATTGAGATTGAGAAAAAATAAATGAAAAAGAATATAGAAATTGATGTCAGTTAGTGATACCATCTTCTATTTTCAATGATACGGGGGGAACCAAGAAGTTCATGGGTAAACCTAAGTTCTCAGAAGTTAGAGAATAACTAACATACCAAACAAGTGTTTTTAAATGTCTACTCTATGCCAACAATTATGCTATGTGACTGATTGTGTTTGACTGCAGCACAACTTTTGAGTATTTATTATGTTTGCTTTAATAATAAGAAGTGAATCTTTCTTAGGACACTTCTGCATCTCTCTGCAGGCCATGCATTCCAGACATAGTGGAGCTAAAATGTGAACCTTTGTGTGTTTTAAAGCCCCATGCTCTCTCACCTTACCAAGCTCCTTCACTAAACATAAATTACTCTGCACTGATACACAAAATAGATCCTCATACAAACCAATTATCTGAAAGAGAATTACTAACACTGCTCTCCATAGAGAGTTTAGTCTGAGACATTCAGTAAATTGATCAATTTATTAAAGGCTTCAGTCCTAAAGAGTCTGTCTTGTCATCTCATATAAATAACACAGCCAGCTGTGAAGTCCATAACAGCTTGAAAGTAATGAGTCTTCATTTCCAGATGCCAAGGGGACTGTAGGAGATAGAATTGGTCACATGTTTCCACAAGGTGCATACCTCTTCCCTCTGCCTCCTAAGTCAAGCATCAGGGAGGTCACTCAACCCTGTGAATGCTCTAAATAGAAATATAGACAGTGGTTGAAAACTCACTTAGACAGTGAGTACTTCTTCAGCAATAATAACCAGTTAAGAGGGTCTTTTGCTGACATTTTAGTACGCTGACATTTTAGAGTTAAGATTCTCCCTTAGGTGTTCTCAGGAGTAAATATAGACACACCAATTTTAGCTGTTTATGTCAATAAGTAGGTCCTTCTATAAATACTTCACTGGTAGTAAGTTAGTCTTAGATCATGTTCTGGTTGTCTTCTGATGCAGCCAGCTGAAGTCTAGACAAAGTCCAGTTCCTATAGAAGAGTTTCTATAGTAACCAAAGGTTTTAGACTGGAAATAACAAAGAACATCTTGAATTATTTGATGTTTCATATCAGGAAACAGAGGCTAAAAGAGATTGGAGGTAGGGATATAGGGATATATCTCAGTGGTACAGTGTATGATTAGCATTCAGGATGCTTCAGGTTGGACCCCCAATACTCCCCTCACACACATACATAGAAAATTGACTTGGCTGAGATTGTTGATTCTGTGGGAGATAATTGATCTTAAAAATTCCTGGATTCCTTCTACTCTATGGAACTGTCAGCAAAGGCTATAGAAAGCCAAGCAGCAGGGGAGGCAAAGGCAAAGTTAGTGAATGTGGCTAATCTGATTATCATCTGATTCCACAGTAAGCCAAAATGATTTCCTTTAATGCCCCAAAGGTGTCAGTAGCTCACATCCGATTGTTGTTTTTAAATGTCTTTCAACTGTGCACTATCTACTCTGGGCTTCCCATCCAGTGCTTGTTTGGTTTAAAACACTGGACAGTTTTTCTGATCTTGGATTTGTATAATCACACTTCTCGAGGATGTGCACCCTTGTATGGCTGGCTATTCATTTTATAGAAACAAATTCCAAAAGAAGTGAGGCTGTATCACTAACTCAGCAGAAATTTTATCTACTGCTTCTTAAAAATGGTTAAGCCGGGTAGTGTTGGCGCATGCCTTTAATTCCAGCACTTGGGAAGCAGAGCCAGGTGGATCTCTGTAAGTTTGAGGCCAGCCTGGGCTACCAAGTGAGTTCCAGGAAAGGCACAAAGCTACACAGAGAAACCCTGTCTCAAAAAGCCAAAAAAAGAAAAAAGAAAAGAAAAGAAAAAAAGGTGTATTAATCTAGTGTGAAGAATAAAGAATTTGTTAAATAAAGAAATTCATATCAAACAATGCAAGTAGGAGTTTTCAAAGTAGGCTTGCCTATTGAAGCCAGCCAACTACACCATCTGCTCTCATCTCCCAGGTGTCTGGCAGCTTCATTTCTACTTCACTCTTTAAGTAATTGTAAATTGCATCAGTTGAGGGTACTCATTTTTCTCAAAAGCAGTTTAAAAATCATCACTTCCACATTTGTGCTCACCCTGTAGGCCCCATTCTATCTACATTGAAGACTCCCAAACTCCATTCCCTATACCTCTTTTATACCTCAGCACATTTATGCTCATTCCCATATCTGTATGATCTCAAAGGCCAGCCTTCTTAGATAGCCAAATCCCACCCAAATGGTACTGGGCATATGAAATATCATTTTCTGTGACTTTTCTCAAACTTGTGAACTATCGAAATCTCACCCTCCTTCTAGCCTAAGTAACACTTATCCTTTCTGTCACTTTACTGACATTTAGGAACTAGTGAACTCGGTAGACACAGGGAAAACAGCTCCCAGGGTATATTCTGGCCTTTGACATCATTGATCGTATCTTGGACAGCACTGCTAATACAGCTATTCCCTGTAAGGAAAATGCTGGCATGAAATACCAATGCAATAAAATGAGGCCACAGAAGAAATAAGCAGTGATGGGTCCATTCAGAAGGTAGAGGTTTCTCCAGGCCAGGAAGGTAACTATCATGCTAGAGTCTTCCAATAGCATCATCTCCTTCCAGTGAACCAGACCAAAGGTTAACTCTGCTTACTCCATGTCTCTCAGAATGCTTGCCCTAATGCTAGCTATATTATTTGTTCCTTAGCTGCCTATCATTTATCTAGTTATTTATCTTTTAGATCTGAGGTCTCAAAACACTATTTGATATTATGCTCTGTGATCCCAAGGTTAGACATGGCAAACTAGGTTTTTATCCTAGCAGATGAAATCCTGCGGGTTTTTCCAGTAGGGAGAGTAGAGGGGGGTATGTTATGAATTTGCACAAGTGAGCAACCGCCAGCTGGCCAGGCCAGGGTATTCTACACATGAAGATAAACATACTGGGCAAATGCAGAGGGGGTGGCGGTGCATATGGAAAGTCACTCACACCCAGGCGCTGCATCCATGTGGATAGTTTATTATAATAGAGAGATGAAGAGAAAGATAGGAAAGAGGGAAACAAGGAAGAAAGAGGAAGGAAAGAAAACAGAAGTGTGCACACCTCTTGAGGATGGAGAGATAGAGAGAACAAGAGAGAGTATGGAAGAAAGAGAGAGGAAGAGGAGAGGAGTTTTTCCTTGAAAATGGAGGCTTTTATGTCAGGCTGCAGGGCAGTCCCAAGGGCGGGATTTCTAAGGGCTGGTCAGAATACCAATATTCCTCTGTTTTGATTATTATAAAAAGAGGTGAGTTATGGAAGCAAGTGGGGGAACAAGGATGCTCCATTCCTAAGACTGTTTCAAGTTGACAAGGGGTGAAGTGGGGAGAGGGAACCGGGAGTCATGCATCAGGAGAGATCTCAGGTGTGTCTGTTCCTTGGGGGACCTGAGAAGGCAGGTTGCTGTAGCATGAATCTTAAAGAGCCTTGTTAATTAAAACAAACCTGGAGCCAGGTATTGGGGTCAATGCTGGAAGATCAGAGAAGCAGAAGCCACAGCTTCCTCACCTTGCCAATTCCCCAGCTGATCTTGTTTCCTCAGACTGGAAGCTTCTGAGTTCTCATCCAAATGGATCCTAGCTGAACTGCTACTCAAAAGCCTAAAAGCTTAACCAGCTCTAGTTCCTCACACCTTATATACCTTTCTGCTTTCTGCCATCACTTCCTGGGATTAAAGGCTCACTTCCTGGGATTAAAGGTGTGAGTCACCATGCCTGGCTGTTCCCAGTGTGGCTTTAAACTCACAGAAATCCAGATGGATCTCTGCCTCCCAAGTGACAGGATTAAAGGCATGTGTGCCACCATTTTCTGGCCTCTATATCTAGTGGCTGTTCTGTTCTCTGACCCCAGATAAGTTTACTAGGGTACACAATATTTTGGGGAACACAATATCACCAGAGATTGCAGCAGTGATGTTCCAGGAGCTTGGGGGGAAATAATAATTCTACCTGCAGGCAGTCTTAAAAGCTTTGGGACCCTATACTACCCACCATTTTTCTGGCTGGAGGACTGTGAGGGACTCTTTACCCTATTGGATTGGTAAGACTCTTCCCTTCCCTTCTGTCATTTCCCACAACTGAGAATTAATCTTGTTTCGCTCACTGGTACCGAATGTCTTTTGGGCATTAAGCCCCCTGGCCCTATCCCTATGCAACAGCAAGTGGAGATAGCCTATGCCCACTCAACTCCATGGCCCATAGCCTTTGTTATGACTATTCTTGGCTATCTTGCACCTTTATCACTGGCCCTCGCCGACCCTCTGAGATGCTGGAAGTCAGTCTGCTGGGCCTCGTACCTCATTGTGGAAAAAGGGGCCTACCCTCTCCCATGCTCTTCCAGCCTCTGTCATCACCTGACACCGGGTTCCTTTCTGTGACATGGAAAACTGCCTGCCAGGAAAAGCTCACTGTCTTTGCCTGTCTCTTGCCTCTAATTCCTCTCCTTGTCTGTAATTCTATCTCTTAAATCTTTTCTCTCTGCTGCTAATTGCCAGGACCTCCTTCCTGCTCCAACCTCGAGACCTTGGTGCCGAGCCCCGCCCCTCCTCCAGCCTCCCACAGACTCCCGCAGAGATGTCTGTTCACTTGACTATATTTCTGCCACTGCTGCAGCCGCCGCTCATGCTGTTGGGTCAAGCCAGGTGGCGCATAGCCCTCCACCTCCACCATGGCCACTCACAGCATGCCACAGCCCACGAGGGTTCCTCTCTCCCACCCAGCTGCACTGCTACCCCATTTCCCAGGGTCCTCCACAGCACTGCCTCTGAGCTTCAATCTGTAAACTGTTAAAGTTTCCCAGAAGAACTTTCCTCTACCTTCCTTTCAACAAGTCTATTTCCTGTGTGCAAATGGAAATGTATGATTTATGTGGCCACCTACATTTCTTTCTGTCTGACTTTTAAATACTCCACTTTATATATTTCTCATCTGTTTATTTCGGGGAAAATAACCCACATGAACACATGGTCAGGTGCCATATTTGATAGTGGTGATCAGGTGGTCAGGCAGCAGCACCATATTAAATAAGGGCAATCACATGATCAAGGTGCCATCTTAAGTAAGGTCAAAACAAAGAGGCCATATGGCCTTACTGCCATCTTTACTAAGGGCAGCAAAAAAGTCATTCCCTGTCCACAGCTCAAGCACCCAGCCTTCAGGCCATCTCTATGGAGGAGAGGTCAGGGAATCACCTCATACTGTTCATTGTTTCACCTTGTTTTATGAGCTGAGGAAAAGTCCTCCAGTTGTGGCATGGTATTCCCCAGCTGCTGCTCTCAGGCTTGAGAGGGCAGGGCCTGGAGACTCATTCTCCCAACATGCTGGTGATATAACTAGCTTGCCAGCTTATTTCATTGCTTGACTCAGTCGTGGACAGGGGCAACATGCTCCTGTGCTGGGATAATGTAGCAATAAAACGACATGCCTGGGTTCCCTCCTTACCTTTAACTAGCCAGAGTCCTGACCACTGGCACCCTGATTCAGCTTGAAGCAACTATGGAGAATACATCATCCTGTGCTACCTGTTCCCATGACGGGCTGGAGGAATAAGTTAAGGATGGAACCCCCTGGCATAGGGGACCAGATTGGCTATCTAATGTTCATTTATATTTATTAATTAAAATGGTTCTGCAATACGATAAGACACTTGAACTTCTTTATGCAGGGAGGTATTGTATGATCTTAAGAAATTATTATTTCTATATAAGTCATTTAGGATGGAGTTTCTGGTCCACTAAGAGGGTCCTTTTCCTTTTCTCAGAGGGTCCTTTTCTCTGATTTGGGCTGCACCCTGACTCACAAGTCCCTTTTTCCCTGTTCTCATTTGGCTTTGGGATCTCTACCCTGTCACTCTTCTTTGCCTTCCCAGGAGACAGCAAGTCCTAGCCTTATGGAAAATGCTAAGATATGGAAGATTTAGGGAATACTAGCTGACAGTCAGCTATTCATAACTAGTAGACAGGCAGTCCTCAAAAGCTCAGAGATCTGCAGAATATGACATTTAAAATGTTAATCAAAAAAGCTTATTATATTAAACAGACTCCCAGATACTAACAGTGACCCAAGTGCTCTGAAGAAGTCTTCACCTGGACGATGGCAACACTGACCTCTGGGAAAGTTGTTCAAATACAACACCTGCCACCAGGACCTGGCCCAGACTGTGGACAAACAGCAGGACATTTGGGGAACTGATTGCACCCCTTTTTTCCCTACACAAAATAGATCAGTCCTCCCTATGTCCCTCTTCTGTGAGAAAACTCCCACCTTATGGTCCTGATGGGTCGAAAATTGATGCTGTTCTGATACTCTGCCAACAATTTGGAGACCTGGGTATGGCTAACTGAATCTGGACTGGTCACTGCCATTTTTAACAGATTGGAAAGCTACTTGGTCTGCACTCAGATATGATTTATCCTGCTCAGATCTCATTCCATTTGATGATCAGGCTTTGCTTCAGCTGCTTTCTCAGTGCTCTATATAAAACTCACAGATACCCCTCTTCTAGGGCTACTACTAGGTCTAGGCATAATTTACATAAACAAACAGGTATTCCTCATTCATAAACTTCATGGTACAGGTTTCAGATATAACTCCAGAGGTTCAAAGTTTTAAATGCAATTTTGATAAACTAATACAACATTGACTACAAAGAGTTCTTAAGAGTCCTTAAACCCATTTGCTATGATAAAAATCTATTCCAGCTGTCTTACAGATACCTACAGGTTCCTGGGGAAAGTTCTGCTACTGCATCAAGAAATCTGGTCTGATGAAAACTAGCAATCTCCAGAGCCCATTTCTGACCCCATCTATTTTTTGAGCATATTTTGCAAATTCACTGTCCCCACTTGATCTCCAGAGAAACAGCAGATGCCATGGCTTCTATACTCCTGATTTGGCATGTCATTTCCCCCGAAGCTCCTGGAACATCACTGCTGCAACCTGCCTTCTCGGCTCCCTCAAGGAACAGACACACCTGACATCTCCTGCCATGTGTGACTCCTGCTTCCCCCTCCCCACTTCACCCCTTGTCAGCTTGAAACAGTCTTAGGAATTCAGTGCTCCCCTACTTGCTTCCATCACTCACCTCTTTTTATAATAATCAAAACAGAGGAATATTGGTATTCTGACGTGCCCCTAGAAACCTCGCCCCTTGGAGCTGCCCTGCATCCTGACATAAAAGCCTCATTTTTAAGGAAAAACTCCTCTCCTCTTCCTCTCCCCTTCCCTTCCCCCCCCATCTCTCTCACACACACACACACACACACCCTTCTCATGAGATACACACCTCTGCTTTCTCTCCCTTCTCTTTCTTCCTTGTCTCCCTCTTTCCTATCTTTCTCTTCATCTCTCTATAATAATAAACTCTCCAGGTGAATGCAGTGTCTAGATGTGAGTGACTTTCCATGTGCCGCCCCCACTGCATCTGCCCAGCATGTTTTCCTTCACGTGTAGGATACTCTGGCCTGGCCAGCTGGAGGTTTCCCACTCGTGCAAGTTCATAACAGGAAAAAGGGCTAACTTCCTTCCTTGCTATAGTCGTTCTCAATGGCTCATGTTGGGCAGACTCATCCATTCACTTCTCTCTCTTCTCTCTCTGAACAGCCTCCTGTGGCCCTCAGTGGTGGACTTCGGAGCTGGCAGAAGCTGGGTCTTTAGAGGGATCAGCAGCAATCCTATGGGCCATTTATAGTTGTTTGAGTGGTACCCTGTCTTCCAGGGTCTTAGTGTCACGTTCACAGTATTCCCCTTGGCACCTCAAGTCTTTGTTCTCCTGGGGTAAGGACAGTGATGTTTCCTGCAGTTACTAATTCTAGGCTAACCCAGTATTCCTTCCTGTGTTTTCACTAAACCTCGCCACAAGTTCCTTATGCTAGAATAAATATCTTGCTTGACATAGCCGAGAAGCATGTTCCTTCCTATGGGAAAATAGGTATATTATATAAATACTAATCCAAGGGAAACTGATTTAACTCCATTAAAAGAATAGGTTAACACATGAAAGAACACTACTAGCAACAGATACCATTCATACTGGTGATACATTAAGAAAAAACACAATTCTAAATGTGAGTTGGAAATGTACCTAGTACTGTGTGCTTGACTTCATAAAACAAAACAGAATTAAAGAAAGTTCCAGGGAAACACATGATTATAGTGACTTTTTTGTTAATGTCTCGAGAGAGAGAGAGAGAGAGAGAATAAAGAGACAAAAGAAAAACCAAGATTTGGATGATCTGGACACTCCAGTTGAGGGAGGTGGTGGTCAGTGGGAGACAAAGCTAAGCGAAGGAGTTGGGGTCCCTTTGAACATCTGGGCAAGGGGGAGAGGAGAACACACACCTAAAGCACCCAGTGAAAGATGAGAGAAGTGATGGAATTGTGTATGTATGCTGAGGATTAAGACAAGACTTCCTGACTTGATAAGGGATATGAGGGAACAAAGGAATCAAAAATCATATATTGCCGGGCAGTGGTGGCGCACACCTTTAATCCCAGCACTCACTCGGGAGGCAGAGCCAGGCAGATCTCTGTGAGTTCGAGGCCTGCCTGGTCTCCAAAGCGAGTTCCAGGAAAGGCGCAAAGATACACAGAGAATCCCTGTCTCGAAAAACCTAAATAAATAAATAACCATATACCTGGGTCAATGGCAGTGCTCCGTGGTGAGATTACCCCACCTGCAGCCTGCAAATTTAAGATTTAAGGTATCAGGCTATAACAAACCAACTAAGACACTAAAGAGATGTTGTCTTTGTAGTATAATATGGTCCCACCAAAAACTAAGGCCACATACTAACTTCTAAATTCACCATCTTTTACACTAATACTGCCAGGCCAAATATCAATTCCTAATGATTTCTATTAAAAATACACAACAAAACATCCCTCGCTTCCTTATAGTTTAGGGTAATGTGCAACATTTCACGTGTAAGCATATGAAATTAAGAAGGGTAGTTATTGTGCTGGATCTCTCATCCAATAACTGATAGAAGTGGATGCAGAGATCCTCAGCCAGGCCCCAGGTGGAGCTCCAGGACTCCAATTGTCGAGAAAGAGGAGGGACTGTAAGAGCATGAATTGTTGAGACCAAGATTGAAAAAAGCACAGGGATAAATAGCTGAACGAATGGAAGCACATGAATTATGAACCAACAGCTGTGGAGCCCCTAGCTGGATCAGGCCCTCTGGATAAGTGAGACAATTGAATAGCTTGAACTGTTTGGGAGGCACCCAGGCTATGGGACCAGGACCTGTCCTTAGTGCATGAGCTGGCTGTTTGGAACCTGGGGCTTATGCAGGGACACTTTGCTCAGCCTGGAAGGAGGGGACTAGACCTACCTGTACTGAATCCACCAGGTTGAGCTGAATCCCCAGGGGAGTCTTGGCCCTAGAGGAGATGGGATTGGAGGAAAGGGGCTGGGGAGGAAGGCAGGGGCGGGAGTGGGGGAGGACAAAGGAACCCATGGCTGATATGAAAAATTAAAACATAAATATAATTTTAAAAAAATAAGTCTGAGTTACCTCACCCAGAAAAAAAAAAAAAAAAAGAAGAAGGCTAGTTATAAATAATATTGTCAGAAATTGTTCCATTCTCTTCAGACAAGCCAAGTATCTCCTTGTCAAACAACGTTGGATGAGTAAAGTCTCCTTGGCTGGCTGGCAGTGCTAGTTTTTCTGTTATAGAACAGCACTTCAATGATGCTCACTGCTTTGACGCTTTATCACTGTGATCATGTTTTCATGGCCACTGCCTCTAAAATTTCCCATCTGGCCATTCAACCCACAGTAGCTCATTAAGGGTAAGGACGCCATCTCAACAGGCAGTTTTGCTGAAATTCAGAGAAGCAGTATATAGACACTTCCTCAGATGTGAACAATGATAAATTCAAAACCAAACACAAACCTACTTGAGTCAACACTGAGGGAAGGGCCTCCTCACAGCCAAGTGTCAGAAATTTGGAAGAAAACCTGAAAGCAAACTCCTTTTTAACCTTCAAAAAGCAGTGACTCCCAAAGTCGGTTTGTAAATTTGTTCATCTAATTAATACCTCTAATGAGGTATGTGGAAGAATTAAAAAAAAAAAAACAAAAAACAAATGAGTGTATCCAATTACACAGAAACCTCTTTTCTAAACAGCAGAGACATTTTTCATAATTATTTTATGTTACTTAATACAGATGATTTTCATAACAATTAATGGACTAGTTCACTCTAATATCTGTGGTTTTGCTGTTTACCAATCTAGGTAAGAATTAAACATTGGTCTGCAGCCCATTTCAAATGTCTTTGAATTCCGGTGTTTATGGTGATATTTTATTTGTACTGAAATGTGATTTTATTTGTATTTTAATAAAGTTGCCTTGGGGTCAGAGCAAGCTAAAGCTCAAGCTGGACGGTGGTGGTTCAATGCCTTTAATCCCAGCACTTGGGAGGCAGAGATAGGCAGGATCTCTGTGTGTTCAAGGATACAGCCAGCATAGCGACACACACCTTTAATCTCAATACCAACCATAGAAGACCTGGAGATCTGTACAGATAGGCAGTGACGAGGAGGTCATGTGGCTGGGTTTACAACCAATGAGAAGGCAGAACAGAAAGTCTATAAAAAAGACAGGACATAGGAAGTAGGCCCCTTGTGGAGAGGAAAGACAGCAGCAGCAGTGAAGGGTAAGGTTTTCAGCTCTCAGCTATTGCTCTGACCTCTTAGCTATTAACTCTGTATTTGGCTCTGTGTTTCTTACTTAACAACACGGTTACATCTACAGGTGTTTCTTTTGATACTTGTGTTTAACTTTGTGCCACAAAGCTCAGTGGGTGGGGCAAAAAAGCCAACAAGGCACTAATGAAAGAAGTCCATCTTACAGGAAGGAAAGCAGGGATGTTGCTAAGCACAGTACTTTTCCTAGCACCCTGTTTATGCCTTTTTTCCAGCATATCATTTATGAGACCTAAGTGTAGTAGGAATATTAAATGGTCTTATCAATAAAAATAAAACCTGAGGCCAGTTATTGGGGTGATTGCTGGAAGATTAGAGAAGCAGAACAAGCCACAGCTATCTCACCTTGCTAGTTCCTCAGGTGATCCTGTTTCCTCAGGCTGGAAGCTTCTGAGTCCTCATCCCAATGGCTCTCAGCTGAACTGTGTTGCTCCAAAGCCTGAACCAACCAAATGCTTAACTAACTACATGCTTTTTCTTTACTAGTTCCTGGTCCTCACGCCTTATATACTTTTCTCTTTCTGCCCCCACTCCTTGGGATTTAAGGTTGGGTTTCTGGAATTAAAGGCGTGGGTCACCAGGCTTAGCTGTTTCTAAAGTGGCCTTGAACTCAGAGATCTGGCTAGCTCTGCCTCCCAAGTGCTGAGATTAAAGGCGTGCCCAACTTCTGTTATGGCTTACTCTTCCCATTTTCCAGCCACCATTTTTGGCTTTGTTCTAGTGGCTGTCTGTTCTCCTACCCCAGATATGTTTATTTTGGGGAACACACAATATTTCAGGGAACACAATACCCACCACACCTGAGCAGCTGTTGCTCTGCTGATTCACAAGCCAACACTCAACATCCATCCTCTCTCTGCTCTATGTAGATCTCTACATCTCTGGCTTTTTCTCTCCTTAGCACACAAGAGGCATACTATTGAAATGGAATAGTATTACTTAGAATGTAGAGATCTTTTGTTTTATATCTGGGTTGTTTCAACAATGTGCACTATTTCTTATTTTAAAAAATGGATATTCAGTAAAGACAAAAGTCTCCAGAGTGAGTGTAAGAACACAGGCTTCAACCAAACAACTATCCCCAGGCTATGAGGGTGGGAATACAGATTAATTAATGCTTGCCCTGATGATTCTTTATTTCTTTTTTTTTTTAAATTTTTTAATTTTTGTTTTCCAGAGCTGAGGACTGAGCCCAGTGCCTTGTGCTTGCTAGGCAAGCACTCTATCACTGAGCTAAATCTGGGGACCAACCCTGATGATTCTTTAGAGAAGCTTGGAGGAGGAGGCAAGATCAGGAGAGAGCCTGGCTTGAGGCAGCCCTCTGTCAACCCAGACTTCCTGGCCTCTCCTAGAGCAGATTGTGTTGCTCCTTCATGTTTTCTAAATTTACCCTTTTAAGACTTTTAATGGTCTATAGTAAACTGGTTGACCATTTTCTATGTTCTATACCGAAGTATTTGTCCATATCATAAAGTAAATGATAGAAATAATATTATAAATTCCAGAATCCTTGTCAATCCTAGCATTTAAGAAAACAAGTTTATTAGAATTATTCAACAATAGTGTACAAAAACAACTTAAAACTCATCATTAAAAAAATAAATAAATAAAAACCTCATTACTAAACTCTGAGTTGATGTTTCTGAGTGCTGAATTGGACAATTCAGTCAAGTTGCCCCTAAAAGCAGTACATGATCAGATCTGTCGTTTTATTTTGGCAGATGCAGCAGAGAGCTTCAGGTCAGCCATGGGACTGTTTGCCTTACATTTTTCAGAGAGGTGAAACCTCTTCACCGAATCCTCCCTTTAATCATCCCCAAATCCCAAGTTCTATCTTCAGATCCCTGTTCTGATTTAAAAAAAAAAATTCATCTTTTCGTGTACTGTGTGAGTTTGCCTCGGGCTCAACTTAGAGATTTATGAAGAGCATTTACTGTTTGCTTGCTGACACTTCAGAGTGCCGATCCCCAGAAGCAGCATCCACAAGGCTGCGGTGTGTTAAGAGGCAGGGAGGAGACAGACTGGAGAATAAGTTCACATAGTGACACAGCACCCGCACCCTGGGAGCCAAAGCAAATATCAGGAGACTGAAGAAATCTCTTGAATTCAAGTAGCACATTTCATGTAAGAACAGGGGGATATCTGAAGTGTGCACTGTGCTCCCATGTGCCTACCACGTCCTAGTTCTGTATTTCAGAGATGAAATGGGAAGTGTGATGATGGTGGAAATGATGAGTCTTCCTTTTGCTTTGGGAGTTTTGCTTTGACTTTTGGGGAGTGGATTCTAAATAATACCCAATGTATTTTTTGCTAATAATACTTTTCTTAACTTCTCACTGGAACTCAGTATCAAAAAGATGAGAATAATGGCAGAATTCCTCAAAGACAGCCCTGAAGTTTTAATTGCATCGAAAGAAGCAGGTTGCACAGGGTGAATGAAGGCGGTGACTGAGTACAGAAGAATAAAGGACAGCCCAGGAACCACTATCCAGTAGAAATAGCCAAGCAAGTTTATCTCTAGAGTTCAACACTCTAAAATTTCAATATTAAATAATCCCTGAACTTTGCCCCCCAGAGACAAGGTCTGGATTTCTGTATGTCCTAGGCTGTCTTTGAACTCCTGCCTTAACCTCTTCATTAACAGGGATTGTAGGCACACACTACCACACCAGGTTGTATAAAGCCTCACCTCTCCTGACTTCTAAGACAAACAATTCTCTGTCCCTCCTTTAATGATCCTCCTTTTAGGTTCAAACTATTCACCCTACTCATGAATCTTCTTCAGGGTGCTAACCCCAAACAGAATCCCTTAGGTGCTCAGTCCCATTCCTGGAACTTGATCGTAGAAAAAATGTTTTCCCATGTTCCATGATAGGATTTCTATACCCAACAAAGGACCTCAGTTCTAGAAGTTCTCACCTCCATGTTTCATCTTTCTCCTATCATTGCTTTAACAGTCATATGCAGAACACTTTTTACAACCATCACTTAGCGATTTGTGAATTGCAAGCATAAAACATTATCTTGGTCTCCAGGTCTATTCTCTGGGCATCATTCTATCTGCCTCCATAAGAGGTATCTGTGTGTTCCACAAGAATTGAAATCCCTACTCCATACAGAAACTCACATATTTGTTTATAATGAACAAGTCTGAATTTAGATAGTAGTCATATTCACCATTCCCCACAAAAACACTAAACTCAGAGTGACTCCAAACTCTTCTCCTCTATATTAACTCATAAAAAGTCTAATTAGCTTAGATTTTATATGTCATTATTTAGTCCTGTGTCTTACTTCAAGACCCCACAGATTTTGATTAGGATGGCTGGAGTGTCCTCCCAAGTAGCCATCAATGCTTCATCAAGGGGCATCATGATGTACTTCAAAACATTTGGTACAAGAGACATCTGATGTCTCTTGATATAGCTAAGGAATTACAAAAGCATCACTGCTTCTTTTTGTTGGTTAAGTGACTTAACTTTCTTATTCTGCCAAGCATGCAGAGAGAAGAACACTTACCCACAAGACCCAGAAGAATACATTTGAGATGCTTCTTGACTTCCTTGGAGAAAGAAGGCCAGCCTTCATTCCATTTTCAAAGGCATTCTTCATCACTGAGTATCTTATCATGAACAGTTTACAGAGATCCCTGTCATCTGCCTGTGCACCTCCATTGACCATCCCTACAATGCCGAAAGCCACTGATGTGGCACTCGAAGCCCTTACTCTTCTGTTCTGTCCTGGACTTCCTTATCACTGGGATTTATTAAAGTCAAATTACAAACATAATGCCATCTCAAACTTAAGAATGAAGAGCAAAAGTCACCAGTGTCATCTGCTTCCCCATGCTAGTCACAAAAGGGAAGAGCCAATCAATGCTGATAGGCATGCTATTTTTGCAATTAATCAAATTAGTGATTTGTCTCTCTCTCTTTCTCTCTCTTTTTTTTTTTTTTTTGCCAGAGCTGAGGACCAAACCCAGTGCCTTGTCTACCACTGAGCTAAATGCCCAACCCCAATTTGTCTTTTAAAACACAACAAAACCCATTGTATTTGAACTCCCACATGTTTTTACAAAACATTTTCCAAAGTGACATGGGCAGAATAGCAGCATGAATTTTCAGTGAGGGTACCTCAGTCACCAACTCCTCAGCCTTCACTAAGAGATCTGTTTATTCATTTCACACTGTCAGGACTCAGAAATGGATCTCCATTTTTCTTTACAATACCTTCAGGACCTATTCACATAAGGTTGGCCCTAGGGCAGAAGCAAACTTCTCTTCTAAAGATTCTGTCTTGGGGATTCATTTCCAGAGCCCCTGAAACGCTTTGTAGCTAAAGAGACCACTGTTCAAAGAGAGGTCAAAAGCTCAGTAAATCCGCTCTGCCCTTCCCCAGCCTTCTGAAGACCGAAAATCTGTTCAGGAGACTCCATGATCCTGTGCACCCTCTGCCTATGAACTCCTCAATTTCCAGTGCAAGGTCTTTTCAAGACATTCCTCCTCACTCACTTAAAATAAAAGAGGGTCATCAAAGGAGAGTAGCAACACATTCCTTATGCATAATCCTGACAATTATATTGAAAAGAATTGTAGATTTGCCTTAAAAGAAAAATGCTCACCACAAAAAAGTATTTGTCCTTATTCTGGTATCATGATTATAAAAGCACATGACCCATTTTTCTATGGGTAATGTATTTGATAACCCTTCTTCCCAAACTGAAATTCAGATGTTTTCTTTCTGTGACATAGTATGCCAAATGTTTATTTTACTAAGCCCTGTTACATTTCATGCAACAATAAAACAATTCTGAAACACTCACCTGAGCAAACTGCTCTTCCCATTCTCCCCTTCTTGTCACACTTTCCCATCAGAGTTTCCCCTTTGTTCCACTTATTTCCTTAAAGGAAGGGTGGGAGGAAACAGAATTCTGGGAAAGGGGGAGTGGCGGTATCCTACTGAGTTTTGTGTTTGAAACAAATTAGCTAAAGGCATAAAGAAACAAGGAGAAACACTTAGGGGATGCAAATATTTTTAAAGGTTTTATAGATTTTTACACTTGAGAGATCTCAGGGGAGAAAAGTTAAACTGAGTAATTAGCAATGGCACAGATGAATAAGAGCCCTGGAGAAGGGATTCTGAAGACTGTCCCCAGCAAGACACCCAGACTGGTAGCCATTATATGAGACCCAAGCATGAAAAAGGAGAGCTTGTCTACCTAGGTGACTCCTTACAAGATGCATGGCTAGACCACGGTTTTGCATTGTCTGAACCAAATGTCACTAACAAGACATGAAATTTACAAAATGAGTCCTGTGACCCCCTGTCAGCCTCAGAAAATGCAAGGATATCATCACAATGTTAATGGAACAGAGGACAGACCTGGGAGAAGTTTCAGCATGATTTTTAGGAGTTAAGGTTGAAGGTTCTGTGAGGAAGCCAGTACTTTGTTGTATCTGGGCATGGCCAGAAAACATCTGCACTCATATTCCCAATTCTAAGAATCCACACTAGTCCTTAGCGCAGCATGTCTTTCCTGAACATGGGGCCCTAGAATTGACCCAGATAAGGTATTCCTGACTACACTTAAGTGGGTGTTTGAAATAAAACTGAAATTAGAAAATAAAAATGGAGCTATTTTTAATGTGATTTTGTAACTGTCAGTTCATTATTTTTAAAAAATGCATGCAATCTGAATATGCTTAACATCCTAACTTTTTATTAAGACTCATTACCCTTCCCACATATACTATTTGTCATTAGGACCCAAGTATATATTGATCACATTCTTTTTGTAGGACATTGAAGCTATGTCCAGATTACATGGACAGCATTTGCATTTTGAGACAGGGCCTCAGTGTGTAACCTTGTGGGCATGAAATTTGCTATGCAGACCAGACTCACCTTGAACTCATATAGATCTACCTGCTTCTGCCTCCAGAGTGCAGAGAATAAAGGCATATGTCACCATACTAGGTTGTTTAAAGATTTTTTTAAGTGAGAAACATTATAAAATAAAATGTCTCTAGTATTTTCTATTTGAGGATGAGGAAATAACACACTAACAACATGAAAATGAACAAAGATGTGTGAAGTCTATCAATCTGTTACATATCTCTGTGGATATGTAAGAAAATATGGCCAGCCTAAAATGTGTCAGTGAAAACTTTAAATGAGAGACAACATGGACACTGCTCAGAAAAGCCTAAGGCAGGATATACAGCCCCCGCCAAATAGTGCCGATTTCATAGCCATGCCAACTTGGAACTTTTTGATTGCTAAACAATTTCAATATTGGGAATATTTACTAAGCTATCCAAAGACCCACTTCAAACTTGATAATTAGAATCATATTCCATCTTAAATCACACCACTCCTCTTGATCTTACTATTCTTAGACACTTCAAGATGCTCAACGTGTTAGAAATGAACAAAAAGCTAGCCTGGCTGGCACGGTTTGCCAGTCAAAGTCACCGAGGCTGCCTGCTGTTTGCAGCATCACACTATTTTCTTGCTTGAGAATGGAGTCGGGAGAGAACTACCAGACACATTTTTTTTTTCAAGGAGTCTTTTATTCTGTCACTTCTCAAGCAGAGAAAGAAAACAATACCTTTCTTCATCCCCTCCTAGAAATTCTGTGATTTTTTTCCATCAGCCTAGAAACTCTGCTGAAAGTCCCTTTAGTGCACTGGTATGCATAAAGAACTGTACTTCCTTGCTAAAGAAGTGGGAGACAGTTCACTATGAAAGCATATGTGTGATATACTAGCTTACCTCATATAAAGTACACTATTAGATTTCTAAACACATATATTTTAATGTAAGGAAAGTCAAGAGAGTCATGGGTCATGAGATACAAGAGCTTGTGTCCCAATTTGTGTTTTAGTAGATATCTGCCTGACATAAATAACATGAAGCGTAAAAGTTTTAAAATGAGAGGTTCTTAGTCACCAGATGGTATATCCAAGCCACAGAAATATTTAAGACTTACATTTTAGTTCACACTCTATCAAATGACTTTAAAATCCCACTAACAAAAGAAATAAAATCATGATACTTTGGTGAGATATTAACAAGAATATATTAATAGATTTTTAACATATGGACGTATGCCTGGCTCTTGGATATGTTCCAGCAGGGGATGGAGAAGCGGACCAAAAAAGCGAAGGAGAGAAAAATTCAAGAGTGTGTTGTAAAGAAGCAAATGTTCTTTTAAAACACTGTGGACTTGGAAAGAATATAGAAGACCAACACAGAGCTCCTTAAAGCTGGAGGACTCAATGGACACTAGACTCTCCCTCGTCTGTTTCAGAAGTACTGCTTTCACTTTTGTTCTATAGTCAATAGAATCGTTGCTATGGTAAAACACCATAGCCAGCAAGGAGTTGTGGCTGGTGCCACAAGAGGAGTAACATTCCATCACGGTAGGATGGCATGGTAGCAGTACTGGGCAGCTGAGCCATCACATCTTCAACTATAACCACAAAGAAAAAGCAAAGAGGGGACAGGAAGTAGGATGAGGCTACAAACTCTCAGAGCCTGCCCCCAGGCTTTGTCCATCAAAGCTGTACTTCCTCTAGCAAAGATGCATTACCTGACCTTCCCAGGACAGGACCACCAACCAGCAATCAAATGCCTGAGTACACGGGCAACGTTTCTCATTCAAACCACCACAAAATTAAAAACACCTTATGCTGTGATTTAGATTTCAATGACCCCAGTCCCTTTAATTACATGATACTTAACATCCCTTTTGTTTCAAATATTTGTGTAATGATTAGAAAGTGTGAGGGAACGCTTCTCCGGTAGGTTTTATTAGAGGATTATGTGTTTTACAAAACAGAAATAATTTCAATTATTCAGATTTCTTAATTTTCTCTACTCTATAATACACAAACATAGTTTCTTTTCAACATACAATCCTTTAAATATTACATGTAATGACATTAGAGGGATACCCTTAAATTCACTTCGTTTTTGAATAAACTAGTAAGGTTCTATATATTCAAATATTGTCCTTAAATTACTTTTCAACTGCACAACTTAAAACTTAACACTGAAATAATTTTTATTCCATAAAATTAAGAAATGTCATTGATTATCTTCCCTCAAAAGCTATATAAATTGAATATTTTAAAAATATGAAATCTACTACTTTGGTGCCAAGTAAATTATCTATGTAGTAACATACTAAGCTTTTATGGTTTATGTCTGTAACAAGATAAACAGCTAACCCATTCTATCCACATTTCTGAAACTTGCTAACACAAGCACTTTTAATTATTTTGTTATGCCCGGATCATGGGGACCCCTAAAAGACCCGCATTTAAAAAAAAAAAAAAAAAAAAAAAAAAAAAAAAGAGCCTTTATTTCAAGCTCTGAAGCTTGGTCCCTCTGTCTGTCCAACACAGCAGAGAGCCCTGAGCTCAGGTAGGGCAGAGTTTTTAATCATATCAGAGGTTAGTGCCAGGGGATTTCCAGGATCCAGGACCCAGATTGGCTGACAATTGTCTAGGGGTATCTGTAAAACAAAAAAATAGATGTATGCTAGACTCAAGGATATCTGGCCAATTTATCTAATGGTTGGAATGTTTGGGATGTCAGGTACTTCCTCTCACCTGGGTGGATCCCTGGGTGGTATCAGTTTAAGGCTGGATCTGAGTGTTGCCTGCCAGTTAGCCTGTCACAGAAGCTGTTTCTAGGCCCCTAAGCCTGTCATAGCTGCTGTGTGGTCAAGCTATTTTGGGGCCCTCCACAGCTTATTTTTTAACTTTTATTGATTTTGTGTGTGTGTGTGTGTGTATTTCACAACATTCACTCAGATTCCTCTTGTCTCCCTGTCCCCTCTCGGTTGCCCTCTGTCCTTGCCAACACTCCCCCCCCCCCCCCCCCCCCCGCCACAAAACAAAACCAAATTAAAAAGAAAAACAAACAAACAAACAAACAAAATGAGAAGAATCTTGTCATGGAAGCTGTAGAGTGGCCCATTGAGTCACACTGTTTACCCTTTAGTCCATTCATCTTTACTTGCAAGTGCTTATTGTCAAAGTCATTGTCCTGGATCTGGCTGGAGGCCTCTGGTTTCTGTTATGCCACTACCACCATAATGGGATCTCACTAGGGCTCTTCTCTCTTGCATATCCTGTTGTTTTCACGTGTCATGGAGATCCTGCTGTTTTGCATCTGTAGGTTTGTCCCCTTCACATGCTCCAACAGTTCATAGATTCTGTGGATGCTGAGGTGAGCCAACTTATAGCCCTGGTTCTGGTCCTGGATGGTAGCTGGGTTGGTCAGCCTGTCAGCTTTCCCTCATTGTCACTACCTGGGAGAGCTCTCCAGTACTGCCTTGGCTAGTTCACTCAGTGAAGGCTGCAACAAGGAGAGGGTCCAGTTCTGCTCTCCAGCCCTCACAACACCAGGGCCAGCTCTACTGTTTTGCCCAGATGACGTGCAGGGCCCTCTCTCCAGATTGCTGTAGGGGCAAAACATTAAAATATTCCCAATTTAACAACAAAAAAGCAAAACCCAAACAAAGAGAACTGAATAACCTGAATGTCACATTGATACATATGCATATGAAATGGGAGCTTTAAAAATGTTTCCCCATTCATCCTTCACCAATTAATTGACATGATGAATAGTTAAGTAGATAAACATTAGCTATCTACCAACCTATTTCTGCTAACCCCTTCTCCAGGTCTTGGGAATACTACTTTCCTATCTGCTCTAAAGCAGAGCACAGAAGAGAAAGCAATGCTTCCAACAGAAGAGCATGTTGTAAGTTCTGTTCTTTCAGAGTGACTTCCCTAATTTTAAGCGAAGTGGAGTTTTCTCCAAATAGCTGATGCGGTGTTAAGATGACGGTCACAGTCCTCCACAGGCTGTTTTTCAGCATTCCTCTTCTTCGAGTTTATTACTCAAGCCATCTTAGCTGCATGTACTCAGCGACGGTGGTTGTCCCTTTTCATTGAGTGTGAATGAGGGTAATTCTGTGTAAGAATCAGTATACTTGAACTCCAGTGTGTTAATTTTTCTCAGCTTGTCAAGGAAACATCAAAGCCATTTCTTGTGGCCTATTGAGTGCTTTGATAGGAAAGAAAACACAGAAGCGATTCCAGGTTGCTTCGGGCAATTCTGAATCAGATCAGTTGCTCATTCAGACATGAAAATTCCCAGAACTCAAGATGAGTCAAATTATATCTAGATGACAAACTCAAACACAGAAGCTTGAAAGGAGGCAGTCCATGGGGATAAGACAACAAGCCATTGATATTGATATGCATCTTAAATCATAGCATCACAAAGTAAGCATGGGAATTCGTTGTTACTTGTGGTATGCTGCAAAGACTCTTTCCAAGTGGGATTCTGAACATGCCATCTCTCGTAATGTATTACAATATCGGTCTCAAGACAGATACACACTCAGTCTACAGTTCCCTTGTTAAGCAGCAGCACTTACTTCAGTCACATAAGAGCATATCTACCTCATTCAACTGCTCAAGGCAGATACCTTTGGATTTTCTGGGATATATAGCTGCTCCTGAGCTCCCACTTGCAATCATCCCATAATCCCGTGGGCTCCATCACCTGACTGACCCCAGTCCTATCCCTTTCCTTGTTTGCTATGCTGGCTGCTTTATTCTGTCCTTCAGGATGACCCACTTGTACCCCTGCAATTGTCTGGTCTCCATGCCTATGGTGCTTCCTGCAGCTGTCCAACTTTCGGTTCAGGAGAAGCTTTTCCTATAGTTCTCTTGCAAGTTTTCTATAGGCGGTGCTTTGGGTTTTGTTGTTTCTGGGGCTAGGGGGGTTGATTTGTTCGTTTGTGGTTTCGTTTTGTTTTCTGCCTGCAGTATTCACATCCTTCGAATGCAAAGTGTGGTCTTCTTAGCCTTGTTTGCCAAAAAACGCTCTCTCACCATTTTCTACTTTAAATGTTTTTTGCCAGTTCCTTGGGCATATCAGAAAACTTCAGGCTTTCAACTTTATAAAGCTTCTGTTGCCTATACAGTTCTTCATTCCCTAGTCCAGCCCCACCATAGCCATCCATCTAGGAATGTTAGCTTGCTCAAGCAATGCAGATTGTAATGGATCCACACTGTTCCCAGAATGCCCATCCAGCCTGAGCACATACCTGCCCAGCCCCAACAATTGTAGTACATGGATGTCTTTTCTCCTTGCAAGTTCTTTGAGAATGGAAATTGAGTTACAGTTATCATCATATGACCAGCATCCGGTAAAGTCCCTGGGTCATATGACCTAATCAGTGTCTATTAAAGAAGATACTGAATTAGCAACATGAAGTTTTCTTTCTGAGATGAAATCTATATCAAATTACAAATTTGAATATCTCTTGAGATTCCTATAATAGTGATATAAGCAGCTTATAAAATTGGCATTGATTTTGAGCTTTACCTTTTGAGTAGTGAGTCATTGGGATGAAATCAAATCACATATACAGTCATCAAGTGAATAACCACTCAGCAAGGTTTGTAGCTAGGAACAGAACTCAAACAGAGTGCTTACCTGGCATTCCTAAAACCCTGGGCTCTATGCCCTGCACACACACATATATATACAAAGACAAAATAAGCAAAAAGGAAACTGAATTTGATACAGGCTTGTTGGCACATGCTGAGAGGTTGAGGGAGAAGGATCACAAATTCCTAACCAACTTGAGCTGCACAGTGAGACCCTATCTCAATACAAAAATAAATAATAAATACCAGGTACTTGAAAACACTCAAAGCATAAGTTTTATTATTTCCTGTTGAAAAACTATACAAATATTTTTTATGGTTTCTGGTCAGGAAAAAAAATACAAAATAAAACTTCCAAGTACTAATTGTAAACAAAAAGACTAAAAATTACAACAGGCTTTTTTTTTTTTTTTTTAATCTTCAAAAGTGTCTGAAAAAAACAAAGAGTAAGAAGAAGTACCTGGTACATTTCCTTCAGAAAAAGGAAATAACTAAAACAAAACTAAAGTGTCTGCTCTTCTCCAGAAAAGTATGATAGAGAGGAGGGAAAACAGACTGGCCTGACAGGGAGATGAAGACCCAGAATGGCCTTATCATTCGCAGCATACACCATTCTGTCTCCTAGTGAGACTCACCTTGGATTGAGAGAAGCCTCCTGGTAGAGGAAGGACAACAGGAAGCCCTTTTAGTCCCAACAATCACAGACCATGAAAGAATTGTTGCAGAAGCCTAGAGCCCTCACATGTCCTGAGCCAATTTGAGGAGCTACAAAGAAATTCATTCCTGTACTTACCCCAGAGAAAGTGTTCAGCAAGTGGTACCCTGGCTGTCCTAGGTTTTGGTACACATTGTCATGTTAAGAACCATTCACCATAGTTCCTCTGAACAGACAAGCGTCCAGTACACTGTGGCTTAGGATCAAGAAAGCAGCTCCTCAACCTCTTGGAACTCTATGAGGCATCTATGAAACCTACTCTGAATATCATGCTGGGGAACCCTGAGGTAGCCATACTCACTAACTGATGGCCCAACAGCACAGCTGGACAGAGTACTTACCTACTGCAGCCCTCAGAAACATGCAAGCAGCATGCAGGGCTTGTCCTGACAAGTTCTCAGAAAGTATAGAAATGGGACTTCTACTCTTTCTTCAGGCCAGCCCAACCTGAGAAATGTGAACCCACTGAGGCCTCTAAAAGTACCAGCACAGCCTACTTGCCCAGGCCTATCTGTGTGTCCCAGTTCCCATGAAGCCTTCAAACACTGACCAGGCCCTACCTCATGCCATACACCACAAGCACCTCACCTGAAGTGTGCATGACTGTACTTCTATACGACTCCAAAATTGACAGATTCCCTTCAACCATGGCCATGCATATCACAGGCAGAATTTCTAGAGTATCCGACGTAAGAGACCTGGATCTCAGCTTGTGACCAATCCCACAGACACTGCAGTTCAGGCCACTAGAAAACACACAGCTAGTGATGACACTGTCTTGAGCCGAAGGACTTCCCTGGAGATTATACTGGAATGACCACATGGAACCAGAGCCAAGATAACTTGACACTGCTACCCCAGCACACATCTCCAGGAGAAAGCCTTTTGCTGTGAAAGACACGACACAATGGGTACAGGCTCCTGAACTTTTCAAACTCACAAATTGGTATGCAGGAGGCAAACATGGAAAGGATGCACCAGGACACCTCAAAGGAATACATTGTCTAGCAACAGACCTCCAGAAGAAAAGATCAGCAGAATGCCTCAAAAGCAATTCACAATCATGACAGTAAGGAAACTCGGTGAAATACAAGAGAATCTAGACAAAAAGTTCAACATGTTAGAGAAAACAACATGATCTGAGTAACATAGAAACAATTAAAAAAAAGAAAAATTCTGGAGTTGAAGATCAGATAGGAAAAATGGAAACAGAATTAAGTTCCTCACCAAACAAACTCAGCAACAGAAGGGTTTTCTACACTTGGAGAGGGGTCATTGGAATGAATGCCACTGGGCTGGAAGGGAGAGAAAAACAGTGAGGGAAGCTCACAACTCTCACCAAAGAGCGTTATGCAAGCAAATATTCACACTGTAGATGTTCCAAGAGAGCAGAGAGGAAAGGGCATGAAAAATTGATGCAACAGCAACAACAAGAGAGCCAAAAATTCTCCAAATCTTGGAAAAAACACAGACATTCACGTCCAGCAGCTGAGGGTAGCCCCAACTAGAGTCAACCAAAGGGACCCTGTCATAGTTGATTCAAGCTGCCTGGAGTTTATGACAAAGAAAAAACACTAAAAACAAGAGAGGTCTATGGATCTGGGAGTCATCATTACACTAAAGGCAGATTGTGTGGGGGAACTTGACAGACCAAGAAAGAAGGAAATGACACAGCCAAAATCCAAAGAGGATCAGAGCCAGTCAAAACTCTAGACCTAGCGAAGCCACCCTTAAAACATAAAGGACAAGACAGAAGCAGTGTGAAAAATTCCCCACCATTCGATGAGCCTTAAAACAAGGGTGTGGAGAGTTTCCTCTGTGTGAAAGGTAGAAGACAGTGTCAGGAAAAGACACAAAGACAGTCTTAACTAGAAAGGAGATAAACAAAACAGAAATAGAAGAGCATCAAACCTTATTAACACAGAAAACTACTAAAGCATGAAAGACAAACGTGAGAGAAAGAAAGCCAATAAACAAAGCAACCAGCAAAATTGCAATATGGCAGGCTGAAGCCTTCCTTATTAATACTGATCATGGATATAATCACATTAAACTCCACAATTAAAAGAGATAAGAAAAACATTACTATTCTATTATCTGTATAAGTAAACTAAAAGTGAGCATATGAAAAATACCATCTAAATAAATGAAAACCAAAGCAAAAAAAAAAAAATAGCTGTGTATATGAATTAGGATTTAAGTAAAGCTAAAAGCTGTATTGTAAAAAGAAACTCATTATATAATAGCAGTCATTAACTCAGCAATAGGACAGAGCCATTGTGAAAACAGCATACCAAATGCTGAAGTGTTTATGTAAAACAGACATTATTAGAACTAAATGGTGAGACTCGCAACAATTGCAGCTGGTTAGTTCAACATCTCATTTTCACTGACGGACAGATAATCTAGATGAAACATTCACAGAGGAACATTGGAGTTCAACTGTAGACCAGATGGATCAACAGGCATTTACAGAGCACTCATCCCTCAGCTGGAACATGCATTTTCTTCTCATCACACAAAACACATCTCATAAAGTGTTTCATTTATGAAGTCATACCATGTTTTCTTTTTCTCCTACTATAGAGTAAAATTGGAGTGCAGCTATAGAAACTACAGTATTCATAGAAATTAGGTAATACTTTTGTCCCTAATCACTGCGTGGTGAAAAAAAGAGGAAATTTAAAATTTCATAGGAATAGAAATGCAACATATGAAATCTGAGTTACAGAAAAAAAAAATCAGTACTAGGAGAAAAATTTATAGCAAAAAGCATCAGCATTAAAAACCAGAAGGATTTCTCTAAACCACTTAGTGCTGCTATGCAAAGAGCTAGAATGACAAACAAACACAACATTGTTCGAGGAAAGAAATAACAAAGTTTACAGAAGAGCAAAAGGAATGGCCGCTGAAAAACCATGAAGACCAAAAAAATATAAAAGCTGCTGGTTACTTAACAAGACACCAAAAACAAAACAAAGCAAAACAAAAAACAGTCCTTACATAGATGGAGAGACAAACACAAATAAATCAGCATGAGGAATAAAAGAGGAATTTAAAAGTGAAAGAAACCACAAAAACAACAAAAGTGAGCAATTACGTAAACTACAACTGTAAGGGAAATTGTAAGGTTCTAATAATGAATAACAAATCCATCCACCTTGATGAAAGAGCCCCTCATTCGATTCCTTGCTGCTGAAGTTTGCCAAAGTTTGGGTTGTGTTTCATTGTTTTTTGTTTGTTTGTTTTTTGCTGTTTGTGTGTGTGTCTTTGTATGTGTGTTTTGTATATATTCATAGATGGGTGTGTGTACATATGCATGTTCACATATAAGGCAGCTAGAGGTAGACAGCTGGTATCTTCCTCAGTTGCTTTTGGCTCTTTTACTGAACCTGGAGTTCATCCATTCAGCAAGATCGAATGGCCCATGAGTTCAGGAATCTGCTTGTCTCTGCTCCACACCCCTATCCCTGTCATTAAATAAATGCACTACCTCACCCAGCTTAAGGGGGTGCTATGGATCCAACCTCAGGTCCTCATACTTTCATGGCAGACACTTTATTGACTGAGCCATCTCCCTGGGCCTCCCAAAGTTCTAAAGAACCAAAACTAATTCTTCTCAAATTACCCAAAATACTCACATGGAAGAAACTATTCCATATTCATCCTATAAGGCAAGAATAACCCTGACACTAAAACCGAATGGGGATACAGAGAAAGAAAACCACAGGCTAACACCTCTAGTCAACATGGGTATAAAAATTCTTTACAAAGCCCTAACAAAACAAATCCAACAACACAGCAAAATTATTATATACCCTAATTGCCAGAGACAGACCCTACAGGGCAATGATGGTTTATCATAGCCAAGTCAACAAACACAAAACAGAAAGCATCGTATAACTAACAGAACAAGATAGTGATTCCTGGTGTGGAATAACACACTAGCTTAGAAGCGTGGGCCACCAAGGAGTGGTGAGACAAGTAAGGGAATTCCATTGCCACTGAGCAATTACAGAACGTGTATTTCAACACATCAAATGCTTGAAACGTAACGCTACTAACAAAAGACAATTATCGGAAAAATAATGATTAAAGTCACACTCATCCTTCTGAAATAAGTGCAAAATGATAACCCCTCTCCTTTTTCCCTCCCAACTCTGCTCTTTGTCTACACATGTCTTCACTCTTTATCCACTCAACAGCTACTTTTTTTTTTGTATGTTCTACATTCCAGGCACTATGTAAGGCTCTGTCAATCCTGTGAAGAAGAGGACACAAGCCCTCACTAACTCAGACATTATGGTAAGGTGGGAACAAGGGTTACTGCTTTGTAAGTAATGACACTGAGAATGAATCAACTGACTTACTCAGACCCTGGGTAGCAAGAAAGGCCACTTTTAAATCCAGACTTGAATGAATCAAATTATACATTTTTCTTATTATAATTTAGCTCATATTCTATTTAAAAATTAGTACAATTGTTAGACAATCTTTTCTATGAAATATATTTGCATGTTTGCAGAAAACATGTAACATGAATGCCTATGTATGCTGGGTATGCAAATGTCCATCATCAACATGAGAAAGATTTTGATGAAAGCATCAAAATCAACTTTATTTTAAATCTTTAAAATGAAATTATAAATTTTGAAAAAGCTGTGAGAAATATAAGTGCTAAAACATTTAACTTTTAAGATACAGCTGTTGAATTGCAAATTTCATTAATAATAAGATAGATTTAACTGACATCCTATTCATAACCTTACATCACATAATGAGAGTGGAAGTCACTGCAGGCTTAAGTTTGGGAGCCATATTGACATACATTACTATGTCACAGTATCCTATTAAAACATGAAATTACATTGACTATATTGTTATAACACTGTGAATATTAAGATTATATTACGCCTGTAGCTAGAATCGCTTTATTGATAACTGTGCCTCTGAAAATACACTTTTTAAACTCTAAATGTATTTCATTGTTACAGGTCCATGTTATGACTATCAATCCTTTGCGCAGGATAATTGAAAGCAGAAAGTTTTCAACTGTTTTACATAAGCCATTGTTAGTCTCTGGCACATAAAGGTGACATATTAATACTTATTGGGAGGTCTTATGCTTAGAATGGATAGTTATGCTTTGACACTCATGATGATCTAAATGCACTATTGAAAATAACTATTTACAGTAAACATTTCCTTTCCTTTCAACTCGCTGCCCCCTTGCCTAATAAAATAAATCTAACTGTATAATCTAGTAGCAATTTAATAAATAACACTGAATGAATTTGTAAATAGTACCACAGAACAGCTATTACTCCAGGAAAACTGTTTCATCCTTTGATTAGTACCTCTGGTTTAGGGGACACTTGTTCAACATTTATGATACTCATTTATTCACCAGTCCATTGCTTCAGTCAATAATATTTACTTAGGATCAGTTTACTATCTCCAGAAATGAAGTGACTAAAATATTACTTGGTTGAAGAAGATCATGCATAAGGCAGGGAGTGTCATCACTCATAAGGCAGAGAAACATAAATGTAGTCATTGCTGTAGCACAAATGCATGATGTCCCCAAGGTTAAGTGTTCTGGCCGCTGTGTGCCTGGGGGATGTTCACAAAGATATGGAGGGAAGTTACAAAGTTACAGGCATGCTGTTAGAGAAAGGGGACATATCTTTTTTTAGTTAGTTTGTTTGTTTTATTATTTGTTTTTGAGACAGGGTCTCACTATGCAACTCGGCTGGCCTAGAGTTCACTGTGTAGACCAGGTTGACCTCCAACTTGGAGATTGCCTGCCTCTGCCTGCTAAGTGCTGGGACTGAAGGCATGAGCCACCACTGCCATGGCCAAGGGTTATATCTTTCATGAAGAATTAAAAAGAAGAATTCTAAATAGAAGAAAGTGAGGGGGTAAAACCATGATATTGTCAAGCAGTCATCAATGAACCCAAATGAATGTTTGCTCCTATCTGCTCTTGAGTGTGGTATGTTGGTGTATTTGACCCATAACTAGTCTAGCTAACCTAAATATCACAAACTTAATTTTGGAATTTAATAGTCTAGAATATCTTGTATTTAAAAAAAACTAAAAATCCCATTCTGAAAATCCCAACTGAAGAGAAAGAATAGTAGAATTCCTGGAAATATTGCCGGTATAATAAAATAAAATAGAAAACTCATATGGAAGTGCTAGGACATAGGAAAATGCAGGCATTGATGGAGATGATACACATGCAATAAAAGCCAGATGGGTGCACTATCACTATGCCTCCAGGAGAAGAACTTATCTAACTCTCTAGAGAGTGTCATCACTAGATGTCTGAAGAGGAGACCTCTGTTAACATTCTGGAAAACAATTAGGCAGAATTCCCATGGGGGCATAGTCTAAGCATTTTTCATTTTCAATATCCTGCTACCATTAAAGTGTCAAGTGTTAACATTTGTGACAATAAAGTTACATACTTAAAAGGGGATAATTAGAAAGATAAGCAGTGTCCAAACCCTAACATTGAAGCAAGAAAAATAATAAACTCACGTAGAAAATAAAGCATCAAAGAAAGGATTCTTCTTTCAACATTTCAGAAGTCATAGGAGAAGATTAATTACTTTTAGAGAAGGTGAGGAGTCACTGGAAATGGAGGAAAGGCCAGACAAATGGACCACGACAGCCCAAAGCACGTCCTCTGTATCTGTTCCAATTCAGCATCCAAGATGGTCACAGAAAAATGAGCAAATAAAATAAATAAGAGAGGATGATTTGGGGGATACCTACCTCTCTGGAAATCAGCAAGACAGAAATGGAATAATGGCTAATAGCTGGGTGCTTAATAAGTGGGGTTTTTTTGAAACAACAACACATATAACCAATACGTGTGTGCCAACAACACATTTATTAGCTATTACCTTTAATAGAATACTATTCTTTTTTTGCTGATGAAGAAGCAAGCAAAGAGAAGTTAGGTAACTAGCTGGAGAAAGTGTACCATAAATTCCTGCAAAACTAAGTATGAAACACAGCTCAGGGCTTTCCAGACTGTTCATGCATCACTGCTGTAAAGTAAGAAGTCAGCACAAGGCATTATTCCAGTTGGAAGTAGAACAAGCTTCTGGATGGATGCCTTCAACAGCAAACACACATCAGAATCAAGTGTATTCAATGGTAAGCACAAATAAATTTACTCTAGTAGTTACCATAATTACCATTTCCTCACTAAGGTGTGTATTGAGCATCATTTATACCTACCCATATAAAGACATTTAAATAATCTAGCAATATACAAATACATTGTAATTTCATACCTCCTATTTAGAATAAATTCATATTAACATCAGCTAGTGAGTTGATTTCAAACACTAGCTTGTCAGGTAAATACTCTATACAAACCACAGAAAGAAACATATAATCTGGAAAAAAACAATAGCATCTCTGGATTCATGAAAAATCACTTTTAATAGGATATTGGTCAATAAGGCAAATTGCAAAGGGGCTTTCTCAGAATGCTGCTGGCCATAGACAAATCTATGGTGTTGAGTGATGTTTTCAATCTCTTGGCTGCTTTACGGTGATTTGCAATACGTTTCCATAAAAAATAGAAAGCATTTTTTGCTGAAAATAAGATAATTGCTTTTGTTCACAAGGAATCTTTGTGGAATTGTTAAATATTTTATAGTAATTATAGTTAATACAAAATACTACATTGTAAGTACTAGACATTATTGTATGCTTGTCTTACAGATTTTAACAGAATGGTGAGCATTCTCCAAGTCACTGGGGTTTTGTTTGTTTCCTGTGATTCTCTTGGACTCCAGATTGGAACAGATAGAGATGGGGACACATTTTACGTCCAGTAGGAAATGTTCCATGCATAATAGTCTTGGCCTTGTTAAGTCCTTCCTCTGGAGGCACAGTGACTTAGAGTGAACAAATATTAATGAATCAACTAAGCAACTTAGCACCTTCATGTTCACCCCTTTCTGGAGTCTGTTCTATTTCCTTTGTCATTGTCCATATACATGGCTCATTTTCTTTAAGATTCAAAATGGATCTGGAATTCCATGGATCTGGAATTGGACAGAACTGTCTGCATAGGGAGGGTAAACTTGCCTCATTTAAGGAAGAAACATTGATAAGTCCCATTTGGTCTCTATAATAAACCATATCCTTCAGTATCTTCATGAGTGTTGATAAATTGACCTCTGTTTACCCAATCCACATTTCTGTCTCTTAAATGGCTACAAGCTTGAGAGGGTGGTATTTATTAGCTCTCTAAAAGGTCCATATTTAAAATTAAGGGCACCAGAATTTGTAGCAAAAGTAATGCTCCAACAGCAAACTTCAGGAAACCCACGGGGACAGTGGACACATTTACAAGGAAGTAATTAATAGGTGCCCATATGGCACTAAAACACTTTGCAGAAGCCTTGTGTTTGAACACACCATAGAGTAAATCCACTTTGAACACTGCTAATTTAGCTTTTTCTCAACTTCCGTGGAATTTAGTTTTATATGAGCGTTTGCATTGATACACTCTTTCACAAAGAGCCACCTAAAATGATTTTATATGGAAGAAGGTAAAGGTTTTAAGCCAGTTTGATGTCCTTCCTCTGTTCTACAACTTAAAGCCTCCTTCTTCTTTGAGATCAGTGTTTTTTGTACAAAATAGTGGGTGATTATTAGGACATTTTCATGCTTCAACATTATGCAGTCTGCTCATGTGACCCTCATTTCCCTGGCTTCTTCCTCCCACTCACACTTGTGCCCTCCCCTTTCCAAATGACCTCGCTTCAATTTCCATATCATAGATTTATATTTTTTAAAGTATAGATTCCACAGCTCAGGCAAAAGCATATGGTGTTTGTTTAAGGCATTCTGAAAATAATATATCCAATGTAGTCTTTGTTCTCACTCACCCATCATATCTTAGACTCTGAAGGTCTCTATAGCTATAATTCTGGGTGCCACTGTACATAGCATTGTCTGAAAGAAGCAGATGGGCTTGGGTTACCAGGCTCTAGGAACAATAATTATGAATCAATAGCTCACTTAGGACCTTTGTGTGTGCAGCTTGGAGCTTTTTCCTGGCATAAAGTTTGAATGCTGACTCCTATATACTAGACTGAGAGTTTTAGTACATTTCTTTCTTCCAAAATCATTTAACCTACATATTTATCAAGAATAAAATACCTTTAAGGAGAAGGAAGTCTCCCATCTAAATCCATAGGGTACTATGGGCACTCTCCTCTCTTTTCTCTCCTTCTTTTCAATTATATGAGGCACTTCTCCCTTAGCAAGCCATCTTTGACCTTTTGTTCCCTCATTTTCCTCTCAAGATTCAACATTTACCCCAACTTAGCTGTCTATAACCATGGCTACTTACTGTTATTCTCCAATCATAATTTTTCATCATGTTTATTCATAGGCCTCCAGTGCCATTACAGCACTTTATACAAGACAGGTGATTATTATCTACCCATTAATTATTGGACTTTGTCCTCATCCATCAAAATGTGTGACCTAATGCCACTTCAATAATTTAATTTTAGCAGTAATAATCCTACTATTTTATGATTCTATGAAATTCTATTTTTTTGGTTCGACTACAGATTTCATTTGAGACATTTTTCCTCCCCCATACCCATTTCATAATATAATCCTCACTAATATCTCACCGTGCCTTAGCTAACTATTCCACTTATAACAGTTGACATGGGGATACACAGCTTGGAAAACACCATATAAGATTTTCAGATAAACAGAATTTATTCTTCTTCTTCTTTTTTTTTTTTTTTTTTTTTTTTTTTTTTGAGCTGAGGCTCAAACCCAGGACCTTGTGCTTGCTGGGCAAGCACTCTACCACTGAGCTAAATCCCCAACCCTAGAATTTATTCTTATATGCCATAAAATGTAAAGTTTGGATTCTTATATGCCATAAAATGTAAAGTTTGGAGGCATAAATATGTTTATGCTGATTTGACCATGTCATTATATACACACAAATGAAAAAATACCACATGGTGCATGTGATGGTTAATTTTCTTTAACTTGACTATATCTGGAATCACTCAGGAGACAACATACCTCTTGGCATATTTTTTGAGTATGTTTGCAGAGAAGTTTAACTGAGGAAGGAAAACCCACCCTGATGTGGACGATACCCTCCTATGTACTGAACTGCCTGACTGAATAGAAAAGAATAAAAGCAGGAATCCAGCAGGGCACAGCGTTCATCTCTTTACTTCCTGATTTTAGTCAGCTCACACTCCTGCCACCACAGCTGGAGACACTCTAACTGCCACACCTTCCCACTGAGACTGTCTATATCAAAATAAACCCTCCCTCCTTCAATGACTCTAGTACAAAGCACTAATATTATGTACATTTTTATGATTTTACATGTTTATTAAAATTAATTTAATTTAAAACCAAAAAGTTTATAATAAGTTAGCATTAAAGCACACCAATAAAAGTAAATGCATCTGCTTCTAAGCCTAAGAAACTGAGGGCTTTATTTTTATTTTTCAAAATTATAAAATAATTTCATCATTTCTCTCCTTCTACTTAGTTACCTTCCCATGTGTAACCTCTTGCTTTCTCTGAAATTCATGGCCTCTTTGAATTGTTGTTACATACATATATTTTGCAATATATAAATACAACCTGATCAGCCCATATATTGTTGCATAAATATATTCAAGTAATTATAAAGATATATAACTATATTACATTATATATCTATATAATTTCAGGGCTGACCAAGGTATTTGATATCCAACAGTAGGGGGAGGGTGGGCTTTTCCCTGGGGAAGACTATTTTTCCAACACTCACTATAACGTATACCCTAGTTTCCTGTAGTTCTTTGTTTAGGGTTGAGGCCTTGAGAGCTTTCTTCCTTTAATGTTAACATGTCTATTGATATCATTGTTCAGGTCTTGTTGGCAGCCATGTTAGTGAGACTTCACGGGTATATTTTCTCTGACATTTCTAGAAGACACAATCTTACTGCAAACTTCCTATTCTTCTGGCACTTACAATCTTTCTGTTCCCTCTTCCACTAGATCCGCTAGATCTGTAAATTTTATACACAAGAGTTGTGTTACAGTTGTATCACTGGGGACTGGCAATCACACAGTCTCTTGTTCTCTACAAGTTGATATGTAGTGGTTTCCTATAGTGGTCTGCAGCAAAGAGAAGTGGATTTTTTTGTTTTTTATTTTTTGATGAGAGGCAAAAACTACACTTATCTGTAGATATAAACATAAATATTTATATTGTAAGTTCTGGTTGAGTAAAGGGTGGTTGTGGGCTCTCCTCCAAGATCTACCACTTCACTTGTCCCTGGTAGTTGGCTAAATTTCCAGGAGCAGGCATGATTCTACTCTCGCTGAGTATGCCTTAAGTTTTAAAATTCATATGGATCCACAAAGACCCCAGATAAACAAAACAACTTCCAGCAAAAAGAACAAAGCTTGAGGGGTTATCATTCTAGATCTTAAGATATATTACAGAGCAATGGTAATTTGAAAGGTACAATACTGGTACAAAAACAGACACATAGACCAATAATATTAAATATTTAATAATTAAAAATGCCAAAAGCATAAGCTTCTGAAGAAAATAAAACATTTTTAACAAATGATTCTTTGAAAAATGGGTGTCTACCTGAAATTATGTCTGTAACTATCACCTAGAACAAAAACTAAACATCTCAAAAAATAGATCAAAGATCTGAACCCAAAGAAAATATAGACAATACCCTACAATATATCCAAGTAGAAAATGACTAGCACTCTATTTTTCTAAGAAAATAAAGCAAACAATTGATAAGCAAGACTTCATAAAACTGAAACACTTCTGCACAACTATTGAGGAAAATGTTTTTTAATAAAAATTATATATATATATAATTAAAATAAAAATCAAATGAATGATGAGGAAGGAAAACCTTTGTCAGCTATGCATCTGACAGAGGATTAATATCCAGAATATATAGAGAATTCAAAAACAAAGAGTCAGAAAAAGTGGTCCATTCCAAACAGTTCTTAAAAGAAGGAAAAAATAGCTAAGAAATATTTCAAAATATGGTCATTATCCAAAACAATTAGAGAAATCAAATCAAAACAACTTTGAAATTTAAGCTCACCTAGTAAGAATAGCAAGGATGAATAAAACAGCAAATAACAAATGCTAAAAAGGTGTACGGGAAAAATGCTTCTTCTCGGCATATGTCTGGACTTTACAATGTACTCCATAGACACTTAATCAGCCACATTCACTGCTGTTCTATTCATGGTAGCCATGAAAAGAAAACAACCTAAATGTCCTCAAATTGGCAATTGTTCAATGAAAATTTGCTACATATACACTATGAGATACTATTTAGCTGTAAAGAAAAAATAAAATCATTAACTTTTCAATTAAATGGATGGAACTAGAAAAGATCATATTGACTAAGGTAACTTAGATCCCAAAAGACAAACATCACAAGTTTCCTTATATCTGAGGCTCCTAGCTCAATCTTCAGATGTGAGTCCATACCCTATAGCAACTATAGAAACTAGGAGAGTAAAAGGGGACTATTGCTGGGTTAAGGAGGTTGAAGAACAATAGAGAAAGAACTAGTGGGGTATATGTGATCTAAATGTTCATCCTAATACCCACAGATAACTGTAGTTCTCACCTTTTCTCAATGTTTCTTTCCAGCATATGGCAATTATTATAGAAAAACCACAACCAGTCCAAATGCAGAGTTTTGGAGCCTAGCCTCAATGGATAGATGTACAAAACAACTCCTATACCTAAGGCTCAAGAACCATAATGGAAGAGGGGGCAGAAAGATTTTATGCCCCAACCTGGAGACACTCTCTACCTAGAAACCCACTGGCAAAACCAGCCTTGGAATCAGGCAGGTGATCTTCATTTCCTTCCTGTCCTCCATTTCCATTTCCCCAGTCTCATCCCTAGCCCTGCAGCAGACAACCTACAGGGGCTGTCCTCGCTCTCTGACTCCATGCCTGGGGACGCCTGAAATCATTAGAGCAGACCCTGCTTTCCTCCCTTCTGTGATCTCTTTCAGCACCCCTTCTAGCTCACCCCCATTCCTTTATGTCAGCCCCCAATACCCAGAAATACATTTTACCCAAGCCTTCCAGTGGCCACATCTGGCAAGAACTCAGAAGCACTTCTTACCAGCCACCCACAGCCACCACACCTTGCTAAGATCAAGAGAGGGCAAAAGAAACCAAGGAAGGAGACAAAGACAAGATAAGATGTAAACACCTAGGGTTATATTAGCCCAAACCCACATGCCTAGACACCAAGGTGAAAGCACAATCAATAATAACCAGGACAATATATCTCCAACAGAACCCAGTAACCCCACAATAGAAGACCCTGAGAAATGCAATATAGATCAGTCATAAGACAAGGACTTCAAAATCGCTATTGTGAATATTTGCAAGGGCCTTAAAGGGGATATGAATTAATCCATTAATGAAATTCATGGCAACACAAACAGTTGGATGAAATGAAGAAAACAGCTAAAGACTTGAAAGTAGAAAGAGGATCACTAAAGAAAAAGAAAACTGAGTGAAGTCTGGAAATGAAAAATTTAGAAAGTCAAGCAAAAATCACAGAGGTAAGTGTCATCAACAGGGTACAAGATATGGAAGAAAGAACTCAGGCATTGAAGACAAGACAGAAGAAATGGATACCTCAGTCAAAGAAAATGTTAAATCTAAAAATAAAGCCAGACACAAAATATCCAGGAAATCTGGGCAACTATGAAAAAACTAAATCTATGAATAATCGGTATAGAGAAAGGAAAAGAAATCCAGGTCAAAGGCACAAAAAGAATTTCTTTGTTGTTGAAAAAGATTTCAACAAAATCATAGAAGAAAAGTTTCCTAACCTACAGCAGGAGACACTTATAAAGGTACAAGAAGCATACAGAACACCAAATAAGCTAGACCAGAAAAGACCTTCTCCTTGACACATAATAATCCAGATACTAAATGTAGAGCATGAAGAGAGAATATTTAAAGCTGCAAGGGAAAAAGATGGAGTAAAATATAAAGGAAGATCCATTAGCATAACGTCCAACTTCTCAATAGAGAAGGAACTGGATGAATGTTCGACAAGCTCTAAAAGACCATAGATGCAACCTGGACAAATATGGCATGTTTTTGCTTATATGTGGGTCCTAGTGGTTAAATCTTCCATAAGCAGGCTACAATTGGTATAACTACAAGGGTTATTTAAGGAGTAAAGGACTAGGGGAAGGGGAAAAATCTTCCTAAGAAGGGAAAATAAAATAGATGTTTGAGGATGGATGGTCTGGTGACCAGGAGGAAAGGAATAAGAGGATCAAATGTAGAAGAAAAGGAAAGAGGTGGTAAGTAAGTGAATACAGGGAGGGACAAATAAAAGTAGGGATCATTTGTGGGTTGCATGGAAACCTAAAACAGTAAAAACGCCTTAAAATACATACATTTATGAATGAAAGCTAAGTGACATCACCAAATATATGGGGAGACAAAGCCCCAACTAGACATCTCTTGCAACCAAATGAAACCTCTAGTGCAGGGAAAGGGTTACACCTAATTGAGTTGTTGGCCTAAGAGACATTATGGAAATTCCCAAACAACCCTGGCTATTGCCAAGGCTGTTGGTTGTTCTCCACAAACTGATGATAAAGTACCATTGCTAAAGACAACACCTATATAACTCACTGAGAGGTCGAATGTTGTTGGGTGTTTTACTCTTGGCTCTTTAGAAGGGGTCTGCCACCCAGCTCCCAAATAAACACACGGAGGCTTATTCTTTCTTATAAATGCTAAGCCATAGCTTGGCTTATTCCTAGCCAACTTTTCTTAACTTAAATTATCCCATCTACCCTTTGCCTCTTGGCTTTTATCTTTCTTTGTTCTGTATACCTCTCTTTCCTTCTTACCTGTGGCTTGCTGTGTAGCTGGGTGACTGACCCCTGATGTCCTCCTCTCCTTTTTCTCACTTCTTCCTTCTTCTTTTATTCTATCTGCCTATCAGCCCCTCCTATCGTTTCTCTGCCCAGCTATCAGCCGTTCAGCTCTTTATTAGACCAGTCAAATGTTTTAGACAGACAAACTACAACAGCAACACAGAGTTAAACAAATGCAACATAAAAGAACACAACACATCTTTGCATCATTAAACAACTGTTCTACAACATAAACAAATGTAACATATCTTAAAATAATATTCTACAACAGTTGAGCTGCTACCTATTGAGAACCTTCTCCCCTACTGACTAGTGTTATGGTACTGAAAGGTACCCTGCATACTCCCAGATGATAAAAGGTAAAAACCAACAAAGCTACAGACTCTGAGATCTACAATAGTGACCTGCCTGCAAGTTACACTGCTGTGATGGTGATGCAAATGTTGTGAGAGCAAGCAATTCCTATCTGATTAGGATTAAGACCCACCTCCATGAGATGAAACCCCTACCTGACACCATCTATGTGGCACAGAACCTGAGGCTAGATAGGCCATGGACATAAGGGGAAATCAAATAGTATTATTTGGTTAAAGGAATGTATCGATAAAATGAGTACTGAAGACATTCTGCTATACTCATAGATTAGTTTCTTGCTCAGCCATCATCAGAAAAGCTTCCTTATGCAGTAGATGGGGACAAATACAGAGAAACAATTGGACAATGTACAAATAGTAAGAGACCTTGGAACACTCAGTCCTAAATGGGATGTTTCTATCAAATCCCTACCCTTGTACGTAAGGGAACTTTGCAGAAAAGGAAACAATGATTCAGGGCCAGTGGGCATTGAAGAAACCAAGGAAACAAATCCTTCTAGACACATGACTGATGCCTGTATGAACTCATAGCTACTGTAGCAGCATGCATCAGGGCCTGCACAGGTCTAAACCAGATGAGGTCCCATTACTGATAAAGGAAGTAGACACAAGCCCCCATTCATAACCAAAAGGCTATCTCCAGTTTATGGCCACTTGCAAAGTAAAAATTAGTGTTCTCCAGTGGAATCTCACTGGATATATAAACCACACTTAAAGACATCCCCATGCTTAGAAGTTGACAGCCAACAGAAAGCTCAATGATATTTGTGGGAGGTTTTTTTCCCTCTCATATTGCTTTGCCCGAGCATTTTTTTTAACCTTACAGATATTTTGCTTATATATTATGGTTTCCATTTTTGTTTTTATGGGTTTTTTGAGTGTGTGAATGTGTGTGTCTCAGCATCTGTATGTGTTTCTTAGGCTTTTTCTTTACTTTTATGTTTGTTTATTTTGTACTATTCTGGTGTTTTTATTTTATTTTATTATTTTTAGATGTGTATTTGTCTTCTAATTAGAAAAAAAGTAATGATGTGGATTTGTATTGATGGGGAAGTAAGGAGTAGCATGGAGAATTTGAGGTAGGAAAAACCATAAACAGAATATATTGTATGGAAAAAGAACTACTTGAAATTTAAAAAAAAAAAAAAAGAAAGAAAGAAAGATGGTATGAACCCAGAGCATCAGGGAGTTTGGTGTGAGTTTGTGTCTCCTAGAAAGTCAAAAGTTACTTCTGTAAAGTCTCACCAACATGACTGACTACACATGAGCTGAATATTTCCAACAATAATAGGCATTTCCAAATGGAAGGGAGAAAAGACCCACAAGGCCTCAATCCTACACAAAGAACTAAAGAGTACAGAGAGTTGGAGATATAGTCTTCCCTAGGAAGAGAACACCTACTGGCCATCTAATATCCCCAAACCAAATATCCATCCCTAGAAACATACATATAAGTAACATTCTACAGATAGAACAGAGTGTGTTGGTGTATTCAGGAATATATATATATATATATGTGTGTGTGTGTGTGTGTGTGTGTGTGTGTGTGTGTGTGTGTGTATTTGTAACAATCAATGAAACAAGGAGACCATGGATTTGAAAGCAAACAATGAAGTATATACAGAGGGTTTGGAGGGAGGAAAGGGAAGGGGAAAATGATATCATTATAATCTCAAAAACAAAAGAAGTACACAAGTTGTATCCTAAGCATATAGCTTCGGTTTTGGAAGATACAAAAGTTAGGATGCAAGTAGACTGTCCATAACACTATTAAATAATATACTTAAGACAGGACGTTTATTTAATAGCTACTATGACCAGGTTTTATATTAAATACATCATATAAGTTCGCCCAGTTTCTCTTCATGAGGCTGGAATTGTCTCTGTGTTCAATTTTCCAGAGAACCTAGAGGCTGTTTGTGCAGCTTAAGAGCACACACAATGTCACCAAGCTGTGCAATGGCTGAGCTGTAATTAGACCCACAGTCCACCATAGATGCCTGCTCATGTTGTTATCTGCTCTGTGATGTGCTTCTCAGCAGTTTTCCTAAAATAACATAAGCAAACACACTGCAAGAATTGATGTTTCCTACTATATTTAATGGAAGGAAGTGTCTGAACTAGTTTCAATCATCAATTTTCCATCTAACAATTTATGTGACAACTCTGATATATTTCTTTGGTACTGCCTTACAAATATGTCTTTAAAATAATCTCCTTAAACATATATCTCCTAGACACTTATAATGTATTTGAAAATTAAAATATTGATTTAATTCAGGTAACTTTATGATCACCTTGCTTCGTGGAATTTCAATTTTAGGGTGCATAGATTATTCTTCCTCCAGAGGGGCAAAGTCCTCTAGCTACACACAAATCCTGACTGGTTCCTTTTACAACTTTAACCTACTATATTCTGCAATGTTTAGAGTTTCTTTCATTTTTTTTTTATAAAAAAATATGTTAAAAGTATAATCCCATGGTCTCCTTTATTTCTCAAGAAATTTTATAACCAATCAATCAAAATTTATACATTCTACTATACATACACCTATAGCAATCTGCTCAATTTAGATTGACTGAGTCAATTTTTGTTTTGGGTTTTGGTTTTGGTGATTTGGTTTTTTTGTTTGTTTTTTGGAGTGAGTGTGTGATTAAGTTATATGAGTGAAGATTCTCACGTAAAACAAGGTAAAACAGTTGTCTCACTTATCCAGAGGGCCTGCCCCAATAGCTTGAACTGTTTGGGAGGCACCCAGGCAGTGGGACCCGGACCTGTTCTTAGTGCATGAGCTGGCTGTTTGGAACCTGGGGCTTACACAGGGACACTTTGCTCAGCCTGGAAGGAGGGGACTGGACCTGCCTGTACTGAATCTACCAGGTTTAAATGAATCCCCAGGGGAGTCTTGGCCCTGGAGGAGATGGGAATGGAGGGGAGGGGCTGGGAGGAAGGTGGGGGCGGGAGGGGGGAGGACAGGGGAACCCATGGCTGATGTGTAAAATTAAAACACAAATATAATAAATTAAAAAAATAAAATAATTTTTTTAAAAAAGAAGGTAAAACAGTTGCAATGTTAATCAATAATTACAACCAGCTTGTTACTGCTTGTATTTTAGAAATAAGAACTTTTTTTCCCAGAAAGGAGAAAAGGCCCCTTTCCTTTTTTCTTTTCTAATTATGGCAACCAAGGCATGGAGCTAATCACAGGGGCTGTGACAACTGACAAGAGGCCTTGTTTACTCCCTGTGCCATCTGCCACTTCCTCAGCCCTAGAGTCTTCTCACTGATTTCCCTTCTCAGGGAAATTCCCCACCTGCACATGCACACCAGTCCCCCAAACACTCCTCTTTGTATTCTTCTTCCTGAGAAAGGTTGTGAAATGTTGTAGCAATCAATCTTATCTCTCCTCAGCAGAAGACCAGACCTGGGCAGAGCACTGCTGCAGATCTGTTATGTGATCTGTAACTGACTGGCTGGTTTTCTGATAAATTTTGGGTTTGCTGGGCCCTCTGCCAGGCATCTTCCATTTAAAACCACTGGGATGATTAATTCTAATACAGGGTTCTATGCTCAATTTTTAGTAGAGGTCCTTTAGCATTGACTTAAACACAGCCCTCGCAGTGTGGGCACTTGCTGTTTAGCCCTGTGTAGATAAGGGAAAAGACACATAGCTTTACACTCTATGCCAGCACAGAAGACCACCTTCAAATAAGGAACTGCTCCATACCTGTTCTACCTCTTCTTTGTGGATTGAACCCAAGTCTAAATTATGCATAGGGCCTGCTTTAGCCACAATCTCAAAATGAAAATGAACTCCATGACCCTTTCTACTAGTATTCCTTGAGAATTCCATATATGCATACAATGTATTTTGAGCATTTTCACCCTTACTGTCCCCTATCAATGTCCTTCTGGATATCCCATGTCCCCCTCCCAACTTCATGTCTCCTTTTTTTAAGAATAAACTCATTTGGTCCAATTAGTGATGCCCATTTACACATGGTTATTAGGCCATCCGCTGGAGCATGGTCAATGTGGCAGGGGCCATATCTGGAGAGAAAACTCACCCCACCCCACCCCCAGAAGCCATCAGCTGTCATTTGCTCTTCTGCTAAGAGTGAAGGCCCTCCCCCAATCCATGCTGAAATGTTGAATGGCTTCATCTTGTGCAGGTCTTATACAGGCAACCACATCTGACATGAGGTCATGAATGCAACGCTTCTGTCATATCCAGAAGATTGTCTCAGGCAGTCTTTCCCAGCTCTTTCGGTCTTCCCCCTCCACCTCCTTTTGAGATGTCCCCTGAGAACTGGAGATAGGAAATGTCATATTTGGGCCCCATTTATGGCGGAGCGCTCACAAGGACTTACTCTGTACCTTTGACCAGCTGTGGGTCTCTGTATTAACTGCCACCCACCAGACAAAGAAGGTTCTTTCATGAGGAGTGAGAGTGGCATTAATCAAAGGGTATAAATATACAAACTCTGAGGACAATTTGATACTGAGTTAATTTGGCAAAATAATATAATAATAATCATAATAGTTTCACCCCTGGGGCCTATGAGCTCCCCCACCACAGGACCTGGCCATGTTTATGAGTTTCCTCTTGAGGAAAGGTCCTTAAGTCCAATCAGAAAGAGGCTGGTTACACCCACAGTACTCCAGACATAGGGATAGCTTGCCAGGCCAGTTGTTATTGCAGCTCACATACTTCACCACTGGGTAAGACTGCTGATGACTTTTGTCCCTGAACAGACTTAATAACACTTTCTGGAACTGTGAAAGCTGTCCATCGAGGAGGAACCTTTCAGGTCAGTACGAGTTTGACTTCTCCACACCCTGTGACCAAAGTGTGGAGTGTCTTCAACAATAGGATACTGCTACCAAATTCTGGAGAGCAACCAAGAGCCTGTGTTGTTTGGGGTCACCTGGAAATCCCTGAGCAACAACTCAAGAAGAATCCCTCACCTGGCACTGAACTTTTTGTTTGACAACCTAAGGCTTCTGGGAGGGATATTACACCCTGCATAGGGTAATTCTACATCAGTTTTTCACGTGTGTATGTATATTGTGTGAGCACATATGCATACGTTTCAGGAAGCTTATAACTTAGTAAGTTTCCATGTAGCTTTTCAAATTTCCTTAAGTGTTAGTTGTCCACCTTCTTGATTCCCTCCACTGCCCTACCTCCCATCTACTTGTAAGTATACACTAAAAAAAAATCTATGTATGTCGATATGTCATTAAAACTGTGGTTTGCAAAAATAATAACACAGAGTAAATAATGTATTCTCATCCTTGTCTAATGCACACAATAGCCTCACCACTCTCTATTAACTCTGAACTGATTTATTTCATATTGAAAGACTATTCAACAAGTTCAAATACATCTTTACATGAGATTTAGATTACTAATGCCCTCTGAAAAGCTGTGGTGTATCATGTTTCAAAGCAAGTAATGCTTCCTAAATTTTAAATGAATTTTCCTTTTCCAGATGGGTCAGTTTATCTGGTCTTGATTATCTCACCTCACAGAAAACTGACAACTATTTGATAACTGAAATACACCTTTACACTGCAATACTTTAAAACAAGACACTTGTAAGTGTAAGACACACTGGTTCTTCTACAATTTATCCTATGAAATAGTTTATGAATATACTTATATCACATCTGTGTATACATTTAGACACAAATTTGCATATTTATATATATACTAATTCAGACAAAGGAATAAAAGTGTACAAGAAAGTTAAGATTGAAGAGTCCTAACAGTGTGATCAGGGCACTAAAAGCAGAGCAGTAATCCACTGTCTCCTAAAGATCACACTAGATAATGCATGTTCCTTAGTTTTTTTCCATCCACCTTCAAAGTTTTGCTTCTTTGATTCAACATTTTTCTTGCTATTATTTCATAAAATCTAAGCAGTATAATCACATTTTCTCTGTTGTCTCTAACAACAGGAGTTGGAGTCTGACAGGAATTAAATTAAATTTCTAAGCATCCCATATATACTACATAACTGTGTACTTTGGCAAGTACAAGGGAATTGGAGAAATGACTGAGCAGTTAAGAGTACTTGCTGTTCTTCCAGAGCAAGAGTTCAGTTCACAGCACCCACATCAGAAGGGTTACAATAGCTATAACTTCAGCTCCGTGGGCTTTATCTCCCTCTTCTGGCTTCCACAGGCATCTGGCACACACACACACACACACACACACACACACACACACACACACACGCACAGGCATATACACACAGGTACACAGGCATATACACACATAAATAAATAACTAAATAATAACATCTTTAAAAACAAAAGTCTGACATAGTATCTAGAATATGAACAAGAAATTAGAAACTCATATAGATTCACAACCTCCAAAAAGTAGTGGGGGTAAGACATGGAACTACATTGATTTTAAGAGCTTCCCAAGCTTCACTTTATATTTCCACCGAATGCTTACAGGACTTTGCTCTGCTGAGTGAAGTACTTAGTAAGTGCAGGCAGCCAAGACTGCACAGGCTCACCAAGAGTACTCAGAAGGAGCAGGTGTTGAAGGGCAGCATAAGACTTAGAGCGCAAAAAAAAAAAAAAAAAAAAGACTTAGAGCGCCTCAGACATGCCAAGACAGTTTCCTTCCCAACCATGGAAATTCGCAGCAGGCAGATGTCTGCTGGAAAGTGTCCAAATCAAACAAGTCTAATTACGGGTTCTCAGACTGAGGGCATGTGTACAGAGACAGGCCATATTTTCCATATTGTGTTCTGGCACTAGAGAAAGCCCTTGAACAGTAAGTCTAGGAAAACCACCTTTGGCCTCCACATTCACTGTGCAGGAACTTGCTTGTGCCTGGGAATGCAAAATAATGCATCCCAGCACTTTATTCACAAAAGGAAGTACTGGGGTGTGGCTCAGTGATACAGTGCTTGCCTAGCATACATGAAACCCTGGGATCCATCTGCCACATCACAACACACACACACACACACACACACACACACACACACACACACACACACACTTATTATCCAATCTCATGAATTTTATATTAACAAAAAAGTGACCTGATTAATTGCTATTCAATGATGAAATGTTTTTTAATAATTACAAAGTAGAAAAACTGTAATCTCATATTAAATACAGGGTGGGTAAATCAAGAAAGGCAAAGATTATGAAAGTGAAGTATAAATCAAAACTAGGAAAGATTAAAGGAGCCTAAACAGTACATAGCTGTGAAAAGAGAATTGGTAGAAGTTAGAAAATATGTGAATACTTTTCAAAGCTAAGAAAAGTCTCAGTGAGATTTCAGGATTGGAGCATTTGTTCTTCTATTAAAAATAAATTATAAATGGTTCAGTGGTTAAGAACACTGATGACTTTTCCGGAGAACATGGGTTTCTTTTCCCAGTGCCTACAAGTTGGCTCACAGCGCTCTGTAACTCTGGTCCCAGAGATCTGCCACCCTCTATTGGCCTCCTTAGGCACAGCATGCATGTGGTATACAGACATATATGCAGGCAAAACATTTCTACATATAAAAGTGATTTGACAAAAAATTAAAAAGATAGGTGATTAATGAATAGGTTGAATTGGGGATTGGGCTAATGATAGAACTCAGATTTCCAATTGGTTCACCATACAAGTCATTCTTTTGCCTAATTGTGATCTGTAAATGTCCAAATTGTGTAGTGCTGGGTACACTTTAAAGTAAAAGAAACACTACCACCTATGATCCAAGTATTCCATTACTTCCTTCATGTTCTCTTTTCCTATGGCCAAGCTAGCTCCTTCCTGTGCATTTTCTCCCAATTCCTCGCAGTATGCCATGAAACTAGCTGCAGATTGGGTGCACCCATCCCAAGGAGAAGGAACCTCCCTAAATAGGGGTCCTTACCTCTATGGGCCCTGTTTAATCCCACTGATATTCCTCTAAAATATCTAGGGACATTTTTGACATCCCGTGAGATATTTTAAGGCTCATCTGACCTAAATCATGAGCTATGTCGGACACTTACAAGTTTTATTTTGGAAAGTCCTTCAAAGCAGCTGACAATAATGTAAAAAGCCAGACGAGTGCTTGCTGACAGGAGAGATGAACCATTTGTATTAAGAGGGTGGCACAAAGAAAATAAATGGGGATATCAGAGATGAGCCCTAAGTCAGGAGTCACAAGGACAGGCGCTCTAAACTGAAGGCAATAACTTACAGTTGAGCTGTTTCTCAGAGGAGTATCCATGGCTGTTTGCCTCATGCTGAGTAGACACAAAAATGTGTTGTCTGGAGATGGTTAATGAATTGCTGACAGAAGGCCAGTTGAGCTATTAATAGTTATGTGACATGATTCAGCGACTGGTTGCTTCAGCATGGGCAATAGCAGTGGACACAGGGAACACCGTCCAGGGCCTCATTAGCACACTGAGTTCCAGCCCGGCTCTAGCTCTCCTAAAGCCAGCATTTTAACAAGACCCTCAGGTGACTCAGACATCCGAGGAAGTTTGAGGAGCAGTGCTCTGAGAAAGTGGTCCTTTCATTTTCCACGGTGTGAAAAAAATTTCACAATAATCATAAATATGATGTGTAACCTAATCACTCATTCAGTAATCATCGTTTGAAGTGCCTCCTTGAATACATAGCATGAACCAGAACTGTAAGAGGCCACAGGCATTGACAGACATCTTATATTGAAGAAGACAGCTGTGGCTTCATCAGTTACAGAATTATAGAATAGAGGAAAGAGGTAAAAAAAAATGGAAATGTTGATAAATATCAGGCACCTCTGCTCTAGGTGCTAAGTGAGTGTATACAAGAATGAGAGATGGTGCGATGGGTAAAGGCACCTGCTGATGGATTAAGAGTTTTCAATCCTCATGACCCACATAGTGGAAGGAAAAACCAACTTCTTCAAGTTCTGCTCAGACCCCCACACATGCACCACTGGACACATATGTGTGGGAGATATGTACACGCTAAGTTAAATGCAATTAAATAATCTTTTCCTAAAATAATGACAAATTCAGTTTTGCTCAATGAACTGGAAAAGGAAACAAATACAGATACAAATACAACAATTCTTCAAAGCTTATAGGACAATTTAGTTAAAACAACCCCCACCTAAGCTAGCTCATATGTTAGTAGGTCAGCTTCTCATGTGCTAGCTGCTCTCACAATATCACCAAGAAACAATCAGAGTAAAAATCACAGGAGATTGCTGTATTTGGGGCAGTCATTGTGTGAAAGTATCATTCTAAGACTGGAAAAACAATACAGAAACTAAAGGATTACCCGCCTCTGGCAATGTGGATGAAAAGAAAATGATTTCAGAAAGCTCTTACAAATAGGTAGCTTAACAGCCTGCAGCAGCCCCCATGTGCTGAAATTCCCTTTGGCAGAAGCACTTGCCAGATGCAGTCTGAATGACAGACCCACTAATACAACAGGCTGTGTGTGCTATAGGCTCTCAACGGACCCATGAATCCAGAAGGCCAAAGAACAGGCAAAGAATTGAAAACACTCGGCCCATTTGTATTATATATAAGTTTTACTTTCCAAAATTACCTGAACCTTCAGTGAAAAGTCATTGAATAAGTGATTACTTCAAATGTCCATTTGTAGCCATTGGTTCCCTTCTATTGTGCAGCAAGCTGCAGAGAGTTTTACAGACAGATTTTAGTTTAAAGCTCCACTCTCTTTTTCAGTTTTGTGATACAGGGAAAGTTATTTATCATTCGTGAGCACTCACTAGCCTTTTGCTATTTGTTATAAAACAGCGATGGCACCTGCCTCCCAAGATAAGCAAATTCGGTATTAGTGAAGCACCATTTTAAAGAGCTTTACTGAAGTGTGATGAAAAGCAACTTGATCCCCCTGGAATTCTGCACTTGAGGAGGTGAAGGCAGAAAGATTGAGAGTCCCAGATTATCTTCAGCTACATTTAGCAAGTTTAAGGACAACCTAGGTTATATAAAACTCTATCTCAGAAAAGAAAAGAAGAAAATTAATAGATTAATTTCAGTTTTAAGAGAATACCCCCAAGAAAGCATCATAATTATCTATGCCACAAACCTATCTGTCACCTCCAAAAGTTGCTTCCTACCTTCTTTGTGTGTGTGATAAGAAAGAATGCTTAACACAGAACTCTCATCTTAGAATTTGAAGTCCATGCTCTTATCTGTAAGCGTCATGTTGAACAGTGGACCTCTTGCATAATTACTTACTCCTCCTGTGCAACTGAAGCAAACCCTTGATCACACCTCCCTCTCTCTACTGCCCTCTGACCCTGGGAACCAGAATCGGCCCCTCTGCTTTGATAAGTTTGACTACTTTGGGTTCGTCGTGCAGAATTTGTATCTGTCCGGTTGATTTCAGTTATCCCAAGGTCATCCAGGTTCCTCTGTATTGTTATAAATGGTAAGATTTCTTTCTTTGTCTAGATTAATAATAACCCATCATATAAATATATCTCATTTCTTTCTCCATCTGTCAAGAGATACTTAAGTTGCTTCCACATCTTAGTTGTGAATAATACTTCATTAGCTTGAGATTTAGAGAGAGAGACAGAGACAGAGAGAGACAGAGACAGAGAGAGACAGAGACAGAGAGAGACAGAGACAGAGAGACACACACACAGAGAGAGAGAGAGAGAGAGAGAGAGAGAGAGAGAGAGAGAGAGAGAGAGAGATTTCAGATATTTGTTCAAGGTCTTGATTTCACTTCCTTTGGACATGTATCTAGGAGACATATTTCTGGATCAGATAGCATTTCTATTCAACATTTTTTGGTGAACCTTGATATTATTTTTATAGTTGTAGAATCAACTGAAATTCCTAACAATGGCATCCAAGTTTCTTTACTGGTACAGTTTTACTCACAGTGACCTTTTGATTTTGTGAACACATCGTGCTACCAAAAATGAGTTGCTATTTTGCCACCGGGTTTCTCTGCAGCTCCCTGATGATCTGTAGACATTGGCCACTTTTTCATATTCCTACACCACTGCAGTGTTTTACCTGGAACCATCTTTATTCAGTATCATTGTCCAGTTTCAATAAGGTTATTTGGCTTTCTGCTATCAAGTTATAAGAGCTCATAGCATGTTTCTCTATATTAATTCTTTATTAAATGCAATGTGAACAACTTGACATTAAAAATATAATCAAGTTTATTTGATATCACAGAGACATTAATCTTACCCTATAAGCTTCAACAAGATGCCCATCAGCTATTAGTTGATACCTGAGGCAAATTTCTAAGTAGTAAAATTAACTAAGTTAAAACACATTTGGGGAGAACGTTTTAAGTAGAAGAGCATTAGCAACTAGTGTGGAGAAGAAGCTGGAAGGGACAACTTCAGTGACAAAGGAGCTATGTTGATGCTCTTGATACTCCCCCTAGAGATGTGTGCTTGTCCGGGCACTTTCCGTTCTCATATCCTCCTCAGTTTCTACACATCAAATGCCTTACCCTTCTTCATCTGCCTCCAGATGTTCTCCATCTTCCAAGCTCAGACAGTATCCTCCATTCCCTTATTGCTTACACACCGTTATTTTCTTCCCAGTAAGAGAAGCTATAAAAACAAACGCATTTATCATCATACAGTATATTTGTTCCCATTGCTCTGTGTCCCATCAACTAGATTTTCAAGCCTTGCCATGTGAGACATAGTATTTTTGCTCCTTTCTTAAATCTTCAAATGTCCAGAATCAATGGAAAATCCATTTGGCCCTTTAACATTTCACCTTTGCTCCTGATTGGCTCTTATTATTTTTGCTGTGTGGATGAGAGGAAGAGAGGTAGGGGGAGGAGAGAAGAGAGAGAGAGAGATGGAGAGAGTGGATATGGGGATTTTTGTCTCGGTCAAACTTCCAGTAGCATAATAATCTTTGATTCAAAAGTCTCTAGAGAAGAAAGTAATCTCAAGACATCTGTTTGTATTGCATTTGCTATCACTCATCTGAAGATAAGATCTGGTATTTATTTAGTTTATCTTGGACATGGCTTGCTCATTTTTTCCCCCTTTGTTTTAGTAACCAGAATTTTTCCTTTATCCCATCCATATAATCCCTTTAGCTTCAGGGACAAGACACATAGAACAAATCTTTCCCAGATTTCCTTGTTTCCAGACCCTAGATATGACTCACACTGCCAGTGACCTAACAGGGTATAGGATTTGGAAGAAAAGATGCACAACCTACTCCTTTATCTTGCAGAGCAAAGGTGAATGGGTAACAGCTTTAGCCAGTACAGAGGTGTAGCAGTGGCTTCACTCACTTAATGTGATAACTGTCCCTCTGCAGCTGAAAAAAGGTGACCTTGTGAGGTTGGAGACCTAGATTTTTTAGGCCACATCTGAAATCTCAAGTACCTTTACTGATGTTCAATGGCCCTGGCCTTTCTAGTTGTTTACAAAGCTCTCATTCACTATAATAAATCCCCTTTGCTAGAAATACCCAACTAAATGGACCATCGATGATACACAACTATCCCACTCACACAATGCAATTCTTGTCTCAAGCTTGGGTTGTTGCACAGTTGAGGAGCATTTGCCTAGTATGTGCAAGACCATGGGTTCTGTCCTCTATACTGAAATAAAAAATCCTGCCTTGCTAAAAGAAGAAATGCAAGATAATTGTGACCAGTAGATTCTTAATTTGGAACACTTTTAATTTCCATATTACTGTGTTTTAAACCTGTATAAGTAACCCTCTGTGGGCTTCTTTGAGTAACTAATAAGTGAACTCTGCACAATGAGAATTTTCAAGTATGTCTTTGGAGAGAAAAATTGAATAGGAAGAGAAGATGTTATTTTCCACTCTGCAAGCAGCTTGGAAGAAACAGGAAATAATGTGTGGGGTGAGAAGAGGAGAAACGAGCAGCCTGTTCAAGGATGAAAAGAAAATAACGGGAAGTCAGCTGTGCTTGAGAAGCAATCTCTGTAATTAGTGGTAAGTATGCATTTATCATGACTAATTACATCCAAAACTTCTGTCTCATCAGAAACCTCCATCTATGCCAGACATGGAACTGCCTCAAAAGACTCATTCACAAACATTATTTCTTCAGAGAACCTCTTCCTTAAGGACCCTCACCCTGATGTCATTTGGTATGCCCATTCACTGGACACTCACTGGCACTGTTAGTCAATCCCTTAGTCCATACAGACACTTACAAGCAATGGAGGGAGTCATTAATGTCACTGTGCTCACAAAGTGGGACACAGTGTGAGAGGCAGACAAAGCACAGGTGAGTCGAACCATTCCAGATCTTAAAAAGTCATAAACTAAAGGAAACCAAATGATGGATTGATTATATTGTGGATGTAGGAGAACATTATGTAGAGGATGGGATGCAGGAAAGGGCTTTCTAAGAAGACAATATTTAAGCTTATAGTTGGAAAATAATGAGCCAGATATATAAAAACAGAAGAAAAATCTTTCATTTTTCTATTTGGTGCAAAAGTCATGACTATTATCAAGTGAAGAGACCTTGGCAGAGCTGGCTAGAGTTGTGTTTCAAAGGGAAGGGCATGGTGAGCGAAAGGAAGGGTGATGAAAAGCCCTGTGCACTGGAACAAATCTGTTCCTCACAAGATTATGGAAGCGGCCATGGGAGAGACATAAGACCTCATTCTCTTGAGCAGCAACCCATAAATGCAAGGAAAGAAGAAACTTGCATGTGTTTTGCCAAGTTTCAGACACACACACACACACACACACACACACAGAGAGAGAGAGAGAAAGAGAGAGAGAGAGAGAGAGAGAGAGAGAGCTCTTCTCTCACTTGTAATGTTCCAAAAGTGTCTCTACAGTGACATCTGTCCCTATCTTTACAAAAAGAGCACCCAAAATATACTGTGCTGTAATCTGACCTCTGACAAATTTGCCTTGAACAAGACCGTAACAAAGCCAAAACATAATAATTAAGTTGAAAGATGGTCTGTTGTGAAAATTTAATAAAACAATGAATTCGTGTGTTCCCTTTTTCAATTCAAGATCAATGTACATAGGGTGCCACTAATTCTAAAAGGAAGTGTTCTCCATATTATTACCATTAATACTATTGTTGAGATGAAAAATCTGTGAACCTAGATTGGAAGAAAATATGTGCAAAAGATAGAACAGACTTACTCAAAATATAATGACTCAATATTCAACAACAAGAAAACCCAATTTAAAATGAGTTACTCAACAAAAGATTGGATGTTAAAAAGGCATATGAAAATATGTTCCACATGATATTCATCAAGAAAATGCAAACTAAAAGATATTAATGTACTTCTTGTAGGATCCTGGTCAGTTCCCAAGAGTGAACCGTCCTGGAAAGAGGACTTGATCCTTCCCAGGCTCTATATTTCTGTCTTGCTGTGCCTCCGTCACCCATGCTCCTTCCATGACGTCATCTGCCATGCTGTGATATAGCCACACTGTCCCACAACAGAGCCGATCAAAAGTCATGCCATACTCCTGGGTTTCTAGAACTGCGAGCTAAATAAATCTACCAACCACCAAGCCTCTGGTGTTACTTTACAGCAACAGAAAAGAGGCTAAAGCAATCTCTTGTGGATTTTTGTCAGTGCCTGAGAATTAAACTGACATAAAAAAAGATCATTGTGAGACAGGCATGCACACTTAATACACATTTGTTTATGTTTTATATATTGAAGTTATTGGAAGGAAATAAAGACCCAGTGCTGCAAGTAGAACAAATCTTGATGCATTAAGATGACAAAAGCTGTGTATCATACACTTTCCATTACCATCTAGGAATCCCTTCAATGACTTAATCACCACAGACCAAGCCCCATCACTTCTTAGCATCACTGTGCAGTGGACCAAGCTTTCAACACAAGAATATCAGAAGAAATGATCAAACCATATATATTGCATTGCAGAAGAGGAAATTACAGAAGTGTGGCAAGGCAATATGGCTTTGTCATTCATAAATAATTGTTTAGAGCAGTATTTGGGAAGAAAAGACTGTGTGTGTGTGTGTGTGTGTGTGTGTGTGTGTGTGTGTGTGTGTGTGTCTTTGTGTGATCTACACACATTTCACTCAGTGCCGATATTCTGTCCCTAATCATAAAAAATGACACTTCCTTGATATTGAGAGAGTATCCTTCCCCCTGTGAATTTTACTGGCTTTTAAGAAAGAGCACAGAGGTTGGAGTGTTTGTATCCCTCTTGCTTTTTGAATTCTCTACACTAGATATGGCCACTACATTTTCTGTCATAGCCATGGTTCATATTTGCACAAACTTGGCTAGCAACGAAGATATTCTTCAGTAAGGTGAAAGGACAGATCTCTGGTACTCACAAATGGTGAAATTTATTATTCAGTGCTGACAATAGTGCCATAAAAAGAGGTGGCAGAGCTGTGCATTGTTGAGTGAATGAAGCCACACTCAGAGTTGTATGTCCTTGTCCAGTATCTAGACCCAAGGACTCTCCACACCAATAGGAATCCTGGTGTACAGTGTGGACCCTAAGGTGATGTTGTGCCAGTGTCCTTTATGACTGAAATGCTTGTGTCACTGTGGCATGGAATGTGAGTGTGGAGGCTGTGCATGTATGTGAACAAGGAGCATGTGAGAGTACTATACCTACAGCAAAATTTCACTGTACACCTGAAACTGTGCTGAAAAATAAATTCTACCCAAAAGCATATCTCGTGGTCCTCTAGCACCCAGCTAAATAAGGCATCAACTGTCAATGTGCTTCAAGCAAGTAAAGCAACATGATCTAATTCATAATTTTGAAAAATCACTACTGTGAGAGACGAAAATGCAGGGTGACAAACCTGGGAGCCTGGAGTCCAGTCCCGAGAATTTACAGCAGGAAAGGAAGTGAGTGACGGTGACCTGAGTGAAAAGGATGGCATTGAGAAGGAGAGCAATTTATATTTGAAGTAAAGACGACGGGACCAGATTGGATGCAGAAGAAAAGAAAAGGAGTAATCAAGTATCCCAAAAAGACTGAGTGATTGTATCATTTAGAGGAATGGAAGAGAGGGAGGAGAGGTGTGATGATGATGATAGGGAGAGATGTGAAAGGGCCTAGTAAGACTTCCTTCTCTAACTGTGGTGCATATGAGGTGTCCCTTAGCAGTGGCAATGACACTTTAATGACGACACTTGCTAAACTCTAGAAAGAAGTAAGCAAATGTTGTTCCAACATTTTTCTCAGGGAGAAGATGATACAATATAGTTTACAAATGATAAAACTATGAGTTGCTTTCATTGTAAAGTCCACATAGCTCATCAATTCTCCTGGGCTTCTTCTGATACTTTGGCCTCAAGCAGGGCCTATGCTGCTGCTCCTTCAACCAGAACCCCAGAATGAGAAGACATAGGAAAGGTAAGTAATAAATACCTAGTACAAAGGCCACCTTTGTGATATGTGAGGGGTGTTGGCATTATCTAACATTGAGAAAGAGAGCAAGTTCCTAACTTATTTCCACAAAGTGTGACTGGACTGGAGGGATGGAATGGAGCTAGAAAACGGAGACTAGGATCTACACATTGAGCACAGACAGTCCCTGAGGAGCGGGCAGTGTGGGGCTATTTGGGAGAAGGAAAGGGTTTAATTCATAGTTGGTAGAAGAACATATATATGCTTCCTGGGTGGAAAAATAGTATAAAGAATGGAGAGGGGACAAAAATCACTACAAAGAAATGTTAAAAGTTGCGAGTGTGTGAGTCTTAATGACCAAAAAGAGAGTGACTTCTGTTCAAAAGAGGGCACATCTGCCTCTGTGACACAGAAAGGCACAGGCTGTGGCTTCAGGTGGGGTGTGGGTACTGGGCTGTCAATACAAGAACAGCAAGAGGTTATCCTTGACATAGCAAGGGCATCATGGTAGTCTTTCAAAAATGGAAAATTTAAACTTACCAAGGGTATTGGGGAAATTATTAAGACCACTCCATGTAGTTTAAAGGGAGGTTTATTTTGTGTGGTATGGCGCAGTCCGGCGGTGTTCTCTGGAGAACTCTGCTCAGCCTACCTCCAGTATCCAGGGTCCTAGAACCAAGAGAGACCTCTCCTCTCTGTCCTGGATCTTCTGCTTCCTCCCTCCGCCCAGCCTTGTGGGCATGACCATTACCGAAGCCTCAATGGGGGTTGGAACTTCCAGGCCAATGCGGGGATGGCTACCCACTACATCTCCCCCTTTTGTCTAAATAAGAAGGTTTTAACCTAATACAATACTATATACAAAGAAATGGTTATCAAATATTGTCCAGGAGTAATGAGGGATAATGACCTAGATAAGTTGGAATTACAATAAATGCAAACAATATCAAGCAAAAAACACATACTAAAATCCAGGGAAGTCTAGAGTGTGGGTAGGTAGCATGTTACAAAGATCATTCTAAAAGGTGTCCTATCCTAAAGAACCTGAGTCTAATACTTAATGTATTTTATCTAAGATATTATATATGTATAAATACTAAGTTGTAACTATAAAATAGATAAATAGTCATCTATGATAATCATACTCATAGCCATGTTAGTTAAGTCTTCTAGATATACATAGAGATATTTCAGATAGCTAGGTAATCTTCCAATACTTCAAAGACCTACAGAATATGGCATTTAAAATACTTTTAAAATTTAGGCTTTCTGGACAGTGAGACATGTCTGCTCCTGGCAGCACCGATTTACTTCAGAGAGAAAGATGGGCATTGAAGACACTTCATATGGAATTTATCTTCACTTTGGCAAAAATAGCCATTTGGGCAAGGAACTGTTCTTGCCTGGACTGCTTGATCAACTGAAAATGCAGGACCCATAGAAAGGTGACCACTGAACTTTGCTTGACAAAATGATCCTTCAGGTTCCTGTTTCGCAGAGGAAACTGCCAGACATTCTACAGGACACTAAAAAGAGTGACCAAGAGACTCTAGCCCTGTGGGCTGAAGACAGTTGCCCCAACTTTACAAAGGAACATTAGGTGACTGTCCAGGCTGCCAGCTGTCTCTGTCTACCCTACAAAACTCCCAAAAGTTGCTTGCATCCTTCTCCCAGTTCTCAGGTAATATTGTATCCTTCTGAGGTCTTTGATGTGGTTGAAGACTAGATAGTTATAGTTTTCTTAGTTATGATAAAAGATAAGTTAGATATGAAACCTTAGACTCACAAATATAAGATAGATAGGATATCTTCTTTAATATTGTAACTATAATTCTTGCTTGATAATTGTTTTGTTATATGTAATTTTATTATGTAAAAGTTAAAACCTTCCTTTAAAAAAAAAAGAAAAGGGGAAGTGCTGTGGATATAGCTCTGTATAAATAAAATGCTGTTTGGCCAGTGGCCAGGCAGGAAGTATAGGCAAGACACGAGAGAAGAGAATTCTGGGAAGTGGAAGGCTGGGGGAGAGACACTGCCAGCCACTGCCATGACAGGGAAGATGTAAGGTAATGGTAAGCCACAAGCCACGTGGCAAAGTATAGATTAATAGAAATGGGTTAATTTAAGATAGAAGAACTAGATAACAAGAAGCCTGCCACGGCCATACAGTTTGTAAGCAACATAAGTTTCTGTGTGTTTACTTGGTTGGGTCTAAGCGACTGTGGGCCTGGCAGGTGAGAGAGATTTGTCCTGAATCTGGGCCAGGTAGGAAAATTCTAACTACACAAGGGTAATAAATTCATTGCTGAAATTGAATGCTATTACCATGATTATGAACTTTAAAAGGAATCAGCAGAACTATGTGGTGCTATTTTTAAAAATATTCATTCTGTCAGAGCAACCATGGAGCAGAAAATGACTCAGTAAAGAAGTTATTTAGAATTATGACAGAGAAGTAAACAGGAGGGGTAAAAGAAGCAAATAAACCAGAACTGTTACAAAACACCCCTACTTGAACCATGGTCTGGGGTGGGCTTGAGACAGTAAAGACAAGGGGAGGCAGATGGAGTAAAAGTAGCTATGAGAGCTCAGTTTATTTATATCAAAGAACCTTCAAGATTGGAAAGCTAGTAATGAGAAATATATAAGCAACAGAAATGAAAATTGGTCCCTTTCAGGCATACCTGACCAAAGTTGATGGAGGCCAGGGTCTTGGACATATTACCACATGAATGTTAAGCTTATCACAATGACAGTCACAGAAAACAGAGAAAGGCAGGAATGAGCTGGGAGCTACGTGTTTCAGGGACAGAGAAAGATTGGATTAGTAGATGGTGTTGGGAGAGAGTGGTATATGCTTCAAAAATAAGGCATGAATGAGAACAGAGGAAATAAGATCAACGAGGCACTGACAATCAAAGGGGACATTGTTTTATCTACTCTCCTTCTAGGCCCTGGAAGACTCATGGCTAATTTATTAATTAATTAATTCCTCTTGTGAAGCACTGTAGTGTTTCCACAGGTTGAGTGATGCCCAGTGATGGTAAATTACAAAGGGTGCAGGTTATAATTCACCATCAGACCCTAACAAGTAAGTAATGTTCTAGCTAACATGGGTTTTTTGTTTTTCCATATGAAGTTGAGTATTGTTCCTTAGAATGTGAAGAAATGTGTTGGTATTTTGATGAGGATTGCATTGAATCTGTAGGTAACTTTTAGTAAGATTGCCATTTTTACTACGTTAATCCTACCTATTCATGAGCATGGGAGATCTATCCATTTTCTAATATCTTCTTCAATTTTTCCGTCAAAGACTTAAAGTTATTGTCATACAGGTCTTTCACTTGTTTGGTTAGAGTTACCCCAAGGTATTTTGTATTATTTGTGGCTATTGTAAAGGGTGATATTTCTCTGATTTCTTTCTCAGCCCATTTGTCATTTGCATATAGGAGGGCTACTGATTTTTTTTTATTTAATCTTGTATCCTGCCACATTACTGAAGGTGTTTATCAGTTATAGGAATTCCTGGTAGAATTTTTGGGGTCACTTATGTATACTATCATACCATCTGTAGATATCAAAACTTTGACTTCTTCCTTTCTAATTTGTATCCACCTTATCTCCTTTTGTTGTTTTATGGCTCTAGCTAGAACTTCAAGTACTGTGTTTAATAGATACAGAGAGAGTGGACAGCCTTATCTTATTCCTGATTTTAGTGGAATCACTTTGGGTTTGTCTCTGTTTAATTTGATGCTGGCATTCAGATTGCTGTATATTGTTGTATATTCCTTACATCCTTGATGTCTCTAAGACATTTACCATGAAGGGGTCAAATAGCTGAAAGACATTTAAGGAATTGCTCAACATCCCTAGTCCTCAGGGAAATGCAAATCAAAATGACTCTGAAATACCATCTTATACCTGTCAAAATGGCTAAGATTAAAAACAATGACAACAGCTTATGTTGGAAAGGATGTGGAGTAAGGAGAACACTCCTCCACTGCTGGTGGGAGTGCAAAGTTGTACAGCCATTTTTGAAATTAGTATGGCAGTTTCTTAACAAATTGGAAATCAATTTACTTCAAGACATAATGATAACACTCTTAGGCATATACCCAAAGGATGTTCAATCATACCACAGGGACACATGCTCAACTATGTTCATAGCAGCACTATTCATAATAGCCAGATGCCCCTCAACCAAAGAATGGATTAAGAAAATGTGGTACATTTACACAATGGAGTATTTCTCAGTGGTTAAAAAAAAAATGACATCATGAAATTTTCAGGCAAATGGTTGAAACTAGAAAAAAAAATCTTTCTGAGTGAAGTAACCCAAACCCAGAAAAACAAACACAGTATGTACTCACTAACAAGTAGATATTACATATAAAGCAAAGGATAACTACAAGCTACAATCCACATCCCTAGATAAACTAGGTAACAAGGAGGACCCTACAAGGGACACATGGATCACTGTGAGAAGGGAAATAGATGTAGGGACATGCAGAGGGGAGGGGATGTGGAATGGAAACATGAAGGATCAGGATGGTCAACAGGGAGAGCAATGAAAGAGATATCTTGATAGAGGGGACCATTATGGGGTTAGGGAGAAACCTAATGCTAGGGAAATTCCCAGGAAACTACAAGGATGACCCCAGCTAAGACTCCTAACAATAGCAGAGAGACTGCCTGAAGAAGCCTTCTCCTGAAATCAGATTGGTGACTACCCTAATTGTTATCATAGAACCTTCATCCAATAACTGATGGAAGCAGATCCAGAGATTGACAGCCAAGAGTCTGGCTGAAGAGAGGGAGGAGGGATTATATTGACAAGAGGGGTCAGGATCATGATGGGGAAACCCCACAGAGACAGCAGACCAAGCTCATGAGATCTTACAGACTATAGAAAGACAGCTAGGGAGCATGTATGGGACCGACCTAGGCCCTCTGCAAGTGGGTGACAGTTGTGTAATTTGGTCTGTTTGTGTGGCTCCTAGCTGTGGTACCAGGATCTGTCCCTGGCACATGAGCTGGCCTTTTGGAACCTACTCCCTATGGTGGAATGCCTTGCTCAGCTTTGATACAAGGGGGGAGGAGATTTGTCCTGCCTCAATTTGATATGCCATGTTTTGTTGACTCCCATGGGAGGTGTTACTTTTTCTGAGAAGTGGATGGGGGCAGGGCAGAGGGAGCTAGAAAGGAGGTTGGGGAAGGGAACTGGAGCAGATGAGGGAGGGGGAAACTGTGGTTTATATGTAAAATGAATTTTAAAAAATTAATAAAGAAAAGAATGTTTTAGATGCCTATCGATAGGTTTGGAAGCTGTAAATCTGAGGAATACAGTGTGTGACTTCTAAAAGCAAACATCTTCTATAAAAAGATTATTTATAACTGCTTTGCCATGAAGGATAACAAGAATTGAATTACAAGTGTCACGTGTAGTTTATAAAAGCAACCAGAGGCCCCGTTATCATAAAAGGTTAGGAATCAGTAGGATAAAAAAAAAAAAAAAAAAAAAAAAAAAAAAAAAAAAAAAAGGAAGGAACACAATTACAATTTGAAAGCATTTGAAAGGTAAATGTTTGCTTGCACTTGCAAGGTCATTGTATTGTGAAATGGGAGAAGAGCTGGCAGGAGCTTTCTTCACTAGCTACTGCTCATTTATTAGCTACTTAGATCATCTTTAGGGTACCCAGCACAAGGTTATCCACATTTTTTGTGAGAATAGATTCTGACCTTATGGAGGAGATTTATGCTTTATAAAATAAAAATTACTAAGGAAAAGAACAGTCCATAGACAATCACTAAATAGTGTGCTCAGAGCCCAAATGTAACCAAGTTTCCAGAAAATGTAATAATCATTAGAAGTCTCAGGGAGAGCTAATGAGATTGCCTTTAAGCTAAGATCTGTCCTTTATTCTAATGATTTACTCAAGTGGCTTTTATTATAGGAGATTTTGGCATATGAAAACAAGTTGCATTAAACTAATCAGTAAATATAAATGAAAACAGCACTCTTATGACTAAATAGCCATTTTAAGGCGTTATCTGTCCAAAATCACTATGGTAACTTATTTTCAAAGAAGACAGCTCAACTATCAAACAAAAATATCAATAATGTTTACCACTTCAGCTTTTGCCAGGAATTTAACAACCCTGCACAAGCAGCCACGGATCCAGCTCCTTCCCACTCACGAAAGCATAACTGTGATGGGAATGGATATTCATTCAGTGACTGGCAGGGTCTCTGCTCTGGGGAGATCATAGTTTAAGTCAAAGCATGACTAAAACAGGTAGAAAGGAAGAGAATGAATACGTTCCCTCTTTTTTCCAAATCAGTTGCTCAATACACTCCTGACACAGTGTCTAGTAGTTTAAGTCCAGAAGAAGGAGAAAGAAGAGGAGCAGGAGGAGAAGGTGGAGGAGAAAGAGAGGGAGAATGACGTAGATGAAGCAAGCTCAAAGAGATCAGCTGGGCTTCACAGAGGAAGCAAGAAAGGAAATTAGCTTAGATCAGAATAGGCAAAAAGGTCAAATCCTTAACGAAAATTCAACAATGGAACACTATGTAGAACACATGGGTTCCCAAAAGTCCACAGAATAAATATTGTGCTTATTCAAACTTACGTAATGACAAGTGAGTTGAGAGACCATCTTCAAAGAATATAAACACGTGACAAACTAGAGCGTGAGAGACAGGATTTCTTTTCACAGGATAAATTATGTTCTTTGAATTATCTAAGAACATTAAATGATTTTCCACAAAAAGTAGGAGCCCTTTTTCAGAAAAGATTACTATTTATTTACCCTCAAAGATAATATTTAAAAGCTGGCTATGAATCATATATTTTGAAAGAGAACCTGCCAATGCCACGTTACTAATCCTTAACTATTTTCTAAATATTTGTCTTTATACCCACAAATACATGTACTTCTCACCCATAATCAAACTAAAATTAAATTACAATTAAAGTCTTTTGGCAACAGACAGAGACCACTACTGAAAACCACAGCCAGTTGAAATACAGAATTGTAGAACCCAGTCCCAGCAGATACACCTATAACACAACTCTCTAAGGCTCAGGTAACATTGCCGCGGAGGGGGTAGAAAGGTTATTAAGATCAAAGCTTAGAAGATCAAAGAGCTTGCTGTGAGACTGTGTCTCCTAGTAATGTCAGAAGCTACTCCCAAAAAGTCTCCCCAACATGTCTGCCTGAACAGGAATTGAACAAGGACAAGAAAAAATAGACATGCTAAAGTGAATGAGAGAAAGACCACAGTGCCTCAACCCTACGCAACGAACCACGGGCAACTAAGGAATGATAAAAGAAGGAGAAATAGTCTTCCTCGGGGAAGAACACACCAACTGGGTGTCCAATGCCAAATGGTCAGTCCTAAAAACATATGAACAAGTAACATTACACAGACTGTAGAGGATGCATTTATGCATTTATGAATTTACATATATCTATCTATCTATATATATATATATATATATATATAGATATATATATATATGTATGTATGTATGTATGTATTTGCAACACAAATTGCTAAATACTCTTTTAATTAAAAAAAAAAAAAACCAGAGCCGATATTGGAGTAAATGCTGAAAGATTAGAGAGACAAAGGAACAAGCCACTGCCACGTCTCACCTCACCAACTCCACAAATCCTCTGACTGAAATCCTCTGAGTCCACGCCTGAAAGGCTGCAGCCAAAAAAACTGCGGCTAAAAAGTCTTTAGTTCCTGTCTCCTCACACCTTATCTACCTTTCTCAGTCCAGCTGTCACTTCCTGGGATTAAGACATGTGTGCTTCCCAGTACTGGGATTAAAAGTGTGTGCCACCACTGCCTGGCTCTGTTTCTCTCCTAGACTGAGTCAATTTCATGTACTCCAGAGTGGCTTTGAACTCACAGAGATCCAGACAGATCTCTGCCTCCTGAGTGCTAGGATTAAAGGTCTGTGGCACCAGTGCCTGGCCTCTATGTTTAATCTGGTGGCTTGTTCTGTTCTCTGATCTTCAGGCAAATTTTATTAGGGTACACAATGTATCACCACATATATTTGAAGCAATTAATGAAAAAAAAAAGTGGCCACAAATTTGAAAGAGACCAAAGAGGGGTATAAAAGAGAGTTTGGAGGGAGGAAAAGTGAGGAGAAATGATGCAATTATATTATAATCTCAAAAAACAAAACTAAATAAATAAATTTTTATTTAAAACCTGGCTACATAGCTCAGTGACAGAGTACTTATCCAGGAGGTATTGAGCTCAAGGTTCCATCTTGTGTGATTTTTCTAAAAAGTGGGATCCATCTGACAGGTATAGAACCATATTTTTAAAATTAAAAAAATAGAGAGAAAATATATAATGGAAAGTCATTGAAGCCAATGGATGACTCTTACCTTCTACATGCTGCTGTGGACTCCCTCAATTATATGGACATTATATTATAGAAAAGTAGAAATTATGCAGCGTTCCAAAAAGACATACAACGTGACAGTGCTTCTGCCTTAAATGTTCAGTATGAAATGAACAGACCGGGCTCTGGAGGTGCCTTGGGACCACTGCCTATCATAAACTTGCCAAAGCAGCCCTAACATACTGGCAAACTCCTGCCTTGAAATGATGTGCAGGCCTACAGTCAACAGCTGCGAGAAAGGACTGGACAGTCAGGTCACACAAGGTGAGTTAAGTAGGATGATTGACTACAGTTTAAATTTGAAGCTGTAGACAAATATTTCCCTTTTATTAAGTAAAATGGCTTTGGGCGTCAGGGATCATGTAGCCAATTAAATATAATATTTACACTTTCTGTCTCAGGAATCTCAAGGCAGAAACAGATGAAGTTAACACTGTTGTGTATCACTAGTCACATGGGCCTGGAAGCAGTAGGAGGTAACCTGGGGTGGTGAGGTAACCCCAGCAGAAGGACTGTTCACACAGCAGGGCTAACTCTCCAGAGACCCCTCCCACCCCAAGACAGCAGAGATGTGTGGGCTTTCAGGCATGTCCGTTCTAGAATGTAATGTGTTCCTGGTGAGAAGGGGACAGAGTAGCAGTGACCTAATAGTTAACAGACACAGGCCAGGGCTGGGAAACAGTCAGGCTGCATAAAGCCATTAATTTTGAAAGTGAGAACATAATTGGCTGCCACTTACCACCTGTGGTTGATGTTAGTGCTTCAGTAAGAAAGAAGGGGAAAAAAAAAAAAAAAAAGATGATGTGAGGCCAGAGATCCTCGGGACTGTGCGGCCTCCTGCTGGGCCCCTTAAAGAGTGTTGACATTTTGACGGCAGACTTCTCCCCGAGGGGTTGCTCCCTCTCAGTTCTAATTTCTCATATCCTCGCAGGATGAGACTGTAATTTGCTTACCTCACTTTCACCATATTTCAAAAATAGAGAAACCGACCGTGACTTTCTCAGGGCGGCCAAGCTCACTCCAGGGCTTGTCTTCCATCCATTTTTCTAACATAAAAGCAGTGGCTGAAGATAGGGTGAAGACAGTGACCGCAGCAGCTCAGATCTCATTTACTTTGGTGAGGAATATGGGCTTCTGACAGGAAAAGAACATTCTGTCAGAATTGTAAGGGTCCGTGCAGTGAAATTTCTTCTCTTTGTGAGTGTAGCTAATGTCACACTCCTATGTTCTCTTGTACGATGGAGCCATAATCAAGTCATGATCATCATATATGATATACCCTCAAGAAAAGTAGAGTCTAATACAACATGAAAAACAATTCTCATCTCATGGAAATTAATGGCCCACAGTTCATGAAGTGCAGGGGCAGGTGGTTCATAGAAACAGAATTTTGGACATCTGTTACAGTTTACAATTGAATACTTTGATTATTGTACAAGACAATTACTTTTCTATCCCTATGCTTCTGGGCCTGGCCATGATTGAACAAATTTCCTAACTCTTTTCCCTCATTCACTGCCCTTCAACCAAAGAGAAAGGAGTTTACATAGTATTACTATAATGTGTAGAGTACGTGTTACATAAATACCAGGTATTACTTTATTATTTATCAAAACTGGTCAAGGGTTTCAAATTAACCAATGTGAAAGACCCTAATTTCTGCCATGAAGAAAATATTGAGTATATGGTCTTTGTCATCATAATCATCATCATTGTCATCACCATTATTCTTAGCATACAATGAGGCTTCTTTATATATCTCCCCAGATGGACCATTGAAGGCAAACATGATACTACCATGAATTTACATAATGTTATTTGTTGAGCATCTGCATTGTGCAGTGCACTGCAATGTGGATCCATGAGCCATACCCAGGACAAGCTATTGCAGCACTAGCTTTTCTAAGCTAAGCCAGCTGCACAAGTTAATCAGACTCTGTACCACCTGTTATATACCAGATAACTGCACTTTAATGCCATATTTGATTTTCCATTAATTGTTTATTTTATGGAGCCACAGAAAGTTTTCCTTATTTTTTTATAATGGGGAAATTTAATAAAACTTTATTGATCGTTTACGAGGTGTAGTGTTTGCATTTCTATAAATCACAATTGTATTTGTTGAAAGCAAAGTTTCCCATGTAGTATTAGGTTCCATTTATGAATTCTCAATTTTTTATTAATTAACTACTAATATTTTTATTGACTAATTTCAATGGCTTAGCTATGTGATCAGTGATCTTTCAATATAACTTTTTCTAGTATTTTAAAATAAAAGAAAAAATGAAGTCATATAACATATGGCTTCTCAACTGAGATATGAGAATTCCTTCATTTGAGACCAAAGTAAATTTCCTGGTGACACCATGGTGAAATCATAGTGAAATTAGCAACTCCTACTTAAGATTTCCCAGAGATCTTTACATCAAAAAATTAAGTGAAGTTCAGGAGAAGTGACTCAGTGGTTAAGAACACTTACTGCTCTTGCAGAAGACTCTAGTTTGATTTTCAGCACCACAAGATAGCTAAAAACTCTCTGCAACTCCAGTTCCAGTAGATCCTACACCCTCTTCTGACTTCCACAGGCTCTTGCATGCACATGGTGCCCATACATACAACCAAGCACACATTAAATAAATAAATATTTGTAAAACACTAAGTGCACTAAGTGTCTGGATATATTCACATGGAGGCCAATAAGCCTCATTTCCATCACAGCACTCAGTTTGAACATAGTCAGCTGCTTTTCATCTGAGAGAGTAACTAGACAACATATATACATATGTGTGCCACCTTCATATATATATATATATATATATATATATATATATATATATATATTAATGAGTTCCTCTGTAATTCAGAAGGAAGCTGCAGTTCTACTCCAACTGCAATCTCTGCAATGGCAACTGCACTTCATTTTTTTTGTTTTTGTTTTTGAGTTAGGGTCTTGCTCTTTAAACCAAGCTGGCCTAGAATTCACTGTATACCTGTCACTAGCCCTCAAACAATAATTCACTTGCCTCAGCCTCCAGAATACTAGGATGACAAGCATGAACTACACCTCTCAAATGTATACATTGACTTTTATTTTTCTAGTTTTCTTTTATTGAAAATAGTTTTTTTTTTCATACAATATATTCTGATTTTGCTTCCCCTCCCTCAACCCCTAAGAGATTCTCTCCTCTTTTCTTCCCATCCACATCCCCACTCTGTCTTTCACTAGAAAATAAACAGGTATCCAAGGAATAATTTTAATAAATAATATAAAACAAAAACAAATAAATCAGAATAGGATGAAACAAACAAACAAAAGGAAAGAGCCAAAGAAAAAGTAGAAGAAATGTATATAGATGCAGAGACACATAGGTTTGTACACATAAAAACAGAAAACCATAAATCATATACACAAAGGACTTCTAAGATAACAACAACAAAAATGCCCTGACAAAACATTATAAGACAAAGAACTTCAAAAGATGTAGCTGAGTCCATTTTCTGTTAGCCAGCTACTGCTAGGCATGGGGCCTGCCCTCGGGAATGGTTTGTAGCCTGTGAGACTCCATTGGAGAAAACTAATTTTTCATTTGTGAGTGATTATCAGTTGGAGCTAGCTTCTGCATGAGGGTTGGGGGCTTGTGTCCACTTCTCCCAGTGCTGGGTTGTGTGGGGTTCCCATCAGACCCCTTTGTCCAACAACTTGATTAGGTGTGACCCATTTCTGTCACTGGGAGCTTCATTTAGTGACAAGGGATGTAAATGCTGAACTTTTTAATACCTTTATCTTATGTTGAATTTCTACAACAAACTAACTTTTGAGATGCTCAACTTGCTTTCAGAGGAAGGAATTTGATGATTCTTAGGTTACCAAGACAGATGCTGGCAAAGACACACACACACACACACACACACACACACACACACACACACACACACACCTATGTACCAACAAAAATTCCATGTGTGTTAAAGTGTAGATGAAAATTAATGATCTATGGTAATTAATTTCAACTTGTGTTAGCTAATGTAATGAACAAATTATCATCTTCAACAACAGATGAAGAATTTTAAGATACAAAGATGGATTTTGTTTTACACCTTCTAAATTCTTTTGAAATCCACCTGTATGTTTGACACATGCTTTCTGTCAATTAATTTTCTTCAGTAACATCCCCTCATTTCCTCCAGCACACTAATGGATCCCACTGTGTGTTACAAGTTTATGGTTATATGATTCATTTCTATGATAATCTTGCTTTCATTAATATAACAGCTCCAGTCGTAGTACATCAATTCCTGAGATATCCATTTCACATCCTGATGGCTTTTTCAACCCTTAATGGGTTTTAAAAGAGAAAAGTCACATTGCGCTCTCTCTCTCTCTCTCTCTCTCTCTCTCTCTCTCTCTCTCTCTCTCTTTTTCAAAAAGCCTCCAAAGGATACTTCAGAAAACTCTGTTATTTAGAGTCCTCTCAGCAATGGTAATAATTCAAGAACTGAGTGGTCCAGAAATCTGCAGGTATGTGGATCAAGTCCTTGAAAAGATCCCAAAGAATGTAGTGGGAATACTGAAGCTATAGAGAAGAAAAATAAATATTCAAATTTATGATTCAGCACATATTGCTGTGCATTCTGTGCTACAAAGCTAATCCGATACCCATGGGACTGGGTGCTCTAAACTCCAGAGGGTATGCAAATTCTCTAATAGTTTACAAGCAATACTATATCATTGTAAATGTAAAGAAATAACCCTAGCCAGGCGGTTAGGATCACACCTGTAATCCCAGCACTCAGGAGGCAGAGGCAGGTGGATCTCTGTGAGTTCGAGGCCAGCCTGGTCTACAAAGCGAGATCCAGGACAGCCTCTAAAGCTACAGAGAAACCCTGTCTCAAAAGACAAACAAAAACAAAAACAAAAAAAAAGAAAGAAAGAACCCATAGCTTTCATTATAATCTGAAACTGTCTGAATGACCCAAAGGGAGCATGAAGAGAAAATCTTCATCATTAGTTTGTCTATATTTTCAAAGACAACAGGAATGTGGGCCTGAGTCTGACACTAAGTAGTCCATATGCAAATAGAATTTAAGAGTAAATGTAAATTATACATATATCTCTAAACATCCACATCATGAGCATCAATACAAATTAGAAATTATGAAGAAGAAAAACAATACCATTAGAAGTTTTACTTAAGAAGAGGAACTATGGCTTGTAATTAGAATACAGGAGTAGACATTTACATCCTTTCAGTGGAGCCCTATACAAATCAAAGCCATGTTTTCTCAGAGATAAGTTGGACTGTTTGTGGTCACTGGCTGAAAAGAAAATATGCCAAAACCATGTGGCAGTGTGCATAATGTTTTCCTTGGAGGAATTAGTGTGAGAATTCACTTCTCGTGTGAAGCATCCTTGAGGGAAAAAAAAGTCTAGTTGAAGCAAATCCCAATTGGAGCATCAAAAATGAAAGAGAAGTAAATCAATTCAAGTGAGGCACATAGACATTGTTTGATAGTCCTAGGGAAAAAAGTGGTAAGAAAAGGAAGAGTCTGTGTGGGGAGCAAATGGAAAGATTTGGAAGGAAGCAGAAGCCAAGAAACATCCAGAAAGCTAAAAGAAATCAGCAAGCAAGAGTGCTCAGGCGCAGAGCTCAGTCTTGTGGAAGTAAGCTTACATAATTTGAGTTCTCTTTCTTAAGGAAAAAGAACTCCAACTCTCAAGTTTCAAGTTAGGGATAGGGCCTCTAAGGAAACATGAACACTAAGGCACCTAATGATTCTTTGTGTTGGTTTTGTGAAAAGTCATGCTGTAAGTTACCTTGCCCAGCTCTAGAAGTCTGTTAACTTCCACCAAAGTTGTTTTCTCTGTGGTGTACGAGCATTGTCTCCACTCTATATCCAATACAAATTCTCTGAATCCATTTGATTTTTTTAGGCAATCCAAAAAGAGCCCCTGGAAAAGAACTAAGCCCTAAAACAACATTTCAGATGCTGTGTTCATGGCACTTAGTACTACAGTTACTGCCTGGCTTTTCACACAAATCACATTTCAACAAGGGGAAAGTCAGAACAATGGGGTTGAAGCAGGAGGATCTTGAGCTTGAGGGCATCCTAGAATACAGAGCAAGCCTCTGTCTCAATCAAACAAAAAGTCACCCCATTAAGATTGGTGAAAAGTTTGTAGGACCAATCAGGTAAGAAAGAGTTAACTATGGAATGGTTCTCTTGGATAGGATCACCAAATGAAGTTCAAGTTTATATTAGAAGGACTAAATAACAGCATTGCACTAAATGTAGAAAAAAAAAACACAATAGATATAATCTATAGAAGAGCAGGTTTAGAATGAACAGAACAAATAGTTCTAAATTAGGAAATAATTTGACTTGTAATGTTTTTCATAGGTAGTGAGTTCTCTGCTTGGATGTTTGTAGTTCTTATATCACCTGTTTATTCAAAACTCAATTTTTTTTTAATTATGTCTTACTTGTTCTTTGTGCTCTGTCCCTGTATAAGCTCTCATTGCCCCCATGCCTTAGCATGCTTTAGGTCTAGATTTGAATTTTATTTCCTTAGAGATTTTCCAAGTGAACCAAACATAAATGAAAATGAACAATCTCTCCACCTTTGTGTTTTCTTTTCTTTGTCCTGGAAGTCTCATTTTTATATTACACAACGCACTTATTATCAGTATACTAGCCAATGAGTTTTAATGAAATAGTATAGTTTTTAGAACAACATTTCAATTTTTTGTAAAAACATTGATATTGTCCCTCCCAAAGTTCCAGCATGCTCATTTATTATTTGTAGACAACCTGCACTCCCAGCAGCAAGTGATCTCTCTCTGTCATCTGGTCCTACACCAAGATTCTGTGGATTGAGCAGTTTCATAAGTATTCCTTCATGTAGGGTGCTTTTGAGATTCATAAATGCTGTTACACGCAGCAGTTCTTTGCTCCTTTCAATTGAGAAATAATATTTCATTGTGAAGGTATGCTTCATTTTGCTTACCAATTCATCAGCTGAATGTGTGCATTTAGATTGTTTTCAGCTTGTAGCTATTATAAACAAAGCTATCATCAGCATTCATATGGAAGCCCCTACATGGGCTCTTGTTTCCACTTACATTGCACAGACACCTACAAGTAAAATTGCTAGGTCACATGGCAAGTGTACATTTAGCTGTCAAGACATGATAAACCTTCTTCCAATGGGCTGTGTTATATTACATTTTCGTATCCGTGACAGCACCTGATGTATTTCAATTTTTTCTTTTCCTTTGTTTTTGGTTTGTTTGGTCTTTTGTAGTTGTTTTTATTGGAGACAGGGTCCCATGCAGTCCCATCTGGCTTCAAACTTGATATGTGGCCAAAGATGAGCTTATGTCTTTCATCCAGCTTCCTCCTCCCAAGAACTGGAAATTAAAGGCCTGCATGGCGTTACTCCTATGCTCCCTACTATATAGTGTTCATTCTACAGAGAATGATGCTTTTTAGTACTTTTAATTTGCTTTTCCTTGTGACTAAAATTTTAGCTCTCTGTCCAAATCTTGTGTCCATTTGCTATTTTACAGATACTGGATAAGAGTCTTATATCAGCTTATGATGCCTAAGAATTCTGTTCAATTTCTCCACGTCATCATTTCTCTATTCTTATTACTGTTTTCTAAGGAAGAAAAGTTTAATTTTAAATTAAACAGGTTTGATTTGTCATTGTTTTTGTTTTTGTTTTTGTTTTTTCTCTTGCAACTTATACCTTTTATGTGAGGTCTGAGATCTCTTTCAATTAGCTGAAAAACACAAAGGTCATCTCCTATCTTCCCTTCTGGAAATTTTATTCTTTTAGGGCTTACACTTAAAAACATGACCAAGTATGTGTTGCTTTTTGTTATTGGTCATGTCAGAATCTAAGTTCCCTTCTTCCTCGTTTTGTATGTTTTTGTTTCCTTTCATGATGCCCAGAGTTGCAGAACCATTTGCTGAAGAAATTTTTATTTATTTCCCCAAAGAATTCCAGAGGGGCTTTTGCCAAAATCAGTGAACCAGAATGATGATGGGCATGTCAAAATCATGAACACCTGCATAGTCCCTATTGTGCATAACAACTGTTAAATTCATTTCTTTTCATACCCGGAGCATGTACATGCATATGCATTCAGTACATGGACTAAACAAACAGTTGCATATTTACAAAGCAGGTGTCTTGAAAAATGCAAAGGTAAATGAAACCTGAATCTACTAACATAGTGTTTTTATGTTAGGTAGAAAATGGTAATGGTTTTTAAAAAGCAAAAGGTAAATTTCTTGGGAAAAAATTATTAACCTTTTTGTGGGGACACCTGTATAGGCTCCATTAAGACAAAAGCCTCAGGAACTTAATGGATACGCAGATAAGACTGAATTCTATGAATATGAACTAAAGCATGTTTTATCATGGAGACCAAGCTTGGACCCAAGAGACAAAGGAATAAAAAAGAGTGGCCAAGGAGAGCAGCAGGCACATATGGGAGCTATCCAAGGAAAAGAATAAGAACATGGGAGCTGAATTTGAATGCTTAGTGCCAGGTATGAGAATGAGATTTTATTGTCTAAGAAATGGGAGCAATGAGAGTTACTCGTGGTTTATGAACATAAGGTCATGATGGGCCTTCACAGCTGTGCCAACTTCAGTAAAATAAAGCCATAAAAATATTAGACATCACTTTCTGGAGTTATTTTATTTCATCTAGAAGATGCTATAATTCAGTTCTTGCTCTAACTCTTTTAACCCAAGGCCAATTAAGTTAAAACAGACTAATTCTAGCTTTGGTCATTCTTCTTCCTGTATTCATTCTTTTATTTATTCAATATATTTTTAAGTTCCTCCTATCTGTCAAATTTTGGATATACATTTTTCTTATTCTAAATTAACATAGAAATTAGATAGATAGATAGATAGATAGATAGATAGATAGATAGATAGAACTGGAAAGAAGATCAAGACAGAGTAAAAGTAGGTAATAAAAAAGGATGGAGCATGGGAAAATGTCATATGGAACAAGAAAGAAGAGTTTGGACAAGGACTTAGAAGGGAAGTGAGGGGTAGCAGGAAGTGGGCAAAATGACAACTCTAAAAACACTCACTTTATTAAAAATGTCATAGTATTATCTAATACCTTGGATATTACTTTTAAAAATAAATGAAGACTAAACTGAGAACTGAGAAAACCCAGAGATGTCTATAACCTGGTCAAAGGTTTTAATTACTGCCCAAGTGATAGATTTGGCACTAAAGTACCTCCTTACTTGCAGAAGACAGAGACATTGAGGAATAATCCCTACTCAACATAAATGATGGCATTCAAGGTCACAGTCTTGCCATTGTCTTGATGCTGTAAATTATGTCCATTTTTAAGAATTGGGTATGCCAAAGTTACTGTAATGAGGGTTTACTCTAATGTAAACTACCAAGTTAATGTGTAGACAAATTTCTAAAAACGGTCTTATTAAATAAAAAAACACAAAGACAAATATAAGAGTGAAAGCCTTAGATCAGGGAAGTAGGGATAGCTACCAGCCAACCTTAACTCACCAACTCTGCAGCTTCCAAATGCAAGTTACTTCCTGTCTACCCACACCTTTATTGCCTTGCTGTTCTGCCCTCTCATTGGCTCTCTTAGCCCAGCTACCTCGCTTCCTCTTCCTACACAGCTCTGTGACTTTCTGTCTGTCTGTACAGAACTCTAGGCCTCTATGGTTGGCACTGGGATTAAAGGCGTGTGTCACTATGCTTGGCTCTGTTCCCCTAGTGTGGCCTTGAACACACAGAGATCCCCCCTGCTAAGTGATAGGCTTATGGGCATGTGCAACTGCTGCCTGATTTCTTTGTTTACTTAAAGTGGCTTGCTCTTTCCTCTGATCTCCAGGCAAACTTTATTTATTAAAGCACAAATAAACTATCACCACATTAATGTCTTCAAAAAGAATACACTAAAAATTCTACTGGGATCCTAAATCCATATGTGGGTTGTTACATACACATCTTCATTTTTCATTTATGATATTTATGGCATCTTGGGAGCTTGAAATTCTAGATAAAATGGAAGGGAAATAACTGTATGCCATTCTTCATGTGTGACAAAGAAATTCCTAAGAAACTACAGGTGAAAAAGTCCCAGGACCCCTGCGATGCATTTAAAATCCTGAAAAACATATGTAGACTAAACATTTTCTGGAAGGATGTGGTGACAGACACTTGCATTCCCAGTTCTCATTAAGGTGGGAGAATCATGAATCATTCTAGGCTACATATGGTAAGACCTTGTCTCAAATTAGTAGATAAGTAGATGAATACAAAAACGAACAGAACATTTTAGCATTTAACACTATTGCACCTAATGATTATGTCTCAATTGATTCTTCCAATCACAGCTTCAAAATAGTAATTACTTAATCTTAGGAAATTCAGTAGAACATACCATATGGCAGGAATAAGTACATAAGGTTCTTTTATAGTTTTATTGTAAAGGAATTATATATTAGCAAGATACTATAACAGTAGTAGAGAGCCAGCGAGGTCTCATGTTCCCTTACCCAGAAGCTTCCCACTTTACCATTTCATTTCAGGAAGATACAACATCCACAAAAGAAGCTGAGCCTGGTACAGTTCCCAGAGTATTCAGACCTCAGCCCTTGTACAAGCACTTTTGTGTTTGTTCCTCTGTTAGCATACTTCCATCTGTATATTCATGGCATTTTATGTTTTATTTATCTAATAACTACCACAACGGACAAGAACAGGTCCGTCATCACCTCTGAAGAGAAGAGTATCTGCATGTCCATGCCCACACTGCCATCCCTAATTTGCTATGGCAGCGGCCTTTTGTCTCTGATTCTGTTATTCAGAAAGGTAATATATTTGGGGTCCTCTTGAGAAATTGCTCAGTCAGTAAAGTACCTGCTGCCCAAGCTGAGGGCCTGAGTTTGGATCTCCATAAACACCCAGGTATGATGACGCAGGCATGCAATCCCAGGGTCTAGAAGGCAGAGACAGGTGGACCACCAGAACTTGCTACCACCAAGTTGAATCAGTGAGCTCCAGATTCAATGAGAAACCCTCTCTCAAAATACATGGTAGAAAGCAATTAAGCAAATGCCCAACATTGACACACTCATGCATGCAAACATATACATAAGTATTTGTACACATACATAATACACACATGCACATAAAAGATGTAATATAAGTAAACAAGTAGTTTGTAATATTTCATTTTATAACTCAACAGCATTCTCTGGTGTTTCATCTGTGATATTCCATATAACAATGGTCTATTTCTTTTACTTGCTGAGTAGTATTCTATTGTACAAATGTAACCTAGTTTAATCACTTACCCATTGACAGACATCTGGAGAGCACAAGTGAAATTAATGTAAATGCCTGTATACAGGTTTCTGTTTGTTCATAGGTTTTCATTGTTTTGGAATGAATGTCCAAGACAACGCTCACGTATTCATTTAAACTTGATCTAAAGCCATCCACATGCATAGAAAACACCAACCTAATTCTCAACCAATCAGAGAAGTTTGGTTACAAACAACTAAAGCTTGCCAACTAATCAGATCATGTCTACACAAGACAAATACCCAGCTCTGACCAATCAAGCTACATAAGCCACTCCCTTTTTTGCCTATAAAAGCTATTTGTGCAGCTTGCTATGTGGTAACCACCTGTGACTGGCTATTATCAAAAACTCAAACAACTTAAAGGATTTGTTTTGGCTCATGCTTTCAGCGGGCCATGTGTTCATGGTTCCTTGGCCTCACACATATAGGCAGAGCATCAGACAGTGCAGAGGAGATATTTACTTTCTGACCTGCTGGGAAGCAGACAGGAAGATGCAGAAACTGGGTGCCAGGTATAACTTTCAAAGGCCCATGCTTGGTGACCGATTTCCTCCTCAAGTATTCATAAGCTCTTCGGTTAAATTTGTTTCAGGTTTTTATCTTAGGTTTTTGTGAATGGATTGTTTTGAGATTTGGGGGAATGGACTTGTTTCCCTGATTTCTTTCTCAGTATGTTTGCCATTGATGTACAGGAAGGCTACTAATATTTGTATGTTAATTTTGTATTCTGCCACTTTACTAAATGTGTTTATCAGCTCTGAGAAGTTTTTGGTGGGGTCTTTAGGTCTGCATATGGTTCTACACATACATCTGCAAACAGGGCACTTGACTTCTTTCCCTATTTATATTCCTTTGACTCTTTTTCTCATCTTATTGCTCCAGTTAAGACTCAGGCACTATATTGAACAGGAGCGGGGAGAGTGGACAAATTTGTCTTTTTCCTGATCTTAGTGGGAATGTGTTGAGTTTTTTCCCATTTAGCAAGATGTTGGCTGTAGGTCTATCTTATACACCCTTTACTAGGTAAAGATATGCTCTTTTCATTGCTAGCCTCTCCACAAATTTTTATCATAAAAGGATCTTAGATTGTGTCAAAGGCCTTTTTCTGAGTCCATTGAAATCACCATGTGATTTGTCTTTGAGTCTATTATGTGATGAATTTTAAAAAAGACTTAATGCATATTTAGCGAATTTCACATCTCTGGAATGATGCCAATTTAATCATGATGAATGAACATTCTTTTTGTTTGTTTGTTTGCTTGAGACAGAGTTTCTCTGTGTAGTTTTGGTGCCTGTCCTGGATCTTGCTCTGTAGACCAGGTTGGCCTCGAACTCACAGAGATCTGCCTATCTCTGCCTCCTGAGTGCTGGCATTAAAGGCATGCACCACCACTTCCCAGCATGAATGAACATTCTTGAGTTCAGTTTGAAAGTATTTTGTTGAGAATTCTTGTGTTTAAATTTTTCGTTGTGTCTTAATATCATTTTGGCAAGAAAATAACACTGGCTTCATAAAATGAACTTGGAAGCAGCCATTTCTTTTCTATTTTACAAAATAATTTGGGAGCTAATGTCAGTTCATGTTTGAATGTCTGGTAGTATTCAGCAGTGAATCTGTCTGAAAGTAGACTTTTATCTAATTGGAAGGTTTTCTTTTTAATTATTACTGCTTCAATCTTGTTCTCGCTATAGATCTGTTTAAGCTGTTTGTCTCTCCTTGGCTTAAAACAGATCCAGAAAATATCTTGTGTTTAGTATTTTCTAGTAGTAGAATATACATTTTTAATAACGTCCTTGTGATTTTCTCAACTTCATTGGCATCTGTTGTAATACCTCCCCTTTCATCAGTAATTTCATTAATTTGGATTTTCTCTCCCTTGGTTAATTAGGCTAAGGGAAGGTTGTCAGTATTGTTTACCTTTATTTTATTTTATTTTATTTTATTTTATTTTATTTTATTTTATTTTATTTTATTTTCACTTTCATTTTCTGTCCTGCTCATAATTATTCCTCATCATTTACTGCTTGGGGTTTGTTTTGCTCTTGCTTTTCCAAAACTCAAAGCTCCATCATTAAGATACTTGGGTTCTCTCTAATTTTTTTTTTTTAATGTTAGATCTTCAAGGCATATATTTCCTGCTTAAGACTATCTTCCTTCTATCCCAAAGGTTTGAGTATACTTTGTTTTCATCTTTATTCAATTCTAGACATGTAATCCCCTCTTGACTTTATACTGGCCCTTTCATTATCCAATAGTGTGATGTTTAATGTCCATGTGTATTTTCTGTTGTTTCTATGTTACTTCAAATGTACTCCATGTGGTCAGATAGAATACAAGTGAACCCAAGAGATCTTTGTCCCCCAGTGCTGGAGTGCAGGTACATGCCACCATGTTCAGCTTTTGTGTAGGTTCTATGGATCAAACTGAGGCCTCAGGCTTTCATAGCAAGTGCTGTACCCACTGAGATATACCCCGGACCTTTCTGAAACATTTTAAAATGGTTTTTATTGAAGAAAAAATCGTATAATATATTAAATGCTTCCCCCTCTTGCAACTTCTCCTCGTTCCTTTCTGCTTTCCTGCCAACTCAACTTTGTATTCTCCGTCTTTCTCTCTTGATTTTTCTGTTTCTGTATAGCTCCCTATCTCTTTCCCTTTCTCTTTTTCAGACAAAAAAAACCAAAAGGATATTAATCCTCTGCTAAATGTATAGTTAGCAAAGACTTTTCTCCCATTTCAGGCTGCCTTTTCACTGGATTAATGGTTTGCTTCACTGTACTGAAGCTTTTTACTTTCATGGGGTCACATTTGCCAACTGTTGGCCTTATTTTTTAAGGGGTTAGTGTCTTATTTAGAAAGTCATTACCTGTGCCTGTATGTCACGGCATACGCTAATGTTTCCTCTGGTCATTTCAGAGTTTCAGGTTGGGAGCAACAATCAAGAGATCCGGAAAGTGGAGAAACCTTGCACTCTGTCAGCATTCTGAAGATTAACTTCTTTGTGGCCTAGTGACACAATGTGCCAAGCAGCCATGGAAACTTGTTCCTCCATCCAGTGTGTATGAATAATATTCCTATAAACTCAGGAAGTGGTCCCTTCTCCTTTTTTGTTAGATATAATGGTAACTACATTAGTTCTGAGTCCACAGAATATTTTAAATCTAGAGAAAGTAATATTTCCAAAGTTTTCTTATGGACTGCTAAAAGATTATCAATTTTTAATGTATATTAATTGTTATGTGCTCATTAGCTTATAAGCCAGACTTGAAAGGTTTGATGTGCTAACATTTTATTTAGAATGCCATAGTGTCAGACTCATTGTGTTTTCACTCTAAAATCCTATAATAGAGTGGGAGAATATAATTGGAAATTAATATTTTTCAAACGTTATTAAGAAGCAAAACTTGAATGAGGACAGCCAAACAAGCATTAAATGCCTGGTCTACGAATGAAAAGAGCTTTAACTTGAACTTCTACCAAGTCCCTTCTGCCCGTTTTCCCTCCAATACCTACTGTTTGGCTCATCCATCCCTCTTTGTAATATTCAAATTAATGACCTTTCCATATAAGCAGTCCGCTGCAGCAAATTTACCTATGTGTAAAATGAAATACAGCTTATGCAGAAACAGAGTTAACATTTGGCTTACATGAAATCATCTACTTGAAGAATGGCATGAAGTAAATGAATGCCGTGGCTGTAGCCTAATGCTTTATTTATATAAGTAATGTTTCCAGGCAGACTCGGTGTATAAACGCCAGCAAATGGTTTTTAAATGTATGTATACATGTGAAAATTATTAGTGGAGACAGTAGATGTGTTTACAAATAATCAACATAACTTATGAGCAGTAGGCCCCCGTCACATAAGCAGAAGGCAAATAAACTAGTAGACGTCCAAGACAACTTCAGACGAGACCGAGATCAATTAGACCACTTGAAAGTCAGATGATGCTGAGCCTGGGACCAAGCATTGGGACCATCTGGCGGCTGTGAAACCTAGCCATTGAAAAGCTGAGAGGAAAAATCAAAACAAACAAACAAAAAAAAAACCTTAACAGTTGCCTGCCACCTACAGGACAGTGAAGTCACTGCGGGTGAGGTATTTTTGGAACTGTTTCTTAAGTCCAGATCTAGAGAATCTTTTAGAAAATTTCCATTTCTGCATTTATAAAAGGAGCAGCGTGCATGACTGCGTGTGTGCGTGTGTGCGTGTGTGTGTAGGGTGTCAGGAAATGAACTGTATTCTAGTATATGGAAAGGAATTCGTGGGTGCAAAAAGTCGTGTCTCAGGGTCTGACTTTGTGAGTCAAGTCAAAACTGGCAAAAATAAGAGTGTTCAGAATCAGATGTCTTTGTGGAACAGGTTTGGAGATGGACGTGATCCTGTGGAAAAGGCGGGTGGGGCAGGGCAGCCTGGAAAACACCACCATGACAGACAAGCATGTGACAGATCCGCAGTGCAAATTTGAAAGGGGAGTAGTTTCCCTGGGACATTTTAAAGCACACCTCAGAATCTTTCCCACCACTTAAAGGATTGTTTTTTAATCTCAAATTTCTAGAAAGACATGGAGGAAACACCACATCGTTGTATAACGCCTCTGCTGTGTTTCTCACTCTCTAAATCATACAGGTCAAATAAAAGCTATGGAGAAAAAAAATGTGATAAAATTTAATTTGGGGAAGATCATTTCACAAACACTTAAGCTTATTTCTGTCCCAGACAATGACTTCTCACCTATCCAGCAGTGTTCAGCATCCTGGCACAAAGTGCATCAGACATCAGCACACAGATCTGACAATTATACAGTGGAAAATCACATCCAATGTGACACCATTCACAGTTAATTCTGAGGTGGTGTCTCCTATTGAATTATGTTACTCTAGGCAGTAAGCTTAAGTGTCTAACACACAAAGCATTAAAAGTTTCTTTGTAAAAAGGTAAGCTAAAATCACTGGGACATAGGTCTAAGAAAAGAGTTCACAACCCAAAAAAACAGGATCCAAAAAAAATAAAATGGAACATCATATAATGAATATTAAAATCAAAAGCATTTTACCCTTGAAATAGCCTATAAGAAGATGAAATTACGAAGTACAGACTATCTGACCAAGAATAAGTTTGTAGACTATTAAATAACTTTCAAAAATCAACAATAAAAAATCTAAACAGAAAATAAGCAATAGACATTTTGCCAAAGAGGTTCTACATAGAAAAACAAACTCACAAAGTGATGTGCCATGTTACCAGGTTATCATGTTGCAGGATATTGAAAATCAAAACTGAAAGAACATAATGCTGCCCCTGCTAGGATGGCTAAAGAGACAGCAACAGAAGCTGGTGACCATGAGGAAACTCTGCTCTCTTGTGATTTTATTTGAAGCCAATGATTTGATAGTTTTTTACAAAGATAAACATGCAATTGCCATGTAACCCAGCAATGGAATTCTTTGATAGTTATTAAAAATTATCTTTTTTTCAGGAGAAAATACAAATGTTTGTAGCATCTCTCTTTACATCAGTCAAATCTCTATCCAAGAGTAGAGGTTAGAATAATGGTGTGTCATGAACACTGCTCACCAGTAAGAAAGGATACAATGCTGTTTCCTGGAACTTGCAAAGATCTCAAGGATTTGGGATAGAGTGCGGGAACATGATGGGGGCTGCTGTGTGTTATAAAATACAACATGGAATCCCTGCACTTAGAGAACCATTCTCTACCATCATTGTAGTGATGCACACTGGGATCTTTATGAGAAAAGAAAACTTACATTTTATTGAAGATACACATATGCATGTTTTGCACACACACATGCACACACAAATATATGAAAAACTGATGACATATGAGTAGGTGTGTATTGTGTAACTTGAGTAAAGGATGAACAAAAGCTTTATTTTATTTCAATTATATGTACATCTACAATTACCTAAAAATAAAAATTAGATTAATAAGAAGGATATTAAATAATTCACTATAAAAGTGATATAAAATATGAAACACATTCTTAATTTTCAATGAATTATCCAAATGTTGAGTAGGAAAGAATGTGGCAAGACTAATTGTAATACACAGTAAATATATGATTACATGTTTACATATTTTCCCCATTATGGAGGGGTGGGGTTGTGGGGCTGTGTGTTTTATAAAATACAACACAGGGAGTCCTTATACTTAGAGAACCATTCTCTACCATGATTATAGCAGGGCATACTTAGATCTTCACCAGAAAAACTTGCATTTTATCGAAGATACACACAGCCATGATTTGAACACACACATGTACACATGCATACACAAATATAAACACACAAAATTAAACATTTGATTCATGAAAATCCAAATGAACTGATTTCTTATACTTATTTGTTGATTTCTGGAAAAATACTAAAATGGGCAAAATCCAACTGAAGAACTGGTACACAGTAAAACTTAATTAGTAGGTCTCAAATGAAGTGTATAGCTGTAGTTATCTCCAGTCCTGCCCAGGCCACAGCCTCTCAGACCCAAGTAAACACACACAGGCTAATATTATTTAAAACTGCTCAGCTGTTAGTTCAGGCCTACCACTAACTAGCTCTTACACACAGAAAACTCAGATTTCTGTTCACCTATATGTTGCCATGTATTCCATGGCTTTACCTTGTGCCCATTACATGCTGCTCCCTGGGTGGTGTGCTGGCATCTCCTGACTCAGCCTTCCACTTCCCAGAATTCTCCTCTCTCTTTGTCCTGCTTGTACTTCCTGCCTGGCTACTGGCCAATCAGCGTTTTATTTATCAGTCAATCAGAGCAACACATTCACAGTATCCCCAGCAGAGGTGACTATCCACTTGGGCTTGTATGTGTTCTGCAAGAAGCTGGTGTAGGAAAATCAACACTGGAAAGTTTCTGTAACCCAATGTTGGATATCTCTGCCAATGCAATAAACCAAATCAGGCCAAATTAAATTTGATTTATATATGAGCAAAGCATCCCCAGGTGGTCCCAGGGGAAGAGAAGAAACTACAAGGGGAAACCACAAGGTTCTTCCCAAGGAGGGGTTCTTAAATACCCACCAGAGGAGGAGCTGCTGCTTGGCGAGGTGAGGGTGGGATTTGGAATGGGGCCCTAACTGGAGGACCCCAACAAACACCCCCTGTGCAGACATGATGAGGGTTCTGCCCAAGTGAGTCAATACTAAGCATAAAGGGAAGTGAGGCTTTGGATTTTTTCCCGTAATTTCTCAGGTACATGTGAGCCTTCTTGCCCTTGTGCCTTTCACAAAAGCATGCTACTACCGGGGGGGGGGGGGGGGAGCTGAACAAGTGACCGCATATGTACCTTCCAGCATACAAAGCCACAAATCAGTTTACTTCCTTTATAAGTTATCTAGCCTGTGATATTCTGCTATAGTAAGACAGATGAACTAAGACACAATCTCTGATTGGAAAGTCAATTTGAGAGGTTGGTCAGCCCTAGCCTGGAACTTGAAGAACAGAATTTCAGGAATATTATTACCATTATTTTACAAATAGAAGTGTTATACTGTGCCTACACTGTTTATACAAACACTGCCTAGAAGGACCATCTCAAAAAACCAAGGGATGGCAATATATCTCAGTGGTAAACTGCTTGCTTTCCTTGCATGTGGGAGTCCTCAAGGTTGATCTCTAGGCCCACAAGCGAATAAAATGACTTTAATCACAAAGAATAGTAAACACTGTGGGCGTGATTTCAACTTTATCTTTTATACAATTCCAATAAAAATAGCTTTACAAATATCAAATCTCAAAGAACTACAACTCTTAAGGAGAGTCATTCTTTCTATTCCCCTTCAAGTTAGTCAACAGAGTTTCTAGTACCTTCAACCAGCTGAATTTCTAGGTACTAGAAAATTCCATGGGACCACAGATATGTGTCTACTCCACTAGAGTGGATTTTCTTGAAGAATATGTTTAAGTTGAGATTAGATATGAACTTCAGTGGTAAAAACAAAATAAAATTTGTAAGATGTATTTGCAGTATAACACTAGGTCTGGTAGCTTCCACATAATCAGGCAAGTTTTCAAGTATAGCTTACAGGTTCTGTGCTGTTCTGTTCTAATGAGTGTCATACCTACTGTAAGCACTGTAAAATCTCATTAGTGAGTTTGACAAATAGAAGCATTTATAGCTACATGAACTTATCAAATAAGGAATAAGGAATTTTTTTTTGTTTATTTGTTTGTTGTTTTTTATGCCTGGTCTGAGCTTTGACCCATGGTTTTTTGTTCATCTTCTCAATTTAGATAAGACACCTCCCTACAAGGAACAGTCTACAGTTCTGGACATGCTCATGCCTCACTCTGAGGACTTACACAGATGAGCACACCTAGCTGCAGAAGAGAGTAGACATGTGCCCTTCTGGCTCTTCATATGTCAAGCTAAATTCTGAACTAGAGTAGTAGCAACTGTCTTCTCAAAAACAACCCATGGAGAAGCTGCATACACTTCTACACTTGCACACAGTGAGTAGTTAACATCAACATAGTTTCTGCTGTGCACTTTATGGCATCCTGATGCTTCTGTCTTGCCTACCAGATCCTGCACAGTTCTACACAAAGAACAGAAGGGAAAAAAGGCTTTGCTCTTCCTGGCAATTGTCATTACCCTTAAATAATGACTTCATTTCAACATTCAAACTTATCTTCTGAAACTCAGCTCCATCTCTTTATCTCTCCCTATTGATTGAAGTGCTGGAACCTTTGTTATCTTCAAGGATTACTGTATCTCCTGCTTTGACCACATAAGCAAATCTGATGAGCCCAAAATGCAATTTCTCTATCACAGGGATTACTAGATTCTATCAAATGTCTCTACTGAATATTCTGTAGGCATGTTTACAGAAGTAAAGTAGTGGTAGAGGATAGTTTTCACAGTCTGGGAAATTATACACACTTTTCCTTAAAATATATCTGCTTTCATGTTTATTAACATCTAAAAACAATGTCCTGATGAGCACTTGTCTTGTTTGTCTGTGTTCTCATGAAAAGCTTATTGACAAGTTTCAACCCCCTGAGAAAACCCCACACTTGTTTCTAATTCAATTTATTCTGTTACTGTGCTTAAATACAGAATTTTATCTTTTAAACAAATTATCAAAACCTCATTCATGAAGGGAATTAAGATTGTGAAAACCACTTAGGCCTTTGTGTTTGCTATAATATCTAGCTATCAGTATATTTCATTAGGGAAAAAAATACCTCAAGTTGATAGGATAGATCCCAGAAGTTCTTAACTTTTCTGTTGAAATAAAATCATTTTAAAGGAATTGGAGTAAGAATACATTTTTAAAAACTGAAAGACTTTTATAAACTATCATCCTTCAGTTTTTCACTCATCAATTTGTTCACCATATCCCTTAAAGCTAGGAGATTTCCTGTATACAGTGGATGTTCCAGAAGCAAATAAAGAAATATACTAACAGTTTATAAACTCCCATTTTCAAAGTGGTCTTTTGAGCTATTTGCCAAACCAAAGTAAAACCAGAACCTTCACAGGCAAACAGAAGCTTAGCAGAACACCACCAGGAAAATTCCTCACAGACAATACAAGCAGGAGTTTTTCATGGGAAACTTGAGGACAGAAACAGTGGTATGAAAGCATATATTTCCCCAGTGATGATAAATGTGTAGACAAAGGACAAAGAATATCCATAGACACAAAATTAGCTAATATGGTATGATATAAATGTGGGCATTAACCATACAAGTATTGGGTAAGAGTAAAATTATAGAATTCTGCAATTCAATTAATATCAGATCAAATGGACTATTATAACTGCTAAAAATTTTATGCACATATAGCCAAAAATAAAAATAATTGATTAAAAAAAACTAAGGAAAAAATCAAAATACATCACTAAAAAATTACCAAAGGAAAACAACAGAGTAAAAGGATAATGCAGCAAAGAACAGTATTTAACTATCAGTTATTATGTTAAATGTAAATGGATTAAACTTGCCAACTAAAATATAAAGAGTAATTGAATGGATATGTCAACAAACACCAAACTTTATCATGAGCAAAAGATGTTCACTTAAGATTTAAGAGTACATATGAGCTGGAAGCAAAGGTGTAGATAAACATGTTCCATGCACATGGGAACAGGGCAGCTCATAGGGTACCATGCCTCCCTCAGGCAATAGACACTTTGAGACAGAATGTCACAGGTAAAATTGTTTGTCTGATAAGGGTATCACCTTTGTAGAAACTGACAAATACAAATGAGGCTAACATCAGAGCACTGAAATACTGAACACAAACCTTGACAGATCAGAAGAAGGATAAGTACCACAATAGATTAAAAGTAAGACCCACCAATATCTCATTATAATAATGAATAGATCAGACCAAAAAACCTAATGAGAAAACAAAAAAACTTGAATATATCATGAACCTAATGGCCTAATGTACTTAATTGTCCCATTCAACAGCTATTCAAACCCAATAATCTCTAAGACAGATCATGAGCTAATTAAAACAAGTTTTACAATTTAACAAGATTAAAATCATGCATGATTTTTTTTCTGAAAATGTTAGGATGAAATTGATAACAAATAGCAGGAAGATAATAAAATTTCATAACCATGTGGTTGAATAGAGATACCTAGCTCTTATATCCTCATTCTCCTCCTCCTCCTCCTCCTCCTCCTCCTCCTCCTCCTCCTCCTCCTCCTCTTCTTCTTCAGGAAAACAAATAAATTGCATTCTACAGTAAGAGGCACTGGAATCCAACAAGGGAGAGACAAAAGTGCTCTAAGACACAGAAGCTGGTGACAGTGAAGAGTGAAATAGGATTCCGTAACAGCCATGACCCTAGTTTCCTGACAAGCAGACTCCTTTACTAGAGGAGATAGGATGAACAGGAGAGTCATTGTGGCCCCATCTCATCTCTATAAACATTGATGATCCCTTGGAAAGGAAAGATCCACAGTCAGCACATGCTTAGATCCTAGTGAAATATTTCACATTTATTCAGCACAAAGTTTGCTTCTGAAAAAAAAAATTACATTTTCTCTCCATAGCCCCTAGGACATAGGTGGTGGAGCATGGACAACATCCTGGGTGCAAAGAAACTATGCCATCCACCTCTAACCAGGAACTGTTCTTAGGCCTTTGTACCGCAAGCATATTTTCTGTCACATTCCTCCCATTGCTACCACTGCACCCAGCCCACAGTGATCCCAAGCTGCCTCCACATAGTTCATCCAATCTACATAAACAGCTGCTCTGAGCTACTGCTGGGTCTGAAGATATAAATCGCATTATATAAACCCCAACCTCCAATGCCATTATCAGCCTGTAGTTCTCCCAAGTCTCCCAACATAGTTGCTCAACACTGACCTACCAGTGTGACTACATGGTCATTCTGTACTACATGCCCCTGACATTGCCAAATTGTTTGGATCATACCTGACCTGAGCCAGCAACAAGGTGAACAGCATGCCAATACTGCTGAAGAACCATTCACTATTCCTTATATTGTAAGCATCCACTATGTTTTACATTATTAGTGCCGCCACTTCCATCACACAATGGACACCCAAACCAGTGCAGTATACCATACCATCCTGGGCCAACAGAGTACTATCTCTTTCACATGGCCTCTAGAAACAGAAGGGTTGTCCCACCCTTCTGCTACAGAAACCATGAAGAAAGGCATTGTTTATAACTAAAGTAGTCACAAGAAGCCAATGTTATGTCCCTCAATTGAAAACATGGCCACAGTAGATTACCAGAGAGTCTGAGTTATATCTTCAGAAGCCACTTAGGATAATTAGTACAATTTTAAAAGCAGCAGAGATGAGTGCCCTACAAATGCAAAAAGCCCATTTATAAATATGGGAAAAAAAACAGGATAATGCTAGTTCCAAGTACTCATGATAGCTCTGTAGTAACAGATATCAAAGAAAGGGATATTGACAAAATGCCAGTTAAAAATTTAAAATCATAATTACAAAGAAAGTGAATGAGAACCAGGAGAAGATGGACAGGCAATTCAATCAAATTAGAAAAGCAATTTATGATGGTCATGAGAAATTCAGCAAATAGAGATAATGAAACAGAAGTGATGAAGGACCCAGTGTAATATCTAAATATGTTCATATACTAAAAACTTGGTGCCCAGTTCTGGAAAGTTTAGAAGCAGGACATAGTATATCTCTGAGAACATGATACTCCTGACCTCTTCTCTCTGCTTACCTGTTGGCCATGGCATGAAAAACTTTCCTCCTCCATCATATACCCCTGCTGCTATGATGCCCAGTCAAAGCACATGAAACCAAGTAATTATGAGCTGACTCTTACAATCACATGACAAATAAATTATTCCTTTCTTGAGTTTAGAAATAACTACCACACTCAATAAGTCAAAAAATACCATTGAAAGCCTTACAAGATAGCAGAAAAACATCTGAAGAAACATCTCTTAAGAAATTTGCATAAATGAGCAAAAAGAAAAAGTCTTTTGAAATATCCCAGTAAAACAACTGAAGAAAAAAAGAATAAAAACAGCCTCCAAGACTCTTGGGGCACCAATGAATAGTGTGTGTTGGGCGGGGAGAGTTGTGTTTGGGTCTATCTGTAGGTAAAACAGTGGAGATAGAATAGAAAATGTGTTTGATGAAAGCATCATTAATCTTTGTAAAGACTGAAATTTAGGTAAAAGAGTCCACAGAATTCCAAACAGACATAACCAATGCAGAACATTGCATGGCATGTTGCCATCCAATGCTGAAAAGTACAAAATAAATAGAAAATTCTAGAACATGTAAAGAATAGTTTTAAATCACATTTAATGGCAGCCATATTGGACTAACATCAGATTTTACAGCCAAAATCCAGGAGTAGAATTATTTGTACAAAAATCTAAAGCAACAACAATGAAAAGATGTCAAAAAAGATGCTCTCTGGAAATACAGAAATAAATAACTTCCAAGACATAGAAAAATGATAGAATTAAATATTAGACTAGAGTCACAAAAGATATTTGGTGGGGGGGAGTCATTTATGAAGAAGTGAAAGAAAGATACATACTAACATAAAATCACATGAAAGGATGAGAAATGCTAGAGAAATAGAAATACAAGAGAGATTTTTAAAAATGGATCTGTAAGTAAATTGCTAAATCACCATGCTGGAGAACAAAAGAAAAAGAACAAATGATATTGAAATTGCATAGTTTTTTTTTTTTTTAATTCCTAGCATACTAATAGTAGATCCCATACACTTACTTTTCTATTGCTATGATGAAACACCAAATCACAGAAATTTATAAAAGGGTTTATTTCAGCATATGGTCCCAGTGTGTTAAGAGTCCGTGATGGGACTGGGCGGCAATGGCGCACACCTTTAATCACAGCACTCGGGAGGCAGAGTCAGGTGGATCTCTGTGAGTTCAATGCCAGCCTGGTCTGTAGAGTGAGATCCAGGGCAAGCACCAAAACTACACAAGGAAACACTGTCTCAAAAAATAAAACAAACAAACAAAGAAGAGTCCATGATGGCAGAGTGGAGGTGTGGTGACAAAAGCAGGGAGGATGAGGAGATGAGGGCTCATATCTTGGACTGCAAACACAAAACAGAGGAAGTGAACTAGGAATAGCGAGAGTCTTTTACCTCTCAAAGTCTGCCTCCAGTGACGGATGTCCTTCTGTCCAGCAATGCCTAACCTCCTAAGCCCCCCAAAACAATGCCATCAACTGCTGATCAAGCACTAAAATACATGAGAATAGGTGGTACATTTCTCATCCAAATAATTACACCCTACTGTATAAGAATACAGATTGTCAACACAGATGTAAAAAACAAGGTGATGTGTTTCAAACACACACACACACACACACACACACACACACACACACACAGAGGCATGCATGCACATGCACACAAACACAAGGAAAGAAGAAGAGACATACACAGACATGCACACATACATACAGAAAGACAGACACACTCCTAATTACTCATTGACACATACAGACAAATAAAAGTGATCAAAAAAGATAATCCAGGGAGGGTGTTAGGCAAATGTGTGAACAGAAGTAGCTGTATCTACATAAAATAAAATAGGATTTGGAATAACAATGGTAAGAAGAGTTGAAGGTCATTACATAATAATAAATGGGTTAATTCACTAAGAAGACATAGTAATTATAAACATACAGATAGTGCTGTAGCAATCAATTTCATCATTAAGTCTAAAGGGAGTAATGAGCTCCAGTATAAAACTATTTGAGGATATCAACACCCTGCTTTCACCAACAGAAAGACAATGCAGAGAATAATGTCAACAAAATCATAAGAACTAAAATATGTCATAGACCAAATGAACCTGACAGACATTCAGAGAATATTTTGAACATTTCAGTCCACAGCTGTAGAATACACAATCCTTTCTCCAGTGAATGATACAGTCCCTAAAAATAAACCAATATTAGGCTACAAAGCTAGTCTCAATAAGTACAAAAAGATCAAAATCATATCAGGCAATTTTTCTTAGCAGTGAAATAGAACTAGAAACAAATAAGCAGAATCTAGATATTATAAAGGCACATGGAAACAAACTGAATGAGCAAGGGGTCACTGCAGAAATCAAAAGGAAAACCTGGGCATGTCCTCAAAATAAATGGAAACCAAAATAATACCAAAACATGTGGGGTACAGCAAAATAAACCATAAGAAGATGGTGTATAGCAATGAACATCTACAAACATAGAAAGATTTCAAATGAACAATTTAAGGATGCACTTCAGGGTCCTAGAAAAGAGAAAACAAAATAACCCCAAACATAGTAAAAGAAATTAAAATGAAGCAGAATATAATAGACAAAAAAAAAAAATCAGCCAGGTGTGATGGCACACAGCTATAATTCTAGCTTTCAGGAAGCACAGGGAGAAATGTAGAGACTTTCCAGTATGCCTGGGACACAAAGTGAGACATGTCTCAAAAATAATGATGATGATAACACTCAACAGTATAAAGAGTACATCATTTTGAAAAATGAGTGGAAAGAAGTAAAAATGGCCGCTGATAGCACAGGAGCATAAGGGACCACCATCACAACTCTACACCTGTGTTCTGGGTTCACCTCTGTTGCTGTGATAAAATATCCTGACAAAAAGCAGCTAAGGGGAGAAAGGATCTATTTATCATAGTTCCCAGTCCCATGTCACAGACTACAGAAGCGGAGAAGTCAAGATGGCAGGGACCCCAAAAACGTAGTTGTATCACATCAAGAGCAGAGGGAAATAAGTATATTTGTGTTTTCTTTCTTGCTGGCACTCACCTTGGCATCTCCACACATATAGGATTTTCTTGCTTAGGAATGGTGCTGCCCACAGTGGGCTGGGTCTTCCCATGTCTCTTAACTTAATTAAGACTGCACAGACAGTGACATTCTGAATAGGACTCAAATATCCCCAGAAAGAAATGGTTAAAGAAGAGAAGGCCATGAGTTTTTGAAGAGGAAAGTGTCAAGCATGGGAGCAGTAGGAAGGAGTTGAAAATAATGTGATGATATTTTGATTTGAAAGTTTTAAAGGCAAGAATGTGGTTGATGAGATAGCTCAGCAAGTAAAGGTGCTTGCCATGCAAGCCTGGCTGCCTGAGTCTTATTTCTCCAACCCAAGTAAAGGTGGGAGGAGGGAAGGAATGCTACAAAGCTTTTCTCTAGCCTCCAACCATGTGCTATGGCATATATGCCCACACACTCACTCCATGCATGTGCACACAATAATGATGAAGAATTAAATCAAAATTAAGAATTAGTCTGAACTGCCTAAAATTTAAAAGTACATCCAACAGGAGAGGGAAAATTATTTGTCAGATATTCAGTTGGGTATTAATAGCCAGAATGTGTAAGAAAAGGAGAAAATATACACTCAAAGAACAACACATAATCCAATCAATGAACAACACAAAAGTGAGCAAATACTTTTCAAATGAAGACAAGTGCATGATGAAGTGTTCAACATCCTTGACCACCACAAAAATAAATTAACCAAAACTGCTCTGAGAATCCATATTATCCCATTCAGAATGGTTATTACCAAGGGAAAAAAAGCAGCAAATATTGGCAAGGATTCAGGAGGTGGAGAATCCATATATGTCAGTGGCAAGAGTGTAATTCATTTAGAAATAGAACTGTCATACACTCCAGCTAGACCATTGTTGGGTATATACCAAAAACTTCAGTCTACTTACTATAGAGATACCTGCCCATATATACAACCCTTGTGATGTAGGGCACCTTCAATGACCTAAGGACCTCCCACAGGAGCCCACTGTGTATAGGGTTTTTTGTCTCCTAGTCACTGCAACAGTGCCAATCCCTTAACACATGGCATTTGTCTATACTGTACTGATGACTACGACAATAGGCAGCAACACTTGAAAGAGCTTTTCCACTGAGAGTCAGCTGGCCTTTGAAAGAAAAGGTTGGGGAATTAGGGAACCAAACAGCTTTTCACCACCCTGTTAATGCTGAAAATGTATGGCAGTGAAAGGAGTCAGCTGATTGGAAGAAAGATGCTCTTTGGGAAAGGCCACTCATAGCAAATTACTGAACATGTTTTAGAATAACACCAAAATGCTTCTCACCTCATGGTGACAACATTTTCTGGAGTCAAAGTATTCATTAGGGTCAGAAGTACTTTCTTATTATTAGCTTCTCTATTGAAATATTTGGAGTCATACTCTCATTGTCAATTAGCAGAGAAATGAAAGTCTCCTCCCAAGGGGTCAAAGCAACAATGTTCATGCAGTTCCTGCTCTTGATGATGTCCTTCCACACTATTTTTTTTCTGATTTCCAAGCAGCACAAAGAAAGAAAACCTGTGTGTTGGAACATTGATTTATTGCCACAATCCTCTTGCCTTGGCTTCACTGCTTGGGTGGAGGTTAAAAATCCATTCTTGGCCCTTGACTTGGGGCATGACCATGTGGCTTGTTGATATCACTGAGAGGTCAACACAAATAATCTGAGTGGATAGTGGCTCACTTCTCTGTGTCATTCATTCTTCTTACAATTCTGTCTTCCTCACAAGGAGAGGATCACCCATTAACCTTTGATCCATGAAAGTTCAGAAACACAGGAGACAGTCAGCTTGGACAGTCAGGAGAAGAGCTCCTGATACAAAGACAAGCATGCTTACCATCCTATGAGCAAAGAAAGGCTTATTTCATAACCACTGAGCTTTCAGAATGTTGTACACCATTATGGTGCAAAGAGTTCACTAATCAAATATTCAAATGAAAGATCTTTAAACTCTGGCTGAGAATCATGAAGCAGAAGTAGATGTTTATTGATAAAAAGCAACTCAATCCTTCTAATGTCTATAAAGCAGTTGTTGCTACAATACTTTAATCTTGCCTGGTTTTACTGTTTTTAAAATTGCAATGATGTTTTTCAAACACCTTTGCTGTTTCCTATTATGAGATGAATGTCTATTATGTAACACTGTTCAAAGTATGCAAAAGGTTGGATTTAACAGTGATTGGTATGATTTTGAAATATAAAACCAAGTACCTTGAGCTGATGCATTTCTTTCTTGCTACAGCAAATAAAGGCACCAAGGAAGATCAAAGAACCACATGTGCTTTGGGGGATTCAAATGTAGAAACTCATATTTTTACAATTAAAAATTCTTAGGATGTCAGGAGACTCTTACAATCTACAATAATGTTCAGGACATTTCAAATGTCTTTAATCTTAGCTGCCATGTCTCATACTACCAAGTTTAGAAAATACCTAAAAGAAATGAATTCTTCTTTATCTACCATGCATAATATAAAATGCAATGATGTGTGTGTGTCTCCAGTACAAGACTAGCTAGTAGACTCTAAAAGCCACTTAATGAACCACTCCAATGTCTGTTACTGTCTGTATCAGTACACATTGATCGATATTTACATCATTCAGGAAGCACATTTTCAATAGTATATGTAAATAAATCAAAAAAATGAAACATTTTTTCAGCTGTATTCTGAATTTAGACTGTGATGTCACCACAGAGATTAAAATATTTTGACCTGCACTCATCTTTCATCCTCTTTTGATTAAGAATGCCACCATGCTAGCACCTCCAATAGTAACACTCATCTACCAGTGGGATAAGTCGGGGTTAAACTCCTTGACACACAGACATACATACACATGTATTACATAAGTTACTGCTAGGAGAATCCCCATATGTTCTCTCATGTGTGCAATACCCTTTTTGATACCATATATCAATTGTTGTCATGTATAGATATTTTATGTTTAGATCAAATATGCTCAGGTAGTTCAGAAAATTTCCTGCAATACCTGTAAAAAAATCCATTTTTCCATTCCTTTAACTGGCCCCATGATGTTCTTTCTTCCTGTCCAGTGTCCACTCTAGTAACTAAGAAGGAAATTGAATTTATCTCCCTACTACACAAGCCAAATTGGCTTCAACAGTTCAGATGCTTTGTTGAAAACCCTTGATGTGAACATATGGGATACCAAAAACAACTACAGTAACAAGAGACGTTTCAGACATTATAATTTTCTATATTTTCAGTGTTTCTCAGGTATTTGGCAACATGACACATCTGGGAAGGGTTTGATTGTTTTATAAAGATATATACATAATATCTAGATACCATAAACTCTTTCTTCATGTTTGCTAGTTTTCTTATTTTGAATTGTTATTGGTAACAAAATTAAAAGAGAGCAAGAACTGGATTTTAAAAACTTCATCTTTCTACTCTGTACAAATTATATAATCACTCAATATCTTTTACTCAGCTTTAATAATCTCTAGACGCCAGTCAACTGCACCCATGACCCTAGCTTATCTCCTTGGGTGGGCTGCTGTTACTATTGGATCTGTTCCTGCTACTGCTGGTGTTGCAGCTGTTACTGGTATTGCTGGTGGTGGTGGTGGTGATGGTGGTGGTATGCATGTGCATGTATGTGTGTTTGCATTATATAATTTTTCTTTTATTCTTGAAAATTTTGTAGATATATACAAGTGAAATATGATTATATCAAAAGAGAAGGCAAAAAATGAGAATAGGTGAAATTATTTTTATCTATGTGTCTCCCATACAGTCTCAATTCAGAAGACAGTTGAAAGCAACTGGTTCATTTTTGTTGTTCATTTATGCATAATATTAAAATGTGTTTTTCTGAACTATGAAATTATATAGACAGAAATAGACAATATCTTGTTTTATCACAAGATTTTTGGAATCTACTAATTAATCTAATGCCAAGGGTACAAAGACACACATATTTGAATAGTATACATACTAAATAGTAATGTATCTGTTTGGGTTATATGCTTGCTGGACTTGATAAGGAGGCCCAGTAGACCAGATAAAAGTAATGTTAATGCACTGGTCATTACTGTAGATTCTTATAATGATGTTAGGAGCATTTCTAACCTTTAGGAAACTTAGCTCTTTGGTTTCTATGGTGTCTTTGTTGCTATGACAGTTCTCCACTTCTGCTTCCCACATCAGTCATTAGTGTCTTCAGAAGTCAGCAGCCTACATGTGCAGAATATTTTCCACTAAGACTCTTAAAGGTACAAGCATGGATCTTGTACCTCTATAAAGTTAGGTTTTCATGAGAAATTCATTTTAAAATATCAGAAAGGCTCTCAATTATGACACAGTTTCCCCAAGTTGAACTGATAGATTCCAAATGGGCATAGTTTGACAACTGTCCATATAGCCTAAAATCACTAGGCAGCTGAGACTCTGAAAGTTGCTATTACTTATTAAAACATTCTGACCCACAGGGCACTGTCCCATCTCTATACCCACCCCCAACCTACAAGGTTTCACTGTTTTTTTCATGGCCACTGTACAGACAAGGAGACTGACACTCTAACAGGTACACCACTCAAATAAGTGACACCCTCAATTGAATAGCAGAGAATTGATTATATCCACCCAAATGTCTAAATCAACTCTTTCTACCAGTTCTTGCCATAAATGATATCCTTCAAATCTATCCTTTCTGATTTCTGGCTCAGGGACAAAAGCTCTAACAGCATGGCCCAAGAGATTACGCTACCCTGCACACAGACTCTGCTATATCAGAAAGCAAGACTCTTAATCCTCACCAAGTAGTATGTCTGAGCATTTTCCAGGCTTTTGTCTTCTTAGTTAGCAGAGCAGAGAGCAAAGCATAGATGGTGTGAGCTGCCCCACCCCACAGAGGCAAGACTGGAGTGTGATCATGTAGTCTTGTGTCTCCTTTCCTCTGTTGCCACGCATGTTTTCCCCTCACTTTTCTCTTAGTAAAGCAAAGAAAGCAGTCCATCATGAATGTGCCCTGACATACTGTCATTAGGAAAGCAGAATGCCATAGGACAATGGGGAGGGCTGTACAACTTCTTTGCTCTTTCAAAACATATCCCAAACCAGCTCACACTCTGTACTTCTGGGTAGTTTGGAAGAGAAGGCTGGAACTGCTGAGAATACCAGGGCTTCTGGCAATTGGGAAAATGACAGAGGACTACCAGTCCCCAGAAGAGAAAGCTGCACCTTCACTTGCACTGTGGTTCCTCAGATCACAAGTACCTAGAGGGAAATAAGTCCCTGTGTGGTTCTCCCAAAGACTACCATAAGTGCTATTGAGGTGCTCAGTAGTGATACACCCACAAATTCTCAGTACTAAGCCTTTTACTGCACAGACAGTACACACACACACACACACACACACACACACACACACACACACACGCCATTCTGGCAACTGTCTTATGGTTAGAATGGAAAGGGCTGAGGTTTTCCCCCCAGATACCATCAAAGAGATGGTATTAAAAATGGAGGGATGTGAAGTCAGCACTCAGGAGGCAGAGGGCAGAGGCAGGCAGATCTCTGAGTTGAAGGCCAGAGCAAGTTCCAGGACAAAGAGGGCTACACAGAGAAGCCCTGTCTCTAAAAAACAAACCAACAAACAAGAGCAAGCAATTGCAAATAGAAGGAGGGTGTGTTGGGGGAGAAGGGGGTTCCAGCTGCTCCATAAAAGGATAAACACTACAGAGAAGGCCAGGTCAGCCATGGGTTAAGTCCTGTAAGTGTAAGCTGGTAAAGGAGTGGGCCTGGTGCCACCACGGTCCCCATCTGCCCCTCTTACCCCATGAGCATGTGTTATCATCTGCCATGTCTGACTCAGCCAGGAAGCCCTCACCAGAGGGGAACTAACTAATTAGGACACACCCAATGACACTGAGCCCTGAAATTGTGACCTAGATATCTTTATACATTTCTGAAACAAAATAGCAACATGATAGAAGGCATAAAGGAGACTTTGAGGTAACTGTTTGTAGTTCTTGACATTCAAGGCAAGATTCAATTTTACTTTGGAAAGACTGCGAGTCGCAACATGACCAGAAGAGGTATGCTTTAGGAAAGAACACATCCCTGCTGTGGTTCTTCAGAATGCTCATATTGTGCTCCCTCATACCACGTGCTACAAGAGAGTGTGGGTTTGAGCTGTGATTGTCTTTTCAGGAAGCCATTTTGTCACAATGTAAAACTTACTTCTGAAGCTAAGGGTCGTGGACAGCTGCACAAAGCATTCTAGACTTCAGCCTGAAAATGAAGTCCTGGAATAGAATAGACTCTTTATTGTAACTGACTACCAAAAGGATGAAAATGCTAAACCTCCAGCTGTGTCACCCAATCAAATAAGCTCTGCAAAAAACAGAAAAGAAAAAAAAAAAAAATATGTGTCTGTAACTGTGCCCCCAACACACTTGAAATTGATCCATCCATAATTATCTCTTCCCCTGAGCAAAATGTTTTCATGGTTTTTTGGAAGCTAAAATAGGAAGAGAGAAAAAAATTTTTCATATTGTTGTTTCTTAGAAAAGTTATTTAACATTCCGTGTACAGTTTTAAATGATCGCGCACACCACCAGAGCATGCTGTATGATAGAGGTAAATGCTCCCATTGTTTCCCTGGTGGAAGACTGTCCTCCATGACAAGACACAGATGTCAGAGCTTCAGCAGAACCCTGCTTTTTTTGGCAGAGAAAACAATTACAACTTGAAGTTTGCTGACTCCCTTCCAAATATAGATCCCTTGCCTACAGTAGTACATGACAGACTGTACCAACTCCACCAACTGAGCACCAGGGCTCCTGCTGCCTTGTGAAAAGACAGGACAACTGAGAGTCTCAGTCATACAAAGAGAGGTTTCAGAATTCATAACATTTTTTTAAGGCCTAAGAGAGACAGCATCTTTATGGCACTCCTTAACTCATGAACAAATGCCATTATTATTTGCTAGTGGATAAGAAGGAAACTCAGAGCCAAGATGACAGATGTAAATCTGAGGGAACATTTATAAAATTGTCCATTTCTTGTCTCCAGCCCATCAGAAAACCAAGCATCTGTGCTTCTGTGCCAAGCTTTTTGATTGTGTGTGTTCCATTAATTCTGTGCTATCAATCTCATTGTGCTGAAGTTACTTGCTTAGTGATCCTTCAGGCATTTCCAAAGGCTGACATGGTGACCCAATGAGATTATCTGCAGATGTCACACTTGGGGACCATGAAGTCAAATTGGGGGTGGGGGACTGCAAAACACAATCTCTAGTACTTGAGGGGAGTTCATGCCTCTAGTTGGACACACACAACTGATGGTTCTCCCTGCTCTACTAGGGAAGAACCCTACATCTAGCAGAACAGGCAACTCAATTGTAGTGGGTAGCCATTCCAGCCTTGGCCTGGAAGTTCCAACACCCATTGAGGCTTCAGTAATGGTCATGCTCACAAGGCGGGGCTGAGGGAGGATGCTGAAGACCTAGGATCGAGAGGAGAGGCTTCTCTTGCTTCCAGGACCCTGGAAGCTGGAGGCAGACCGAGCAGAGTTCTCCAGAGAACACCGCCAGATTGCGCCATACCTTTCCCAGACCCTGCAACCTGTCCCTTCATTTGTAAGCTACCCCACAAAATAAACCTCCCTTTTAACTACGTGGAGTGGCTTAAATAATTCCTCCAATACTCGATGGTCCTAAGTTTATGGAATTTTGAGGCAGAGGAGTGTCTGTAGCCGGGTGCTAGGCTTGAAGGCGGGGATCTAAGCCATGGACAGACTCCTTGCTGAGACAGATGTTCTGAAAGAAGGCCTGCCTGACACTGCTGCCAACTGGAGCAGGGTCTCTAGGAAAGGACCGCCTCTGCATAGTGTAGGCTGCTCAGTTGTGTTGTTGCAGTTTGCCTTCAAAAGTTGTTCTTGTTTGGACCTTTTATTTGGGGGAGGGGGTATTTTTAAAAGTTTGGCAAGAATGAGGTCAGCTAAAAGCAAAGTTTTAGAACATTTTTACTGAGTCTAGTGAGATGAATGACTCATCAGGAGAAGACACTTGCCACCAAGCCTGACAACTTAAGTTTGATGCCCAGGATACATGGGGTGGAAGGAGAGAACAAGCTCTCACAAGCTGCCCCTGACCTCTTCACACGTGTGCCATAACACAAACACACACACACACACACACACACACACACACACACACACATCTAATAATTTAAAAAACCTCCATTACTGTTCTAAGCAGATGAGGTCTTTCCACTTGGAAAGCTGAAGTCTGTGCTACTTCCAAATCATGCTGAAAACTCTGGCTAGCTGGTTGCATTCCATGGCACTCATCCTAAGAGCCTTTCATTCTGTTTAAAACAAACAAATGAACAAGTCACACTGGCCTCTGGTAGTCTAAGAAACCCCAACACTGAGATATAGACTGCATCTTTCCATTTAGCTTATTACTTTTTCTTCTGCATCTAAGAAAAGAGGATGAAAAGTATCCATGTGAAACTCCAAGCTATTAAGCCTGGACAGAGACTAGCATGAGGATAGCTAAGCAACAATGACTTAGCCATGAATTTAACTCTGTCACATGAAAACAAAGCTGAAAGAGTATTGCAAACAACTATGTGTTTATCTGTCACAGCAAACATTGAAGGGAAAAAAAAGCAGGCTAGGGATAAAGACACCTCTCTTTCCATTAACTTCCAAAACTGTTTTCAGATTATTCCTGCCACTTTCACTCCAGAACTAGAATCATGGCTGCGGTGCTTAGGATGGGAGCAATAGGCTACTGACTTAGGAAAAGATTGAAGACCCTTACATCAAGCTGAGCACGTGATGCATGCTTACAGTCACACCACTTGGGAGACTGAATCATGATACTGAATTTGAGGCTACCCTGAGTTACATGATACAGGTTTGTAAAACAAACAAATAAGACTTGTATTTTGTACCTGTGTCAAGGGTTTGCATTGAGAAGATTGAGAACCTATCAACTGTGAATTTCTTATCTTCAGAGAACATAGGACATAGTTCTGCATTTTTCCACCCCAGGGAACTGAATTCTGCCGCCTATATCATCCCTTCTTCTAGAAGAGCTAGACTGATCCCCACCCGAGGCTCACTCCAGCCATTCTTTTCTTCCAGAATCACAAGATCAAACAAGAGCATCCTTCAAATCTTCTGTGAAAAAACTCAACAATACATATAAACTATAGAGTACATAGTAGGAACTCTGTATAGTTTGATTTTCTTGCCCTTTACTACCTATTGTGATGTGAATGTGAAGCACACTCCCCCCATACACACACAGAGTTGGTGCTCCTGTTTTTCAAGCTGAAGGCAGTGAATCACTGGGAGGCAAATTTTAAGGGGTTATATCAAGTCCTTCTTCCAGCCCAATCTCTCTCTCTCTCTCTCTCTCTCTCTCTCTCTCTCTCTCTCTCTCTCTCTCTGTGTGTGTGTGTGTGTGTGTGTGTGTGTGTGTGTGTGTGTGTGTGTGTGAGCAACCAGCCTGTAGCTTGAGAGCTTCTCTCCAGGTGCCACCAAGCCCCCATGGTCGAATAACCCACGTATAAAATAATCTCTCAGATACTTATATTACTTATAAACCGTATGGTCGTGGCAGTCTTCTTGTTATCTACTTCTTTTATTTTAAATTAACCCATTTCTATTAATCTATAACTTGCCATGTGGCTCGTGGCTTACCTGCACCTTACATCTCACTTGTCATGGCGGGTGGCTGGCAGCTCTCCCCGCCTCAGCCTTCCTGTTCCCAGCATTCTCTTCTCTGCTTGTCCTGCCTATACTTCCCGCCTGGCTACTGATCAATCAGCATTTTATTTACACAGAGCGATATCCACAGCACCAGCCTCACACTCCGGCCACATAGACGCAGTTCTTCACCCACTCTGGCTTCACTGCCAGTGCAGACTGTATCCCCTCAGACTGTGAGTCTACATAAATCCTAAATTGCTTGTTGTCAGACATTTGGCACAGCAATAAGAAAGTCAATGAAAAAGATAACTCTTTATCCATTCTTCAGTTGAAGGGCATCTAGGTTGTTTCCAGGTTCTGGCTATTACAAACAATGCTGATATGAACATAGCTGAGCAAATGCCCTTGTGGTATGATTGAGCATTCCTTGGGTATATGCCCAAGAGTGCTACAGCTGGGTCTTGGGGGAGATAGATTCCCAACTTTATAAGGAAGCACCATATTGATTTCCAAAGTTGCTGTACAAGCTTGCATTCCCACCAGCAGTGGAGGAGAGTTCCCCTTGCTCCACATCCTCTCCAGCATAAGCTGTCTTCTGTGCTTTTGATCTTAGCCATTCTGACAGGTGTAAGGTGGTATCTCAGAGTCATTTTGATTTGTATTTCCCAGATAATTAGGGATGTTGAGCAATTCCTTAAATGTCTTTCAGCCATTTGCACTTCCTCTGTGGAGAATTCTCTGTTTAGTTCTATAGCCCATTTCTTAATTGGACTGTTGGGCATTTTGATGTTTAATTTCTTGAGTTCTTTATATATTCTGGATATCATCCCTCTGTCAGATGTGGGCTTGGTGAAGACCTTTTCCCATTCTGTAGGCTGTCACTTTGTCTTGTTGACTGTGTCCTTTGCTCTACAAAAGCTTCTCAATTTCCCATTGATTGATTGTTTCTCTCAGTGTCTGTGCTACTGGTGTTATATTTAGAAAGTGATCTCCGATGCCAATGCAATCAAGAGTACTTCCTACTTTCTCTTCTATCAGGTTCAGAGTAACTGGATTTATGTTGAGGTATTTCATCCACTTGGACTTAAGTTTTGTGCATGGTGACAGATATGGATCTGAATCCACTAGGTTTAAATGAATCCCCAGGGGAGTCTTGGCCCTGGAGGAGATGGGAATGGAGGGGAGGGTATGGGAAGAAGGTGGTTTCAGGGGCGGGAGGGGGGAGGACAGGGCAACCCATGGCTAATGTGTAAAATTAAAACACAAAGATAATATTAAAAAAAGAAGAAAAAATAACTCTTACAAACTAATAAAATAGAATCCTTAATTGATAAGCCTGATTTACAGGTAACTCTTGACTTTCTGAAGTGAAAATGAATCATAAAAATAATTGAGAAAATAAAATAAGGAAGTTAAGTATATATGATAGCTCAATATATATTCTTTTTTGGGGTGGGATTTTTGTTTGTTTGTCTGTTTTGTTTTGTTTGTTTTCAAGATAGGATTTCTCTGTGTAACAGTCTTGGCTGTACTGGATCTCATTTGTAGACTAGGCTGGCTTTGAATTCACTATGATCCACCTGTCTCTGCCTCCCAAGTACTGGGATTAAAGGCATGCAATTTACATAACTAATAATAAAATTCAATCTTTATAAAATTTTACAAAAAGACACAAACCAAATAAAAAAACCAAGGTGAGATCCTAAATAGCATCTTTTTTCCTCTTCCATTGTCCAAACTTAATATGCACTTGCCTCTATTCCCAAATGCAGGATGGATTCTGATCCCTTTAGGCACACCAAAAACTGGTCCTGGCTCCCAGCACATGTTTTGAGTCCAGGAGTGGCCATGTAGCCATGAGTGTCCCAATCTGGATGGAAGGACTTATATTTCATGGTTAGGGAAGACTATTGCTCCATCTGTTCTGTTGGCTAAAAACAAGAAAATGCCTAGAGCTGATATAGAATAGAGTCTTTAGGACTGGCAGCACACTTGCCCACAGGCTCAAGGCCTTCAGTTCCATCCCCAGTGTTGCAGAAAAACTTAATAGGGTAAGTCTGAAGACAAGCAGCTCCAAGTGCCAGGACATGGAGGAAGAAGTCATATTATAAGTGATAATAAAATAAGTTATTATATACAAAAAGTGATAACTAAGCAGATAATTCTGCTAGTCTAGACTCCATGATGTCTGCCAACTACCAGTTATGTGATACAAACAACATGTGGACACTAATTAATATGATGTAACAATTAAGACTGGCACATTACATAGCTATCAACCATTAAGCACGTCAATCAATGATGATAAAAATTTAAAATTACCAATAAGAAAATTCAGTTTTACATATTTCATATTAAATTTGAGTTTGAAAGTAAACATTCAACTTGGAAACAACAGAAATCCGCAAATTGCCTCAAGACAGAGATGAAACCTGAGTAAATAAATAACTCTAAATGAGACGTGTTATGGTGTGGACCTGAAGTCTTCCCCTCCCCCCAGGCTCACAAAGCACTCCATTTCTGGCTGGTGGAGCTGGTGGGAGGTTGTAGAACTTTTGACAGGTGGTGTAGATGGAAGAAATGGGTTCTGTCGATGGGAGTACAAACTTGTACAGCCGCTTTGGAAATCAGTATGGCCATTTCTCAGAAAATTGGGAATCAGTCTTCCTCAAGACTCAGCTACCACTCTTGGGCATATACCCAAAGAATGTTCAATCATACCACAAGGACACATGCTCAACTATGTTCAGAGCAGCATTATTCATAATAGCCAGAACCTGGAAACAACCTAGATGCCCCTCAACTGAAAAATGGATTAAGAAAATGTGGTACATATGCACAATGGAGTACTACTCAGCAGAAAAAAAAAAAAACAATGACCTCATGAGGTTTGTAGGCAAATGGATGGAACTAGAAAATATCTGAGTGAGGTAACCCAGACTCAGAAGGATGAAGATGGTCTATGCTCACTCATAAGTGGATACTAGATGTAAAGCAAAGGATAACCAGACTACAATCCACAGCTCCAGGGAAGCTAGCTAGCAGGGAGGATCCTAAGAAGGATGCATAGATTGCCCAGCAAAGGAGAAATAAATGAGATCTACATGAGCAAACTGGGGGTGAGAAGGGGGTAATGGAGGGCAAGAGATGGGGGATAAAAATATAGGAGAACAGGAGGTTAGACCTGGAACAGGGACAGAGTGGGAGAGCAAGGAAAGAGATACCATAATAAATGAAGACATTGTGGGAATAGAAAGAAACAGAGTGCTAGGGAAGTTCCCAGGAATCCACAGAATAACCTCATCGTAGACTACTGGCAACAGTTGAGAGGGTGCCTGAACTGGCCTTCTCTGGTGATCAGATGGCTGAATACCTTAACTGTCATCATAGAGCCCTCATCCAGTGACTGATGGAAGCAGATGCAGAGATCCACAGCTGGGCCCCAGGTGAAGCTCCGGGAGTCCAATGGATGAGAGAGAGGAGGGATTCTATGAGCAAGAGACATAGAGATCATAGTGGGAAAATGGACAGAGATGGCCAGCCAAACAAGTGAAAATGCATGTACTGTGGACCAATAGATGAGGAGCCCCAATGGTACTACACTAGGCCCTCTGGATAGGTGAGACAGTTGTTTAGCTTCAAATGTTTAGGAGGTCCCCAGGCAATGGGATCAGGATCCATCTCTAATGCATGAGCCCACTTTTTGGAGCCTAGTGCTTATGGTGGGATACTTTGTGCAGCCTTGGTGCAGGAAGGAGGAGCTTGGACCTGCCTCAACTGAATGTACCAGGCTCTGCTGACTCCCCATGGGAGACCCTGCCTTGGAGGAGGTGGGAATTGGAGGAGGGTTGAGGGGGAAGGCTGGGGGGAGCAGGAGGAGGGAGGAAAGGAGAATCTGTGCTTGGTATATAAAATGAATAGAAACTCTCTTAATAATGAAAAAGAAAAGAAATGGATTCCCAGAGGGAACCTTGCAGGCTGTATCTTCACGGCTCTAGCCCAAGGTTCCTGAGAAGCTGCTGTTCAAGTTCATGTCAATGACACACAGTTAACCCCCACTGCAATGCATCCCCACCCCACATGCAGGACTGTGGCCTCTGGAACAAGAGTCAAAATGAACCTTCCTCCCTGAAGTCATTCTTGTCAGAGAAGAAACAGGAGATTAACACACATACCAGTGATCATGGAAGAACTAACCCTAACTCAGAACACCCACAAAATGAATTCCAATTCATCTAAGATCAAGTACTAAGAAATGAACAATATTTGAAAAAAATTAAATAACGAATTTGTGATCCAGAATTATCAAAAGCAGTAAATCACATTTTACCCAGACACCCACTGCACTGAAACTTTCAAATTCTATACAAACATTTACAAACAAAATTAAAAGAAAATGATAGAGAAGACATGGCAGCAATTCATGAAAGACTTGCACTGAATTAAATGCTTTCTATTAATACATCACTAGTATTTTAAGTAAGACACGAATAGATATTTTGTATAAAAGAAGTGCAAATAGCCACTGAGCGTGGGAGAAGGAACACTACTAGTAACTGAGATAATAACAATGTAAGTTACCATGCCCAGCTTCACACTGGAAAAGACTTGAGTTGGTAACTGGCAACTTAGTACTCTATCAACCTGTAACATAAGGCCCCTGCAGTAGCCATGTTAGTGGTATGGAGCACTATTGAAGTGGAATGGGTCCTAAGTACAGAGATTTACTTCTGAAGTGTATGTGATACATGCGATCTGGCACATCAGCTCAACAAAAAAATAAAACAATTTTTAATTATAACCCAAAAAGTTTTGTATAAGTAAGAATGGCAAATAAAATGAAATATTTCCAAATTATATACTAGTCATGAGTTAAATCTATATTTCACATTGTATTTACTGTCCTGTACAAAGGCAAAGTATAAAAATATGAAATGTGATACCATTTTTATACAAGCCAAGAACTAAAAAATAATAATGCACAGCCTTTCCTAAATACCTTTCAACATACATAGCTGAAATCATGAAAGGGCTTTGGATATTTCATAGCAATTTAATTTGCTTAGCATTTTGATTTTAGCATATGTTAGTTGAAGAAAATAATGGGTTTCTTTATGATCTTCTCATATGTTCATTTTATGTCATTTGTCATATTCTCTCTCCTCCATCACCATTTCCTACTCTGTAGCACGAATCTTAACAGTTCTTATTAATAAAATCAAACCTGAGCCAGGTATTGGGGTGAATGCTGGAAGATCAGAGAATCAGAACAAGCCACAGCTTCCTGCCCTTGCCAGTTCCTCAGCTCATCCTGTTTCCTCAGACTGGAAACCTCTGTGTCCTCATCCAAATGGATCTCAGCTGAACTGTGCTGCTCAAAGCCTAAAAGCTTAACCAGCCAAATGCTTCTAGTTTCTGTCCTCATGCCTTCTATCTCTTTCTCTTTCTGCCATCACTCCCTGGGATTAAAGGCTCACTTCTTGGTATTAAAGGCATGTGTCATCATGCCTGGCTGTTTCCCATGTGGCCTCGAACTCACAGAGATCCAGAGGGATTTCTGTCTCTGGAATGCTAGGATTAAAGGCATGTGCTACCACTGCCTATCTTCTATGTTTAATATTGTGGCCGTCCTGTTCTCTGACCCCAGATAAGTTTATTAGCATGCACAATATTTCAGGGAACACAATACCACCACACTATTCCCTCTCCTCTCCTCCACTCCGCATCTAGTCCTCCTTTTATTTGCATGCTTTATGTTTTAATCTAGAGTGTGCATCTGAGAGAAATGCCTTTCCCTGTTAGGCTTATTTCATATAACATGACAATTCCCAGTTCCACCCATTTCCCTGTAAACCACATAATTTCACCTGTCTTTACAGCTGCATAAAACTTCATTGTTTATATTTATATCTCTATGCCATTGGGCACTAGGTTTATTCCAAATCTGTGGACAATGCCACAGTATCCATGAATGAGCAGATTAGCTGGGCAGCATGCTGGCTTGTATCCTTGGGTGGATACCAAGGGCTGAGGGAGCTGTAGCATATGGTAGTTTTATTTTTGGGGTCTTTTGGGGGGAATCGCTGTATTGCTTTCCATTGTGGCTGTGGTAATTTACATACCCACTAAAAGCATGTAAGTTTTCTTTCCCCACACTCTTGCCTGTATTCATTACTGTTTGTCTTTTTATTGATAGGCCTTCTGAATAGAGTGAGAGAGAAGCCCAATGTAGTTTCAAATTGCGTTTGTTTCCCTGGGAGCAAAAGATGTCAAACATTTTTTTGTGTATTTATTGGCTATTTATATTTTTCTTTTGAGGCTTGCCTGTTCGTTAATTTGACAGCTTATTGACTGAATTCTTTAGAAGTTTTTGTGTTTAATTTTTTTTTTTGAGCTCATAAATTCTTACAGCATCTTTTATGGAGAAGGAACGGAGTAACAGTTGGAAGGCATTCAAAGCAAATGAATGTTATCTATAATGGTTAATATATTTTAAGTGAATGTGTTTATGGATTATTAATATTAGTGTGTTAGTTTTCCATTGCTATAGCAAAAACATAGCTTACAAAGAAGAAAAAGGTTGTTTGGGTTATGCCAGTCCATAGCCAGTTTGCCTCATTGCTTTTTGCCTGTTGTGAGGCAACACATTTTTGTGAGCAAATGTAGCAGAATGAACTTATTCACCTCACAGCAAAGACTCCAATGGCGTCCTACAAAGACTATGTGTTTTAAGGTTCCCACAGCTTCCCAGTAACACCAACCTGGGGACCTAGCTTTTGAGTGTTGGTCCACATGGTCCTTAGAAAGCATGCTACATAGAAACTGTAGTAGACAGGAATGAGACAAAGACAAAAGGGAGAGAAAACCTTAAACCAAAGGATCTATGCTCCATTTGAATAGCCAAGTAAAAGTCATAGTTCAGACGGAAATACCAGAGCAAATGGTTAAACAAGAGGAAACATTAGGTCTCATTGCCAAACACAAACAATTCCATTTTGGAACAAAGCAAATGCTTACATGTAGATTGTTTATTGAAGGCAGAATGGCCCCCTAGAGATGTTTATACACTAATCTCTGGCTCTTGTGAATATACTACGTGGCATGGTAAAAGGGACCTTACAGATTCAATTAAGTCTAAGAACCTTAACATGAGAGATTATCCTGGATAATCCAGGTACACACGGTCTAATCACATAAACCCTTAAAAGCAGAGTATTTCTTTGGATGGAGACATCACATAGAAAGACAACTTGAACCGATGTAACAAACAGATAAGAGGAACTGTCCACTGTGCTACAGGAAGCCAAGTACAAGGCAATGGATGACTGTATGAGCCCTGTAAAACCATGCACATGTGTGTAAGCCTGCAAGACTGCATACACACTACAAAACTAGGTATACATGCCAGCCTGGAAGAATTCGAGCACCCTGCAGAAGCAGAACCAGGCACCAACAACAGCCTGGATCATTGTGAACACCCTGCAAAACAACATCTACATGCTTGCCTGTATGGCTGTGCATACACTGTAAAGCAGAACCATGTGCCCATGCCAGGCTACATGCTTTGCACACTCTTCAGAAATAGAACCAGGTACCATCGCTGTCCTGAAAAAAAACAAAAACAAAAACAAAAACAAAAAACAAAACACCAAACTACAGGCACTAGATTCTGAATTAGGACAGTAATATTATATATAAGAATGGAAACAAATTTACCCCTAAAGTTCCACGCACATGCCTCAACCTGGCTTCAGCCTTGGAGATCCCACACAGAAGATCCTGGTGGGCCACACACTAACCAGATTTCTAAGTTTTAGTACTGTGAGAAAATATGTGACTGCTCTTTAAATTTGTGGTAGTTTATTAGAACAAAGAAAATGAATACCAAGTTGTAAAGGCAAACATTATTGAATACTTTCCTACTTTTGACATATGGGAAGAAAAAAGTCGTAATCATAACACTAGAATCAGAACATTTGCTAGCTCTTAATTCATATTTGAAACACCTTCTCATTGAAAAAAGATACACTAAAAACAAATCTGATAAGTAAATGAAAAATTGTGGTACTGATATGATGTCTGGTAGATAAAAACTAGTACCATTACTGAAGACTTTTTAAAAACAATAGCCGGGCGGTGGTGGCGCACGCCTTTAATCCCAGCCCTCGGGAGGCAGAGCCAGGTGAATCTTTGTGAGTTCGAGGCCAGCTTGGTCTACCAAGCGAGATCCAAGAAAGGTGCAAAGCTACACAGAGAAACCCTATCTTGAAAAACCAAAAAAATATATAAATAAATAAATAAATAAATAAATAAATAAATAAATAAATATAACATTTAGAATGGATAAAGTATATAGTGTTTTATATTATATATATATATATATATATATATATATATATATATATATATATGTCTAATTTCTGGAGTTCTTTATATATTCTGGATATCAGCCCTCTGTCAGATGTGGGCTTGGTGAAGACCTTTTCCCATTCTGTAGGCTGTCACTTTGTCTTGTTGACCATGTCCTTTGCTCTACAAAAGCTTCTCAGTTTCAACAGGTCCCATTGATTGATTGTTTCTCTCAGTGTCTGTGCTACTGGTGTTATATTTAGAAAGTGCTCTCCAACTCCAGGGAGGTTACCTAGAAAATGGGACCCTAGGAAAGACACAGGGATCGCCCAATGACAGAGAAATGGATGAGATCTGTATGAAAAACCTGGATGACAGTGGGAGTAATGAAGGGCAAGTTTCAAGGGAAAGAAAGCTTAGGGGAGCATGAGATCCCAACTGGATCAAGAACAGAAAGGGAGAACAAGGAATAACAGGCCATGATAAATGATGACCACATGAGAACAGGAAGAGGCAGAGTGCTGGAGAGGTCCCCAGAAATCCACAATGATATATCCTCTGTAGACTGCTGGCAATGGTCGAGAGAAAGCCTGATCTGACCTAGTCTGGTGATCAGATGGCCAAACACCCTAACAGTCGTGCTGGAACTCTCATCTAATAACTGATGGAAGTAGATGCAGAGATCCTCAGCCAGGCCCCAGGTGGAGCTCCAGGAGTCCAATTGTCGAGAAAGAGGAGGGACTATATGAGTGTGGATTGTGGAGACCAGGATTGGAAAAGCACAGGGACAAATAGCCAAACAAATGGTAGTACATGAATTATGAATCAAGGGTTGTGGAGCCCCTGGGCTGGATCAGGCCTTCTGGATAAGTGAGACAATTGAGGAGCTTGAACTGTTCCAGAGATGCCCAGGCAGTGAGACCCAGACCTGTCCTTAGTGCATGAGCTGGCTGTTTGGAACCTTGGGCTTACACAGGGACACTTTGCTCAGCCTGGAGGGAGGGAACTGGACCTGCATGTGCTGAATCCACCAGGTTTAAATGAATCCCCAGGGGAGTCTTGGTCCTGGAGGATGGGGGGTGGAGGGGAGGGGCTGGGGGGAGGGTGGATGCGGGAAGGTGGAGGATGGGTAACCCATGGCTGATGTGTGGAATTAAAACACAAATATAATAAATAGAAAAAGGAGAAAAAATTAAAAATTAAATATAACATTTAGAGTGGATAAAATATATAGTGGGTGAATATGAGCAAATACAACGAAACAGATGTATAAAAGTGTAATAATGAAGCTCATTGTACTATATGATAATTTAAAAATAATTAAATAAACCAGACATAGTAGTAGATGCTTGTAATCCTAGCACTCAGAAGGTATAGGCAGAAGACCAGCCTAGGCCACATGGGCTCTGTGTCCAAATGACAAAAACCTAAATTAACAAAGTATCTTTAAATTATTAAAGATAAAATCTAAAACATAAATTCATAAGTTATTATGGCTAGTAATACGATGGAGAAATAAAATGAAGGGTTTTATGCATGAAATAGAATTTTTTTAATATTTTCTAATATCCCATGTTAGTATGGAGGTTAAAAAAATAGATACCTATAAATTTCCAGTAAAAATGTTCTAAAGGATAATTTAATGATAAATATCTTCTTAATTGATACACTTATGGACATATTAAATTTTTTTAATGAAGTTCCTTTAAAATTTCCGTACTAAAATACCAAATGAATAAAAATTAAGCCCTTACAGTCCCCCATAAGCTCATGGATTTCAGTCCTTGGTCCCCGATAAAGGTGCTGTTTAGGGGAGGTTGTGGAATCTTCCAGAAGTGGAGGCTCACTGCGGGAGATGGAGAACTGAAGGCAGGCCTCATGAGTTGTAGCCCAGTCCTAAGCTGGAGCCTTTCCTGAGCTTTCCAACAGCCAATGTGGTGCAACCAGAGGCCCCATGCTTACAGTTCCCCAGCTGTGAGCCATGCCTTGCCTACCTTGATGGACTATCTAACCTTCCTTAAATGGATGTTTTGTCATAGCAATGAGGCAGTGACGAGTGCACACTATATACAGCACTATCCCCTGAGCAGAACTGCCTTCTTTATGAACTTCGCTGTGTCTACTTGCAAAAGATCATCATCTCTGGGCTTGTTGACTGTTCAGAGTGTGGCGATGGTTATTTGACCCTTTTCTAATATTCCAGCTGTTGCATATAAATTTACCTAAATTGCAAAAAGTGGCCTTTGTGTATCTGAGAGAGGGTATTTTCTGTAGGCTGAAGCAGGCTAGGGGAAGGAGGTTCCATCCACACAGCCTTCCAGTGAAAGTGATTCAGGGTAACCCACTTTCCTGCCTGTCACCCCTCACCCATGCTCAGTAAGGAAGCCTAATACACTCATTGGTTCCTTAGAGGGAGGTCGTGTTTGGTGGAATGAACTCTTGTTTGGATGGTGGTTGGAATAAGCATGTCCCCCAATGGGTTCGTGTATTTAAACACTTCGCCTCCAGTTGGTAGCACTGTTTGGTGTGGTTTAGGAAGTCTGGCCTTGTTGGAAGAAGTGTGTCACTAGATGCAGAATCTGATAGTCTAAAGACTTATGCCATTTCTAGTTGCCCCGCATGCCTCGTCCCCACTATTCTTTATGTAGCTATGTGCCCTGGGCACACGTAATTGATTATCACACTTTACCCCAGATAAAAGCATGGTTATCACATGCTATTGAAAAGAAAGTAGAGGTCAGCTGGTTTTATCTTTAACCAAGTACATAATAGTCATTCACAGCATCCTGCCTCAATCCATAAATTGGTTGAATTAATAATCAAACTGCCATTTATGCCACTTTTAGAAAGGACGCTCTACTCTTAATATGATTAATAACACAACCAAGAAATTAGTTTAATGGTCATTGATCCTGGTCTCAGTTTTAGACTGAGGGACAAAAACACACAAAGGATACAGAAACCCTCATGCAAATGCCATAGCGTTGATTCATTGTGTAAGTTCCTATTGCTATTGTAGCAAGCTATGACAAACTTAGTGACTTGAAAGCAACAACAATCACTCTCTTATGTCATAGAGGACAGAAATCCACACAAAGTCTTAGAGAGCTAAAAAATCACAGTGTCTTCTGAGAGCTGCCATAGACACATGGTGTCCTTGACTTCCCCAGATTCTGAGTGCACCTGAATCCTTTGGCTGTGGCACTTTCCTCACTTAATCCCAAACACCCGCTTCCTCTGTCACAGGTCTCATGGCTGCTTCTGATCTTCCTGCATCCATCTTAAAATGCCTTTATCACTACATGGGACCACGGGGATAATCCAGAGAAGTATCCATACCTCAAGTTCCTTACCTCAACCACACCTGCCACATCCTCATCACCATCTAACCACACCCCCAGGCTCCAGAAGCAAGGATGAAGACATTCTTAAGAACCATATCTACCTATCTTACTCAGCAGAAGACTTTTGACAGTCTACATAGAGAAAAAATAATCTGTTTGAAAGAATGAAAAATACTACTTATTCTAAATCAAGTGCCTTTTGCAATAGACTTCTAAATGACTGCAGAAATGAGATTGGCTGCTTGAAGGACATTTTTATTATAATAATTTACAAATCTCATTAAGCTTTGTTATTTTTTTCTTGATTTGAGTGCACAGCTGTCACTAGAATGAAATGTATGAGTTATAGGGGACAAAAGCCAGTGGTGGGAAGAATTCCTGGTTCTTTTTTTTTATATTTATGATGGAACTATTTTTTCCTTTGCTGAATATTGTGTAATGATTAGGTGCCATAAATTGTTGTACTAGTAGAAAAAATATATATATAATATAATGTTCCTACTAATTTCTTTAGCTGTCAAAAAAACCTTTCTTATGCCATCCATCTTGAAATGATTATTGTTTATCCAATACACACACACACACACACACACACACACACAAAGTGTATATAATCTTCAGGTTTAAGATGCAGATGTGGAAAATATGTGTCATTTTCTCTCAAAATCATATTACAATTGGAACTCTACTAATGAGTCATTGGTAACTTAATAAATATTGTAAAATTAAGTCAGCCATCAGAGCAATTGTCCTGAACCAATAAAATATCTTCCTTTTATGATCACTAACATTTGTGTTCTTATAAAGGAATCTATATTGCAATACAACATTTGTTAAAAGACTTATTATTAATTCTCCATCATACACATGATGATGAGAAAGAAGTAAGAACACCAAGGTTCATTACAAGGTCACAAGACTAATTTTATGTATGATTTAAACATCTGACTCATTTTTTTCTACAAATATTTGACATCATCTGAAAAGTGTACAGAAAGCTGAATCCTATAACTCAAACTTCTACATTAATTTCAATAGATTTTTGCTGCCTGTAACAGCATATTATAATCTCAGTAAACTCACTTCAATCATTGAAATCAACACATACATTCGTTGTGGGATATCTTTCTGTACACTGTGAATATGTGTGGCTCCTATTGGATAATAAATAAAGCTGTTTTGGTTTTCGGCAAGAAAGCTCATAGCCAGGCAGGAAATCCAAGCAGAGATACAGAGAGAAGAAGGGCAGAGTTGAGAAAGACGCCAGCCTCTGCCAAAGAATCAACAAGTTGCCATCAGACTGGTAATGCCACAGCCATGTGGCATCATAGAGCTTAATAGGAATGGGTTAATTTAAGATGAAAAAGTTAGCTAGCCAGAAGCTTAATCTATTGGCCATACAGCTAGTAATTAATATAAGCCTCTGAATATTATTTTATAAGCAGCTGCAGGACAATGGGGCTGGGTGTGGACAGAGAAATTTCTGGCTATATACATTCCAATTGACGGAAAGGTAGATTTGTCAAAAGTCATGCTATAGGTTAAATAAAAACCTGTATTTGATTTTTTTCTGTTTTGTTTATTTATTCTTTGAGAAATTCATGCAGTATATTTTTATCATATTCCTTTCCATCTCCCAACTCTTCCCAGATCCTCTCTCCTCCTTAACTACACAATTTCATGTTCTTTCTTCCTTTATAAAAACAATAGAAAAAGGCAATTAAAAACCATGGAGTCCCATTTGTGTTGGCCAGCTACTCCTCAGCAACAGGCCTGCCTGGGATGTGGTTAATACACCAAGTGCTACTCCACTGAAGAAAACTAATGTTTCCCTCTCTCAGCAGCTATCAATTATAAAAAGCTTTGTGCCCACTTTCCCTACCCTATGCTGGGATTTTGTCTGGCTTGCGCTTGTACAGATTTTGTGCATGCTGTCATAGTCTCTGTGAGTTCATAGGTACATCTGCTTCACGGTTTCTGTAAAATTCTGTGCCCTTAAATTTGTCTACCTTCTCTGGTTCTTACAGTGTTATTGACCCCTCTTCCACACAGATCCCTGAGCTTGAGGGAATGAGTATGATCTGACCATGATGCTAAAGCTGAATATCAACAACAATAGAAATGGCAGAAAATATATAAGCTCATAGCAACTAAACATCTCAGTACAGAAAGAAAAATTGGATAAAGGCAGATATCAAAAAGGAAATTAAAATATTTTGGAATTGAATGAAAATGAAAACACAACATACCAAATTCTGTGGGACATGATTAACACAGTTCTGAGTTCACAGCATTAAATGGCATGTAAAAAGTGGAAAGATCTAATATTAATTACTTAATGATTCACTTGAAAGCTGGGGAAAACAATACTTCCAAAGAGTGACAAGGAGATATAATCAACTGGGGCTAAAATTAATGAAATAGACAATAAGAAAAAGAATTGATTAAATGAAGACTTGATTCTTTGAAAAAATCAACACAATTCATAAACCTTAAAAAATTAAACAAATTAATAAAATTAGAAATTAAAAAGGAGACATTTACAGCAGACATCAGAAAACTCAGAGAATCATAAAAACATAGTTTTAAAATCTGCATTGAACAACCTGAAGGCTGAAAGAAATGGATTAATTTCTTTATATATATAACCTATCAAAGTTAAATCAAGATAAAGATAAATAATTTAAACATACCTATAATTCCAGGACAGGCACCAAAACTACACAGAGAAACCCTTCTCAAAAAACAAACAAAAAAACAAAAAAACAAACAAAAAAAATACATCAAAAAGAATATCCACCATGGTCAAGTTGACTTCATCCCAGAGATGCAGGGATAGTTCAACACACATAAACCAAAAAACATAATCCACCACATAAGCATACTAAAAGACAGAAATTACATATCACCTCAGATATAGAAAAGACCTTTAACAAAATCAAACATCCCTTCATGATTAATGTCCTGGAGAAACTAGAGATACAAGAGACATATTTCAACATAATAAAAGTCAATTTACAGCAATCCCACAGACAATATCATCCTAGATAGAGAGGAACTAAAAATATTTCCACTAAAATCAGGAACAAAATAAGAATCTCCACTCCCTCCATACCTATCCAATAAAGTACTTGAAGTCTTAGCTGGAGAAATGAGACAAGTGAAGGATATCACAGGGATACAAATAAGAAAGAAAGAAGTCAATGAATTCTTACATGCTGAAGTATAATTTTATATGTAAAAAGCTCTGAAGACTCTCCCGGGAAACTTCTACAGTGGGGTATATGAATTTTTGAAAACTATCAGTAATACCCTGACTCCAAAGGCACTAACTATATTGACTTCTAAATTTTGAATTGTGCCCTATAAGGCTCACATGCTGAAAACACAATCCCCAACACAGCACTAAAAGGTAAACTTTGAAGTAAGGGTCAGATAATAGAGGTGCTGCCTTCAGGGTGAATTGGAGTAGTTATGGGGAGAGGGCTCATCATTATGAGAATGGGTTCTTCAGAAAAGAATGCTTGGCCGGGTCCCTTCTTTACCTCCTCACTCTCTCTCTTTCCTTCCTTTCATCCTTCCCATTGTCTTTGCCCTTTCATTAGAGGTTAATGCAATATGACAGCCTTTACTAGGTGTCATAGACTCGACTATTTAGACCTTCCCAGGCTTCAGAAATCTGAGTCAACAAATTCTACTAATTTTCATTTTAATAATTCTCAAATATCCTTTTGAAGTATGCTAAAATGAACAAAGACAGTTGCACTATAAGCACATTTTGTGGTTAACCTGTGATTAAATCAATGGGCTCTTTTTATTCACTATGTGATACATGTATTATTTGAATTTTTGATATATAATATCATTGACAAGGACACATCACATCACTGGGTTGTGGAAGTTTGAGTACCTCATACTATTCCTCATCTAATATGCCTACTCCATAGTCATAATGAAACATATCCTGATGCACAAGTGTTATTAAAGGGTTATATGACACAAGGCATGAATTTTTAGTCACCAGGGCTTGCTCCCTGTATTTAATTACTCAGGGACTGATTTGCACGATAGGCCCATCTTTTCAGTAGAAACAATTCTTTAAGTACTGTTTCTCTTCCTGTAAGTGGGACTGACAGCACACATACTTGTCTGTTTTCTCTGACTGTAATGAAACACTAGATCAGAATAATGCGAATTGATTTAGTTTACACCTCTAAAGGCTATAAAGCTCAAAATCAGACATAACCATTTACTCACCCTCTGGCTCAGTCACATCATAGATGTCATTGCTATGCTAGGAATATTCACTTAAAGGAAAGGCCACAAAAAGATTGGGAACCAGAGGGTTTGAAAAGACCTGAAGTGACCTCCCACTGTGCCCCATCTCCTCTTACTTACAAAGGAACAATTGTCCAACAAATTAATTTTTGGGAAAATAAGCTATATTTAAACCATTGGTTCTAAATCCCCATGACAACGTAGTGGGGAAACAGCCCAACCTTTGGAGTCAGAGTCCTCCCTTCTCATGCGGTAAGAGTCCTCCCGACCCATGGGGTCAGAGTCTTCCCCACTCATAGGGTCAGAGTCCTCCCCAACCCATAGGGTCAGAGATCTCCCCAACCCATGGAGTCAGAGACCTCCCATGTCATTTTACTAAGCAGGAATCAAGTGAGAAAAACCAATTTCTCTTTGGTTGTGCGGCTAGAACAACATGAACCAAATTTCTTCTGGTGATTTTGATTTATTCTTCACATAACTGGTATAAAAGAATGACTACTACTATAAAGAAAAACTTCAGTGAAAGATTCAGCATGAAAAGCATGGCAGTGCATGGATTCTGGGCTGCAACCTGCCAAAGGTCCATCTCTCCCTACCTGTCCACTGGCTTGAGCACAGGACCCAGCATACTCCCTTATTTGCATATATTGGTATGAGTTCAGGAGTTAGCAAAGGATGGGCTAGAAGAAAAACAGAATGTATTTCAGAGACAGAGGTGACTGAGGATTTTAGAGATGAGTAATCTCTTGATTGTGGGAATAAGAACTGAGGAGCAAGCAAGAAAGAGTATAAAGAGATGTAACAGTAATCAGTTTGCTGTGCAGGAATCACAGGACAGAACTGGCAGGGACAGGCTTCCTTCTCTAAACTAACAATGGCCTAGGGACCATGGCTGTTATTTTCTATTTTCCAGGGTGGCCAGGAAAATAGAAATGAAAAATCATTTTTTACCTCTCTGGTATTCATGTCCTAAAATGTATTAATTTCTCTAAGAAGATCTCACTTCCCTAAATGCAAGTATGCTGTGTCAGACTCCACTGAACTCTTCCTGGAGCTCCCATGCCACTGGCCCAGCTCCCAGACTAGATGCCCTTCACTTTGACTCATCCTCTGTTTACTGCAACACAAACGCACAAATTCAGGGCTTGGCTTTGGTTCTAATAAACCTTTTAACACAATGCTTGCCTTGTAAATCAGTTTTCTTGTCCTGTCTATTTCTAGAATAGGCTTCAAAAGTTTGTTTAAAACAATAAAGATGAACATTTCTTCTAATTCTCAGATGAACACTGATGAGCCTGGATAAGTTAACTGGTTATCAAGAAAGGCACAAGTATTTATTGAGCTCTTACTCCATCAAGGCAGTTCTGAAGTCAGAAAAAGCAGAGCCTATAATTCTAAGCATTGTCCTACAGCATTCTTCAATTGGGCCCATGTCACATCTGTCAAGATCCTTTTCTCTTGTCTTTGCTCCCATCCCAGGGACTGACAAGCACTTCACCTTCTATACCATGAGTTTTCTCCTTCCTCCCCTTGCCCAGCTATACACTGTGGTGGAACTTTTTGCCCTCATTCCTTTCCTGGCAAGACTAGAAGATTGGAGTCTTCTAGGTGACCTCCTCCTCCTTGCTAATGGGGTTCTATATGTCTTCTCTGTGATCACTAGCTATGACCATTAATATTTTCACTGTCATGGTGCAGGTAATAGTTGCCTGTTCCCGAGTTTCTAGAGTAACCTCAGATGGCAGGGCTTTCTGGGATGGTACAGTGGAAGGCATTCCTCCTACTCATTTTCAGTCTAGCTGTTGACATTCATGTCTCATCAAGGGATCTTTTTCTATCATTTTCTCAGTCTGCAATGCTGACCTCATGCCATGCCTTGCATGGCTCACTCTGGAGGCTCAAGGAACCATGGCTGACATGGATTCTATTTGTTAGATACTGGCTTATGCCAACACTATGCTGCAGTTCTGTCAAGACCACTAAGAAGGCCTATGCAGACAAAAGGTGACCTTCTTGCCTGGACTTGAATTAGGAAGAGCTGAAACTCAACTCTCCAGCCAGTGGAGGAAAGGTCACATGCACACTCTTCCCTAGCCTCTCCTCTTTGGAAGAGACACCTTCATCCAACCAACATTCACCTGAACCTTGTAGTTTAGGGAAAGGAAGATGGGGCTCAACCAGCTGATCTTACTTATTCAGTTTCTTCTGATCTGGTATCACATTTTCTCATTTGTGCTCAGCAATCTAGGACAAAAGGTATTCATAAAGAACTCAAACTTTAAAAAAAAAAGTCCTGAGTAAACCTTATTATACCTTAATTACATTTCTGAATGTTCTAAGATTGCTTGAGACTGTGAATGACAGTGACAGAAAGAAGCTAACTGCAAACTCCCAGGGATCAGAGTCCAGCCTGATCTTACTTCCTTTCACACACCCAAGATTATCTTGTCCAGAGCAAGGCTTAACACACCAGTTCTCTGGAGACTTTCTGGAAATCCAGGCTCAGATTTCATAGACCAGCTGGCAGCTCTCATTTTTCAATTAGTTCAGCAAATATTTATTGACACATACTATTTGCCAGTCATGATGTCCATGGTCCTAGAAAAAGATTGATTGTTTTATAGCAGTGGTAAAAAGTAACAACCAGACTGGAATTAAATTTGTTTGCTCAATCAATGATAACTCACTTCAATAAACATGCTTCTGAAAGCCAATCAGGGGACACACAGAATCAGGCAAGCACACCACCACTGGCCTAATCTGTAGATACTGTGGAATCAACAAAAGAGCTATAGAAAGATTTGGAGAAGAGGCTGCTTGAGATGAGAAGGATGCCTTCAAGTATGTGTCTGAATCCTGGATAATAGAAAGCTGAGTGTGTATATGGCACATCAGTCTCTAAAGAAACCTGAGCATGTGTCTTGATCATCATTGTTGCCATAGCACACATAGACATTATCAAAAAACAACTATAGGCACATCTCAGGATGGTCTACATCTTTACTGCTGCACTGGTGTTGCTGATTTGGAGCTGGAATCATCAGGAGTGAGCAGACCTGTGAGTGCGCCATCTAGCGTACAAACAGGCTATAAAGCAACTAATTGTTGGTGCCATGGATTTCAATGAGTCACCTTCCAATAAGAAGAGAAAGGAGAAATTGTTAAAGGAGACAGCACCGACAAAACAACAATGGACTATAGCAGAGTATGGTGCCTTATGCCTGTAGTTCCAGACTTTGAGAGGTAAAGAAGGACTGCTGAAAGTTCAAGGCCAGCCTAAGCCATATAATGAATTCCAGGCCAGTCTGGGATACAGTGTGAGACCCTCTCTCAATCCAAGTATATCCCTTGGAAAGAAATAAAATTGGCTACAACTCTGACATTGCAGCCTTTGTGCTGATCTCTGCAGCCGTTTGTGCCTTGCTGGGGCCAAGCCTTATGATGCCTTTATTCATGTGATGGAAAGCCACTTGTGAAGGTGGCAAGGCTGGTGGAAACGTTCTCCTGGGAGCCTTGGAGGGCATTCTCCAGAGTACCAGTTCATCCAACTGACACGCTTTTGTTTCTGCCTCTCCACCTCCAAAAATGGTATCATTGGTACTATTCCTGCAAGGTGGGTGAAGATTGGCATTCTCAAACCTGGCACAATGCTCACCTTTGCTCCAGCCAGGAACACGGGTGTAGTGCAATTTGTTGAAATGTTCCATGAGACTTTGAGTGAAGTTCTTCCCAGGAACCATGTGAGCTTCAACGTCAAGAGTAGCCTATCAAAGAGGTTTGACGACGGAACATTACTAGTGACTGAAAAACTGACCTATGACAGAAGCAGCTGCTTGACTGCTCAGGTAACTGTCTTAAACTTTCCAGGCCAGTTCTAGCAATGCCCTTGTGCTGTGCTGGATCATCATCCTCTAATACCAGTTGCAAGTTGGATGAGCTGAAAGCAACAATTGATCTCCCTTCAAGTAAGAAGCAGAAAGGTGGATCTAAGTTCTAGAAATCTGGTGATGCTGGCATCATTGATACAGTTCCCAGCACGTTTGTACATGCAAAGCTTGTCTGGATGCTCTCTGGGTTGTTCTGTTATTTGAGGTACAATAGATAGGTTCATGAATATCATTGAAGCCATAGACAAGAAGGCTGCTGGAGCTGGCAAGGTCACCAAGTCTGCCATTTGAAAACAATCAGAAGCCATATGGAATATTATCCCTAACCCCCAGCCTTAATCAGCATCAAGGTCCCAGAACTGTTTGCCTCTATTGTCCATTTAATTTTCACAGGAAAAAAAGAAAGATTAGTTAAGAATAATAGTACATGGCAATTCCTTCAGAAGGAAAGGAAAGTGTGGACTCGTGTATTTGTGTGTGTGTGTGTGTGTGTGTGTGTGTGTGTGTGTGTGTGTGTGTGAATTTAAGTTACTAGCTTTTAAAAATAAGCTTATTTTAAAGGAAATAATGTCATCCAAAATCTGTCACAGAATTTTGAAAACCATTATTTAAAGACTTAATGAGAAATAAGGTAAAAACTATAAGATGGTTTCTTTGAGGGCTAGAGAGATGGCTCAGTGGTTAAGAGGACTGACTGTTCTTCCAGAGGACCCAGGTTCAATGCTCAGCACCCATGTGAAACCTCACAACTGCTGTCTGTAACTCCAGGACCCGACACCCTCACAGAGACATACATACAGGGAAAACACAAATAAAATAATTTTAAAAAAAGAAAGATGGTTTCTTTTTGGCTTTAATCTGCGACACCATCTAATTGCTATTGATAGAGTTGCTGTAGCAAAATACCACAATTGAGGATATGGGAGGACTGGAAGGTAAGCAAAGTTGGGGTGCATGATGTAAAACTCCCAAAGAATCAATAAAGAAGTTAAATTTAGCTGGGCAGTGGTGGCGCATGCCTTTAATCCCAGCACTCAGCAGGCAGAGACAGGTGGATCTCTGTGAGTTCGAGGCCAGCTTGGTCTCCAAAGCGAGTTCCAGGAAAGGCGCAAAGCTACACAGAGAAACCCTGTCTCAGAAAACAAAACAAAAAAAGTTAAATTTAAAAAACAAAGAAACCTGACTCCTGCTTACAACTAAATTATAAGGAAGTATAAGTAATTATTATAAGGTTGAGATTCTGTTTGGTCTATCCACTGAAATACATGGCCCATAGTAAGAGTAAAAAGAATAACCCCAGGATGCTGAAAGTGTTAGCAAGACCTACAGCAGTCAGACCTTTACAGAATTGTCTTGCCTAGAAGGTTTTATTCCCCAATGTCATGTCCATTTCTCGGAGTAGACCATATGCACAAACAGATCAGTGTGATGCTCCAAAGGCCCCTCCTGGCTTCTGCGTGTAACAAATTGGAAGTTTGTCCCATTAGGAGGCTGAGGCGTCTACTGCGAGTCCATCCCGTATCAAACCCTCTCCCCTGTCCTGCTTCACCCTCCTATCATTTAAAGTCCAAGAATAGTCCCTAATGTATTTCCCAAGCACTAATCTCCATCTCTAAGACGATTAGTTCCTAGGGGACCCAGCCTGTGACTCTTCTGAAGCAGATTATGATTATATTGGAAAAAGTAAATGGAAGTAAATCTGATTAGTCTGTTATATTATTTATCAGTTCACAGAATATGGTATTCCCACAAGGTTACAAAACTGGAATGGAATGTGTGCATTTCTCTTGAACAACAGTACTTTGCATAAATAGTTTATCATAGGTCAGAAATTCGAGTCCCTTATGGGCCATTTGCATGAAGTTAACACATTTAGATACTCTCTAAGAGATGGTGTCTATTTAAGCTGTCATGAAGTATGGAGTTCTTAGATCTTGATAAATTTTCCCCAGGGTTCAAGTGAGATGAGCATATGGTATTTAATAGAACATGAACTAAACAAGGAAACTGCTTGGGATGCACCAACCTTGCCTATCTGGAAAGGCAGATGTGGTCACATTCCCTGCCGTCATTGCTGATAGATACATCCAGCCTACTACCCTTGTACTCTTATTGAGTCCCGACTCTTAAGCATGAAAGACAAAACTTTTCTTAGAAGCCATAATGAAGAGTCAGCATTACTACACATGTGGGATCTGATCAATTCTAAAGAAGATGGCTCTCCAGAAACTCCCTTTCCCTGTACAACACAACTAAACATAAGCATAGTTCTTAAAGTATAGGCTGTGCTCCAGGAGCCCACTCCCAACTGTCAGCCTACCTGCAGACAATGAACATGCCCTTTCTCTATTTAATTAAGAAAAGATGGTACTTTGTCTTGTCTTCAAGGTTTTTGTCATTTTGAGTAAAGAACTCTCCAAGTCCACACCTACCACATTCAACATTCACACATATGCATTCATACAAAAGTGAAAAGGAAGGAAAAAAGGAAAACATCCTCATAGCAAAACTCCATCAGCATCAGAATCGTGTACAAACTTCCCAATGAACTAGCCAAGTGAGCCTTCACTTGATTTCACATAAAAGGATTTTAATCACTATGATGAGATGCTTCCTCCTTGAAGTTACACATCATTATTAAAGGAGAGATGCAGAGAAGAGTACAGATGGTGTCATTACCAAGTCTTCCATTCAGATTTCCAGAAATAATTACTCAATCTATCAGAAACAAAGACTGTGCAGTAGAGAGGGCTGTGTCCCTGTCTATCTCGTTGATGTCAGTCTGCTCACAGCCACTGCCTCCCAAGCCATCTTTCAGGGAAAGATCAGTTTGGCGTTGTTGCTTCTTTCTCATTTTCTATTCAGTCTTAGATGGTTGGATTCAAATCTTCATCCATATCATGTTCAGAGTGATGAGTATGCCAACACAGTAGAGCATTTGATGTCAAATTTCTATAAAATATTTGTATTCACAGGCTCTATTTCCCCATTCATATTATAACAAACTGGCAACAAGTCATTTATGGACAAGTCTGCTCTGTGAACAACATAGCTCCATGTAGCATCTGTTTCTCTGGAAAGAAGATACAACTTTCACAGCAAACAATATCTACCTCACCATAGAGCAACATGACTATATGTATATATATTGTATGCTGTGGGATGTCTTTTGTATGCTGTGAATGTATGTTGCTCTGATTGGTTGATAAATAACATGCTGACTGGCCAGTAGCTAGGCAGGAAGAATAGGATGGATAAGCAGACATTCTGGGAATTCTGGGAACAGGAAGGCTGAGTCAGGAGATGCCAGCCCACCATCCAGGGAGCAGCATGTAATGGCATACACGTAAGGCCACAGAAAACGTGGTGACATATAGATTAACAGAAGTGGGCTAAGTTTAAGTGCAAGAGCTAGTCAGTAGTAAGCCTGAGCTAATAGCCAAGCAGTTTTAATTAATATTAGCTTCTGTGTGTGTCTGAGCAGCTGTAGGACCAGACAAAACACAGGAAAACTTCAGCTACAATTGTATATGTAGATATGTATATACAAATGCTCAAAATCTATCTTGCTACATTAACAATGATTAACATGACAATCTACCCTAAACTCAAGCTTAAGTTTTAATAATCTATCTGAAGTATCAAGTTTCATGCCTAGTCAACAGAAAAGATATTCATTTTCTAATGCCCATATCTTTTTGAAATTCTCAAATAACTTTGGGAGATGAGAATTAGTTCTGTGTTTAAGGAATACTGTGTGCTCTAGACCTCGGCACTATGGATAATGCATGGGTATCGTGCATTAGATGTGGACTAGGTGATTAGATGTGGAGAAATAAAATATGGTAACCTCAGATGAATTTTCAGTAGCTTTTAGCCATAATACCTTTAGGAAATTTTTGTCATCAGCAGTAAGTTTCCAGGTCTCTGAAACATAGGCAATTTTCCCTCACATGAGGTATGTCTCTGTGCACCTGTTACATCACAAAGAGCAGAGGGCATTGCGGCACCTATTCTTACCCCAGCTGATCAACTCAGGCATTAAAGCAAGAGATCCTATGCTGCTGCTCCCATGCTCAAACACCAAGGCAAGAGAGTCAGTGGACAGAAGCAGAGACTCAATCCTCACTGTAGGTGGGGTGCATAGATACCTGTAGACTAGTACACACAAGAATGGGGGGAGAAATAACCAGGTATGGCACCTTCAAACCAAGCTAATCCCAAACACCTTTAGAGATAATGGCATTTGCCCCCAAGTATTCCTCTTTGTGTATTTGTTAACACTTGCAGATAAACACTGGCTTTGTCTACCCTGGGCTTTTCTCCCTGTCTTTGAATTCTTTAACCAATAGAGAAAAAGAACCAACTGAGCCTTGCTGGCATTAGTTAATATTAACTGTCAACTTGACAATTAAAAGGCAAGCCTCTTTGCACACCTTTAAGGGCTCATCTAAATTAAAGTTAGCCTCTGAGAATGTCTGTGAGGGATCATCTTGATTATCTTAGACAATAGCAGAAACCCTGTCCTAATTGTGGGCAGGATCATTCCCTGGTCAGGGCATCCTGGACTTTGAAGAACAAGCTGACCACTAGCATGTGTGTATTCATCCATTGCTCTGTCATTCTGTCTGGGAACAACAGCTTCAAGTTCCTGTCTGAGACTTCTCTGCAATGACAGGCTGTGCCCTGGAACTGTAAGCTAACTAAGCCTGTTCTCCCTTAAGTTTTTATTTTTTTCCAGAGTATTTTATCAGAGAAACAGAGAAGAAACTAAAGCAGACTTGCTTAACTTGTGGTCCCCAGTTCAAATTCCATCTAGGGAAACAGTAGAAGGGACCCTTGTCACGAGGTAAACTGAGTCCCTCAGATCTTCAGGGGGTCTGTAAGGACACGTCCCATGGTGACACTGGCACTATGAAGCAGGACAATTTAGCCTATGCTGCTGAACTAGACTCAGTCAGTGCTGCCAGCCGCAGTGAGCAAAGGCTGCACTGTTCTCGTCCGGCAGCGGTATGTCAATATGTCAACCCCATAGGTAGGACCTTGCCTTTGATCTGAGCAGTGCCTGGGTTCTGCAGCAACTCCAGATGTCACAGTGTCTTGAATTATATCTCAGAACTTAGGAGCTTTGCAACATGGAACATTTTTCTGATTAAAGAGAGATAATAACTTTTGACTGCCTCATTGGCTTAAGGTTTACAGTAGCTTTTTCAAACACCTACCAAATTGCTGGTCAATAACCAGTCACATGTATTTCATATTTATCAGCTTTGATACTCAAACATTTTCAGAATTATCTGTAACACAAATCTTAAATGGTCTTATTAATAAAAAAAATACTCAGGAGCCAGATATTGGGGTAAATTCTGAAAGATTGGAGAGACAGAATAAGCCACAGCTAACCTCACCTCGCCAACTTCTCAACCTATCCTGTTTCCTCACTGGAAGCCTCTGAGTCTTCATCCGAATAGATCTCAGCTGATCTGCTGCTAAAAGCTAAAAGCTTAAAAGCCTTTAGTTCCTGGTCCTTATGCCTTATATACCTTTCTGCTTCATGCCATCATGAAGATTTAATCCTGGGATTAAAGGCATGTGTCACCATGCCTAGCTGTTTCCAGTGTGGCTTTGAACTCACAGAGATCCAGACAGATCTCTGCCTCCTAAGTGATAGGATTAAAGGCGTGTATGCCACCATTTTCTGGCCTCTATGTCTGTCTAGTATCTGTTCTGTTCTCTGACCCCAAATAAGTTTATTAGGGTGCACAATATATTGAGGGTCACAATATTACCACAATTATCAAGTTTCCAGATTTCTCCTCACTATATGAATAATATATATCACAGCCAACCAGTGTATCTTATGGCACATTCTGCAGATCACTACTCAAGAACAGTGAGGAAACCCAAATCAAGTGACTTCAGATTCAGCCCCACATAAGAGAGGTTTTGCCAGGGAATCTCACCAACAACCTATCTTTAATATGGCTGCTAAAGGGAATACAATGAGGTATGTAACAAAACATCAATTAAGATCAGAAGTTTTCAAAATGGAACCCCAAGAAAAATCATAGTCCACTTCTAAATTTTATTTTCTTTACTGAAAATAGCTTTTAAAAAAATCACACAAAATAATAACACCCTAATGACTACATTAAAAAGAATAATAATAATTTCAAAATCTATAAAGCAAACTTGAATGTTATAAAGAAAAGAATACCTATAACTTAGAACAGATACAGATACAAATATAAGTAGATAGGCATATAGTGTTTAATGTTATAAGAATACTGTGAGAAATGTCTTGGTGCTGTCTATAAAGAAAATCCATGATGTTATAAACACCTATCTATTGTATGACTTCAACCAAGCTGGAAAAAAAAAGCTTACAAAATATAACAACTTGTCAAACCAAGTGTTGGTCTCTGAAGTCAAACTATCCATATGGAAAACATGATTTTTCCCAGGTATACTATCTTGAAAATACTGTTCTGATAATTAGGAACAGTGGGAAGTTATTCAAAAAGTAAGAGCAAAATACAGGAAAAGTTTAAGATGCACAATTATTTTGTCGGTTAGGAAAACAACAAAGTTATTTAAAATTTTTAATACAAAAAATTAAAACAAAAATGTCACTTTTTCTTCAAAATATTACAACATTGAGCGAAGGAACTCAACTACCACTTTTGGAGCAAGATTAAAACAGATCTTCCCTTTCCATTGACCTGTTCCCTAAAGCTGTAGAAGCTTAGGAAGTTTCTCCTCAAATAATTTTCAGTAATGAAAGTATGTTAATAATTTAGGCTTCTAGTTATAAGTCTTATACTAGTTAGGCAATTTCCCTTAGCCATTTTCAAACTGGGTCAGGTGGGTCTCCCAGTAAAGGATGTAGCAAACACAAATGCCCATTCCCCTAAATGCCCCTCTACCTGGAATAGATGTCCTCTCACTGCTTTTCATTTATAATTTAACTAAAGAGAAACTCATTATCAAAACAGAGCTTAAACTTATCTCTCTGTTTATATTTATTCTCTGCATTATTTCATGTTCCTAAATCCAACTAGAGGTCTCACCCCCAGATAATGCTTACTTTATGCTGAGGAATATCCACACAATATCAGAAAACCTGTGCCTTATATTTAGATTAACTATCAGAAAGCCAATTTACATAAATGTAACATATATTTAAATGAGGGGTTATGGATTGCATTAGTAAAACAAGTCTTGCATCGATGCTCTGATGTTGGCATAAGTAATACTCTGGCTAGCATTTGATGTGTGATTAATAATAAAACTGACATCAACAAATACTATCTGCATGTACCAGATGTTCAATTAAAGCTTATCTCAGGCTCCTGCCCACACACTTTAGGATGCTCAATATCAATTATGACGGCAAAATTGTGATGATAGGAAATGAAAGAAAGAGTGATTCTGTCCTGGACACAATGAACTCATAGTGTACCTGACTGAGAAGTGCTGCTATCTGCTCCCCCATGCTTATCACTGAGGAAGAATCAGACTTTGTGTGGGAAATAATGCAAACACATGAATCCCTGCCAAGCTCTGAAAACATTTACATGCCAGGCAGTGGTATCACTAGAGTATTCCTATTGACCTGCCAAGTAGCTGCACTTTGACAAGAAAAGTGAGAAAATCAAACTCCAAGTACGTTAAACTAGAACTTTCAACCTTATACGAAACATTATTACTTAGGGATATTGACTTCTGGGTGAAGAAATGAGCCAAGCCGTGTAATATAAAACATCTCAAGGCCGGAGTTAGTGCTCACTACTTTAACAAATACTAATACCAAATTTATCACTTCCACAAGTTGTAATGGCCTTTACAAAAAAGATGGATTTTATTAGCACATACATATAGATTTAATTTCACTGTATCATTATATATAATATCTTTAAATTATTGGAATAAAATTTGTACGATGTAAAATTTGACAAATTAACAAGTCAATTTGGAAGTGAAAATTGGTAGTAATAAAATTTGCTAAGTTATTCATGTTTTAAAAGCAGTTAATTTCCTGTACATATAATAACCAATGTAATTTATCCTTCATAAATGGAAAGACTCATGTAACTTAAATGGGTCGCAATTTTTTTCACAAGAATATTTTACATTAGTTATGTTTCAGTGTCAATAATTATTTTGTATACATGAACTTTAACCATATACTGTAAAGTTTCTAAAAGAAGTATTTGTTTTTATTTTATAGAGGTTCACATGGATATTCTCAAAGTATTTGGGGTTTTGCTTGTGATTTCTGGTTTATGTTACTCTTGTAGTTGAGAGGTCAGCGTGAAGTCTGGAGGTGAAAATGTGTTCTTGTTGCTCCACTCCAGTTAAGTAGAACTGATAGAGTAACAAGCACAAGAGGCATCGTTAGTGTAGGCTACCATTTGGAGAGTGAGGAAATCTTGTGTCTTCCAAGGAAATTGTTGCGCCTTAACCAAGCACTAGTTTTGTGTTCCTGTGAAACAGCCTTGACAGTCCACAAGGTATCAAATGACAAATTATTATCAAGCTCATGGTAATTTACTCAGGATGACTACATGTTTTCTGATCACAAGGTATTTAACCTTGATTTGTAAATAGAACATTTTGTTCATTGTTCATTGAAGCTTATTTGAAACCAAGGAATGTGAGACCAATAAAGAGTTATCGAGAGAAAGCAGGAAGGCAGGAGTCACAGCACATATGTGAAAGGGAAGGACCTATGTATCTATCATCCATGCCAATTCACTGTAAAAGGGGTTTCTGAATGCTTATCTATGAACCATGCTAAGAATGTGCTCCCTAAACTGCCAAATGTAAACTGAGTTAAACTGTATTTCTGCTTACTTAGATTTGGATAGAAATTAGCCTTATATAACTGAAATGCACAGCCTCCCACATCAATCTAGGTTTACACTTCAGCTCATCTACTCATTATCTTTTCAACCTAAAGACTTAGTCATCTATTTGTTGTAACTGTAAGTTCTAAAACATGCGAGCTATTGGGTACTGTTCTAATTTCTGAGTCATACAAAGCTTACATCACCACCTCATCAAGCCTAGACTTTAGTAGAGTGGAGCTAATGAGTTGAGAAATGGGAAATGAGGAAGTGTCTCCCCAAAGGTTGCTGTGAAGACTGCTAGACAAGACATTATATTGTAATATGAAAAGGTTAAGTAGTATATAAATTGCTTATCAGGCTCAGGACCTTAACCTGTGCCAATCAGTGCCCAAATAACCAACCTTCTGCCTTCCCAAGGCAGAAAAAAGGGCACATAAGCAGTGATAAGAAGAGGGATGCTCTAGACTTGTCCAAGGCCTGGGTTGGGCAGCAACCCAGCTAGCACTGCTCTCCTGAGTTATGCTGAGCGCAGGAGGCCAAGGCAGGTCAGCAAACATGAAGAGAGCTGCTCAAGCCTAGCAGCAACCTAACCAAAGCCAGGGTTGGCTCTGGCTAAGGCCCTAATGGTCAGAAGCAAACCCCAAATGACATTTATTCCTAGAGTACAACCTCTGGTCCTCTTTGTGCTGATATTTTATCTGTGCACTCCAATAAAGCTTATGTGAGGATCAGAGGAAAAATCAGCTACAATATAAATATAGAAATCAGGCAATGGTAGCACACACCTTTAATCCTAGCATTTGGGAGGCCAAGATTCATCCTGATCTCTGTGAGTTCAAGGCCACACTGGGAACAGAGCCAGGCATGGTGGTATGTGCCTTAATTCCCAGAACTAGTTAATCATAGAGGTCTGTAGGTCTGTATAGACAGTCAGGGAGCGATAGATCTGGGCAGAAAGAGGAAGCGATGTAGCTGGGTGGAGAGAGGAAATGAGATGGCAGGCACAGAAAGGATATAGGCGTGGGTATACCGGAAGTATCTCTCTCTTTGGCTGAGGATTTGTGAGTGGTAAAAATATAGCTAGCTTCTTTCTGCTTCTCTGATCCCTCAGTTTTAACCCCAATATCTGGCTCCCGGTTTTTTATTAGTAAGACTGTTTAGCAATTTGTCTTATACCTCCTTGCCTCAAGTTGTTATAGAATCTACACTAAGAACTTAGCCTCAGAGATCAACACAAAACCTTACCCACTTGTATTGACCAAACAACACAATTGCCCAGTCAGGAAATACACTCTAAACTTGTCTTGTCAGAAGCAATCACAAAACCCAGTGGCAATTCCCCTAGTCAAAGTCCAATCATCTGACCTCAGAGCACAGCCAGGGGCATCTTTTGATCTCTGAGCTCAGACAGTGACCCAGTGCAGTGACAGAGCCCTACAGCAAAGGTCTGCCTATCATGTTTGCTATGAGCTGGATGCAATAAATACTGAAGGCCTGTCAATACCACACACACACACACACACACACACACACACACACACACACACACACCTGTGCACAATGAAACTGGTGGCCATATTTTCTCCAATGTACAGGGACCAACAAAAGGTCATAAAATTGATATAAAAAAATTGAAGTAGAGAAGAGTGCAAATGAAATTCTTGAGAAGAAGCTGGGTCTGGCTATAAACAAACAAACAAAAATCCTGTGTCCTGCAGACACAGAATCCTGTGTCTGCAGACACTAATAAATGAATTCGAATTTCAGTACCATGGAGAGATTTCAATTTTGTAGGTTCAGAGGCTAATTACTTTATCTTGGACTAGTTTTAGTTCTCTGGAACAGCTATTCCTTACCCCATTCTATATTTGAACTAACACTTCATGACAAATAGAAATCTCTTAAAAGCTATTAACTTAGAACTAACTTAGTAAAACATGAGTTTCCACCACGTCAAGAGCTAAGAATATCATCAGACAGCATCTTGGGCCTAGAAAATAAGCCCTTCCCCCATAAATTGGTACCCACCCACCCACCTCTCTGATATGCCCACTTTAATGTTACCTTGAATAATCAGTTTCTTTGTTCTGTGAAACTATATTAAAAAAAAAAAAAACCTGTGAAACTGCTTCCACATTGAAACATGGAATTCAGAGTAATCTAAATCTCTGTTCCCAGGCCACGGTCACTCAAAATGGCTCCAGAATGCACTGTCTTTTAGTCCCTTTATGATGATAGCTGTATTTTTTTTATATCAGAAGTAGTATACAAAACTACCAAAAGAAACAAAGGAAACTCCAATAACAAGCTGTGGAGGAGTGAAATTAACTAATGTGGATATAAAAAAGAATACTAAAAACCTCAATTTTATTAATTAATCAATGAATCAGTTTTTCCCAACACAATCACAGTTTCCCCTCCCTTCTTCCTTTCCTCCAAGTCCCTTCCCCCATCCTCCTTTGACTCCACCCCTTCTCCCTTCCCTTCAGAAAAGTGCAGTCCTTCCATGTATACAGCCAGACATGGGAAATCAACTTGCAACAAGACTAGGTGCCTCCTCTCGTATTAACACTGGACAAGGTAACCCAGAATGAGGAAAAGCTCCCAAGAGTAAGCAACAGAGTCAGAGACAGCCCCTGTTCCCTCTGCCGGGAGTACCACAAGAAGACCAACCCACAAATTTGCAACACATATGCAGAGGGCCCAGATCAGTCCCATGCAAGTTCTTTGGTTGATGTTCAGTCTCCATGAGGAGCCCAGGTGAAGCACAGGAGCACAGTCATTTGACTGTGTATTTTCTGGTGATGTCCTTGGCCCTTCTAGCCCCCTATAATCCTTTCATTCCCTCTTCCAGGGGATTTCCTGAGACCCTTCTAGTGTTTGGGCTGTAGGTATCTGCATCCATTTCTATCAGTTTCTGGGTGAAGCCTATCTGATGACAATTGAGCTTAGCAACGATCTATGAGTATAGCAGAATATCAATAGTACTCATTTCATTGACTTTCTTTTTGGCCAATCACATTTGGTTCTATTCTAGATCTCTGAGCTGTTCAGGTTCTGAGTCCTGTCCTTCCAGACACTGTCAGGGATGGGCTTCCTCCCATAGTCTGGGTCTCAAGCCACCTTTGTCCTAGCATTTCTCATAAGCATGGAAAATTGTACGTGAGAAGTTATGTGGTTGGGTTGGAGTCCCAATCCCTCCCCTGGAAGTCTTACCTGGTTACAGGAGATGACTGATTAAGACTCTATCTCCCTTTGCTAGGAGTCTTAGCTAGGGTCACCCGCATAGATTACTGGGAGAAAAACCACTTGCTTTTAACAATCATAAATATGAAGGAAGAATACTAAAAACTGAGTGGTTTAAAACATCATATTTAGGAAATATAATATGGCTAAGAGCAGGTTTCTCAGAAGATCAAGGGAGAACAGGAGGACATGCTCAAAATGACAGCAGCAAGGAAACAAGGCAGGCAAGCCTAGGAGTCGCTAAGCAACCTGGGATTCCACTTGGCTTGGGATACTTACCTATCCCCCTCCAAACAACAAACCTAGAAACCAAGACCCTCCGCTTCAGTGAGCTGTTCCTCCTTTAACAACCCCATACTGATTCCCCTTATGTGGACACTTTTCCATTTAAACATATTCCAGACCATTTCTGTAAGACAGGCATAGGCTAGTTCTGCCTGAACTGATTGGAGTTAATACAGGCCACTCCAGGAATGTGTGCTAGCCACAAGGCACTGTGCTGTAACTGAGCAAAGTTATCTGCACTTTGCTATATAAGTTTTCTCCTAGAAGTCAACAGGCTTGAGTAGACCATACACTTTCAAACTGCCCACATCCCAGTCCTCCACCGCAACTGTTGCCTGGGTTGGAGACAGGTTCTTGATGCATCTTATGCATGATGCTTAACTTTGCTATCAATTTGACTGAACTAATAAACATTTAGAAGGTAAGTAATGGCTGTGTCTGCAAGAGTGTTTTGGAAGAGGATTACATCGAATGGATCGCTTATCTCATTGACGGAAGTAATAATATGAAAAAAATCATCGGGAATAGAACTAAAGAAGGAGGAGATTATTCTGTCCAGTGGCCTGGGGCCACATTACCATGGCCTTAAACTTCTGAAGCTGTGAGCCTAAATAGATTCTCTTTAAATTTCCATGTCAGTTATTTCATTACAACAGTGAGAGAATTAACTAACAATGCATGTTACCAACTTCCCAGAATCTTCCTGGGGTTTTTACATTACTAACCTCACTTTCTAAATATGAAAATGAAGATATTTAGAAAGGTAAATCTCATCCTCAATCAGATATGTGATGTTTCTATTCCTTTCCCTCAGAAAAAGCCATCAATGTTGCACTTAACACAAAGGGAAAAAAGACCAATTATTTTGGTATTTATAAACAGAAGTCAGTATTCCCTAGTGTGGCCATTCAGATTACTAATGAAGACCTTTTCTCTCAGCGTTCAAGTTTCAGTTTTTGTTATTTTAATCCAAAACACAATATTCTTGCTTCTAAAAAGCAAGCAAATGGTACATCTCAGAATCCAAATGTCTTTTATTATGAGTTAAGACAAACTCTCTAAGAAAGACTAAAGGGTTTTTTTTATTGTCAAAAATCTTTAATAAATTTTTTATTCATTTTATTTTAGATATTATAATACAGTTACATTATTTCCACATTCTTTTTCCTCTCACCAGACCATCTTGATATACCTCTCTTTGGCCTATTTTAAAATCATGGCCTTTTTATTCTTTGTTATTACATGCATAAATATATATATGCATATATTTTCATAAATATAATCTTCTCAGTCTGTATAATGTTACTTATATATGTGTTTTCAGGGTTTATTATTTAGTATTATTAGATCATCAATCAGTATGCCCATTCCTAGAGAAGACCGTTTCTCCCATTCTCAGCATTCCTTAGCTGTCTGAAGTTCTTTGTGAAGGGTCGAGGCCTCTTAGTCTTTCCCCCATCCAGTTGGGTGTGTCTACTGTTGTTGTCCTTGTTCAGCTCATGGTTAGGCAGTCATGGATTTCAGTGATTTCTTCCACTGTAAAAGTTTGTATAAAACACTAAAATTAATGGGATCGTTTTCAACATATAAATCCTTATTGTGATCTGGAAAAGCTCTTGATTAAATAAAACATTTTCTTGTTAGATTTTCCTAGGTATGTAACTTAATCAAGAGTTGTCTACAGTTCTAAAAAACGAAGTTTACCTCTGGAGATAAATATGAATAAATTTAACACTACATGTTCACACTTTTAAAACCCTTCACCTTAATCATCACAGTAGAGGATCTCAGTGGGTTACTTCATGGCACAGGCCATAGACTCCAACTTTGGCACTTCAAGGAGAACAAGACACATGAGGTCTAATGACTTGCTTCACCTTTTCACCTTTAGCATCAAAAGTATGGGTAAAATCATCAAAAATGTTGAGTGGCCTGCTGTTCAGTGAAAATACATTATGAATGAGTTTGTCAAAGGCTTAGAGTAAAACATAAATCTCTAAACCTAAAGCAAATGATTCTGAATTCCTCTGATCCTCAATTAATATTTGTGAAAAAGTAGACTACAATACTATAGTTGCTACTGTATTTAATTAGTTGCAATTGAAGACAGATGCATTTATATTCATGTACACAGATGGCTCTTTCCATTTGTCTTAGTCCGTTTTCTGAATCTATCACAGGATACATAAGAGTAGATAGTTTATAAAGACAAGGTGTGTGTTTCTTGCAACTTTAAAGCCTGGGAAGTCCAAAGTCAAGGAGCCTCAAGCTAGCAAGGGCTTTATTACTGTTCATCTCATTGCACAAGGTAGAAGCAAAGGAAAGGTCTCAGGAGACAAAAAGCAGGAAGAACCAAACTTGTTTTTATTTTCCGACCTACAACAATGGCAGACACTCATGATTATGCTACCAATCTATTTATGAGAGAAGAGTTTTGTGACCTGATTACCTCCAAAAGGCTCCTCATTTCTGAAATGTCCCTCTGAGGATTATGTTTCAATACAGAAACATGGGGCGGGGGGGGGGGGGAGACACACCGATCCTTAGCACCATGTTAGTATGAAAAAGCTTAGTCACAAGACTAAATGTATTTTCTTAATTTTACTTGGTTTATTTGGAGTTCCACCTTCTGTTCAAGGTTTATATAGTTAATGTATTCTCTGCAAGGTCAGGACACAGAGCAGAGTGATATATCTCAACTGCATTTTTTTAAGAAAAAGAAGAAAGGACATAAGTGCATGTCACAATTCAGCTGTCAGATGCCTTCAGCATGATGGAGGCATACCAGTGAACTTCAAAGGACAACTAAACAGAAGCTTCTCCCTACGTGCCTTTTCAGTAAACCATTGCAAGTTCACAATATCAGCACTCCAGGAAGGGTGCTTTATTCAGGTACCTTCATTCAGTGTTTACCATGCTCACTCATTCTTTTAAAGGATTGCAAACCACAGTAAAAAAATAATAATAATCAGCAAACGGACTCAGTAGAAAGAAGCAAGGGTTTAAAACAGTAGTTTTAAACAGTTACAACCTATGTTTGAATGTCAGCGGGTTAACAAGACCTTCAGTTCTATAGGAGATTAAAAAACAACCAGAAAGACAAATCTCTGACATTCTATGCCTCTTCCTTATGTGCTTTGAGGCCCCAACTCCATAAAAGGCGAGGAATAACAATTCATTTTATAGAAAAGTCATTTCTTTTTGTTGCTTTGCATATGAAAGCTTATCCAAGAATATTGGACGTGCATTTGAGGCTGGGGGTGAAAAGAACAGATCAAGTCACACTTTTTGAAGTGTTTCAAATGCTAAATCATCCTCAAACATTCTTTGATCTGACTTGGCTCGGAAGTCCCTCCGCTTTTTCCACACTCAGTTGCTTCTTTCCATTCTGAGAGCACAGTCAGCTCTTCTCAAGGCCTGCGGGAGTGAAAGGAAGAAATTGACTTTTCCATAAGTCAAACTGCCATCTGCTAAGGATCCTGGCCTCTTTCTTTATCTCTGTAGAGAAGTAACTTCCTGGTTACTTCCCCGGGCTCAAATGGAAGCATTAACTAAACTGAAAGGCTTAACAACTCCAATTTCATAGGCTTCCGGGACAGACTAGAAAGAACATGAAAGCAAGCAATTGCTTTTCCAGTCTGCGAGGAAGTGGACTGAGTCTGAGTCTCACAACCCTCCTGGCATCTGGACCACTTATATAACCCTCAAGAGAACAATGGCCATTGTCAAGTCCCAGCCATGCATGACAACTCAACATCCCCCCTTTTCTTCCTTAATTTTTTTCAAAATAAACTCTCTGTTGGCCACACTAAAACGGGGCATCATTTCTAAATTTCTTCCTGCACTGCAGAGAGACCTGCAAACAGAACACCATCTGCCATAGCCTAGTATACTTGAAGGGACAAGGATATCCCCCTGGGGAAAGAAGGGTATGCCCCAACTAGCCAGCATGTTCATTTTTCCTTTTCTTTCTTTCATATTCATTTTCTGAAATACTCCAAGGGGAAAATAGCATTGTAATTGAGATTTCCAGTGGGCATAAATATTTTACTGAAATATGACAAGTCACAATTCACTTGTGGCATTTCATTCATTATAGCTGTGTCAATGCATCTCATTTTTAAATCGGGGATGACCTGCAAACGTTAACAGTGGGCTTGCAGCAGCTACTTCTATGCATGTCCTGCACAGCTTAATTATTTCATGATTGAAAGATGGCTTCTGAAGAAATGCCTGCTTTTTAGTTTCAAGTAATTGTGTGGCTAGAAAAAAGCTAGGAGAAGATTGTCTAAGGAAACTCCAGGCTTTGTGCAGGCACTATGGCTTCCCCAAGCAAACCAGTTGTCTGCAATGTAAATATTTACTTCTATTATGCTTAGGAAGCATACAAGGTTTCCTGACACTCCCCATTCAGCAAATACACAGTTGAGATAACGTAAGCTCCAGAACGGCATCCATCCAATAAATTCAAGAATCTGACTCAGAATCAATGTCAACAGACCCTTTTAAACCCATATTTATTGCAAGGAGCTGTGCTAAGAAATGGAAATGCAAAGAGTCATATAATATAAGCTTTGCCGTAAAAGAGTTTATAATCTAATTGAGGGCATAAATCTTACACAAAAGTACACCATCCATGGTGTTGGGGATTATATGAGTGATGAAACCAATAAATTCAATATAATCTTATCAGAGAGCGCAGGAAATGAAAACACACAGCACCAGTATCCCAGGTGGGAATGCAGGGGGAAATGTAGATGTCCACAGTAGATGTCCACAGCACACATGAGCTCACTGGCTTCTGGTCTCACTGAAATTGAAATGTTGAGACGTTAGCTGCAAATAACTGAAGCATATGTTTCAGAGAACTCATTACACACGAAAACATTCAAAGTTAATTGATAAACTTCAGAGAACATTAGGTAATCAAATATTCAAAATAGTGTCTTATACTCTTTTATATTCTATTTAGGGGTGTGTGTGAGAGAGAGAGAGAGAGAGAGAGAGAGAGAGAGAGAGAGAGAGAGAGAGAGAGGTGTACAAGTATCCATGGAGGCAAGAATAGAGAGTCAGATCCCCTGGAATTGGAGTTGTAAGCCACATAACATGGGTATTAGGAACTGAACATGAGCCCTTCTGAAGAGCAGCAAGGGTTCTTAACCTCTCAGTCTTCTCTTCAGCCCCCTCAAAGTGGTATTCCTTAAAAAAATTATTCCAATGATAAAACTATCAAGGTAGGGTCAGGGACATTTTGTGGTATATACTCATATACCATATCTCAGCTAATTATGTGCTTAGATATGTCATTTATATAGATGTATACATGCTTTATATCTGAATATGATATTAAAGGTAAATTTATGAAAATTTTTTGTAGGATTGTGGGATTGCTTGCTTTGAACAGTTCATTTTTTGTTGCCCTTCCTATCTTATTATATACTCATTTATGATATGTCAAGTGCACTTTTAATTGATAGGGTTCATACTATAGAACACTATTATGTTTACAAGACAAAAATGAGCAGAAGCTACATTCTTCCTGCCTGTCCCACCCACATGATCCCTTCCTGTGGCATCCTGCACTGAGTGGTTCATTTACTACAACTTATCAAATAATACTGATGTCTTATTACTACCCAAACTTCCTATTGTATAGTGGACTCACTGTATTGTACAGTTCTGCTAAAATAGATAATGTCATGACTCCACCATCAGAATGTCACATAAGGTGCTTTCATTGCACTGAAATTACCATGTGCTCTGCCCACTCATCTATACCATTTCTTTGAACTTCTTGTACCACTGACTTTTCCTTTATATTCTTGCCTTTTCTATAGCAGTGTGCATTTACAATCATGTTGAATGTCATCGTGTCAGGCTATTTTCATTCATTTAATAGTTATTAAGATCCCTCCAAGTCCTACTGTGACTTGATAGTACATCTCTTTTCATCATTGAACATTAGTTTCTTTTATGAATGTACCAGTTTGTCCACTCGTTCATCTGGTGAAAGTTATTTTAGTTACTTAGAATTGTTGCAGTTGTGTGTTGTATGACAAGACTTTTCCTGGGGAGACACAAGACATGTCTACTCAACTCTAGATAGGGAACACATGACAGATCAAAGTATAGATATCACCAAAGTCCAACTAGTTGAACCATGAGTTGTTTTGTGGTTACTTACAGAAGTAAGGGTGAGGTACTAATTACAGGAGCAGAAATGAGTCAAAGGCAGCTGCATCACTAAAGCCCACCCCATCATGAGTGACAGCTCACAAAGCTCGGCAACTGAGCATACTGAACAGCCTGCAGGCAGCTCAACAGGTTGAAGAGTGTCCCTTCTAGTAATTTAGTCTATCTAAGCCTCTTCCAGGCAGCTGGGCTGGTTTCTGCTTTTTTAGGCAGCTAGTCTAGTCTCCCAGTCTTCTTTGCAGATTGGCTTGTCTGAGAGTGACTCTCAGCAGCCTTTAGTGCTTACTCTGGGAAAGAGAGACCTACATACTGAATCTGATCACTTTCAAAGATTTCCTGGGCCATTTTGAGTTGTTTAGTTTCTGGGTTAAAGCCCTTCGTTGCATGATAAAATGAGTCAATCTCCAAGAAAACTGCTACACATTATACATAGAATTCCATTTGTGTGCAGGTGTCTGAGAAGATAGACATCATCATCAACTCTTGGTGTAAATACTGAGAACAATACTGGACAAAATGATAAGACTAAGTTGATCTTTGAAATACTGTCAAATTGTCTTCCAAAGTGGCTGCTCCATTTGGCATTTCCACCAGCAGTGGGTGAAAGCTGATATCACATACTCATCACTGCTGCTGGGGTCACTGCTTTGTGCTAAAGCCATTGCCAGATAGGTGCACAGAGATGCCTTACTTTTGTCCTCACTGAAATTCCAGGTGGCATATGACGTGGAGACCTTTGCAACCTCTCCTTTTGTCATCTGAACTTCTTCAATGTTGAGTTTTCTGTTTGAACCCTTTGTCCATTTCTTTTTAATCTGGTTGTTTGGAGTTGAGATTTTAAGATAAAAAATATTTGGCTTAATTGGTTTATTAGGATTATTGCCTGTTGCATCCATGTCTCTGCAAACCATACAACTTCATTCTGTGTCTGTTCGTCCCTTGATAAACACCCACGTTGGTTCCCTAATTTAGCTGTTGTCAATTGTAATGCAATAAACATTGATATGTAACTGTCTCTGTAGTGTGTCAATTTGGAATCCTTTGGGTAAGCCCATGGCTCATATGGGTCATCTGGAAGATCTATTTTTAGTTTTTCAAGAAATCCCCAGTCTTATTTCCATAGTGGGTAGAGTAGATTACATTCTCACTAAGAGTATAGAAAGGCTGTTTTTTCTAGTCTTCCTAGCTTTAGTTGTTGTTTTCTTAATAAGTGATGTACTCCTCAGGATTCTCTAGAGGAACAGAGCTGATGCAATGTGTTTACATATATACTGAGAAAGGCAATTTATTAGAATGGCTTACTGGCTGTGGTCCAGCTAGCCCAACAATGGCTGTCTACAAACAGTAGGTACAAGAATCCAGTAGCTCTTCAGTCTTCAATGAATTCTAGAATCCCAAAGAAGTAGGCTCTAATGCCAGTGAAGAAACTGACTTGCAAGTGAAAGCAAGATCAAGCAGGTAAAGTGTGGTGATATTGTGTTCCCCAAAATATTGTGCACCCTAATAAACTTATCTGGGGTCAGAGGACAGAACAGCCACTAGATATAGAGTCCAGAAAATGGTGCCACACATGCCTTTAATCCTATCACTTGGGAGGCAGAGATCTATCCAGATCTCTGTGAGTTTAAAGCCACACTGGAAACAGCCAGGCATGGTCACTCATACCTTTAATCCCAGGAAGTGATGGCAGAAAGCAGAAAGGTATGTAAGGTGTGAGGACCAGGAACTAGAGCTGGTTAAGCTTTCAGGCTTTCAAGAAGCAGTTCAGCTGAGATCCATTTTGATAAGCACTCAGAAGCTTCCAGTCCAAGGAAACAGGATCAGCTGAGAATTGTTAAGGTGAGGAAGCTGTGGCTTGTTCTGCTTCTCTGATCTTCCAGCATTCATCCCAAAACCTGGATTCAGGTTTATTCTTTTTAATAAGAACTTTTAAGATTCATGATACAGTAAAGAGCAAATTTTCTTCTCCTGTGTCCTTTATATAGCCTGCCAGCAGAAGGTGTGGCTCAGATTAAAGGTGGATCTTCCCACCTCAAAGAATCTGGATTAAGGTTGTGTCTTCTCAGCCAGGCTGTGGTGGCACACACCCTTAGTCCCAGAACTTGGGGGGCAGAGGCAGGCAGATCTCTGTGAGTTTGATGCCAGTCTGGTCTACAGAGTGAGTTCTAGGATAGCCAGGGCTATACAGTGAGACCCTGCCTCTAAAATAAAGTGTATCCTCACCTCAAGAGATCTGTACTAGGGGTATATCTTCGCATTTCAAAGATCTGGATTAGAAGTGGCTCTTCCCACCTCAAACAAGTTAATTAAGAAAAAAAATCCTTCATGGTGTGCCCACCCATTTCAGTTTTATTCATTCCAGAAGTAGTCAAGTCAACAACCAAGAATACCCATCACACATGGTATCCTGATTAGGAGCATTATGGAAAATCTCAATATAGTTTTGATTCAAATTTACCTGAACATTTTTCAGATGTATGTTGACCACTTGAATTTCATCTTCTGAGAACTATCTGTTTATTTCATTAATGAATTTATTGATTGGGTTTTTTGACTATTTTTGGTTTTGGCTTTTTGTTTTATTTGATTTGGTTTTTTTTTAGGTCTTTTTTTTGGGGGTTTCTTTAGTTCTTTGAATATTCTAAATATATATTTCAGACATACAGCAACAAAAATGTTCTCCCATCCTACAGGCTGTTTTTTCACTTGATTAACAGTTTCTTTGCTGTAGAAAAACTTTCAAATCTCATCAAGGCTAGGTATTTTGGAGAGAGATGGCAGGGTTCAGATGGATTATCCTTTAAATGAGAACTCTATTAAGAGAGCTATTAGTGCCAAAGAACAACGGTCAACACAGTTCAGTAGGCTTCTGAAGCAAAAGATGCTTCAGTCACACCAACAAGGCACAGTGTCCTTCCCCAAATGCTTCTGACACCGGGAGTGGGTTTTTTGATGAGGCAGCATGCTTAGTAAATAAGTGACCAAAGCCACTAACATTAGTCAGGATGTACTGGATTCTCAGGCAGCTGAGGAAATGGAAGGAATTTGGCACTCATGAGAGCAGTGAAGGAGAAAACTTGGGAATCACATCAGCTCTTTGCAACAGGTGCAGTACAGAGAGGCTGCTGGGCATGTGGCCAGAGCTGGAAGGCAACAGCTCCTATGATCTAACTTGTCAAATGTTAGAGTCATTTCCTTAGCAACTGGAGCCTCATTCAGGAGTTCATAATTATACCTTGAAGTGTTTGCTTGACTTTTTCCTCTAAGAGTTTCAGAGTTTCAGATCTTACATTAAGGTCCTTGGTCAATTTAGAGTAATTTTTTTCAGAGTGAGAAATAGGAGTCTAGTTGCAATCTTAAACACATGGAGACCCAATTTTCTCAGTGCTGTTTATTGAAGAGGCTGTCTTGCTAGTGATGCTATGATTATACTTGTGTGGATTTATGCTGTTCCACTGATGTATTTGTCTGTTCTTTGTCAATACCCCTTGTCTGTATAACTATGGCTTTTTAGTAAGTTTCCTATGACCCATAAGAAATTTCAGTAGTTTATATTTTACAAGTTTTCTTCTTCACCATAATGAAAATACTCCTGGATACTTTGAGGTTTTGTCTTGTTTTGTTCTTTACATATAAACATTCAGCCCAAGTGAAGAAGAAAAAAACCAATACATTTCTAAAAATAATATGGTGTGCGTGTATACATGTGTGTCTGTGTGTGTGTGTGTGTGTCTGTGTGCATGCATTTATGTGCGTGTTATTCTGGCTGAGGAACATACAATACCCAGCCCCAACCTAGGTTACTGCACTAGGTCCTCATACAAGTCATTTTATCCTCCAAATAAAGTCATCTTTGTGGTAGAATTACTAGCTTCTTGCATGGATGTGAAGAAAAAAAACACCCTTTAAGTCACACAACTAGTAAATGAGTAACCTAATTTCAAACTCATGATGATCCAACTCTAAACTGCATGATCTATACAGGGTTTCCTTGCTTTGACTATGACAGCAAGAATTGCTGCAGCAGCGTGTCTGCAGGTATGGGTAGTGATCCAATAGAATTATTCAAAAGTGGAAGAGGATGGCAAGAATTTCATGCTGATTTCCCATGCTAACACTTTAAATATATATATAACATGCTTTTTTAATTTCTCATGTAAATCTCATAAAACAAAGTTAAATTCAAATATGGCCATTAGTAAATGTGGTCAAATTATCTTTAAATCAGTAACTACATAGATATATTTTCACATAGAGGGAATATAAAAATAAGCTGTTCTTTACTCCACTATTCAATTATCTGGAAAAGAATTTGCCATGTTGGAGTTCATTTGAATGATAGTTTGCAAAGGTCTCACAGCGTGGAAAATAACTTTCTCCAACAAATTTGGGTCAATAATTTTTTTTGAAATTGGATAAAGCAGCGTGATAGTCAGGATGAAGAATGAAACCAACTTGTTCAAGCTTAGTTTCCCCCAAAACATAATATGATATAATATTGTGCTGGTTAGTTTTATGTCAGCTTGATATAAGCTAAAGTCATCTGAGAGGAGGGAGCCTCAATTGAGAAAGTCCCTCCATCAGACCAGGCTGTAGGCAAGTCTGCAGAGCATTTTCTTAATTAGTGATTGATGTGGGAGGGCTCATCCCACTGTGGGTGGTGCCATCCCTAGGCTGGTGGTCCTGGGTTTTGTAAGAAAGCAGGTTGAGCAAGCCATGAGGAGCAAGCCAGTAAGAGACACTCCTTCATGGCCTCTGCATCAGCTCTCACTGCCAGGTTCCTGCCCTGTTTGAGCTCTTGCCCTAACTTCCTTCATGATCAACTGTGACATGGAAGGGTAAGCCAACTAAACCGTCTCCTCCCCAAGTTGCTTTTAGTCATGGTGTTTCATCACAGCAATGGTAATCCGAACTAAGACGAATAATAATCTGTTTTCAATGTGTTTTACAGATGTGAACGCAAAATCACTAATTATATCAAATTCTCTTTTCATTCCATTATTCTTTTAGCTGACTGTGGTTAAAAGCTAGCTCCTTCTACATTAGGATGTTGCTCAACCTAAAGCCACAAGGATTAGGTCAGAGCATTTCCTAGTGTATTTCATTTACTTGCTTCCCATAAGAGTTGCCACAGTGTTTCATTATTAGAGTAAATGTCACAGAAACATAGCCTCCCAGCTTAAACAGCCAAGAGCTATTATTACTCTTTTCCTGAACAAGAGAAATTTGACCTCATGTCCACAATCATCATATCCTGCAGCACAGCAGGCTTATTGTTGAATTTGTAACTAGATGGCTTTAATGTTTTTACTTGATAAAGAGAGCAGCATCTTGACCCGGTGCCTTAATAGAAAGTCCAGGAAAAAGACAGAAAAGAAAAGAAAACATACTTTCACCATCGATTTTTCTGGAATTTGTCATTTGGCTAGAGGTGGGGAAAGGGACAAATACTAATATATGGCAGATGTTACTCTATTGTTATCGGTTTCCATATGCTAAATTTCCAGAGACATTATATGAAGTTAATTAATTTTGGTAAGGATTAATAAAGACTGGTAATAGTCAAACTTTCAAATGAAACCTTATCAAAGCCACTAAGCAATCATTTTATTTACTGCTAAATCTCTTATTTTTAGTAACATGTTTTAGTCTTAAACCTTCAAAAATTAGATACCTAATGAATCAAAATTTCGACATCATTCCTCACCTTAAAGCTGCTTATAACTTTTGGAGATATAGTTCTATATTATTTTAAAATACACAACTTATTTCAGAAGAAATTATATATGACTAGAAATATTAGCTCAAGAATCTAGAGAAGACCTGATTATGAGAAATAAGTTCAATGCAAAGGGACTTAGTCTGCAGATACCAAGAAAGGCAATGTCATTAATAATAATTCACAATTTATCAAAAAGGCTCAACTGAGTAATCATTACGTACAAAAAGTACAAATATCACAGCCAGGTATGTAAATAAAATGCAGCACTATTCTAGTATCCCATCAATAGAAATGAACAATGCTGGTGCAAAATACAAATGGTCAGTAACAACTTTGAAAAGGTGAACATAGTTATGTAAATGTGACATGTAAATGCAAGTTAAAATACTTTGAGATAGGCCAGCCTGATCTACAAAGCAAGTTCCAGGACAGGCAGGGCTGTTAACACAGAGAAAACCTGTCTCAAAAAAAAAAAAAGAAAACTTTGAGATTGTATCTCACCCAATCAGAATAGCCACCAGCAAGGAAGGAAAAAAAAAAGTGTGGCGAGGATGTGAAAGAAGAACATTTTCCATTGCAGGTAGGGATACAAACTGAGTCAGTCACTGTGGAAACCAGTGTGGAGGTGCTTCAAAAAGGTTAAAATGTGACCTACTGTGTAGCCCACCTCTCATGATCTTGGGTATGGAAAGAACACATGGATTACTAGCCTCCCCTCATCCCCGCCACTATTCTCTCTTGCCCTCTCCCCCAACCCTTTAGTTCATTTCTCTGCCCCAAGCAGTCTCTAATCCTTCCATGTCTGCCTTCCACATTTGATAGAAAACTTGTAATATTTGTCTTTCTTAGTCTGCTTTATGTTGCTTAATGTAACAATCTCTGCGTTTAGATTCAACATCATTCTTTTTCATAGGTAATAAAACTCCATTGTGAATGTGCACCATTGGACACCTATAGATGGACATCTAGGTTAATTCCTACTGTGATAACCTGTTGTGAATGGTTCCACAGTAACCATGGCTATGCAAGTGTCCTCATGGTATACTAAATTGGTTTCCTTCACCTGTATATGCAGGAGAGGGATCTTTGGGTTTTTGTCTTGTTTTGTTGAGGAACCTGCATATTAATCTCCATAGTGGCTGCACTAATTTACATTCCTGATAGCCATGTACAGAGGTCTTCTTTCCTCATATCCCTGATAGCCTTTGTAGTTGTTCGATGTCCTGGTGGTAGTCACTGTCACTGGAATGCAGTGGAATTTCAATGCAGTTTTGATTTGCATTTCCCCGTGGCTCAGGATAAGAAATGGTTTTTCATCATTTGCATCTACTTAGCATTATCTATTCAATGCATTTATTAATTGAATTGATGCTTTTTTTATTTCTTTGTATATTCTAGATATTAATCTCCTCTCAAGTGTATGTCGAGCGATGATTTCCTCCATTTTATACTTGTCTCTGGCAGTTATTTCCTTTGCTGTGCAGAATCATTTTAGTGTCGTGCAACAGCATTTGTGGATGCCTGCTAATATTGCTTGAGATACTGCAGCCTGTTTCAGAAGGTCCTTGCCTGGGCTCATATCCTGAAGTGTTCCCCCTGCTTTTCACTTTAACAGGATCAGAGTTTCAGGTCTTACATTTAGGTCTTTAATCCACATGGAGATGGTTTTCCTGCATCCTGAAAGCAAACTATCCAGTTATTTTCTTCTACTTTTATATCCAATTTTCTCAGCACCCATTGTTGAAGAGGCTGTCTTTTCTCCAGTATGTATCTTTTGTCAAGAATGAGATGGCAGTAGTTTCCTGGGTTTATCTATGCTTTGCTCTTGATCTACACATTTGTTTAGTGCTATTTTGTTACAATTTTCTCTGTACCATAACTTGAAATCAGGTATGGTGATACCTCCAGCATTATTCTTTTTTCATAGTGGATTTGGCTATCTGGGTCCTTTTACATTTCTTCTTATTATTTATTTCTTCTTATTATTTATTTATTATATTTTCTGTGGAGAATATCACTGGGATTTTCATAGGAATTACATTTAATCTGTAGATCACTTTTGGTAATATGGCCATTTGCACATTGTTCGTTCTTCTAACATATGACAATGGGAAGTCGTTCTGTCTTCTAGAGTCTTCACTTTGTTCAATTTTTTAAATTTTTCATGACATAAATCATGCATGTCTTTGTAGGTTTACTCCTAATATTTGTTTTAGGTTATTGTGAATAAGACCATTTTTTTAATTTCCTTCTCATCATTCTTAGTGCATGAAAAGCTGCTGGTATTTGTATGTGGGCTTGGGTCCTGATGCTTTGTGGATGTGTTTATCAGATCTAAATGTCTTTGGGGTCCTTTACGTAGAGAGGAGTATCATCTGCATAAAGCAGTACTTTTCCTCTCTCCTTCTATATTTTCATGCATTTTATTTATTTTTCTTGACTGTTACTGTAACTGAAACTTCAGATTTTATATCTAATAGGAGATGGTGCAGACCCTAATCCTATTGCTGATTTTAAAGGAAATGCTTTCAGTTTTTCTCCGTTTAATATAATGTTGGCTTTAGATTCACTGTAAATACCTTTATCATATTAACGTGTTCCTTCTATATCTAGTTTTTTTAAACAATTTTTATCATAATAACATACTGAAACTTATCACAGACTTTTTCTGAACGTTTTGAGACAATCATGTAATTTCTGTCCCTGAGTCTATTTTTGTGTCCTATTACATTTAGTGATTTGTATATATTGAACTCTCTTTCATTCTGGGGCTAAAATCATAGGGTGATCATTTTAATGTGCTGTTGGATCTGATTTGCATGTATTTTATTCAGAATCTTTGAGTCTATGTTCATCAGGGAAAGTCTCCTATAGTTTTGTGTTGGGAAGATAGCCAATAAAATTCTAAAGCTTATACTCTCTAACACGACAGTCATAGTCAGTATTGGTAAAGAAGATCATTCAGATTAGCCTAGCACCCATGGGAGACAAACTAAAAGTAAGACAAAATAGGAAAAGTCAGACATTAAAGAAATGAAAGAAAAATAAGAATGGCCACACCAGGAAAGAGAAGTCTGAATCCAGAAGAGGGGGATGATCTGCAGTCTGTGGTCCTGCCTCAACTATACCCTTGGGTAGGTGTTATTGTAAGAACCAGTGCTTTTCCAAAAACAGTTTGACTTAGGAATTGAGGTATAACCTTTAATTTAGGACACAACCACCCTAAAAAAAAAAAGTTAACAACATTTGTTTGTTTGTTTGTTTGTTTGATTGTTTTTAATCACCTCAGATTACTTGCTTATCTGGAGTTGAAAGCCCTTTACATGAACAGCATTTTAAATCAGAAGTTTTCCAAAACTTAAGTCTAAGTGGATCAAAGACCTCAACATAAATCCAGTTACTCTGAACCTGATAGAAGAGAAAGTAGGAAGTAGTCTTGAATGTATTGGCACTGGAGATCACTTCCTAAATATAACATCAGTAGCACAGACACTGAGAGAAACAATCAGTCAATGGGACCTTTTGAAACTGAGAAGCTTTTGTAGAGCAAAGGACACTGTCAACAACACAAAGCGACAGCCTACAAAATGAGAAAAGATCTTCACCTACCCCACATCTGACAGAGGGATGATATCCAGAATATATAAAGAACTCTAGAAATTAAACATCAAAATGTCCAACAGTCCAATTAAGAAAAGAAACAGAGAATCCTCAACAGAGGAAGCTCAAATGGCTGAAAGACATTTAAGGAATTGCTCAACATCCCTAATCATCAGGGAAATGCAAATCAAAAAGACTCTGATATACTACCTTATACCTGTCAGAATGGCTAAGATCAAAAACACAGAAGACAGTTTATGCTGGAGAGGATGTGGAGCAAGGGTAACTCTCCTCCACTGCTGGTGGGAAGGCAAGCTTGTACAGCCACTTTGGAAATCAATATGGCGCTTCCTTAGAAAATTGGGAATCCATCTCCCCCAAGACCCAGCTATACCACTCTTGAGCATATACCCAAGGAATGCTCAAACATACCACAAGGGCATTTGCTCAGCTATGTTCATATCAGCATTGTTTGTAATAGCCAGAACCTGGAAACAACCTAGATGCCCTTCAACTGAAGAATGGATAAAGAAAATATGGTACATATACACAAGCAGTACTACTCAGCAGAGAAAAACAATGACATCATGAGGTTTGCAGGCAAATGGATGGATGCAGAAAAAAATCATCCTGAGTGAGGTAACCCAGACTCAGAAAGACAAACATGATATGCACTCACTCATAGGTGGATACTAGATGTAAAGCAAAGGATGACTAGACTGCTACACAACTCCAGGGAGGACCCTAAGAAAGACATAGGGATCCCCCCAATGACAGAGAAATGGATGATCTACATAAGCACACTGGACATGGGGGGGAGCAATAATGAAAGGCAAGGGTCAGCAAAAGAGAGCTTAGGGGAGCAGGAGATCCCAGCTGGATCAAGAACAGAGAGGGAGAACAAGGAATAACACACCATGATAAATGAAGACCCCATGGGAATAGGAAGAAGCAAAGTGCTAGAGAGGTCCCCAGAAATCAACAAAGATACCTCCACTATAGACTACTGGTAATTATGAAGAAAAAGATCAAGTGACCTACTCTGGTGATTGGATGGCCAAACACCCTAACTGTTGTGGTAGAACTCTCATTCAATGACTGATGGAAGTGGATGCAGAGATCCATGGCCAGGCCCCAGGTTGAGCTCTGGGAGTCCAATCATCAAGAAAGAGGAGGGATTGTATGAGTGAGAATTGTTGAGACCAAGACTGGAAAAAGCACAAGGACAAATAGCCAAACTAGTGGAAACACATGGTCTATGAACCAATATCTGAGGGGCCCCCCAACTGGATCAGGCCCTCTGGATAAGTGAGACAGTTGATTAGCTTGAACTGTTTGGGAGGCCCCCAGGAAGTGGGACAGGGGGACCTGTCCTTAGTGCCTGAGCTGGCTGTTTGGAGCCTGGGGCCTATGCAGGGAGACTTTGCTCAGCCTGGGTGAAGGGAGGAGGGGACTGGACCTGCCTGGACTGAATCGACCAGGCTGAGCTGAATCCCCAGGGAAGTCCTTGCCTTGGAGGAGATGGGAATTGGGGGGGGGGGGGAGACAGAGGAATCCATGGCTGATATGTAAAATTAAATTAAATTATAAAACACACACACACACACACACACACACACACACACAAGAAGTTTTCAGTGTGATCAGATTCATAAATGTTCTACTTCCACTGCTGGACTCACAATTGTTAATGCTTTCAAGTGAGACATTTGGAAATACATACAGCATAATCTCAAGTGGGTTTTTGTTTTGTTCTATTTTGGGTTTTTTTTTGCCATTTCTAATAAGTTCCAGTCACAGTTAGTACTTCTCTGTCTTAGAACTAGAAAGTCAGTCACATTTCTCAAGAGTCATAAACATATCATACAAGAATAATGAGTACTTTCTGCATACGGTTTTGCCAATGGAAAATAATCACTTAGATTTTCTTCAATAAATGTACTAGAGAGATGTATTTATTCATAACATCTTATGAGCAAGGTGTCTTATGTAACACCCCTTCTCTCAATTCTGACACTGTTAGCTTCTATCCCAGGAGCTAAAAACATTCTATGCCATAAGACTAATTCTGCTTCTCCTGATAGCAGAAAGTTCCAAGTTGTCACTTAATGTCACCCTTTAGTTTCAAGACACAATTGTATCTAATGTCACCCACTAGATACAACCGAATAGTAGCCAAATGGAAGATGTGATAAGGCAAAGAGTGAGGAAACTCCAAGCTGTTTCAGAGAGCACCACTCTCCCACCACCACCAAGTTCTCCAAATCCCACTGTTTAAGGACTTATACATAAAGTCCACTACAAAATAATGATTGGTTATGCAACATGCCATTAATGAGAGATTCAGTCCTCAGCCAATCTTCAGCCACCCTCTAGAGTTCAGGAAAGTGAAGGTACAGTTCCAGTCCTCTAACCATGCCCTGATCTTTCTTGCTATCAGCCCCTAGCTGCAAGCTTCATGAGGTCCCAGCCACTCACAACCCAATTAGCATATGAAGGATATTTATCACTCCAGAAACTCCTAAAGATATATTCCAGGAACTGGAAAAAAGACTAACATATGGCATCTGGGGGTATTTGTGAATTTTAAAACCACTATATTATACTTTACTTGTTCTTGCAAGGCACACTTGATACACAGGCAAAATCCAAAATCACACTTCTTTATGCTACATTTGTGATTATGTTATAAAAGCTATTAAACTTCTGCATGGCCTATATATATGATTAGTTTTTTCTCTTTGCAATTTTCAGCATTTGATATTGATCAAAGATAAACCTGACAAAGAAACTATTTTAGTGACTTCAAGAATCAAGCTTAGATGTCAAATTGGTATGTCAAAAACTCTTAGCCAGCATTTTCTTTCTGAAACAAATTGAAAGTGGAAAAAGAGAAAAAAAAATGGAAATTCTATCTTCATTGATACTAATAAATAGTTTTAAATCCAACTCCAACATAAATAAAGAAGAATTCCTGGGGGGTAAATATATATATTTACCAAATATATATATCAAAATGAAAAAGCATAAAAGAGAAAAGCCACTTTCTACAAAAGATCTCAGGAGATGCTGCTATCATGTCTAAAAACAGGAAGTCAATAGACGGAACACACAGGCACCTTCACTGTAATTACTACATCCAGATTGATAAGAAACTGTGTCTCAGTTAGTTTTTTATTTCTGTGATGGGACACCATGACCACAGCAACTCTTATAAAAAATAAAAAATAACCCAACATTTAATTGGGGTGGCTCGCTTATAGTTTCAGAGGCTATGTCCATTATCATCATAGTGGGGAACATGGCAGTGTGCAGGCAGACATGGTGCTGGAGCTGAGAGTCCTACTTTTTTGTTTTGTTTTGTTTTGTTTTTTGAGACAGAGTTTCTTTGTGTAACAGCCCTGGTTATCCTAGAACTCACTGTGTAGACCAGGCTGGCCTCAAACTCAATGAGATTTGCCTGCCTCTGCGTCCCAAGTGCTAAGATTAAAGGCGTGTGCTGCCACCATCGGGCAAGAGTCCCACATCTTGACTCAGAGGCAACAGGAAGTAGACTGACTGTCACCGTGAGTGTAGCTTGAGAAAAAGACCTCAAAGCTCATCCCCACTGTGACACACTTACTCCAACAAGGCCACACCTCCTAATAGGGCCACTCCCTTTGGAGAGTCATTTTCTTTCAAACCACCACACTGTAGATAAAGAAATGCATGAATTCCTTTAGCCAGAGTTCTTAGAATCTGAGCCCTGCCAGTTTGAACAAACTGACTTACCAGTCATCCTCGATAAGCCAATAAAAATAATGAGTAATAATGAAGCACAGAGAAAGGGTGTTTTTTTGCAATGTAGCCCCAGTGGCAAGAGAGACAGGTACTGTGGTCCAGTTTTACCTTCAGAACACCAACATGAGATTTAACTTTAAATGGAGAACAAGATGGGTGTTTAACTAGGCAGTTCCTATCGAGGTGTGGGTCCCCCTCCCCCATCATTTACTCATCATTGTCTCAGCTCTAGTTTGTCCTGTAAAATGGCTTGGAAAGTTATTAGGGGTTCAGGAAATCCCTCTCTCGGAAAGAACTTCTTTCTTTAGCTGTCATTGGCCTTCAGTCTTCTCCTAGCATGAGATCCTGACACATCTGATTCTCTCCAGACCATTGTCTGAAAAGTCCAATAGCCAGGAGAGGACTGCAAGTCTTTCTCATCAGAATATCGTCACCTCTCCTAAGATAGTTACAGTTCCCAGAAATTTTAGCTGGTATGCTGATTATAGTAAACTAAAATGCAATGAGAAAGTAGGACACCCTGGAACAGGCTTTAAAAATCCCCTCATCTACCTAAAGACAGGAGCTACTAAAGAAAAAAATAATTTCCTTTCTTTCCTCCTCTCACTTTTCATTGTCTAAACTCATATCTGCAAGACAGAAGACTAAACAATACAACCACACCCCGACAGGTTTTATCATAACCTATCCTCAACTCCCACATAAAATTGTTTACTAATTATTATCTGAACATCGGACATATTCACCCACTCAAAATCAGTGATTGCCCTTCAAAAGTCTCTCTCTCCCTCTCTCTCCCTCTCCTGTCTCTCTTTATCTTACAAACAAAGGCTTGTGAGTCTTTGGACTTGGTTGGTTGTTATATAGTGTTTAGTGCTAGTTGTGTGTGTGTGTGTGTGTGTGTGTGTGTGTGTGTGTGTGTGTTTGGTAGTTATATAATGTTTGGTGTTAGTTTGTGTGTGTGTGTGTGTGTGTGTGTGTTTGTTGGTTATTATATAGTGTTTAGTGTTAGTTTATGTGTGTGTGTGTGTGTGTGTTGGTTATTATATAGTGTTTAGTGTTTGTGTGTGTGTGTTTGTTGGTTATTATACAGTGTTTAGTGTTAGTTTTCATGTGTGGGTTTGTTAGTTTTGTATGGCTATGATAATGACATAAGCAACATAAAGGAATTGTGGTTGAGAGGTCTCAGTCCACGGGTATTGGTTCCATTGATTCTGGGTCCACAGTGAGACCAAACATCCATAGTGGGAGCATGTGGCAGAAGTCACTTACCTCATGACAGGCAGGAAGCAAAGAGTTAACAAGGGACTAGAAACATGCTATGATTCACAATTACATGTCCCCCATGGCCAATCTCCTCCAGCCATAACCACCTCCTAAAGTTTCCCAAATAGTATCATCAGCAGAGGACTGAGCAGAAGTTTGAATAGGAATGCCCCCCATAGTCTCAAATGTTTGAACGCTTTGTCATTAGAGAATGGTGCTACTTGAGGAAGATTGGGAAGAGTGGCCTTGTTGGAGGAAGTGTGTCAACAGGGGAAGGATTAGGGGGTCTCAAAAGCCCATGCTAGTCCCAGTGTTCTTTCTGGCTGCTGCCTGTGGATCTGGATGTAGAATTCTCAGCTGCTCTCCAGCACCATGTCTGCCTGCATGCCACCATGCTTCCTGCTATGATAACAATGCACTAAACCTCTGAATTGTAAGCAATCCCCAGTTAAATGCTCTCTTTTTAAAGAATTGTCATGGTCATGGTGTCTTTTCATAGCAATAGAACATTGACTAATATACTGCTCAACAGACAAGTCTATGAGAAAATTTCAAGCACACCCCATAATATTACCAGGCACATTTATTAGTTAAATACATTTGTAATTTTTTTCCTATTAATATATTATTCATTCCAGCAAACTTTCAGAAAATGAAGAGGAAAGCCCCCCCTTTATCCTTACAAAATCTATAACCCCAAATGTTGTCAACTAAAAATAAGACAAAGAACACACACACACACACACACACACAATTTTGTAGAACTCTAATAAATCTACCATGGGGGTATATACCTAATCCCAACACATTTGGATGGTTGGGGGAAAAGATCACATTTTTAACTATATATACAGGCCCCACCTCCAAAAACAAAACAAACAAACAAAAACTTCTCTGTAGAGTCAAGGAGATTTCCTGATTCCCAGACTGAGAGTTGGCCCTTCCTTGTACTGTCTGTTCTATAGTAGCCGACCATAAAGCAACTCTAATCATTAAAAAGTATGCAATAACTTAAATGATAACAATAGTTAGTAACAGAGATAGAGTAAAAGGATTTTAATAGCTGCCTGCAGATCTTCTCTTTTCTCTCTGTTCCCCTACATCCAATCCCCCAGTCTCATCCCAAACTCTGCAGCAGAACACCTGTGATAGCCTTCCTTGCCCCCACCTCTTACCATCACCCATTATTCCCACCAATCTTCCCTTTCTAACCACCCCTGACACAGTCATTGCCTTGTCCTAGCCCCTAACCTCAGCAGGCACTCCCTGCTAACCCAAGAGCTGCTCCTGACAGGGAAACAAGTAGGCTGACAGCAGATCCACACTGCTCCTTCTGCTCCTCCAGATCCAGTCCTGCCAGTATCATCCCCAGCTCTGTAGCAGAAAACCTGATTCAATCCCCCTTTCCTCTCCAACCCCATCCCCATGGCTCACAAAGATCTTCTCCTACAGCCTTCCTCCCTCCAACCCATCCCATTATTCCAGCCTCCAACCCAATAGGCATCCCCTGGGAATACACCAGCTGAGCAGGCCAGGGAAATAGGTCAACCACCTCATGACCTTCACCATTCCACCCTCCCCTCCAAATCCAATCCCCCAGTCTCATCTCCAGCACAGCAATAAAACACCATCTGCAGTTTTCATTGACCCCTCTCCACGTCTCCTGTGGACCCCACAGATGATCCTGCCTAAACTCCCTCCCCACATTGGTCACTTTATCCCAGCCCAGAACTCCAGTAAGCAACCCCTGCTAACCCACCAACCACACCTGCCAGAAAACCAACTAGGCTGCCTGCAGATCTACACTTCTTCATCTGTTCCCCAAGATCCAAATCCCCAGGCTCATATCAAGCTCTGCAGCAGAACTCCTGTGGCAGCTTTCAGGGTACTCTGCCCCCATCCCCACCCTCACCCCCACCCCCATGAGTATGCAGTTCCCATCACCTGTGGATCCCTCAGATCTTCCTGTTCTAGCCTGACTAAGGCTGCCTGTAGATTTTCCCCTCTCTTTCTGTTCCTCTAGTCTAGATCCAACCCCCACTCTCATCCCAGCGCTATAGCACACCCTTTGAGGTAACCTCTCTTAGCTTTCTCCCCCTATTCCAAGGAGGTGAAATGAGCAGATTCTGGTTGAACACTCTGCTCTCCTCACTCCTGTGAACCTCTTTAGTCCCCTAGACTATCCACATTTCTAAGTGACAGCTTCCAATACCCAGAAACACATTTTACCTGGAACCCTTGGTGACCACAACTATGGGTCCAAAGAAAATTTACTACAAGGCAACACATAGCCAACACACTCTCAGAAAATCCAGAAAGAAAACAGAATCCAAGAAATAAAACATAAACCCATCAAAAACAAATCCAGAAATCAGCACCTAGACCTATTTTCATACCAGTTCTAGATGCCTAGATGTCAGCATGAGAAAGAGCACAATCAATATCAACCAGGACATGTCCCCACTAGAAACCAGCTATCCTACCACAGCACACTTGAACATTCCATATAGCTAAAACACAAGGAAAGGACCTTAAAATTGCCTGTATGAAGATGATAGAGGTCCTCAAAGAGGAAATTAATAAATCCTTTAAAGAAGTACAGGAAAACACAAACAGTTTGAAGAAATACATAAATCCCTTAAGAAATACAAGAAAGCACAAACAACCCTGGAAGGAAACAAATAAAACAATCAAGACATGAAAATGAAAATATAATCAATAAAGAAAACAGAAACTGAGGGAATTTAAAAAAAAAAAACTTTAGAAATTTGAAATGGAACTACAGAGGCAAGCTTCAGCAACAGAATACAAGAGATGGAAGATAGAATCTCAGGCATTGAAGGTACAATAGAGGAAATTAGTGTACCATTTTAAAAAAATTCTTAAATGTAAAAAACAAATCCTGGCACAAAAAAAATCCAAGAAATCGGGAACACCATGAAAAGACCAAAATGTAAGAATAATGGGAATAGAAGGAAAAGATTGCTAGCTCAAAGGCCCAGAAAATACTTTCAAAAAATCATAGAAGAAAATTTTCCTAACCTAAACGAGATGCCTATAAAGGTACAAGAAGCATACAGAACACCAAATAGATAGGATCAGAAAAGTAAATCCCCTTGCCACATATAAATCAAAACAACTAAACATACAAAACAAAGAAGGAACAGTAAAAACTACAAGGGAAAAAGACCAAGTAACACACAAAAGCTGATCTATTAAAATGGCACCTCACTTCTCAATGGATACTCTAAAAGCTAGAAGGGACGGATAGATGTGTTGAAGATTCTAAGATACCACAGATACAAGCCTAGATTCACCCATCAAAACTTTAAATCATCATAGTTGGAGAAAATAAGGTATTCGATGGTAAAATCAAATGTAAACAACATCCATCCACAAATCTAGCCCTAGAAAAGGTACTAGAAGGAAAACTTCAATCTAAAGAGGTCAACTACAACTATAAAAACACAGAAAATAAATAATCTCATACCAACAAAACCAAAGAATGGAAACCACACACACACACACACACACACACACACACACACACACACACACCAAGAACAAAATTACATTAATCAACAATCATTGCTCATAGATATGTCTAAATATCAATGACCTTGATTCCCCAGTAAAAGACACAGAGTAAGAGAATGGATGCAAAAATAGGATCCATCCTTCTATTGCACCCAAGAAACACGCTTCAACATTGAAGATAGACATTACCTCAAGGTAAAGGGTTGGAAAAAAGATATTCTAAACAAATAGATCTAAGAAGCAAGCTTGTTTAGCCATTTTAATATCTAACAAAATAGACTTAAAACCAAAACTAATCAAAAAAGATGGGGAAGTACACTATGTACTTACAAAAGGAAAAAAAAAACACCAAGATGATATTTCAATTTTTAATATCTATGCCCCAAACAAAAAGACACACAAGTTTGTAAAAGAATCACTACTGAAGCTTAAGTAACATATTGACCCTCAAACACTGATGGGGGAGACTTCAATACATCACTCTGACCAATGGACAGGTCATCCAGATAACAACTAAATAGAAAATATTGGAGCTAATGGGCATTATAAACCACATGGACTTAGCAGATATTTGTGGAACATTTCACCCAAACACAAAAGAATATACCTTCTTCTCTGTGCATCATAGAATTTTCTCCAATTGACCACATACTCAGACACACACAAGTCTCCACATATACAAAAAATAAAATAAAATAACTCCTGCATCCATTTAGAAAACCACAACTTAAATCTGGATATCAACAACAGTAGAAACAGCAGAAAGCTTACAAACTCATGGAAAGTGAACAGATCTCTACTGAATGAAAAATGGGTCAAGGAAGAAATGAAGAAATAAATAAAATAATCTACATTTCCATGAAAATGAGTATACAGTATATTCAAACTTATGGGACACAATGAAAGTGGTTCTAAGAGGCAAATTCATAGCACTGAGTGCCTATATTAAAAACAAAAACAAAACCTGGAGCAACCTAAAGATCTCATACTAGCAACTTATCAACACATCTGGAAACTCTAGAATGAAAAGAAGCAGACCCAAGAAGAGTAGATGGCAAGAAATAATCAGACTCAGGGCTGAAACTAATAAAATAAAAACAAAGAGAACAATGAAGATAATCAAAGAAACAAAGAGTCAGTTCTTTGAGAAAACCAACAAGATGAGCAAATCCTTAGCTAAACTAACCAAGCAGCAGAGAGAATATCCAAATTAAGAAAATCAGAAACAAAAAGGAGGACATAACAACAGACACTGAGGAAATTCAGAAAATCATAAGGACATACTTTAAAAACTATACTCCGTTTTCTAGGTAGCCTCCCTGGAGTTGTGTAGCAGTCTAGTCATCTTTGTTTTACATCTAGTATCCTCCTATGAGTGAGTACATACCATGTTTGTCCTTCTGAGTCTGAGTTACCTCACTCAGAATGATTTTTTTCTAGATCCATCCATTTGCCTGCAAACCTCATGATGTCATTGTTTTTCTCTGTTGAGTAGTAACTCCATGGTGTATATGTACCATATTTTCTTTATCCATTCTTCAGTTGAAGGGCATCTAGGTTGTTTCCAGGTTCTGGCTATTACAAACAATGCTGATATGAACATAGCTGAGCAAATGCCCTTGTGGTATGATTGAGCATTCCTTGGGTATATGCCCAAGAGTGCTACAGCTTGGTCTTGGGGGAGATGGATTCCCAATTTTCTAAGGAAGCGCCATATTGATTTCCAAAGTGGCTGTACCAGCTTGCATTCCAACCAGCAGTAGAGGAGAGTTCCCAATCCAGGGATTACCCAATGACAGAGAAATGGATGAGATCTACATGAACAACCTAGACCACAGTGGGGGTAATGAAGGGCAAGATTTGAGGGAAAGAAAGCTTAGGGGAGCAGGAGATCCCAGCTGGATCAAGAACAGAAAGGGAGAACGAGGAATAACAGACCATGATAAATGAAGACCACATGAGAACAGGAATAGGCAGAGTGCTCGAGAGGTCCCCAGAAATCCACAATGATATATCCTCTGTAGACTGCTGGCAGTGGTCGAGGGAGGGCCTGATCTGACCTGGTCTGGTGGTCAGATGACTAAAGACCCTAGCAGTCATCTTGGAACTCTCATCCAATAACTGATCCTCCACCAGGCCCCAGGTGGAGCTCCAGGTGTCCAACTGTCGAGAAGGAAGAGGGGTTGCAAGAGAGTGAATTGTTGAATCCAAGATTGCAAAAAGCACAGGGACAAATAGCCAATCGAATGGAAGCACATGAATTATGAACCGGTGGCTGTGGAGCCCCCAGCTGGATCAGGCCCTCTGGATAAGTGAGACAATTGAATAGCTTGATCTGTTTGGGAGGCACCCAGGCTGTGGGACCGGGACCTGTCCTTGGTGCATGAGCTGGCTGTTTGGAACCTTGGGCTTACACAGGGACACATGCTCAGCCTGGAAGGAGGGGACTGGACCTGCCTGTACTGAATACACCAGGTTTAAATGAGTCCCCAGGGGTGTCTTGGTCCTGGAGGACATGGGAATGGAGGGGAGGGGCTGGGGGGAAGGTGGGGATGGGGGCGGGAGAGGGGAGGACAGGGAACCCATAGCTGATGTATAAAATTAAAACATAATAATAATAATAATAATAATAATAATAATAATAATAACTATACTCCAACATCCAACAAATTGGAAAATCTAAAAGAAGTGGATAATTTTCTTGATTGGTGACATGACACTTACCAAACTTAAATCAAGATCAAATAAACAATTTAAACAGACCTATAACCCTTGTGAAACAGAAACAGTCATTAAAATCTGCCAAAAAAAAAAAAAAAATCCCAGCACCAGATCGTTTTAGCACAGAATTCTATCAGACTTTCAAAAAAGAGTTAACACCAATACTCCTCTTATTATTCCACAAAATAGACACAGCAGGAACATTTCCTAATTCATTTTACGAACCCACCATTACCCTGATACCCAAACCACAAAAAACCCCAACAAAGAAAGCAAATTACAAACCAATTTCCCTTATGAACATAGATGCAAAAATACTCTATAAAACACTTGCAAACCAAATCCAAGACTACATCGAAAAAAATCACCCAAGATAATGAAGTGGGCTTTATGCCAAAGATGTAGGGATGGCTCAAGATATAAAAACCAAAAAAATGTAATCCACCATATAAACAAAGTGAAAGACAAAACCACATGTTCATCTCATTAAATAAAGAAAAGGCCTTTGACAAAATTCAACAGCACTTCATGATAAAAGTCTTCAAGAGATTAGGGAAACAAAGGACATACCTAAACATAATAAAGACAATTTATAGAAATCTTTTAGCCAACATCAAATTAAATGGAGAGAAACTCAAAGCAATTCCATTAAAATCAGGAACAAGACAAGGTTGTCCACTGTCTCCATATCTGTTCAATATAGCAACTGAAGTTCTAGCTAGAGCAATAAGACAACTGAAAGAGATCAAGGATACAAATGGGAAAGGAAGATGTCAAAGTATCATTATTTGCAGATTATAGTTCACATAAGCAACCTCAAAAATTCTATCAGTGAACTATAACAGCTGATAAACTCTTTCAGTGAAGTAGCTGAATAAAAAATCAACTAATGCCGGGCAGTGGTGGTACATGCCTGTAATCCCAGCACTCGGGAGACAGAGGCAGGTGGATCTCTGTGAGTTCGAGGCCAGCCTGGTCTACAGAGCTAGTCCAGGACAGACTCCAAAGCTACAGAGAAACTCTGTCTTGAAAAACCAAAAAAGAAAAAAAAATGAACTAACAAAAGTCAGTATCACTCCTATATACAAATGACAAATGGACTGAGAAAAATCAGGGAAACAACACACTAAACATGGAGAAGTCAAGCTGGTGCCTATGTGGAGCCTTCACGCCTTATAATGTAGTGTCTTTGGTGCTAGCAGGCACTCTGAAGGCTACCAAGGGAGAAACACCAACACCAACCAAACTACAATCTGTCCTCTCTGCAAGACATGCTGGAGCAGTGGTTCTCAACCTTCCTAATACTGTCACTCTTTAACACAGTTCCTCATGTTGTAGTGACCATAACAATAATATTACTTTGTTTCTACTTCATAATTGCAATGTTGCTACAGTTATGAATTGTAATATAAATTTCTGTTATGTAGGATATCTGATATTCCTTTTTTAATCAGTCTCTTCTCCATTATTTTGAGCAATTTTGTTAGTATATATATATATATATATATATATATATATTTTTTTTTTTTTTTTTTTTTAATGACAGTACCATGCTGACTTTGTCAACGGGGTTCTGTAATATAATTTGAGGTCAGGTATTGAGATACCTCCAGCATTGCTATTTTTGATTTGAATTTGACTGTTTTAGGTCTCCAAAGTCTGAATTTTGGATTTCATTCCTATGTCTGTGAAGAATTTCATTGGAAATGTCTTTGAGGTGTACTGAATGGGTAGATGGCTGTTCCTTAATAGAGTCTTCTATGCACAAACCATGCTGTCTTCATAGGAATAATATATCTTCCTTTCCTCTTTGTGTCTCTTTTCTTTCTTCTCTTTATTATTACTCTAAGTATTCAAAGATTGTGTTGAATAAAAGTGGAAAAGACATAAAATGATACCCTGATGTTATTCCTGAATTTAACAACAACACTTTCAGTCTTTCCTCACTTAATACAACATGGGCTATTCATTCATTGTATTCAGACTGATTAGTGCTCAAATGTGTTCCTTCTAGTCCTCATTTCTTCCTTTCATCATAAAGTGATGCTGAACATTATTAAAGATCTTTTCTGTGTCTCTTGGGATGATAGGCTTTTTCTCCTTGACTCTGTTTTCACACTATCACTTTACTGATTTGCATATGTTGAGCTACCCTTGTGTCCCTGAAGAAAAAGCAATTTGTTAATGATGTATGATCCTCTTATATGTTCTTGAGTTCAGTTTCTCTTACCAGTTTCTAAACTGACAACTGTTACTCTTGATCATCAGGTGGTTTGGGAGTTCCAAAGATGTCATTTCCAGCTCACTGTAAATATAACCTTTTAAGATTAAATAGCTAACAAAATATATTTTAAATTGCACTCTAAAGAACATGGTTGACTGTGAGTATTACTTGAGAACAGGATACAAGAGACAATTCTTGAAGCAGTAGATAACTAGTTCTGTTGGCTTGTTTTGTTTGGGTTGATATAATTAGAGGGAGTGTTGCAGTATGTAGCCCAGGCTAGTTTGAAACTCACCCTATTCCCCTCCTCCTTCAACCTAGAGAGTTGAATATAATAATGCCTTTGAGTAGACCTAAGCATTAAGAGGAAGTTATGGATACCAGCCCTGGACTGAGGACCAGCCCCATAAAAACAGAAACTTTAAAACCCTTTCACAGATCCAAGGGTAAATATCTACATGACTTTTTGTTCTGTGCTTTAAGATTTTGGATAGTTTGTATGTATTATATGAAGCATAAAAATCACTAGTCTGAATTCTTATTTCTCTAACATTCTAGTTAAGCATTTTTTTCCTAATTGAAAAGTATTCACCAGCCAATACACTTTAACTTTGGATGGAGGAGCTAGCTCTCTGTCAGTATGAAGGAAAGGGGGCCTATGGAGAAACCTGTAATTTGCTCAGATATATATTCCATAGCCAATGGACTCTAGGTTTAAAAGAAAGATCGGGGCTAAAATAGCCAACTCAAGAACAATAAGGATGAGAAACAAAGAAGCTTGTATCTGAATATGAAACTGCAAACCTAAACTGACAAGATGAAAGACAGAACTCTGGGCTAACAACGTCAGGCCTGCTGGCTTCTCTGCAACTGTTGAGTAACATATGCAAGACACTGATGTTGCTTTATACATCCTTGCTTCTAATGAAGCTAGACAGCCTCCACCTATTTCAGTAAAGATACCATAGGCCATCTCATACAGAAGGAATTTACAAAGAACAACCACTGTTACTTCTTAGTATCTTCTAAGAACAAAAAGCAATGAGATAATAGTTTCCTAATCATTTGCATTGACTCAGCTCATGATATTCCAGAAAACTAACCAACATACAGCAGATACCTCAGTCTTTGTCCAGTTTCTGCCTAGCCTGATGAAAACATCTGGACAGAGAAGTTCAACAGCTTCCCTCTTACGAACCGCTTTCTCTCTCTCTTAGGAGTGTATTTCACTTTCCTCTAATTCTCCACTTTTTTCTTAGTTTCTCACTTTTCCAGAATCCTTTTCGTACAGCATGTCTCAGCTTTGCTTACCCTCAGACATGTCTGTATCGTTTGCCTTCACTGGCACGAAAGCACGAACTTAGCAGCCTCTGTCTCAGGTCAATCATTGGTGGCCTTGAATATCCAATACCCTAGATCTTCAGAAAAAGGTCACATGGACCCTTTGCAGTGAAATGTCCCATTGCACTCACAAACTTGTATCACTTTGAAAGCAATTAACTAAACATGTGACAAATCCTAACATTTTTTTCCTCTGAAGAAGTATGTTATCTAGACACCTATTATACTTTAACCCCTATGGCTCTTGGCACCTTTTAACTAACTTCATTACACTTAAATTTCAGTTACACTCCCATAGTTTGATATAAGATAATGGCATTGGGGATAAAAGTGAAATAGTTCCCAGAAGAATGCAAGGAATGTATTTTTAATAAGATTTTTTACTTGAAAAATGACTGTTAAATCACATTTTCAATATGTCTGAGGAATCTGAAAATAATCAAAAATTTTATTAACTATCTTTTTTAATACTTAGTTAAATTCTTCCAATAGTTTTCAGATATTTAACATCTGTTCTTACTCTCCTTGAGCCCATACTTCTATTTAATTTCTTTCACATAGTTTGGTCCTAGTGGAATACATTTTATATTTGAAAGTAACCCTTCAGTTAAAAATATTATATTAATTTACAAAGTTTAAAAAAGTCAACACAAAAGTGTTAGTGAACGAAACTGTAAAAGATAAAAGAGGCTACTACTTGCATACAAAGTACAGGTAGTTTTCCTTATTCTGTCCATCAAGAACTAAAGTTTTGCTTTTGTGTACAGATGGCTCATTAGGAGAGTCTGGAAGATGTGAAAAGTCTAGGGATCATAGGCTCCAAGAAAGGATACCGTGGTGAGACACTTAGGTTTTCCTCTTGCCTCAAATTTCCCAAGTTGCAGTTGATGAACCTGGCAAATTGTAAATGCCACACAAAATGAAGCCTCAACGGAAGCCTCTCCAACCAAATGGTGAGGGAAAAGGCAGACTAGCAAGGCTCACAACTTTTGGAAAGTACACCACCCATTGCAGGATTATAACCATTCTGATGCACCTCAACAGTGCTAGTGCAGGTGGGTGAGAAGCTATATCTTAGCTCTTTCCTCCTAATTAACACAGTCTGTCCTACAGTGTCCTAAATCTTAGAAAGGTCACAAACATTACAAGGCTCAAGAAGCTCAGAACACAACCAGCCCCCAGCTCCCATCCACCCTGGAACTCCCATCTGGACCAAAGGTGAGTGCCTGGGGTTATAGTCAAAGAGGCAACCGCCCCTGGGTCCCACCCCTGGGCACCAGCCATCCCTGGAGGACCTGCCCAACTTGACGCCAGTTTCAGGCCATTCAGCGGGCCCTGTGGGAAGGCTCCCCTTTTCCAAGACAGCAGGCAGACCCTGCAGTCTCCACACACTGCCCCCACACCCATTTGCCAGAGATGCCAGCCACTTCCTGAGAATAGGAGACCAACCCCCAGCTTCCATCCTGCCCTGGAACTCCCACCTGGACCAGAGGTGAGTGCCTGGGGTCACACCCAGAGAGGCCCGCACCTGGGTCCCAGCCCCGGGCACCAGCCACTTCAGGAAAGACCTGCCCAGCTGGGCCCCAGGTTCTGGCCATAGGGCAGGACCCCCCATCCCCACCAGGAAGGTTCCCCTCTCCAAGACACTCTGGTGAACTCTACAACCTCCACGCCCTGCCCTCACACCTATCTGCCAGAGACCCCAACCACTTCCAGAGATGTAGAAAGCAGTCCCCAGCTTCCATATTGCCCCAGAACTCCCATCTAGACCAGAGGTGAGTACCTGGGGTTATAGTAAGAGAGGCAACCACCTCTGAGTCCCACCCATGGGCGCCAGCCATCCCTGGAGGACATGCCCAACTTGGTCCCAGTTTCTGGCCATTCCTCAGGCTGTTCAGGAAGGCTCCCCTTTTCCAAGACTGCAGGCAGACCCTGCAATCTCCACACCTTGCCCCACAACCATTTTCGCAAGACCCCAGATCCCATCCGCCCCTGTACTCCCATCTGGACCAGAGAGACCCTCCAGTGGACACTACAACCTCAACACCTTGCCCCCACACCCATCTGCCAGAGACACCAGCCACTTCCAGAGACTTAGAGACCAGGGTCCAGCATTCCATCCTGCCCCAGAACTCCCATCTGGACAAGAGGAGCTCCCATCTGGACAAGATAAGGAGACCCCATGGACTTCCAGAGACTTAGAGTCCAGCCCCCCCAGCTCCTATCCAGCCAGCACTCTCATCTGGACCAGAGCTCCCATCTGGCCCAGAGCTTCCATCTGGACCAGAGAGAGGCTCCCTAAATCTGTCAGTTCTGTCTGGACCAAGTACACTGATAAGACCAAGAATGAATCCACAAGGATGGTCAGACATCAAGGCAGAAGTGCATACAACAAAATAAAGAGCAATACAGCATCACCAGAACCTAGCCCTTCTCCAACAGCTAGACCTGAACATCACAGAATGGAAGAAGAAGAAAACAACCTTATAAATAAGTAACATTATGAAGAGGCTAGAGCCTTATATAGAAAATCAAAAATAAAGTGGAGGAACAGACAAACCAAAACTAGGAAGAACGCTATAAAAAACTAGAGGAAAGGACAATTAAGGCAGAAGAAAACAATAAGTCCATGAAAGAAAATCATGAAAAAGCAACGAATCAGACGAGGGAAACAGTCCAAGACCTGAAGAGGGAAATAGAAAAAACGAAGAAGACACTAGCAGAAGGAATGCTGGAAATAGAAAATCTGAGTAAACGAACAGGGGACTTCAGATGCAAATATAACCAACAGAATGCAAGAGATGGAAGAGAGGATCTCTGGTGTTGAAGATACATTAGAAGAAATAGATTCATCAGTCAAAGAAAACACTAAAACCAACAAAGTCATGATGCAAAATGTCCAAGAAATTTGGGACACCATGAAAAGACCAAACCTACAAATAATGGGGATATAGGAAGGAGAAGAATACCAACTCAAAGGCACAGAAAATATATTTAACAAGATCATAGAAGAAAAATTTCCCAGCTTAAAGAAGGAAATGCCTATGAAGATACAAGAAGCCTATAGAACACCAAATAGACTACACCCTCCAAAAAAGTCCCCTCACCACATAATAATTAAACAACCAAATGTACAGAATAAAGAAAGAATATTAAGGGCAGGAAAGGAAAAAGGCCAAGTGACTTATAAAGGAAAACCTATCAGAATAACACCCGATTTCTCAATGGAGACTTTGAAAGCAAGAAGGACCTGGACAGATATAATGCAGACACTAAGACACCATGGATGCCAGCCTAGACTAATATACCCAGCAAAACTTTCAATCATCATAGATGGAGTGAACAAGACCTTCCAAGACAAAACCAGATTTAAACAATACTTGTCCACAAACCCAGCCCTACAGAAAGCACTAGAAGGAAAATTCCAACCTAAGGAAGGCAGATACACCCATGAAAACACAGGCAATAGATAACACCACAGCAGTAAACCCCAAAGAAGAGAAGTACACACACAATATCACCAAAAAATAAAAATAACAACAAACAATCACTGGTCATTAATATCCCTTACTATCAATGGACTTAATTCACCTATAAAAAGACACAGACTAACAGAATGGATATGAAAACAGGACCCATCTTTCCGCTGCATACAAGAAACACACCTCAAATTCAAAGACAGATACCTCCTAAGAATGAAAGGCTGGGAAAAGACTTTCCAATCAAATGGTCTTAAGAAGCAAGCTGGTGTAGCCATCCTAATATCCAGCAAAATAGATTTCAAACTAAAATCAATCAAAAGAGATGATGAAGGACATTACATAACCATCACAGGAACGATCCACCAAGATGAAGTCTCAATTCTGAACCCTTATGCCCCAAACTCAAGGGCACCTACATATGTAAAAGAAACATTACTAAAGCTTAAATCACATATAGAATCCCACACATTAATAGTGGGAGACTTCAACACCCACTTTCACCTCTGGACAGATCAGCCAAATTGAATCTTAACAAAGAAGCAATGGTCTTAACTGATGTTATGGCTCAAATGGACTCAATCGATATCTAAAGAACATTCCATCCTAACAAAAAAGAATATACCTTCTTCTCAGCACCCCATGGAACCTTCTCTAAAATTGACCACATACTTGGCCACAAAGCAAATCTCAACAGATACAAAACAAGAGGAATAACCTCCCTGTGTTCTATGGGACCACCATGGTTTAAAGTTAGATTTCAACAAGAGAAAAAAACTACAGAAATCCTACAATCTCATGGAAACTGAATAATGCTCAACTGAACCACCAATGGGTTAAGGAAGAAATAAAGAAAGAAATTAAAGACTTCCTAGAGATCAATGAAGATGAATACACCACATACCCAAACTTATGGGATACTATGAAAACAGTGCTAAGAGGGAAATTCATTGCACTAAATGCCCACATAAAGAAGCTGGAGAAATCTCACACTAGTGACTTGACAGCACACCTGAAAGCTCTTGAACAGGAAGAAGCAAAGTCTCCCAGGAGGAACAGACACCAGGAAATTATCAAATTGAGAGCTGAAATCAATAAAATAGAAATAAAGAGAACAATACAAAGGATTAATGAAACAAAGAGTTGGTTCTTTAAGAAGATCAACAAGATAGACAAGCCCTTATCCAAACTAACCAAAAGACAGAGAGAGAGCATCCAAATTAACAAAATCAGAAATGAAAAGGGGACATAACAACAGACAATGAGGAAATCCAGAGAATCATCAGGTCATACTTCAGAAACTTCTACTCCACAAAACTGGAAAATCTAAAAGAAATGGATAATTTTCTGGATAGGGACCACATACCTAAGTTAAATCAAGACCAGATAAACCATTTAAATAGTCCAATAAACCCAAAGAAAATAGAATCAGTCAGTAAAAGTCTCCCAACCAAAAAAAGCACAGGACCAGATGGTTTCACTGCAGAATTCTACCAGATATCAGATCTTCAAAGAAGACTTAATACAAATACCCTTTAAATTGTTCCACACAATAGAAGCAGAAGGAATGTTACCAAACTCCTTCTATGAGGCTACAATTACCCTGATTCCTAAACCAAACAAAGATGCAACAAACAAAGAGAACTACAGACCAATCTCCCTCATGAACATTGATACAAAAATACTCAATAAAACACTAGCAAACAGACTCCAAGAACACATCAAAACAATTATCCACCATGATCAAATAGGCTCCATCCCAGGGATGCAAGGGTGATTCAACCTATGAAAGTCTGTCAATGTCATACACCATATAAACAAACTCAAAGAAAAAAACACATGATCATCTCACTAGATGCACAAAAGGCATTTGACAAAATCCAACACCCATTCATGATAAAGCTCTTGGAGCTATTAGGAATACAGGGAAAATATCTAAACATAATAAAGGCAATCTATAAGAAGCCAACAGCCAACATAAAATAAAATGGAGAGAAACACAAAGCAATACCACTAAACTCAGGAACAAGGCAAGGCTGTCCCCTCTCCCCATAAGTATTCAATATAGTACTTGAAGTTCTAGCCAGAGCTGTAAGACAACATAAAGATATTAAGGGGATACAAATTGGAAAGGAAGAATTCAAGCTTTCCCTATTTGCAGATGACATGATAGTATACATGAGTGACCCCAAAAATTCAACCAAGGAACTGATACAGCTAATAAAAACCTTCAGTAACATAGCAGGATACAAGATCAATTTAAAAAAAATCAGAAGCCCTCCTATATTCAATAGACAAACAGGCTGAGGAGGAAATGAGAGATACATCACCCTTTACAATAGCCACAAATGATATAAAATACCTTAGGGTTACTCTAACTAAGTATATGAAGAACCTATATGACAAGACCTTTAAGTCCCTGAAAAAAGAAATTGAAGAAGATGTCAGAAAATGGAAAGATCTCCCATGCTCATGGATAGGCAGGATTAACATAGTAAAACTGGTGATCTTACCAAAAGCAATCTACAGATTCAATGCAATCCCCATCAAATTACCAACACAATTCTTCACAGATCTGGAAAGAATAATATTCAACTTCATATGGAAAAACAAAAAACCCAGGATAGCCAAAAGAGTCCTGTACAATAAAACAACCTCTGGAGGCATCACCATCCCCCACCTCAAGCTCTACTATAGAGCTACCGTAATAGAAACAGCTTGGTACCGGCATAAAAACCTACATGTGGACCAATGGAATCAAATTGAAGACCCTGATATTAACACGCACATCTAGGAACATATAATTTTTGACAAAGAAGCCAAAAATGTACAATGGAAAAAAGATAGCATCTTCAACAAATGGTGCTGGCATTACTGGATGTCAATGTGTACAAGGCTGCAAGTAAATCCATATCTGTCACCGTGCACAAAACTTAAGTCCAAGTAGATCAAAGACCTCAAAATAAATCCAGTTACTCTGAACCTGATAGAAGAGAAAGTAGGATTTACTCTTGAATGCATTGGCACTGGAGATCACTTCCTAAATATAACACCAGTAGCACAGACACTGAGAGAAACAATCAATCAATGGGACCTCTTGAAACTGAGAAGCTTTTGTAGAGCAAAGGATATGGTCAACAGGACAAAGCAACAGCCTACAGAATGGGAAAAGGCATTTACCAATCCCACATCTGACAGAGGGATGATATCCAGGATATATAAAGAACTCAAGAAATTAGACATCAAAATGCCCAACAGTCCAATTAAGAAATGAGCTATAGAACTAAACAGAGAATTCTCCACAGAGGAAGTTCAAATGGCTGAAAGACGTTTAAGGAATTGCTCAACATCCCTAATTATCTGGGAAATGCAAATCAAAATGACTCTGAGATACCACCTTACACCTGTCAGAGTGGCTAAGATCAAAAGCACAGAAGACAGCTTATGCTGGAGAGGATGTGGAGCAAGGGTAACTCTCCTCCACTGCTGGTGGGAAGGCAAGCTTGTACAGCCACTTTGGAAATCAATATGGCACTTCCTTATAAAACTGGGAATCCATCTCCCCCAAGACCCAGCTATAGCACTCTTGGGCATATACCCAAGGAATGCTCTATCATACCACAAGGGCATTTTCTCAGCTATGTTCATATCAGCATTGTTTGTAATAGCCAGAACCTGGAAACAACCTAGATGCCCTTCAACTGAAGAATGGATAAAGAAAATATGGTACATATACACAATGGAGTACTACTCAGCAGAGAAAAACAATGACATCATGAGGTTTGCAGGCAAATGGATGGATCTAGAAAAAATCATCCTGAGTGAGGTAACCCAGACTCAGAAAGACGAACATGGTATGTACTCACTCATACGAGGATACTAGATGTGAAACAAAGATGACTAGACTGCTACACAACTGCAGGGAGGCTACCTAGAAATCGGGACCATAGGAAAGACACAGGGTTCACCAAATGACAGAGAAATGGATGTTCTACAGGAACAACCTAGACAACAGTGGGAGTAATGAAGGGCAAGATTTGAGGGAAAGAAAGCTTAGGGGAGCAGGAGATCCCAGCTGGATCAAGAACAGAAAGGGAGAACAAGGAATAACAGACCATGATAAATGATGACCACATGATAACAGGAATAGCCAGATTGCTGGAGTGGTTCACAGAAATCCACAATGATACATCCACTCTGGACTACTAGCAATGGTCGAGAGAAAGCCTGATCTGACCTAGTCTGGTGATCAGATGGCCAAACACCCTAACAGTCGAACTGGAACTCTCATCCAATAACTGATGGAAGTAGATGCATTGATCCTCAGCCAGGCCCCAGGTGGAGTTCCAGGAGTCCAATTGTCAAGAAAGAGGACAAACTGTAAGAATGTGAATTGTTGAAGCCAAGATTGGAGAGGCACAGGGACAAATAGCCAAATGAATGGAAGCACATGAATTATGAAGCAAAGGCTGTGGAGCCTCCAGCTGGATCAGGCCCTCTGGATAAGTGAAACAATGGAATAGCTTGAACTATTTGGGAGGCATCCAGGCTGTGTGACTGGGACCTGTCCTTAGTGCATGAGCTGGCTGTTTGGAATCTTGGGCTTACACACGGACACTTTGCTCAGCCTGGAAAGAGGGGACTGGACCTGCCTGTACTGAATCCATCAGGTTTAAGTGAATCCCCAAGGGAGTCTTGGCCCTGAAGGAGATGGGAATGGAGGGGAGGGGCTGGGGGAAAGGTGGGGTTGGGGGCAGGAGGGGGGAGGACAGGGGAACCCATGGCTGATGTGTAAAATTAAAACACAAATATAATTTAAATAAAGAAGAAGAAGCTCAGAACACTGCAAGACTCACAAGAACCCTCCCCAAAGTTATCTGAGCAATAAGTTAGATGGAGCTGAGACTCTTTCTAATGGGGATGCTTACAAGCTATGCATTGAGCTCAGGGATGCAGCTATCCACAACTTGTCACCTATGTTGGGATGGGCATTTCAAGGATGCATCTGGATTGAGCCATAGAAACTCTTGTCAGTTAACTTTAAAAAATTTCGTTGGCTAACAAAACTACAATTGAACGGAAACACTTCTCTGGCTTGTTGTCGATGTTGTCTTGGATAAATAGACATTTGTTTATGTCTTCCCAGGAAAAATCATACCACAAAACCATTGAACAGCACCCTTGAATAGAGTCTAGCAAAGGACCCCGAATTCCTATTACCAGATTGTTCAAGATGTGGGGAAATGAGAACCCTACCATTTCAATTCCAGTAATGAAAAATCTTCCATGAAGTGTTAGTGTAGACCTTAGGCAACCCAGAGTTCTCCAACCACCTACCCCAAAAATCAATGAGGTACAGTACTAGCCAAGTACAAGAAGGTGAGGAAGTTGTGGCTCTCCTCCCATCTGACAGTAATAAGAAGCTTTTACTGCTCCAGTAGAATCATACAAATCCTGAAAATGCAGGTTTAAATAGAAGACAGTATCTACCACAAGGAACAAAATTTCAAAGTATCAGGTAAAATTCACTTGTCATACCAAACCTGAGATTAGAAACTGAGTGAAAATATGAATCGATAAATATCAGCCTAAAGTTGATAGAGTTATTAAAGTAATCTGACAAGTATTTAAAAGTAGCCATCATAAAAATGCTTCAAAAACCAAAATGACACCAATCAAAAAACAAAGACTTCAGTAAGAAAGTATAGTATCAGCAAAGAAATAAAATGCATAAAGAAAAAACAAATGGGAATTCATAAAATAAAATATCATGACCTAAATAAAATATTCCATAGATGGAATTAACAGAAGAATGGAAGAAAAAGAGGAAAAAATAAGTGGGTGGAGGGATCAGGAGAGGACACAATAGGTGACAATGCTTGTCAGGCAAGATTGAGGACCTGAGTTCTGATTCCCAGCACCCACATAAAACCATGCATGGCTGCATGTGCCTATAACCACAGAATAGGTATAGGTAGGTAATGGCAGCATTGGAATTAGCTGGCTGGCAACCCTATCGAAAAAAATCTGAAAGTGAGAGGCCCTTACTCAAGGGGATAAAACATGAAATGATACAGAAAGACCCTAATGCCCCACCGGATTGCCCATAGGCACATACAGACCCATTCACCCACTGACACATACCCCCATATACAGTGAAATGAAAATAAAAACAATAATAACAACTCACTCAACAACAAGGAGAAAATAAACTAAAAGTAAACACACACACACACACAACACACACACACACACACGCACAACACACACACACACACACACATACACACACACGCACACACACATGCACAACACACACACACACACACACACACACACACACACACACACACACACACACGTATATAACAAGAGACAAAACACACATGCCATAAGAGCCTGAGGACATAAGAAGCATGTAGAACTGTATTTACACTCAGATAAATATTGACAGAAACAGAAAATCACCCAAATTTTCAGGAAAAAATCATATTGCTATTGAACTAAGAAAAAGTCTCACATAGTTTAAGCCCTACCCCTATCCCCCAAAAAATGAATGCCAAAACAGACTACAATTAAGTGTCTTTCTTGATTACTTTTGGTTTGGTTTGCTTTTTTATTTGTTCAAGACAGCATCTCCCTGTACAGACCAACCTGTCCTCTACCTGACTATGTGCCCCAAAATCACCTCAAGCATATGATCCTCCTGCCTCCATCTCCAGGTGCTAAAATCACAAACAGGCACCAATAACTAAACTTTTGAAAGCCAAAGTGAAGGAAAAATATTGAAGATGATCACCAAAAAAAAAATATGACTCAGTTATATAGAAAAATAATTCAAATGAACCTCTGAATTTTCATGAGTAGCTATGGGTCAGGAGGAAGCAGCAGAAACCTTTGCAAGTTCTGAAGAAGTTATACACCCAGCAAAACCTTTGTCACTAATGAAGGAGAAATCAAAATCTATTCATGGGAAAAGCTGAGTTGATGCCTTGCAACCAGACCTTTCCAGAAAACACACCTAAATGATATTCTGTGACACAGGTCTCAAACTCTGGGTTGTGACCCCATGTGAGGTCATGAGACCTAATGTAAACTTCAAGAAAATTTTGGCAACAACAGAAAAAAAAAAACAGTTTATGAATGTGTCACCAAAAGTAGTTAGAAAAAAAAATGCATAGGCACTGGAGAGATAGCTCAGCACATAAAAGCATTTACCAAGTGAGCCTGGGGATTTTCTTTCAGGACCCCAAACTCACATGAAAAACTGCATATGGTGGCATACATTTGCAATTCCAGCAATCATGTGATGATACTGGAGGCAGAGACAGGAGAAGCTGGTAGACAAATCTCTCCCATAACCTAAACTACACAGATAGGACCGGAAACAAGAGACCCTGCCTCAACAAGGTGGAGAGAGAAAAACCAACTTCCTAAGATTGTCCTTGGCCCTGGAAACTTGTAATAAACTGTGGGTACACACACACACACACACACACACACACACACACACACACACACACACACCAAATAAATAAATAAAAATATTTATTAAAAGTCAAATACATTCACTCAACCTATATCAGAGAAGTTTTTCTGAACATGTACAGAAACTGAGAGACTTTGGAGCACTCATCCCTAAATGGATGTTTTTATCATACCCATCCCCTCAAGGCTCAGGGACATATGCACAAGAGAAGGCAGAAAGATGGTGGTAGATGACTCTAAGGAAACTCTTCCACACACAACAGGGCTGGCAAACATGTAAACTCACAGACCCTGGGACAGCACTTACAATGCCTGCTCAGGTTCAAACCAGACAAAACTGCACCATTGAGAATGGAAGGTAGACACCAAGGCCCAATCTTAACCCAGAACCTATATGCAATTGATATTTTCTGTAAAAGGAAGCAGCAGTTTCCTCTACTGGAGTGTCTGTGTGTACCAATCACACTCTGGGTCCCACGCCAAGTAGTAGCTGGACAATACAAAACAGACTATGTTTTTTGAGGGCTTTTTAATATTGCTTTGTAGGTTTTTGTTTTATTGGTTTTCTATTATTATTTTTATTATTATTAATATTATTATTATTTTAGTTTGCTTTTCTGTTTTGATTCATGGAGACTTCTTTTGTTTTGGTTTTGGTTTTTTGTTTTTTGTTTTTTTATTTGAGAGTTGTTTTGAGAAAGAACATGGAGTTTGGTAGATAAGGAGATGGGGGAGGGAAAAGAATATGATTAAAATATTTTGTATGGAAAAAATGAAAACTCTTTTTTAAAAAAATCAAATGCATGACTCAGGAGTTCCTGGCAACATTTGCCCATGTTACCTTGCAGAATTTCCCTGTAGTTAGTTCTGAGCAGATGGCCTGGGGACTTGTCAGCCAATAGGATTTCATACCATGCAATGCACATCAATGGCTCCCTAAAATATCTCAGATCCATGACTAACACATACAATGAATTGCAGCATTTTTTACTGTGCATACAGTAGCCTTCTATTAGAGAAATAATCTTTTAATTATGGAAAACAGACTTGTAACTATTTTTTACTGTCATTCCCTTATAGCAAACATCAGAGTCGTGTGCCTCTGTATTGTACTGTGTTTAAGCATTGGATTTTTTTTTTAATTGCTCTCTGAGTTGCTGACTTGAGTTTCATTTTTTCTTAATCATTCAGTAAATTTTAGCCTTGGATTAGAACAGAATTTCCAATGATTTTTGAAATATGTTTCGGCCATTTTTACTAAGCATTCATGTGACTCAATGTTCCCACCATCAATAAAGTCAAAATATCATCAGCTAACCCTCTTCTGCAAGTACTCCAACATCACCTCTACAAGGTCAAGAGCTAAAAATTCCAACGTGGAAAAGATGGGAGTCCCTGTTGCCCCAGTCTGGCTGAGGAGCTGATGACACTGAGTGGCTGCTGAGGGAGGAAGGATGACTTTTCTCATTGGTACATTGCCCATATCCCAATGGATGACCTCATAGGCATTCCCATGTGGGTAGCACTAATGAGCCTTAGTGGGTTATTTTTTTAATGACATGAAGTTGGGAGGGAGATGGGAGATATTGTAGGAGCCAGGATGATCTGAAGGGAGGTAGTGGAGGATGTATATAACCAATATACATTGCAAACATGAATGGAATTTTCAAGAAGTAAAAAAATAATATATCACTCAATTCTGAAAAATGTTGAAAATGCTCTATGTCCTACAGGAGCAAATACTTGGCCATGATTTAGTTCCTTAAGTAAAAGCAAATAATCATGCAAAATAGTATGCAAATTTGATTTCATTTTCATATGGGATACAACCATATGCACACCAAAGTGTTCATCCTGACCAGCAGCTTCAGCATCACTAGGCATTTAGTGGACAAGCACACTCTCCATTCTCAATCCAAGCATTCTGAATCTCTCTGAAAAGAGAGGGGCTAGTAATCTGGGTTCTAACAAACCCTGGGGGTGATTGTGAGGTGTGTTGAAGTTAGAAGGACCACTTGTACAGTTAATGGGGACAGCAGATGTGCATGCACAAACTTACTAAATGCAACCACATCCCTCCAAATACATAGGCTGGCATCAAAATTGAAGAGAAATCTAGTTATTCTTCTATTGAAGATACATAAGAGGCCTACTGTAGGAAGGCATTCAAACTCTACAAAATATTCTACTTTTACACTATTTCAATTGGTTTTCTTTTATTATTATTATTATTATTATTATTATTATTATTATGTGTTTTAATTTTATACATCAGCCATGGGTTCCCCTGTCCTTCCCCCTCCCACCCCCACCTCCACCTTTCCCCCAGCACCTCCCCTCCATTCCCATGTCCTCCAGGACCAAGACACCCCTGGGGATTCATTTAAACCTGGTGGATTCAGTACAGGGAGGACCTGTCCCCTCCTTCCAGGCTGAGCATGTGTCCCTGTGTAAGCCCAAGGTTCCAAACAGCCAGGTCATGCACTAAGGACAGGTCCTGGTCCTACAACCTGGGTACCTCCCAAACAGATCAAGCTATTCAATTGTCTCACTTATCCAGAGGGCCTGATCTAGCTGGAGGCTCCACAGCCATTGGTTCATAATTCATATGCTTCCGTTCATTTGGCTATTTGTCCCTGTGCTTTTTGCAATCTTGGTCTCAACAACTCATACTCTTACAGTACCTCCTCTTTCTCAACAGTTGGACACCTGGAGCTCCGCCCGGGGCCTGGCTGAGGATCTCTGCATCCACTTCCATCAGTTATTGGATGAGAGTTCCAGCATGACTCTTAGGGTGTTTAGTCAGCTGATCACCAGACTAGGTCAGATCAGGCTTTCTCTCGACCATTGCCAGTAGTCTGCAGAAGATATATCATTGTGGATTTCTGGGGACCTCTCCAGCACTCTGCCTATTCCTGTTCTCATGTGGTCTTCATTTATCATGGTCTGTTATTCCTCATTCTCCCTTTCTGTTCTTGATCCAATTGGGAACTCCTGATCCCCTTAGCTTTCTTTCCCTCAAATCTTGCCATTCATTACTCCCACTGTCTTCCAGGTTGTTCATATAGATCTCATCCATTTCTCTGTCATTGGGTCTTTCCTAGGGTCCCGTTTTCTAGGTAGCCTCCCTGCAGTTGTGTAGCAGTCTAGTCATCTTTGCTTTACATCTAGTATCCTCCTATGAGTGACCTGATGATTCTCTGGATTTCCTCATTGTCTGTTGTTATGTCCCCCTTTTCATTTCTGATTTTGTTAATTTGGATGCTCTCTCTCTGTCTTTTGTTTAGTTTGGATAATGGCTTGTCTATCTTGTTGATCTTCTCAAAGAACCAACTCTTTGTTTCATTAATCCTTTGTATTGTTCTCTTTATTTCTATTTTATTGATTTCAGCTCTCAGTTTGATAATTTCCTGGTGTCTGTTCCTCCTGAGAGACTTTGCTTCTTCCTGTTCAAGGGCTTTCAGGTGTGCTGTCAAGTCACTAGTGTGAGATTTCTCCAGCTTCTTTATGTGGGCATTCAGTGCTATGAATTTCCCTCTTATCACTGCTTTCATAGTATCCCATAAGTTTGGGTATGTGGTGTATTCATCTTCATTGATCTCTAGGAAGTCTTTAATTTCTTTCTTTATTTCTTCCTTAACCCATTGGTGGTTCAGTTGAGCATTATTCAGTTTCCATGAGATTGTAGGATTTCTGTAGTTTTTTCTCTTGTTGAAATCTAACTTTAAACCATGGTGGTCCCATAGAACACAGGAGGTTATTCCAATTGTTTTGTATCTGTTGAGATTTGCTTTGTGGCCAAGTATGTGGTCGATTTTAGAGAAGGTTCCATGGGGTGCTGAGAAGAAGGTATATTCTTTTTTGTTAGGATGGAATGTTCTTTAGATATCGATTGAGTCCATTTGAACCATAACATCAGTTAAGACCATTACTTCTCTGTTAAGATTCAATTTGGCTGATCTGTCCAGAGGTGAAAGTGGGTGTTGAAGTCTCCCACTATTAATGTGTGGGATTTTATATGTGATTTAAGCTTTAGTAATATTTCTTTTACATATGTAGGTGCCCTTGTGTTTGGGGCATAAATGTTCAGAATTGAGACTTCATCTTGGTGGATCATTCCTGCCATGGGTATGTAATGTCCTTCATCATCTCTTTTGATTGATTTTAGTTTGAAATCTATTTTGCTGGATATTAGGATGGCTACACCAGCTTGCTTCTTAAGACCATTTGATTGGAAAGTCTTTTCCCAGCCTTTCATTCTTAGGAGGTGTCTGTCTTTGAATTTGAGGTGTGTTTCTTGTATGCAGCAGAAAGATGGGTCCTGTTTTCATATCCATTCTGTTAGTCTGTGTCTTTTTATAGGTGAATTAAGTCCATTGATATTAAGGGATATTAATGACCAGTGATTGTTTGTTCCTGTTGTTATTTTATTTTTTGGTGATAGTGTGTGTGTACTTCTCTTCTTTGGGGTTTACTGCTGTGGTGTTATCTATTGCCTGTGTTTTCATGGGTGTATCTGCCTTCCTTAGGTTGGAATTTTCCTTCTAGTGCTTTCTGTAGGGCTGGGTTTGTGGATAAGTATTGTTTAAATCTGATTTTGTCTTGGAAGGTCTTCTTCACTCCATCTATGATAATTGAAAGTTTTGCTGGGTATATTAGTCTAGGCTGGCATCCATGGTCTCTTAGTGTCTCCATTATATTTGTCCCGGTCCTTCTTGCTTTCAAAGTCTCCATTGAGAAATTGGGTGTTATTTTGATGGGTTTGCCTTTCTAAGTCACTTGGCCTTTTTCCTTTGCTGCCCTTTGCTGTGGATATCACTCTGTATAAATAAAGTGCTGATTGGCCAATAGCCAGGCAGGAAGGATAGGGTAGGCGGGACAAGGTAGAGGAGAAGGCTGGGAACAGGATGGCTGGGAAGACACACTGCCAGCTGCTGCCATAAGAAGCAACATGTAAAGACACCGGTAAGCCACAAGCCACATGGCAAAGTAGAGACTAACAGAAATGGGTTAATTTAAGATAGAAGAAGTAGATAACAAGAAGCCTGCCCCGGCCATACAGTTTCTAAACAATGTAAGTTTCTGTGTGCTTTCTTGGTTGGATCTGAGCGACTGTGGGACTGGCGGGTAAGAGAGATTTGTCCTGACTGGGCCAGGCAGGAAAACTCTAACTATAGCCCTTAATATTCTTTCTTTATTCTGTATGTTTAGTTGTTTAATTATTATGCGGCGAAGGGACTCTTTTGGGGGTCTAGTCTATTTGGTGTTCTATGGGCTTCTTGTATCTTCATGGGCATTTCCTTCTTTAAGTTGGAAAAGTTTTCTTCTATGATCTTGTTAAATATATTTTCTGTGCCTTTGAGTTGGTATTCTTCTCCTTCCTCTATCCCTATTATTCATAGGTTTGGTCTTTTCATGGTGTCCCAAATTTCTTGGACATTTTGGGTCATGTCTATGTTGGTTTTAGTGTTTTCTTTGACTGATGAATCTATTTCTTCTAATGTATCTTCAATACCAGAGATCCTCTCTTCTATCTCTTGCATTCTGTTGGTTATACTTGCCTCTGAAGTTCCTGTTTGTTTACTCAGATTTTTCTATTTCCAGCATTCCTTCTGCTAGTGTCTTCTTCATTTTTTTCTATTTCCCTCTTCAGGTCTTGGACTGTCTCCCTTGCTTTTTCATGATTTTCTTTCAAGGACTTATTGTTTTCTTCTGCTTTAATTGTCCTTCCCTCTAGTTTTTTATAGCGTTCTTCCCATTTTTTGTTGGTCCGTTCCTCTACTTTATTTTTTATTTCTTCTATATAAGGCTCTAGCCTCTTCATGATGTTACTTATAAGTTTGTTTTCTTCTTCTTCTTCCATTCTGTGATGTTCAGGTCTAGCTGTTGGCGAAGGGCTAGGTTCTGGTGATGCTGTATTGCTCTTTATTTGGTTCTATGTACTTCTGCCTTGACATCTGCCCATCTCCTCTTGGGTTCTTTCTTAGTCTTATCAGTGTACTTGGTGCAGAGAGAGCTGACAGATTTAGGGAGCCTCTCTCTGGTCCAGATGGAAGCTCTGGGCCAGATGGGAGCGCTGGTCCAGATGAGAGTGCTGGTCCAGATGAGAGTGCTGGCTGGATAGGAGCTGGGCGGCTGGACTCTGAGTCTCACAAAGTCCCTGGGGTCTCCTTATTTTGTCCAGATGGGATCTCCTCTTTTCCAGATGGGAGTTCCTCTGGTCTCTGGTCCAGATGGCAGTTCCAGGGCAGGATGGGAGCTGGGGCTGGTCTCTGATTCTCAGGAAGTGGCTGTGGTTTCCAGAAGATGGGTGTGGGGGCAGGGTGTGGAGACTGCAGGGTCTGCCTGAAGTCTTGGAAAAGGGGAGCCTTCCCACAGGGCCTGATTGGCCAGAAATTGGGGCCAAGTTGGGCAGGTCCTCCCAGGATGGCCTGTGTCTAGCGGTGGGACCCAGGGGCAGTTGCCTCCCTGGCTACAACCCCAGGCACTCACTTCTGGTCCAGATGGGAGTTCCAGGGTGGACAGGAGCTGGGGTTTGTCTCTCAATTGGTTTTCTATATACACCTTTGACAAATAAAAAAAAGTACATTTTCAGGGCTGACCACTTGGTATTGGGTAACTAATAGGGAGCTACTCCATGGGGATGACTATTTATCTTCCTCCCAGAATTCCTTAGTTCTTTCTACTTCTTGTCTAGGCTTGGGGGCCTCATGAGTTTTCCACCTCCCATGTTAGTGTATCTTTTGGTGTCATCCTTGTTCGTGTGTGTGTGTGTGTGTGTGTGTGTGTGTGTGTCTGTGTCTGTGTGTCTGTTTGTTCTCTATCATGCTAGTGGCTTCATAAACAGTCCTGTATGTGACACTTTCAAAATGTCTATACAACATAGAAACTTAGACATAATATTTATCCAAGTGCTTTCTATAGTATAAATATATATACATATATTTATTTATATGTATATATATATATATGTATATATATATATATTACATCCCCTTGCCATTGCACTTAACCTGACTAATAACCTTAGCTGATGCTCACCAAAATGAACTTGCAAGTATCTGAAGACAAAGGTTGAAGTTATTTTTCCATTCCATAAGATTTTTTTTAATTTGTATGAAATATTTTTTAAATGCTTGAAATAGAGTCTATTGTTATCTCCTTAGATCCTTTCCATTTCTAAGCCACCCAGAACATAAACCAATTCTTATCACATTAAAAAAACATGTTAAAGTTAGCCTCCATGACAGTATGGCTTTCCTTTGGAAGTAATAACAAAAACAAGCTTCAGCTTTTAGTTTGAACCAGGTAAATTTTCATATGAAGAAAAAAAACTTTAAATATTCAAGTCTTCATGATCTTTATGCGTTACTTACAAAAGTCTTGTGATGATTTCTAAAATATATCTACATCTTTCTTAATATTTCTCCCTTCTTTAAGGAGCCCAGCAATTTACATCTAATGAACAGAACATCTTGGAAGTTATGTGCTTGTATTTCTGACAGTATCTTACAAAAAGACTACAGCTTCTATCTATGTAGACAAAAAAAAATCTCTTTCTGATAATTCAGTGTGGAGCATTCAGCTAGCATGCTGGGAAGACACCTGGGAACCTGTGGAGAGATCCATGAGGTAAAGAAACTGAGGTTTTCAGCAAATATTTGGCAAAGAAATGGAACCTGACAGCAGCCAATTGAGTGAGCATGGAGTTGGATCCTTACCTTCCTTGTCAGCAAGGGGTACAGCCCAGCTGTGGTTAGCACAGCAGGCCTCCCTTCTCTGCACAGTGAGTGTGCCTACCCCCTACCCAGTACTAAAGCCTCTGGTCCTGTTCTTCTGGTGAAAGATTGCCATCTGTCATACTGTCAGTTTATGTCTTCTACTTACAAATTTGATGACTTTCTGCTTTTACTAAGCAATTTCTGTTGGTAGTAGAAATCAGACTGAGGTAGGAAAGCATAAGAGATTATTTAGGAAGCCTGGGACTCTACTTGGTTTAGGCTATTCATATGAACGTCTTTCAATAAAGCAATGGGCAGCCTGAAACCCTTGCCTGCAGGTATTATGAACATACATCCTTCTCTAACCAATGAATGTAGAACCTACTAGCATCATAGACCTCTACCATCATGGGGCTGTGTGCACATCCCACTCCAAACAATGAAATAAGTTTGTCTTCCTTAATGATCTTAACAACCATCAAACTTGGACAGTTTCTATTCAAAATATTCCCAATATATCCTATTCTGAGCATTAGGGAATTGATCCATCCTGAACTGGTTCTGAATGCATGCAAAATACAGCAAAACTATGTCTCCATATGAACTTTAAAGGAAAATCCATGGTATGTATATGCATATTTGGGTATATTTAATATTGTGATCCCATATTGTGATACATTATGGGAAGGAACATTCACAGTGAGCAAAGATGTACGTAACCTATGCCTGTCAATCAAAATAGAGAATCAGCAAATTAAATCCCTAGCAATAAACTTCTCCTTCTCCTGAACCCCATAAGAACAACTTGCCCAAACAATAATCAGGGCCTTGAGTATTTCCACATTTATGTCCCACTGTCAATTTTTTGACAGTACATTACTTTCTAATATGTACTATTGCTTCACTTTAAATAAAGTTTCCTCTCTACTTTGCAATCTGTATGAACTTTAATTTCATTCTTGAATAAAACAGAATTTAGCAGATTGAATACCACTCTGAGTTTCTGAAACCACACAAATAAGAATCTTAGATATGGGTAAACTATTCTAATTGACTGAAAACTCAAGAAAGACTCAGCCAGAGCCATCCAACTAAGGTGCTTTGGCATACATACCTCACAGAAATTGTGAGGTGATAAATATTTGTTGTTTTAAAATAACAAAGATTTGTCGTAATCTGTTATCAAAAAACAAAGGATAGCTAATACAATTTCCAAACAACATCTTCAGTTAAATATTGTGATGGATGATCTTTTCATATGATGGGATCTAGAATCAATCAGATGAATGAGCCTCTGGGCAACCTGTGAAAGATTTTAGAGATTGGGCTAAATTAAGTGGGAAAATCCCATCTTCTGCTGGCAGCCTCATTCCACAGGCTGGAGTGCTGAACTCAGTAAAAAGAGAAAATAAGCTGAACACTCATCACTCTCTGCTTCCTAACTATGGATGTTTATAAGACCAGCTCAGGGGAAGATACATAAAATTGTCTTTATTCACCGTTGTCATCATCATATATGTAGAAAAAAAACTCAAGAAATCTGAAAAAATATACTGGAAATAATTACAAAGTCTAGTAATACTTAACAAGCCAGCATGTAAAAATGAATATTTCTATAAAAATTAATCAATAAATGTTATTTGAATGAAATTTCTGTGAAGCTGCAATAAGTAACCACAAACTAATAATTTAAAGCTATTGCTATATACAATATCATCAGAAGTTCTGAAATAATTGTGGACAAGTTTGACAAAGTATCTATATGACCCACCCACTGAAACATTGCCAAAAGAAATCTCAAATGTATAAAACAAAGAGACATATCATCTTCATAGGTAAAATCAATTATCAGAAAGATATTGCTCTTTCTAAATCAATGTATGAGTTCATACCAATCTCAATTATTATTCCTTCAGGTTTTTGATAGAAATTGACCATTTGACTATAAAATTTATATGTAAATTCATGAGACCTAGAAAGGCCAAAACTATTCTTTATAAAAGAACAAAGTTGGAGGACTTACACTATTTAATGCCATAATATATCATAAAACTACATCAATCAAGAAAGTCTGTTATTGGCATAAAGATAGCCATATAATTTAGTACAACTAAATAAAGCCCAGAAATAATTCCATATGTATATAGTCAATTGATTTCAACAAAAGTGCCAAAGCATTCAATGGAAAAGTGATCATCTTTTCAACAAATGGGACCATGGCATTAAATAACTTTATTTTTAAAAGAAGAAAATTATCTTGTGTCTTGCTAGGTATACAAAATACATAAGTCCAGACCCCATGCCCAACAGTAGACAGCTAATACACACACACAAAAAAATAACTCAATCATATTTTCAGAGATTTTTGTTTCATATTGCTTTATTTGGGCATTATTTACCTTGCTGGACTTTTGCATGTAGGTTTTGAGTGTGTGTGTGTGTGTGTGTGTGTGTGTGTGTGTGTGTGTGTGTGTGCGCGCATGTGTGTGTGTGTGTGTGTGTGTGTGTGTGTATCTCATGTGTGTATCTCATGCTTTTTCTTCATTTTTTTAAATTCTAGTGTATTTGGGTTGGGTTTTTTGTTTTATTATTTTGTTTTGTTTTGTTTTGTTTCCTGTTTGTTTTCTAAAAAGAAAGAGAAAGAAGATATGGAGTTAGTAGGTAAAGAAGTAAGGAGGATCTGAGGTAACAGAAGGAAAACCATGATGAGACTAAATTGTATGAAAAACATATTTTCAATAAAAAAGTTTAAACATATATAAAAGAAGAAAATTGAAAGTGAACCAAACTAAAATGTAGAGGCTTTTATTAAAATTTTAGAAGATATAATAGGATAAGAATCTTAGTAATTTTTCATTTAGAAATTATATTTTAGCCAGGCAGTGGTGCCACATGCCTTTAATCCCAGCACTCAGGAGGCAGAGGCAGGTGGATCTCCCTGTGTTTGAGCCAGCCTGATCTATGGACTAAATTCCAGGACAGCCAGGGCTACACATGAAACCCTGTCTTGAAAAACAAACAAACAAACAGAAGAAATATTTTAAATTTTACTCCAAAAGTTATTAAAGAAAATAATAAAAGAATCAATTAATACTAAAACATTTGCTTTCCATATGATAGTATTGAGAAGATGAAAAGGCATGTCAGAGGTTAGGAAACAATATCTGAAAACTATGTCTCTAAAAATGGAATTGTGTGTAGAAGACAGAAGTTCTTCAAATAAGTGTAAAGCAACAGATACTTTTAGATAAGCGAGATCAGAAAGATGGCCCAACAGAGTCACCAGTCACTCAGCTCACCACAGACACAGATCAGAAAGCAAAATGAACTGCCCTTTCCACCAGAGTGGCTGAAGAAGTACACTAGAAAGTATTACAAAGTTAGTCCCCTGGGGAGCATGACAGGCCAGGTCAGAAGCACCAGAGAAGGGCAAGATGTGATCTTCTAGATAAATCCACAGGGAAGATGGAGTTCTTATTGAGAAGACTGGCTGGAAACGCCCACAAGGTCTCCCATTGCTGCTTTGGATAACTACATAGGGAGTCTCATCACCCTCACAGATCCTGAGTGTCTTGAGGTCTTTGGGATCAAGTGCCAACCCACTGCCTCAAGCAACAGTCCATGTGCACACATTGCACACTCCCTGACAGCTAAACAGCTATGACTCATCAACACATTGAAAATAGATCCTCTAGTAGACTGCACCCCAATGAAGGGACTGCCATCACTCCATTGTGCTCAAGTGAGTTGGGCATGAAGACCCTGACTGCTCAGAGCCTTGACAGAAAGGCCAAGATCCTAGCTTCTGAACCCTTCTGACACCCCAGGAAAACTTCCATAGTGGAGCCAACACATGGCCAGCTACCAGGCATGCCCTCTGCTCCTCCACCAGACACAAAACCTGCCAGTACTGCAATACTACAATCCAGGAAGGCCACTTCACCAATAGCTGGCATGCAGTGCCAATGTGTATGTAAGCCTAACTAGTAGGCACACAGGAAGTAATCCTAGATCATGATGCAACACAGCTTACAGATCCTATTCTTGTCACCCAATAAAAAAAAATAAATGTCTGTGGTGATATTTTATTTGTGCTGTAACAAATAAAGCTTGCCTGGAGATCAGAGGAAAAAGCCAACCACTATATTAAAAATAGAGGTCAGGCCATGGTAGCACATGCTTTTAATCCTAGCATTCAGGAGGCAGAGATTCATCCAGATTTCTGTGAGTTCAAGGCCATACTAGAAACAGAGCCAGGTGTGGTGGCACATGCCTTTAATCCCAGAACTAGTTAACCATAGAGGTCTGGAGGTCTGTACAGACAGACAGGAAGTGATAGAGCTGGGCAGAAAGAGGAAATAAGATGGCAGGGCACAGAATGGTATATAGGTATGAGTATACAGGAATTAGCTCTCTCTTGGGCTGAGAATTTCCTAGCAGTAAGAACTTGTGGCTGCACTAGTTGAAACCCACAAACTGTGGACCAATAGCTGTGGAGCCCCCATGGGAATGGACTACGCCCTCTGAATAGGCGATGCAGTTGTTTAGCATGAACTGTTTAGGGGGCCCCCAGGCAGTGGGATCAGGATCCGTCCCTGGTGCATGAGCCAGCTTTTTTGGAGCCCAGTGCCTAAGGTGTGACACCTTACTCATCCTTGGTCCAGGGAGGAGGGGCTTGGACCTGCCTCAACTGAATGTGCCAGGCTCTGCGACTCCCCATGGGAGACCTTGACTTGGAGGAGGTTGTGGTGGTATTGTGTTCCCCATAATATTGTGCACTCTAATAAATTTATCTGGGGTCAGAGAACAGAACAGCCACAACATTAAACATAGAAGATAGGCAGTGGTAACACGCACCTTTAATCCTAGCATTCCAGAGGCAGAGATCTGCCTGGATCTCTGTGAGTTCAGGGCTACACTGGAAACAGCCAAGCATGGTGACTCATGCCTTTAATCCCAGGAAGCAATGGCAGGAGGCAGAAAGGTATTTAAGGGAGGAGGACGAGTAACCATAGCCTGGTTAAGCTTTTAGGCTTTTAGCAGCCATTCAGCGGAGATTCATTCTTGATTGAGGACTCAGAGGTTTCCAGCCTGAGGAAACAGGATCAGCTGAGGAACTGGCAAGGTGAGGTGGCTGTGGCTTGTTCTGCTTCTCTAATCTTCCAGCATTCACCCCAATACCTGGCTCTGGGTTTGTTTTTATTAATAAGAACTTTTAAGATTTGTACTACAGGAGGTGGGAATGGAGGGTGAGCTGTGAGGAAGAGCTGGGAGGAGAAGGGGGGAGGAGGGGGGATCTGTGGTTGGTATGTAAGATGACGAGAAAATTTCTTAATAATAATAATAAAAGACAAAAATACTTGTGGCTGTGGCTTGTTCTATTCCTCTGATCTCTTAGCTTTCACCCTAATATCTAACTCCAGGGTTTTTTTTTTTATTAATAAGACTATTTAGCAATTCATGTTATAAATGTCTAAAATATACAAGGAACTCAAAAAATTCCATAGCCCTCCCCTACACACACACAATAATCTGATTTTTTGTTGATTTGTTTGTTTTTGTTTTCCGAGACAGGGTTTTTCTGTGTAATTTTGTTGCCTGTCCTGGACCTTGCTCCGTAGACCAGGTTGGCCTCAAACTCACAGAGATCAGCCTGGTTCTGCCTCCCAAGTGCTGAGATTAAAGGCGTGTGCCACCATTGCCTAGCTAAATAATCTGATTTTTAAAATGGCTAAACTTTGTGAACAAACATTTCTCAAAATAAGGCAGAAAAAATGGCCAATAAGGATATAGAAAAGTCAATGTCATTAATCATCAGGGAAATACAAACCAAACCACATGATATATTCTGCCATGTCTGTTCTAATGACAATAATGAAATCATAAAACAAGCTGCCTGGTAAAAGTCTGGAGAAAGAGAGACTCTTGCACACAGCTATTGGAGACAGAACTTTAAAGACCCAATATGAAGAAAAATCTAGAGATTCCTCAAGTTGGAGAAACAAGACCCAGCAATCCCACTTTGGGTTATATGTGGAAAAGAAAAGAAATCAAAGAGATACCTTCATGCCCATGCTTACTGTGGTCCCATTCAGGTAGGCAAGATGTGGGGAAACCAAAACGTCTACCTAAAGATGGATAGGTAAATCAAAGATAAGTATGCACATACCATGCTATTACTCAGCCAGAAAGACAATCAAAATCTTGCCATCCACAGCATGCAACTAGAGGATATGAAGTAGAGTAAGCCAGACACAGAAAGACAAACACAGCATGATCACACTTATATGGGGAACTTTGAAAAAGAACATCGGACTCATAAAAATAGAGGACAAGGCAGTGATTACTAGAGGCTAAGAAGGAGAAGTAGTAGGCAGTAGGGAAGTTCAGCTCATGGGTGCTCAGATGTCATTAGACCAGAGGAATAATTTCAGTGTTCTGTCCATAGTAGGAAGCCTAGCTTAGCAATTTAGAATATATTCTATAAAGAACTATAAGAGAGAAGTTTGCATGTTTCAGGGAGTAGAATTTCTATCTCCCCTCAAATTTCATGCATTGTATACACAGACCCTACTATACCTGTATGCCACAAATATGGGCAATTGTCATGCATTAGCCTATCAGAAAATGATTAAACAGAATAATTTTGCCCAGGGATAGTACAAGTAGCTGATGACAGGGTCATAATGACCCAGTGCCAGTGGGTCTATATCAATTTGTAGTGCCATTATGGAGAGCATCTCAAAACAACCTTCACCTGGGTGAAGCTTTTTGTTCACAATCACTGGTATAACATAAAATTGCCTTTTAGTGCTGGATATTTTTCCTAAATATTGCATAAAATCTTGGACAAGGGTAAGAAATAAGATATTTAAGTTTTGCGATATATACAAATATAGACACACAGAGACATGTACGTATACATAGAGATATATAGGCACATAGATACACATAGTGACACAGACCCAGAGAGAGAGATTCAGAAAAACAAAGGTATTTTAGAAATAATCAAAAACAATACCACAATACTGTAGCAAAAATGTAATAAGGGGAACAGATAATATCTGCCAGAACAAATATGAAGACAATGAGTCACATCAGAGTCTGGAAGACATCACAAAGTATGGATGAAACTAAAAAAAAAAAAAAATAGAAATGAGTGTGAGAATCCCACATCCCTGTCATTGCTAAGACTCTCCTCTTTGTTTATGTTTTAGAATCATGGCTTTTAGGAAGGAATGCATGAAAGTTCCCAGTGGTTTGAATAAGAATGACTGCATAGACTCGAATATTTGAGTGATTAGTCACCAGGGAATGGAACTATTTGAAAGGATTAGAAGGATTAAGAGGTGTGGACTTGGAGGAAGTGTATCCCTGGATATGGGCTTCAGGGTTTCAAAAGCATATGCCAAGCCCAGAGTCTCTCTCTCTCTCTCTCTCTCTCTCTCTCTATCTCTATCTCTATCTCTATCTCTATCTATCTATCTCTATCTCTATCTCTATTTCTATCTCTATCTCTCTCTGCCTGAGGATCAGGATATACTAAACCTCTAAAATTGTAAGCAAGCCCCCAGTTAAATTATTTCTCTTAAAATTAGTTGCCATGGTCACAGCGTCTCTTCATAGCAATAGAACAGTGACTAAGACAGAAGTCATGGAAAATTCAGATTTAAATATCTGATGATTTTAAACCACTTCACATAATTTCATGTAAACATTTACATTTTTATTGATTATTTGGGAATCTCACATCATGAACCCTAATTTTCACTCACCTCCCAGTTTTCCCAAGCCCCACCCCCTGCCCCTTTAACAACCCCCCCAAAAAACAAGTCCATTTTGTGTGGTCCATATATTCACTGGAGTATGGTAAAATCCTATTGTCCAGCCCCATAAGGGAAGATGAATCTTTCTCTGCCTGCCTCCATGCCAGAAACCATTAGCCAAGGAGAGGAGTGTGGTGTCTGGTGTCTATGCACTGCCTGCATCTTAGTGTTGCAGGCCAGTGGAGAGGCAGGGTTAGCTCTCTTGAGAGGGGCAAAGCCAGTTCTCCCACACCCAAAGACATTGACATGTTTTCAGGTGGCAGCCCAGACCACAGGCATCACTTGGGCTCCAGTGTTAACATGGACACAGACATCAACATTAGGACCCCTGACCCACTCATGCCCTCAGTGGATATGTGGACCACAAGCCTCAACATGGTCTCCAGTGCTTACATATGCCACTCACATCAGCTTGGCTTGCTTGGGTGGCTTCTGGCCATTGGGTAGCTACAGGGTCCTGGGCAGCACTTGCTTTCGTGGCTTCCAGCTATCCAATAGCCAATTTCATGTAAAGTTTTCAAACTTAAAGCTGTAAGATCAAGCTTAGTAATAGTTGTTGGCACCTTGCACAGGCCAAGGTGAGACCATCCTATCCCTACAGTATTATCCTATATTGATTATGAAAGCAAGGAGTTGGCTTAATAACAAGCAGGCAGGTTATGAGGCAAGAAGACATTGGTTAGCAAGAGCAATATTTGCCAATCTGAAAGAAAGCAATAAGCCTATTATTCTAGGTCCACTCCTGATTGATTAGAATCTGTTAAATAGGCCACTCTTAAGTATACTGATTGATGCCTGTGTTCCAGCCAATATTAGTTAAAACACAGTTTGGAAAGGAGGAAGCTGGTCTTTGGCAAAAATATCAGTTACTTCTTTATTGCTATGATAGTACAGTATGACAAAGGCAACATATAAAAGAAAGAGTTTATTGAGAATTTACAGTTTCAAGGGGTTAGAGTCCATGGTCATCATGTTGAGGAACATGGCAGCAGACAGACAGGAATGGTGGTGGAGTAGTAGCTGAAAGCTCTCATCCTGAGTCACAAGTACAAGACAGAGAGAACAACCTGGGAATAACACAGGCATTTGAAACTTCAAAGCCTGCCCCCTGTGACACACCTCCTCCAACAAGACCATACTTTCTAATCCTTCCCAAATAGTTCTACCCACTGGGGGCCAAGTAGTTAATCACAAGCCTATGGAAGCCATTGACATTCAAACCACTGAAGCAAGATAGATCAAATCTCTCCCAGAACAGGGAAAAGGGATGTTAATGAACAGCCATACTTATAGTCCAAAATATTTGACTTCTCTGAGCATCTCATTAAGCCACATCAGTCCTGCCCATTCTGTTTCTGTCACTGCATCATTCTGAGCAGTATACAGGCCTTTCTTAGGGATGTAACCTTATAGGGATGTAAACATGACCCAAGTAATGTCTCAAAAAGGGTAGCCCTCTCATCTCCCCTTGCTACAGTGGAAAGAAATATAACTGCAAGTCTAGAATCAGAAGTCACCAAAGGTAAGTGTCACAAAAGAAGCCACCAATGCCTGAGTTTACATTGCTCACCCCTGCACTGCATTCATATCACACACACACACACACACACACACACACACACACACACACACACACACTGTATTAACATTCTAAAGCCTTTGTCACTTAGCAATTATGCATTATTTCAAATGAACTCCTCCATTTAATGAAAATAGCTCAATTTGTTGCTCATTTCATGAAATACTAACCATTCCCAGGTATCCATGTGTGCCAGTTGGCATATTTCCAAATGCCTTACGTGAATTACCTCATCTAAGCTTCATGAAACCCTTCTACAGAGGAGGCTCGATTATCATCAATTAGCTACCTCCACTTTGCAGAGGTGAAAACAAAGCTCACAGAAATAAAAGTGCCTCCTTGGAATTAGACAAGCTAAACAATACTACTGCCTGTGTTGAAGCCCTGCCACAATTTCAGTCTAATAACTAGATAAGCCTCTTTCTGAAGCAACCAGTGAGAGCAACTAACATGCTGGGAAAACCCCAAACAGGGTAAGTATTCTTCAGTGTGTCAGTTGTTTTGACACCAAAACACAAAGGTATAAAGGAATGTTCCCAGATTGTCTTGTCATATCAAGTCTGAGTCCATGAACAGTGAACATCCCTCACCCTCGTACACACTGCAACTCCCCTAGAGAATGTTCTCTCTTGAGCACCGAAGAGTTGGGTCACCACTCAGAAAGCATCTGAGCTATCTGAAGGCTGTTGCTGTGGCCATGGCAACCCTCACCTTCCAACTGTGTCACACCTGCTTTCCATCACAAGAACAGTTCCAGCTAGCTAAGGAGCTATACATTTCTGCAAACAGTGATTTCAGCAAAATGGTTCAGCCCTGTGCTGTAACCCAGCTTTTCAGACAGCCACTTCATTACTGTTCCTCCAGAATGAAAGGAGAGAGAGGCGCTTTCAAAATGACCTAAATGGGATTTGACATGACTTCAAATGACTGTAGCAAATAAAGCGGATGCTGTGTAAATATGATCCTGTTTCTTGGTTCATCTGGTTTATTTATCACATCAAGAAATTCATATTAAATCAAAGGGAAATTAAAGTCTGTCATGCCAGGTGTGGTGACATGTGCCTGTAATCCTAGCAGTCAGGAAACAAAGGCAGGAGGGTCAAGAGTTTGATGTTCATATGGACAATATAAAAAGACTCCAAATAAAAAATTATTTAATTAAATTTTCAAAAATAAAGTCTGTTGTCATTAAAATAAAAGATGAAATTATTTTTCTAATTTGGTAATAATTTTGAAAATCACACATAAACATACACACCCTTATTTTTTTCAAACTAGATTTGGGACATACACTACTTCATAAAGATTTGAAATCTGGAATTATTCACTAGGCTTTCCTAAAATGTAATAATTTAAAGTTATTAGTTATTTTGTGTTATTAATCTCTCACCACTGACCTGTTTTTTCTTTGCTATGTAAAATGTGAAGTGAATAAACATTGGCACACACATTAATGAGTAATTGCTCAAACATCTCGTGGGTAAGGCAATGCTTCTCTGCTTTTGCATCCTTCACACTATTCTGTTTGCTGTAGGTTCTCAAAGGGTGTGGAGATGATATAGAGGGGTCACGTGGCTGGGAAGTCATCATGCCACAAAGAAGAGCAGAGGTTGGAAACCAGAAAGCGCGCACTGAAAAGAATGAGGGGACAAGAGAACTGGAGTACACCTTAACCAAAAGCGTACCTCACATAATGAGTCACATTGTGGTGATGCATGAAGCTGAGCTATTAACAAGTCCCCTGGCCTAGGAGGCCTACTTCTCAGGATATGAACTTGCTGAGTCACTACCCTACCCCTGACCGGTGAGCTCTGATTCCCTTCCATAATGGGACCGAGCTCATAAGAGTCCGTGAGGGTAACCGTGCTGGCACATGAGAAGGCTCCAGCGCACTCTTGGGACTACATCCATGCTGTTACTGTGGCTATTACTTTTAAAGAATGAATGGGAGGGCTTCAGAGGCTTTGTGATCAGAGACTGCGACATCCATCTCTTCCTTCTCTCCAATAGCTTTGAGCCGTGAACATAACAACCCTTTCAGTGTGCTCATAGAACTCTTCCCCAGACCACATTGTAGTCTGGCTCTTGCGAGCCCGTTTCTTAGCTAAGACTGTGCCTGGTCTGCTGATCACGGCTTAGAGAAGCATCATATTGATCCCAGTTGCTACCAAGGGTTCATCTAGGCCACTTTATTTTTAAAAAAAAAGCCCGCCAAACCTAAAGAACAAGTTGCGTTTCCCCTTCACTGCCATGTATATCCTATTAACAACTTCTAAACAATTACTAGAGAGTCTATCCATTCACAACAAATGCACCACAGTTCTGACCATACTGAGTCTAGCTCAGTCTCTCTCCTGTGTGCCCATTCTCAACCTCAATTTCCATAATCTGAAACCTTTCTTCTGCCTATTTAACTGTTCGGTGCAACTTGTCTTGGACACTTACCAAGGCAAAACCAACACTATCTTGGAAGTCTCTGCCTTGAGTGAAGGAGGAGAGGAAAGGGAAGGTACATCAGTCTCCAAAACTGTTGTCTCTTCAAGCCTCTCCCTCCTCAAGTGAAAGTGATGTCACCAAGAGTCATTGTAGTTGAGAATATTTCATCAAATATCACATGGAAAGGATTTTGAACAGAGAAAGCATGGTGGAGGACAGACAGAATTAGGGCACTGGGCACTTATATGGGCAGAGGTGGTAGCCTGGGAGATGAGGAGATGACTGGGAAGGGGGCTGAAGAAGTGGTGCTTTCACAATTTTGCCCACAGATAGGGGCTACATGTTGAACATGGCAGAAAACTGAACCTTTCTTCTCTGCTTAAAAGGCCCAGTTCATCCTAGACTGACTTGTAAGGCATGTGTATCTCCAGAAACTGCCTTTCAGGGCCTTCAACATGTTTCTACCAAAGCCTCCCCATTGTGAAGCACTCCATTATGTAGATTCAATGGTTCTTAACAACAGGCAGGCAATGTGTCACAAAGGCAAAAAATGAGAAAACCATCCAAGAGCTAGAAGAAGCACCATGGGAATCATTGACAGCAACAGTATTTAAAATGGTGTACCAGAAGGTTTGTGGGAGGGGCTGTTTCTGTTCTTAGGAGTCTTTGCTCTCTAAGATCACTTCTGAAAGAAAGGCTGTAAGTTGTGTTCCGTGTGTGGGAGATAGGACACATTCTAACTAAATGTTCTTGGAAGGAAGTCTTGCTGTAATAGCTTTGTCTGCCTTGGAAGTAACCGGACCTATTTTTGTGACATTCGTAGGGGGATAACCCTTGTGTGACAGTTCTGTAGTTATGACTGGCACTGGAATGTTGAACAAGCCCAGGTGCAAAGCATCTTCGTTGGATGCTCAGATCTGATGTGACAGGTGCAGTGGCCACTCCTCTCAGGTTTGGTGGAGCTTTCTCTCATCAGAGCCTGGAGACAAACTGTGAGTCCTGTGGGAAGCCTTCCATCATGGCCATTCACATGCCCAGTGACAAATTTCTGAACACAAGAGCACCATTGAGAGTGGGCCTGCCTTTGGGTCCTCAGTGGATTCTATATTTCTTTCAGGTTCCCATGTGGCTGGTGTCACTCTGTCCTGGGTGGTGATACCTGGAGGATTAGTCTTTGATAGCACAGACCTAAATGACACTCAGAAAGTAGCCGAACACAGAGAAATAGCACCAGAGTGTGGGTTTCAGAAATATAACCCCAACAATTAAGTGATGAGAATCTACACAAGTCCATGAAGTATAATTTTCTGATCTGCAGCCATGCTAGCAACCAGAAGCAGCATCCCGTCTCCACAACCATCTCTCCAAAATAAATGGAGCTTCTTGTCTCCCTGCTATCACACTTGTTTAATAAGGTAGTTAGTCCTTATAGTTCATATCAGCAACTTTCACTGGTGTTTAGATGACCATGTTACCATTTTAGAATGTTCTAGAAATGTGGCCCTTTGGACCTCTTTTTCTTCTGGGGAGTTTATTTCAATATGCCTTCCAAATAAGCACATTACATTTTCAGATGTCACATTTGAGTAATTTAAATGGTTAGGAAAAGTGAAAACTAAGATTCGTGTTATGATAATTTAAGTAGTTGATCTATTTTTAATTTATTGGTTAAGTAAAACTTGGCTAACTCATTCTACTGCATATTTGGAAAGTACAAAATATTTTAGGTTATGTCATACATGACATAGAGGTTTAGGTGTGTAGCCTAGAGAAAGGTCAAGGTCACAGGAAATTTTGGGTTTGGCGGACATTGTTTTTGTTTGTTGTTGTTTAGTTGGTCAGTTGGTTAGTTGGTTTGGGGAGTTTTCTGTTTGTTGATTGTTTTGTTTGTTTGTTTGTTACTGTTTTCAAATGCTTAAGACGATATAGTTGTGATCAGACAGGGGACAACATCTGAGACTATGGAAATAATACATGTGGTCACACTGCTTTCATGAGTGTCTATGAGTGGCACAGGTGACCCTGCTCTGCCTCTCTGTGGTCTGGTCACCATGGTCATTCATTAGAGCAATCAAGAATGAAAATCAGGGGGAGGGGGGCACATGCCTTTAATCCCAGCGCTCGGGAGGCAGAGGCAGGTGGATCTTTGTGAGTTCAAGGCTAGCCTGGTCTACCAAGTGAGTTCCAGGAAAGGCGAAAAGCTACACAGAGAAACCCTGTCTCGAAAAAAAACAAAACAAAAGAAAATCACACTGAGAATCCCTGATGGAACCATATACTTGTGAGTTTTACTTTTGAATCTTCTAAAGCAAAATACCATTGCAACTATTCCTAAGATAAAGCACATCAAGGATGAAATTTATTGCTCATTTCAAAACCATAAACAACATGTTCATAGTTGCTAAGCTTGGCACAGATTTATTGAATGTCTACTTGAATACATGCATGCTTTACTCATATCCTTGAGTTTGAAGGCTTTGTCAGAAATACCCATTTGTAACTTATTGGAGTTTAGGAAAATACCTGACTGAGAAGTCTAACACAGAAGCAGAATTTTCTCTCTCCTGCACACACTATTACTTAATTTTCTTATGACACTCATAAGATATTTGGCACACAATTAGCTTGGGCAGCCATAAACAAATAGAAGTATGTGTGATCATTTGAATGATTTCTATTTTTGATAAATATTTAATGCAATTGTATAGGAATTACTATTTTAGTCATCTCAATATGCACAGAACCCTTATTTCTGAAGTGATAAAAGCTCCACTGTGGGCTAATGAGATGGGTCAGCAGGTCAAAGTGTCTGCCGCCCAGCCTAACAACCTACATTCACATGGTAGAAAGAGAGAATGGACTCTTGCAAGCTGTCCTTTGGTGGCCACTTGTTCACTGTAGTATGATTCCACACCCATGTACACACGTGCACAAAAAATAGTAAACAACAATACAATTTTTATAAAGTTCCTTCACCACAAACCAACCAAAGGAAGATAGAAATCCTAGGACACTGGGTCCATGAAAGTAAAGGAGGGGTCTGTCAGGGAAGATGAGCAAGCAGGCACATGGGGGGATAGCCTTCAAACACAAGCTGACACCTTTAAGCTGTCATCACAGAGGACTCTGTACCAGAGAGACATTTCTTTCATCATTTGAGATCACATATTCTCAATGTATACTAACACAGTGGGCCCTGTAAAATTCTGTGCTGCCACCAGAGACCATGTCGATATCTGTGATCCCTGATGCCACTGGGGACCAGGTTGATGTTCGTGATTGGAGCTGGTGCTGGAAACCATGTTGATGTCCACAATCAGTGCTGCTACCAGGAAGTATTGGTGAAATTATTAAGGCCGCTCCATGTAGTTAAAAGGGAGGTTTATTTTGTGGGGTAACTTAAAAGTGAAGGGGTAGATTGCAGGGTCTGGCAAAGGTATAGCGCAGTCCGGCGGTGTTCTATGGAGAACTCTGCTCGGTCTACCTCCAGCATCCAGGGTCCCGGAACCAAGAGAGAGACTTCCTCCCGGTCCTTGGTCTTCGGCTTCCTCCTCTGCCCTGCCTTGTGGGCGTGACCATTACCAAAGCCTCAATGGGGGTTGGAACTTCCAGGCCAATGCTGGGATGGCTATCCACTACATCTCCCCCTTTTGTCTAAATAAGGAAGTTCTAACCTAATACAAGACTATATACAAAGAGATGGTTATCAAATATTGTCCAGGAGTAATGAGGGAAAATGACCTAGATAAGTTGGAATTACAATAAGTGCAAACAATATCAAGCAAAAAACACATAGTAAAACCCAGGGAAGTCTAGGGCATGGGTAGGTGGCATGTTACAAAGATCATTCCAAAAGGTGTTCTATCCTAAAGAACCTGAGCCTAATACTTAATATATTCTATCTAAGATATTATATATGTATATATACTAAGTTGTAACTATAACTGCTAATCTCCAGCCGCATCAAAGACCTGAGAAGGAATATAATACCTGAGAAATGGGAGAAGGACACAAGCAACTTTTGGGAGTCTTGCAAGAGTAGACAGACACAGCTAGCAGCCTGGAAAGTCACCTAACGTTTCTCAGCATTGTTGATGCATTCAAATTGGCTACAGGCCTAGAGTATCTGACAGACCTTTTTCAGAAGCAGGAATTCTGAAAGACCATCTTACCCTGTCTTTCCAAAGTATAGTGGTCGCTTTCCTTGTGTCCCGCTTGTCCAGAAAGGACAGCATTTGTACTCTCAGCAGTTGAGGCAAGGGCAGTTCTTTGCCCAGTAGGCCATTTTGTGCCAAGAAGACAAACTTCCAAATGGAAATGTCTTAGAAGCCCAACATTCTCTCGGGATCAAATTGGTGCTGCCAGGAGCAATTGTGTCTCATGTCAACAGAATTCTAAGTTATTTAAATGCCATATTCTCTAAGTCCATGAAGTGTTTGAAGATTACCTGTCCATCTGACCTATGCATTTATAAATCTAGATAACCTAACTAACATAACTATAGAGATGACAAGCATAGGTGACAATAACTCTGTAAGTCTTATCTACCTAAACAACCTAAGGACTAAGCTTCCTATAAATAAGGCAAACAGTCTGTAAACAAATGTACAGTAAAAGGACAATGACTTTAAATTGTGACAATACACAAAATATCTTTAACAGAGGTAGGAATGTATAGTGCAATATGCAATATGATAATAATCCTAAATATATATCAGTATACAGAATATCTTAAACAGAAGTAGAACATACATACAGTATGACAGATATAAATTCACATTTGTATCAATATACAAATATTTCAAATAAGAGTAAAAATATGTGTACAATATAACAAACATAGTTCTGTATTTGTATCAATATACAAATTATCTTAAATAGGAATGTAAAAAGTTTATATTTGTATCAACATATAAGAATTCATAAGAGTGCAAAGGCTGCAATATTACTAAATTTGTTGACTAATGTATAAGATAGTCTACCATAATATCTTATAACTATGCATTCCATTTCTTCTTTTCCCTTTTTTTTTGAGACATATTTTCTTTCCTTAAGGAGAGTAGTGAGTTTAACAGTTTCTTCCACCCCCAACCCTAGAACCATTATCCATAACCCTGAGAAATATGAAACCTTAGGGATAAGGGGCGTCGTTTTCTTAGAATTGCTTCCTGCTGTTTAGGGGGCGATGGTATCTCTGTTGGGTATTGTGATCAGATAGTTAAATCTCAGTTAGACTAACTGTAGATTCTGCAGCAACTCTCAGAGTAATGGGTAAGATTGTCTGAAATTCTGGCAAGAAGTGTAGTATGATGGTGATTACCATGGCATCATTCTAATCAGGTAGAGTTGTTGTTGGGGCCCCATCTTCGTTCTGGAGACTTCAGAGATTGCTATTGGAAAAAACTTATTTTTTATCAGAATGGAAGGTTTGGATTTAAAGATGTCATGACATGTAAAAAAGGATTCCAAGAAATCGAGAGTAAGCATGGAGAGAATTAGAATCTTGAAGATAATGGTCCCTTATAATTGGTTTCCTTCTGTCTCACACCAGAGGGCTCTTCTGATATGGGACTGAAGAATCTCTCAACCTTTTCTTTTATCAATATGCTTGGGTTTAGAGAAGGAGTGAGCCAATTCCATATCCAAAGCCAGCTTGGTTTATAATTAAATTGGAACCACAACTATTCTAGATTGATAGAGATATAGATGTTAGACAGTGATATCTTACCCTTTATAGATTGGTACCAATAGATTCTTTCTTTCTGCTGTAAACATCCAGATATCCAAGGCCTTATGATTTCTGGAAGATGGGTATTTCCATTATCCTGGAAAGACAAAAACAGAACCCTACCCCAACCTTTGATTGTTACATTTTTCTTACAACCTGAAGAGATGTCACATTGGTGGATGATCTTTTACTTCTCCTCATCAAGGGGTTTCTCCTGTTTGAATCGAATTTTTATTAATTTTGTTGGTATCCATAGCTTTTCTTCTCCTGTGGAAACAAAAGCAAAACCCCGTCCCCAACATAGGGCATATCCAGGTTTCCATTCTGAGGTCAACACATCTTTGAAATAAACCGGTTGGTTTAGCTCAGGAGTTCTGTCTGTCGTCCAATGTCTCTCCGCAGCTGTTGTTCCTTTCTCATCACCACTGAAAAAATTCAAGGTTAATAAAGCACTATGCAATCTATTTCTAGGAGTCATTGTTACCTGTTGCTGTTTATTTAGCATATCCTTTAAAGTTCGATTAGATCTTTCTATGACTGCTTGGCCTGTGGGATTGTGTGGTATACCTGTAACATGCTTTATATTGTAATAAGCAAAGAACTGTCTCATTTTATTGGAATCATATTCTGGGGCATTGTCTGTCTTAATTTGTACAGGTATTCCCATGATGGCCATAACTTCTAATAGGTGTGTAATCACAGAATCAGCCTTTTCAGAACTCATAGTAGTTGCCCACTGAAATCCTGAATAGGTGTCAATGGTATGGTATACATACTTTAATCTTCCAAATTCTGCAAATGAAACACATCCATCTGCCAAATTTCATTAATTTGTACACCTTTTGGATTGCTTCCTGCAGGTAATGGAGTTTGGTTATAGAAGGAACAAGTAGGACATTTTTTTCACAATATCCTTAGCTTGTTGCCAAGTAATGGAGAAATTCTTCTTCAAACCTTTGCTATTTACATGGTGTATCTTATGAAATTCTGAGGCTTCTAGCACATTACCTACTAGTAACTGATCAATCTCGTCATTACCTTGTGCTAGAGGTCCTGGCAGACCTGTATGGGATCTGATATGTGTTATATATATATATGATGTTCCCTTTTTTTGATGATTTCCTGCAATTGTATGAATAATGAAGTTAATTCTGTATTATCAGGAATAAATTCAGCAGTTTCAATGTGTAAAACAACTCTCTCTGCATATTGAGAGTCAGTAACTATGTTGAGGGGTTCTGTGAAGTCCATCAGTACCATAAAAACAGCATACAGTTCTGCCTTTTGTACAGAGCTGTATGGACTTTGTACCACTTAAGTCTCCTGATTTGTATCCTGCTTTCCCTGATTTATTTGCATCAGTATAGAATGTGAGGACTCCAGAAATTGGCTTGTGTCGTACAATGTGAGGAAGGACCCATTCAGTCTTCTTTATGAATTCTATTCTCTTGCTTTTGGGATAATGGTTGTTATCTCTCCCAAAAAGTTACTGCAGGCTCTCTGCCAGTATTCATTATCTTTCCATAGTGACGAAATTTCCTCATTAGTTAAAGGTACTACAATTTCTGCTGGGTCCATTCCTGTCAACTGATGAAGTCTTAATTTACCTTTTTGAATCAAATCAGAGATCTTTTCTATATAAGTCTTTAATTTCTTATTTGTTTTATGTGGTAGGAATATCCATTCCAATATAGTATCTTCCCTCTGCATCAAAATACCTGTAGGGGAATGTCTGGAGGGGAATATGACAAGAATGCATTTAAGTTCTGAATCCACATGATCCACATGTGCTTCTCGAATTGTCTTCTACTAGAGCCAATTCCTTCTCAGCTTCGGCTGATAATTCTCTTGGACTATTTAATTCTTTGTCCCCTTCTAGAGTATTAGCTAAATTTTGTAGTCCATCTTTGGGTATTCCCATGATATCCAATAAGTTGGAAATGCTTCCTAACAACTTTTGTAAATCATTAAGAGTCTTTAATCGATCTCTCCTCAGTTGTACCTTTTGGGGTCTAATTTTTTGTAACTCTATCTTATATCCTAAGTAATTAATAGAATCTCCTCTTTGTATTTTTTCAGGAGCAATTTGCAGTCCCCAATGAGGCAAAACTTTTTTTACTTCTTCAAACATGCTTTCTAATGTGCCTAACTTTGGATTGGCTAATAGGATGTCATCCATATAGTGATAAATTATGGATTGTGGAAACTTTACATGAATTATCTCCAATGGTTTTTGCACAAAGTATTGGCATAAGGTAGGGCTGTTTAACATTCCCTGTGGGAGGACCTTCCATTGATATCTCTTGACTGGCTGAGAATTGTTATAATTAGGAACTATGAAGGCAAATTTTTCTCTATCATTTTCTTGTAAGGGTATGGTAAAGAAACAGTCTTTTAAGTCAATAACTATTATAGGCCATTCTTTGGGTAGCAGAGAGGGCAAGGGCATCCCAATCTGTAGGGAGCCCATTGGCTGAATTACTTTATTAATAGCTCTCAGATCTGTCAGCATTCTCCAATTACCAGACTTTTTTTTAATAACAACTACAGGAGAATTCCAAGGGCTGGTAGATTCTTCAATGTGTTGAGCATTTAACTGCTCTTGAACCAGCTGTTCTAAAGTTTGTAGCTTCTCTTTTGTCAAAGGCCACTGTCCAACCCAGACAGGTTTATTAGTTAGCCATTTTAAAGGTAAGGCAGTTGGTACTTCTGAGAGTTCAATAGCAGTTGTGCTCTATTTATGTACAGCCTGAATGGTTGGTGACTGTTTTTTATAGCATGTTATGATATTATTCCTAGAAACATGCATTGGCCTGTATTCCTTTTCTGAGAGTGTAGGAATTTTAATCTGGGTATTCCACTGTTGTAACAGATCTTGGCCCCATAGATTTACTGTTACATTTGCTACATATGGCTTCAGCCTTCCTCTCTGTCCTTGTGGCCCTATGCATTCAACCCATCTCAAACGCTGTTTTATCTGAGATAGGGTGCCAATTCCTAAAAGCTGGACATCTACCTCTTGAAGAGGCCAATTAGGATGCCATGATTTTGGTGTAATTACAGTCACATCTGCACCTGTGTCTACCAGGCCCTCCAGGACCAAGCCATTAATAGGAATTCTAAGCTTTGGTCTTTGTTCACTTATGGAAGTCTGCCAAAATATTTGTTTTATTGTGTTCTTTGTAAACTGTGATTCATCTATCAGAGCTGTTTTATCATCCATTGCAATATCGGTTTTTACATTAGGCATTGGTTTATTCAGTTGTCCTGGAGAGGAATGTCTTCCACAGTGGCTGGGAATGTTCTTACGACATTTGATTTGGGGGCCTGCAATTATCAAATAATGATATTTTTTCTTCCTTATATAGTGTCTGAGTAGCTACAACTTCACTCTGGAGAGTTAGTGTTCTATCCATTAAATACTCATATTTATTATCAATAAAAGCAATTTTGGGTACAAGCTTGTTTTGTAAATTCTGGTTAGCAGATTTCAGAGAGAGAATATTTTTATGTAAGTCCTGGCCAGCAGATTACAGAGAAAGAATCTTTTTCTGTAAGCCTTCATTGCTATCTTTTAAAACCTGTAAATCCTGGTTAGCAGATTCCAGAGAGAGAATCTTTTTATGTAAGTCCTGGTCAGCAGATTCCATAGACAGAATCTTTTTCTGTAAGCCTTTATTGCTAACTTTTAAAGCCTGTATCAGTCCCAATAATGACTCATCTTTGTTCTTATTATTAAACCAGTGTTTGAACACTGTGTGAATAATTACAATGAATGTCAAAATGGTACAGGCCAGATATGTCTTAGGGAGGTCGTATATTTCCAGGAAAATGCCATTCATCATACAGGCAAAAAGGTTTTTAAATTTTTGTGAGGTAATGTTGTCAACCATATTACAAGAATTACTCAAAATTCGTTAGTCAGTTTTAAGGTGTAAAATTATCAAGTACTTTTACTTGAAATAAGCTTACCTTTCCATGGTTTTGGGGGGTGCAGTAGCACTTTTCAGCCAGCAGGAGGCTTTGGTATAGCTCCAAATCAAGGCCTGCTGGGGCCTTGGCTGGGGGCAGCTGAAGGCAGGAGCCAAGATGGCGGGGAGCCGGCACTCAGGGAGGAGTGGGAATGCCTCACTCACAGCGGTTTTTGCTGGTCTAGGAGCTAAGCTAGGGAACTGAGCCCAGACTAGCTGTTCCGTTTTTCAGGAATGGAACCGTGTAGGTGTCCCCTGGTTAAATAGAACTTTGCAGGCGGGTTTAGGTACCCACCAGCCGGGGAGGAGGCTGAGGGAGGGAGCCGCCTAGGCCTTTGGAATTTGGTGAACTTATTAAGGCCACTCCATGTAGTTAAAAGGGAGGTTTATTTTGTGGGGTAACTTACAAATGAAGGGGTAGATTGCAGGGTCTAGCAAATGTATAGCGCAGTCTGGCGGTGTTCTCTGGAGAACTCTGCTCAGTCTACCTCCAGCGTCCAGGGTCCCAGAACCAAGAGAGAGACTTCCTCCCGATCCTTGGTCTTCCACTTCCGTCTCCACCCTGCCTTGTGGGCGTGACCATTACTGAAGCCTCAATGGGGGTTGGAACATCCAGGCCAATGCTGGGATGGCTATCCACTCCATGGAAGTCCGTGATCAACACTGCTGCTGCCACCTGCTATGGGGAGGGAAGCTTCTTTTGCAGTGGCCTTGATGACTGCAGACTTGTAACTGAGAGTGAAAGACTTTGAAGGTTTGTGTGTCAACCTTCCCCTACCCCCAAAAAAAAGAAAGAAAGAAAAACAAAGAGCCCAGAGAGGAAGCTATGGAAGAGCATCCTTAAAAATTGTGACAGGGATGCTGAAGTGTAGCTCTTCACAACTGATGACTTCTCATAAGGGAAGTGGTGCTGTGGATACCGCTCTGTGTAAATAAAGTTCTGATTGGCCAGTGGTCAGGCAGGAAGTATAGGCGGGACAAGAGAGAAGAGAATTCTGGGATGTAGAAGGTTGGGGGGAGACACCGCCTACCGCCACCATGAGAAGCAACGTGTAAAGACACTGGTAAGCCACAAGCCATGTGGCAAAGTATAGATAAGCAGAAATGAGTTAATTTAAGATAGAGGAAGTAGATAACAAGAAGCCTGCCACATCCATACAGTTTGTAAACAATATAAGTTTCTGTGTGCTTTCTTGGTTGGGTCTGAGCGACTGTGGGACTGGCGGGTAAGAGAGATTTGTCCTGACTGGGCCAGGCAGGAAAACTCCAACTACAAAGTGGGGAAAGACACAGTTTTCTTTTAAGGGGCTGGCCACTGGGAGTTTGCCCATGCTCCAATAAGTATATGGGCAACACAAATTGGACTTGGTGTTTGCTTGGGATGTTTTTCCATTTTCTCTTATTTTTTCTGGGGGGGGGATGCAAGAATGAGAGGGTACGAAATTATATAAAATTCCAAAATAATTAATTAAAATACCATGTTGGGGGAGAGAAAGCTCATATTGGAAAGAGAAAAACAAAATGTCCTCCTGAGCCTGGCACTCTGAGCTTCTTTTTTGTTAGTTTTAAAGTCGGATCCAGGATGCTCTGTGAGTTTTAATAAGAACCAAGAGTGACAGACATGTTTAGCTATTGACTCCATGATCATAGAAATTATTTTCAGAACTAGGACACTCCAGTGACAGAAGCAGATTGACACTAACATTGATCTAGCATAACGGTTTGTCTCAGCCAAACCCTGACATAAGGTCACCAGCAGTCAATGATCACGCCTGAGGAACACTGCTGGGAAAAATTAAATATCAGCTACAGTGAGTCAAACTGTTCACATTTGAGCTGATTGCCACGTGAAACAGTTTGTTAACTTTGAAATTTTAGTCTTAAGAAAAGTAGCTGATGCAAGTCTTATGTGTTTTCTTGTAATCAGACGCAACATTTTGTGCCTTGCTCCCTGACGATCCCTGCTACCTGGATAGGCTTATTCTACCAAATATTGTTTTAGTTTTCACAATTCATTTTCATTTGTCATTATTCTCCCCTCCATTGCCTTCCATTCCTCTCCTTCCCTACCTCCTTATAAACAACAGTCAACAGGATGAAAGTTTTAGATATATTACCATTGTTTGTAAACTGCGTTGGAATCCACATTGGAGAAAAAGCAGGTAACAGGTGTCTGTAAAACAGACTCATGCCTTTGAGTCATAGCCAAAACCATGGCTTTGTGTTAAAAAGCATGAACATTGTTTTGTTTTGCTTTTCAATCCAGAAGGCTGGATATAGATTGGACAGAGGAGTTTTTAGCATGATGAGAAGCATCTTTGAGTCTATATTTAGAAAACAATTTAGAAAAAAAGGAAGTTTAAAATCTTGGGCTTGTGACTGATAATAGTAGCCAGTGCTTTATCGGCTTATCAGAGCTCCATTAATTCATATTAAAACTCAGAACCTCTGAAGTCTTAGTATAATAATAGCGTAGAGAGAGGAAGATTTCTGAAGTATATTTTTATTTTAAATCATTTTAGAACGCTGACCCAGGCAGAATAGGACAGTCAACTCAACAGTGTCCACAGTTTGTATAGGGCTCTGGCATCAGGAAAGGAATAGGGCAGTTTTGTCCAGTGGTTAGTGCCACCAAAATCCAGGTCTGTGCCCCATCTGTCATCTTTGGAGACCTTAGATTCACCACTGGGATCTGGCATTTCTATCATAGGAAACTTTTTCTTTCATTAGACCTTTTAAATTCCATAATTCAGCAGATCTCTGAAAAGTTTTGAGGGCCGTCTATTAAGCATACATAATTTTAAATAAACTTTACTTGTTTTTAATGATTTGCCTTAGGCTTAACCTTGAAAATATTTACAGGAGGCTAAATAAGGCTTATTACTGTAAAAAAAATTACATTTGTACTTAGCTACAAGAATATAACTACAAGTATAATTTTGTACATATTAAAGAATTTGACCATTTACAAAATGACTAACAATTAACCTTCATATTTTAATTATCTTTAACAGTTTATAACAAGTTAGCAATTTTTATAAGATTTGGGGTTTTGCAATTTATCCCTGTTGAGTTTAGACTTTTCAAAATTGTAATTTTGAATTGAAGATTTTTAATATCAAAATAAAAATTTAAGTCATAAATGCAGTCCATATGGAGACTGACAAATTTATTTTCTTGGCCTTTTCATAGTGCATTATTACAAAATATCAGTTTCTTATATGACTCTGTTTACCAAAATAGCTAAAGTTTAACAAAGTTAGTAAAGACAAAGAGTCTAGACATATATATTTTAAGTCAGTTTCAGTTATCCTGAATAGTCCTTAGATAAGGAAAGACATTTTATAGGTTCCTTGCCAGATTGTTTGTCTTGTTGCATCATAACATAGGAATATCCTAGTTTCTGGTATTTTGTAGTTGGTGCAAACTCCAACAATGTAAATAATTCAATGCTCAATATCTGGATCTCAGTCATGATACTCCAGGTTCCTCTAATGTGTATATATATCCTGTCTGCTAGGCTTCTATTGACTCCATTTCATTATGGCTGCTGTTCATGGTGGCCAGCTGACATATGGTACCGGTATTTCTGAAATTGCTGGGGTCCCTTATTATAATTGGGCTGCATGTTCATCAATAGCCTTTCCTGGGCTCCCTTCTACAATTTCAGTCTTGCTGTGTAGTGCCAAGGCTTAGCTGCTCTTCACAACAATCTCATGCTTTTAAAACCAGTGCCATCTAGGTGACTCTTACATTACAAAGTTTGGCTGCCACCATGAGGTACATTTTTGGATATAAATGCATGGATGTACAGCTTTAATATTTCATTATAAAGTATTGTTTAATCTGAATGGGGGTCAGTTCTCCTGCTCTCACACCCTTGGGTCTAGATCACCCCACTCAGATCACCAGAGTCAGCTTTCCTGTTTTGCCCAGCTGAGGTGCAGAGCCCACTCTCCAGATTGTTGTGTTTGGTGAGGGGCAGGAGCCTGGCTATGCAGGTCGCTTAAATCAGCGTGGACCTAACAGCAGTATGGCCCTCAAACCCCCACATAGTCTCAGACATAGGCTGGGATCCTAGGCATCTGCATTGCCTTCAGTGGCTACAGGAGCCTTGGATATCAGCACAGATCCTCTCTGTGGCAGGGCCAAGGACCCAGATACAGTTTCAGCTACACCTCAAGCCCATACAATGCCCTGGCCCCAAGTGGCAGCACGTGTTACTCAGGTTTGTATGGGCCCAGCATCAGCATAGCCCTCAGGCACTGAGAAGGCCACAGATGGAGGCCCTGAGCATCAGCGTGGCCTTTGGTGGCAACATGGGCCACATACATCAGCACAGATTCGGACTGCAGTAAAACCATGGACCCAGACGTAGTCTTTGGCAACAATCCAGGCCTGGATGGCATTATGGGCCTAGTTGGAAGCAGATAGGCAAGTGGTGATATGGCCCCCAAATGCCAACATGTCCCCATGTGGTGGCCCAGACATTCACTTAGCCCTTGATAATAACAGCAGCTGCAAACATTGGCAAAGATCCAGACATGGTCTGCAGCCAAAGTTTGGGACTAGACAACGCCATGGCCCTGGGTAGCAGCACAGGCCACTCAAGTCTGTCTGGCCCTGGTGGCAGCTTGACCTTTTAAGACTGATGTGGCCTCAGGTGTCTGCCCAGACTGCAAGGCTCTGCACTGTTACTGGGGAATTGTCCATACAACCATTCCACTGTGCCAATAAAGTAACCTTAAATCTAGGATGGAGTCAGCGATTAGCTGACTGGAATTAGCTATAAAGTTCTTGGAGGACTTTGCAGGGTGGCTAGCAAGGTCAGGAAGAGACTCTGGATGAGTTTGGGGAAATTTCTGGGGCTGGAGGTTCTGGAAAATATGGAGAGTCAGCCAATTGTTCTGCTTTCTTGGATTCATCAAGTATGTATCTTAATTTCTGACTCCCAAGTTTTTATTATACTAGAACAAATTAAGTAATCATTTCATCTGGCAGCTACATCTGGTACCCACTATCAGGAAACACAGATACATATAGAACCTGAAAAAACTTTAAAAAAAAAATATTCCAAACACACAAAAATGGAGTCAAACATAGCTTCTTGATAACTGTCTTTTTTCAGATGGGTTCAAAGCTAGTGGCAAACAGAGGTATGGCTCCTTTAAGAGGGGGCTTCCTGGCTTGGTGCTAATGACTAACAGGAGCTTAGCTCTTTTAAGAAGACCTGCTACCAAACACTCAAATTGGGTTTATGAGCATTGGGCAGCATGCTACTCAGTGACAGCATGGACCCAACAACTTCCCAGGGCTGGGGCGGTAAACATGGTTTCTGCAGATACCTCCAGCATGAAGCTAGGCTCTCAGGGAACCAAATGGAGTGGAGCCAGCCACCAATACCATTTGCCCATGCATGAGCTAAGCTGAGCCATGCCATCAACTAGCATTCATCTCATGTGATCAAAAAACAATACAGATGTTCAGTAAATAAAGATCCAGATGGGAAAAAAAAAACAAAAACAAAAACTTAAACCGGGTTACAGTGTGTTTAAAAATATCCATAGGCTAGGGAGAGAAAAGAGAAAGGATATGTACAGTCATGGATTTAAAACTACTTTTAAAATAATAAAGTCCTTAAAAAGGAATAAAGTAATAAAGAAAATAATAAGCCAGGTAAAGATGGAAAATACACAGAGAATGTTAATCCTGTATGGTATTGTGTTGTCTTTAGCTTTTTCTGATAGTTAATGAAGGAATGACAGCTGCTAAGACATATTGGATTATGAAAACTGCTGGGTTAAACCAACCTATATATTTGAAAAAGTCTTGACTTCAAAATGGAAGTCGAAAGATACACTACTTTGGGGAAGAAGTTATGCTTTTATTTCCACAGGAAATGAGAGGCTGTGGATTCATTCATTCCAGGCAGATATGGATCAGATTTGGTCAGGGAAAAACCCTCTAAAAGTCCTGGCTACAGACACGAAGAAGTAAACCTAGAAAAACTACAAAACACATAAAGTATATTTTACCTGCTCAATCATAAAACAAAAAAAACATCTTTGGTTAACTTGTGTGCAACAGTCTATACTTGTATTAATACAAACATGTATGTTACCTTTAAACGTTTATATATTTTCAGAACAAGGAGACCAAATACCAATAAAAATGGAGGATCCAGGTAATCCAGCATCTTAAAATGCCTCTGTTACAGTCTCCTCAAAATTCTGCATCCAAAACAGCTTAAGGCTGCTGGTTGAGGTGGTCCAGCCTCACAAACTACTCCAGTCAAGACTTAACAATTATCCTAATTTTTCTCAAGGTTGCCCCAAAGATACCAACACCCACAGACAATAGGAAATAGTCTAGAAAATGATGTCCAAATTCCCAAGAGATGTGGTATGCATGGGTTTGGGTTATTCAATAGATTATAAATGTTTGTCACTGTTTGGGGGGTTGGTTATAAGATGTTATTGATCATAGTTTAAAAAAAAGCTAAACAAAAGAGTTAAATTCAAATGAAGTATAGGATATAGGAATGATAGGGAAAAGGGTAAAATACTGAATCTATTTTAATCCTAAAAGCAACTATTAATCTCAAAATATTTTACATAGGTATGATTTTGGTTTATTTATACAAATTTAAAGTTATTTTGTTATATTGTATATATGTTTCTACTCTTATTTAAGATATTTTACATATTGATACAAATTTAAGGTTATTTTGTTTTACCACACATATGTTTTTATTTCTGTTTTAGGTATTATACCTATGTGGCTTGTTTAATTATGTAATGTAAAGTTTTAATCCTTAAAAGCTATGTAGGATATTAAAAAATGCAAGTTAATAGTTAGTCACCCATCACTATCAAACCTATAGTTTGTTATGTTATATTAGGTATGTTTTCAAAGTCATACAGACACATATTTTAGATAGAGGTGATCTTCAAACACTTCAAAGACCTACAAAATATGGCATTTAATATGTTTAATGACCTCATGGCAGTGAGACAAATCTATTCATGACAGGACCAATTAATTTCAAAAGATGATGATGGGCATCAAAGAAACTCCATATGGAGTCTGCTTTCTTTATGGCAAAAGCTAGCCATGTGAGCACAGAACCTGCCCTTGCCTCAATTGCTGACAGTTACTGTCCAAACTGGACCAGCAGGACACAAAAAAGGCAACTAGCAAACTTTGCCAAGGCTTATAGGCCAAAGATATACTAGGCTTATAGGCTAAAGATAGATGCCTCAACATTACGGAACAACTTTGGGTGACTGTCCAGACAGCCAGACATCTTTGTCATTTCATAGTTTTGGAAGTTACTTTCTCTGCACTTCCTGTTTACTCAGGTAATATATCCTTCTTGGGTCTCTAATAGAGTTGAAGACTAGGTAGTTTTATAGTTTCAGTTTCCCTTAGTCATGTTAGAAAGTAAATAAGGCACAAAACTTTGGACTCATCAAGAGAGAATAGATAATGGAATATTTTCTCTAAACTTGCCAAATACTGATAGACTGGACATTTTAAATATATTTCTTACTTGGTAATTGTTCTTATTGTATATATTTTTGCATTGTTAGAGTTAAAACCTTTCCTTTTATTTAGACAAAAAGGGGGAAATGTAGGATAATTGTCTATATAGCCATTCTACTGTACCAATAAAGCATCCTTGAACTTAGGACAGAGTCAGCAATTGGCAGACCAGGATTAATCATAAAGTTCTTGGAGGACTTTTCAGGGTGGCTAGAGAGAGCAGGAAGAGCCTTGGGAGGAGTTGGAGGTCAGGGAGACAATTTCCAGTCTTGGAGGTTCCAGAATATGGAGAAAGGGTTGGCCAGTTGCTCTTCTTTCCTTGGATTATTCAGGTCTTTATCTCAATTTACGGTTTTATTATACTAGAATGAATTAGGTAATCATTTCATCTGGCAGCTATACTACATGGCCCTAGATGGCAACAGGAGCCATGAATGTCAACTCACAGCCCAGCCACAGCAGGACCACAGCACCAGACATGGCCCCCAGAACAGTCTGGGCTGAATATCATCATGGTCCTGGGTGGTGGCCTTGGAATCTGGATTGGCTTGGTCCCTATGAGTGCACGTCCCTTGAACATCAATTTGGTCATGGGTAGTGGCCCAGACTCCAGGTGTCCACAGGTTCCTCAGTGCTAACAGGAGCGATGGACATCAACACAGACTCTCACAGCTGCACTAGGGCCAGATCTCACAGATAGGCATGCAGCATCCCAGGCCCAGACATCAATATGGCCCTAGGTGGCAAGCAGAGCATCTCAGCCTGTTCCTCCCCACCCTTGCCTCTTTGGATCTGCCTCTATGAATCATTCTGCCTCTTTTGCTCTCCCATTTCACCATCTGGTACTCACTCATCATAACGGTGCCCAACTGCCTGTTGCCAGAGGCACAGTCTCATGGGTAAGGTTCTTCCTACCCCAGGTCTTGAGACCAAAGGTGGATTTGTGCTTGTCCTCCTGAGTCTAACACACCTAGAAAACCTTATTATTATTTTTTAGATGTCTGTTAGTTTTCTAAAGAGGTAGATAAAGATCAGGGATTCAGATTGGAGAGGAATTGGAAAGGATCTGGGAGTAGTTGGAGAAGGGGAAACCGTAATCAGAACATACTGTATGAAATAAAAAAAGCTATTTTCATGAAAATAAAAATAGGAGAAAAATCACAAACTTGTAGAAATCTTTCTACTTGTATGTTAATATGTTGGATTAATCTACTTTATACAAGACAAGTGGTGTCCAGCTGGAAATTTTAGAGTTGATTAAAACAATGTTTTCCACATGTATCTCCAGTGTCAGCACTTAACCATGGACATCAACATGGATACAGGTGGCAGCACTCACAACAGATAGCCACATGGCCTTTGTGGTAACACAGCCCATGGACATCAACACAGCCCCCAGCTGCAATAGGACCATGGACATCAATATGACCTCAGGTGGCTGCATAGGCCACCCACATCAACATGGCCCCCAGAAGCAGTGTTCTGGGCCATGACCAAAAACCAAGTAGAAGTCCATAACCCCTGCTCCTACTAACTGTAAAAGGCAAGGAAGCTACTTTTACTGTGGTACTGATAACTGCAGAATCACAATTGAGAAATAGAGACATAGAAAGCTTCTGTGACAACCTATATCCTCACCCATACCACCCACCAAAAAGAAAAGTAACAGTCTAGAGAGAAAACCAATGTGGAGAACTCTTTAAAATTGTGATAAGGATGCTAAAATGTAGGTCTCCATAACTGATGGCTTCTATCAGGGGTATGGGTAAGGAAGGACACAGTTTTCTTTAGGGGAGTGGCCATCTGGAGTTTCAGAATGCTCCAGTGAGTATATGGGTAAAACAAACTGAACTTGGTTGTTCCTCCTCCTTCTCCTCCTCCTCCTCCTCCTCCTCCTCCTCCTCCTCTTCCTCCTCTTCCTCCTCTTCCTCCTTCTCCTTTTGCTTATGCTTTTGTTTATTCTTTGTCTTTTGGGGGGAGGTATTGGTGAAATTATTAAGGCCACTCCACGTAGTTAAAAGGGAGGTTTATTTTGTGGGGTAACTTACAAATGAAGAGATAGGTTGTAGGGTCTGGCAAAGGTATGGCGCAGTCTGGCAGTGTTCTCTGGAGAACTCTGCTCAGTCTACCTCCTGCATCCAGCGTCCCAGAACCAAGCAGCAAGCCCTCCTCTATATCTTGGGTCTTCTGCTTCCTCCTCCACCCCGCCTTGTGGGCGTGACCATTACAGAAGCCTCAATGGGGGTTGGAACTTCCAGGCCAATGCTGTGATGGCTATCCACTACACCTTCCCCTTTTGTCTAAATAAGAAAGTTCTAACCTAATACAAGACTATATACAAAGAGATGGTTATCAAATATTGTCCGGGAGTAATGAGGGATAATGACCTAGATAAGTTGGAATTACAATAAGTGCAAACAATATCAAGCAAAAAACACATAGTGAAATCCAGGGAAGTCTAGAGCATGGGTAGGTGGCATGTTACAAAGATCATTCCAAAAGGTGTTCTATCCTAAAGAACCTGAGTCTAATACTTAATATATTCTATCTAACATATTATAGATGTATATATACAAAGTTGTAACTATAACTGCTAATCTTCAACCTCATCAAAGACCCAAGAAGGAATATAATAATACCTGAGAAATGGGAGAGGGACACAAGCAACTTTCGGGAGTCTTGCAAGAGTAGACAGAGACAGCTGGCAGCCTGGACAGTCATCTAATGTTTCTCAGCATTGTTGATGCATTCAAATTGGCTACAGGCCTAGAGTATCTGACAGACCTTTTTCAGAAGCAGGAATTCTGAAAGACCATCTTACCCTGTCTTTCCAAAGTATAGTGGTCGCTTTCCTTGTGTCCCGCTTGTCCAGAAAGGACAGCATTTGTACTCTCAGCAGTTGAGGCAAGGGCAGTTCTTTGCCCAGTAGGCCATTTTGTGCCAAGAAGACAAACTTCCAAATGGAAATGTCTTAGAAGCCCAACATTCTCTCGGGATCAAATTGGTGCTGCCAGGAGCAATTGTGTCTCATGTCAACAGAATTCTAAGTTATTTAAATGCCATATTCTCTAGGTCCATGAAGTGTTTGAAGATTACCTGTCCATCTGACCTATGCATTTATAAATCTAGATAAACTAACTAACATAATTATAGAGATGACAAGCATAGGTGACAATAACTCTATAACTCTTATCTACCTAAACAACCTAAGGACTAAGGCTTCCTATAAATAAGGCAAACAGTATGTAAGCAAATGTACAGTAAAAGGACAATGACTTTAAATTGTGATAATACACAAAATATCTTTAACAGAGGTAGGAATGTATAGTGCAATATGCAATATGATAACAATCCTAAATATATATCAGTATACAGAATATCTTAAGCAGAAGTAGAACATACATACAGTATGACAGATATAAATTTACATTTGTATCAATATACAAATATTTCAAATAAGAGTAAAAATATGTGTACAATATAACAAACATAGTTCTGTATTTGTATCAATATACAAATTATCTTAGATAGGAATGTAAAAAGTTTATATTTGTATCAACATATAAGAATTCATAACAGTGCAAATTACCTAAGGCTGCTATTTTATTAAATTTGTTTACTAATGTATATGATACTCTACCATAATATCTTATATCTATCCATTCCATTTCTTCTTTTCCCTTTTTTTGAGACATATTTTCTTTCCTTAAGGAGAGCAGTGAGTTTAACAGTTTCTTCCACCCCCAACCCTAGAACCATTATCCATAACCCTGAGAATATGAAACCTTAGGGATAAGGGGCGTCGTTTTCTTAGAATTGGTTCCTGCTGTTTAGGGGCAATGGTATCTCTGTTGGGTATTGTGAGAAAGCTCAGATAGTTAAATCTCAGTTAGACTAACTGTAGATTCTGCAGCAACTCTCAGAGTAATAGGTAAGATTGTCTGAAATTCTGGCAAGAAGTGTAGTATGATGATGATTACCATGGCATCATTCTGGATTGGGTAGAGTTGTTGTTGTTGGGGCCCCATCTTCGTTCTGGAGACTTCAGAGATTGCTATTGGAAAAAACTTATTTTTTATCAGAATGGAAGGTTTGAATTTAAAGAAGTCATGGCATGTAAGAAAGGATTCCAAGAAATCAAGAGTAAGCATGGAGAGAATTAGAATCTTGAAGATAATGGTCCCTTATAATTGGTTTCCTTCTGTCTCACACCAGAGGGCTCTTCTGATATGGGACTGAAGAATCTCTCAACCTTTTCTTTTATCAATATGCTTGGGTTTAGAGAAGGAGTGAGCCAATTCCATATCCAAAGCCAGCTTGGTTTGTAATTAAATTGGAACCACAACTATTCTAGATTGGTAGAGATATAGATGTTAGACAGTGATATCTTACCCTGTGTAGATTGGTACCAATAGATTCTTTCTTTCTGTTGGAAACATCCAGATATCCAAGGCCTTATGATTTCTGGAAGATGGGTATTTCCATTATCCTGGAAAGACAAAAACAGAACCCTACCCCAACCTTTGATTGTTACATTTTTCTTACAACCTGAAGAGATGTCACATTGGTGGATGATCTTTTACTTCTCCTCATCAAGGGGTTTCTCCTGTTTGAATCGAATTTTTATTAATTTTGTTGGTAACCATAGCTTTTCTTCTCCTGTGGAAACAAAGCAAAACCCCTTCCCCAATGTAGGACATATCCAGGTTTCCATTCTGAGGTCAACACATCTTTGAAATAAACCGGTTGGTTTAGCTCAGGAGTTCTGTCTATCGTCCAATGTCTCTCCGCAGCTGTTGTTCCTTTCTCATCAGCATTGAGAAAATTCAAGGTTAATAAAGCACTATGCAATCTATTTCTAGGAGTCATTGTTACCTGTTGCTGTTTATTTAGCATATCCTTTAAAGTTTGATTAGATCTTTCTATGACTGCTTGGCCTGTGGGATTGTGTGGTATACCTGTAAAATGTTTTATATTGTAATAAGCAAAGAACTGTCTCATTTTATTGGAGACATATGCTGGGGCATTGTCTGTCTTAATTTGTACAGGTATTCTCATGATGGCCATAACTTCTAGTAGGTGTGTAATCACAGAATCAGCCTTTTCAGAATTCATAGGAGTTGCCCACTGAAATCCTGAATAGGTGTCAATGGTATAGTGCACATACTTTAATCTTCCAAATTCTGCAAAATGAAACACATCCATCTGCCAAATTTCATTAATTTGTACACCTTTTGGATTGCTTCCTGCAGATAATGGAGTTTGGTTATAGAAGGAACAAGTAGGACATTTTTTCACAATATCCTTAGCTTGTTGCCAAGTAATGGAGAAATCCTTCTTCAAACTTTGCTATTTACATGGTGTTTCTTATGAAATTCTGAGGCTTCTAGCACATTACCTATTAGTAACTGATCAATCTCTTCATTACCTTGTGCTAGAGGTCCTGAAAGACCTGTATGGGATCTGATATGTGTTATATATATAGGATGTTCCCTTTTTCTGATGATTTCCTGTAATTTTATGAATAATGAAGTTAATTCTGTATTATCAGGACTAAATTCAGCAGTTCAATGTGTAAAATAACTCTCTCTGCATATTGAGAATCAGTGACTATATTGAGGGGTTCTGTGAAGTCCATCAGTACCATAAGAATGGCATACAGTTCTGCCTTTTGTACAGAGCTGTATGGACTTTGTACCACTTAAGTCTCCTGATTTGTATCGTGCTTTCCCTGATTTATTTGCATCAGTATACAATGTGAGGACTCCAGAAATTGGCTTGTGTCATACAATGCGAGGATGGACCCATTCAGTCTTCTTTATGAATTCTATCCTCTTGCTTTAGGGATGATGGTTGTTAATCTCTCCCAAAAAGTTACTGCAGGCTCTCTGCTAGTATTCATTATCTTTCCATAGTGACGAAATTTCCTCATTAGTTAAAGGTACTACAATTTCTGCTGGGTCCATCCCTGTCAACTGACGAAGTCTTAACTTACCTTTTTGAATCAAATCAGAGATCTTTTCTATATAAGTCTTTAATTTCTTATTTGGTTTACATGGTAGGAATATCCATTACAATATAATATCTTCCCTCTGCATCAAAATACCTGTAGGGGAATGTCTGGAGGGGAATATGACAAGAATGCATTTAAGTTCTGGATCCACATGATCCACATGTGCTTCTTGAATTGTCTTTTCTACTAGAGCCAATTCCTTCTCAGCTTCAGCTGATAATTCTCTTGGACTATTTAATTCTTTGTCCCCTTCTAGAGTATTAGCCAAATTTTGTAGTCCATCTTTGGGTATTCCCATGATACCCAATGAGTTGGGAATGCTTCCTAAAAACTTTTGAAAATCATTAAGAGTCTTTAATTGATCTCTCCTCAGTTGTACCTTTTGGGGTCTAATTTTTTGTAACTCTATCTTATATCCTAAGTAATTAATAGAATCTCTACTTTGTATTTTTTTGAGGAGCAATTTGCAGTCCCCAGTGAGGCAAAACTTTTTTTAATTCTTCAAACATGCTTTCTAATGTGTCTAACTTTGATCGGCTAATAGGATATCATCCATATAGTGATAAATTATGGATTGTGGAAACATTACACAAATTATCTCCAATGGTTTTTGCACAACGTATTGGCATAAGGTAGGGCTGTTTAACATTCCCTGTGGGAGGACCTTCCATTGATATCTCTTGACTGGCTGAGAACTGTTATAATTAGGAAGTGTGAAGGCAAATTTTTCTCTATCATTTTCTTGTAAGGGTATGGTAAAGAAACAGTCTTTTAAGTCAATAACTATTATAGGCCATTCTTTGGGTAGCAGAGAGGGCAAGGGCATTCAAGTCTGTAGGGAGCCCATTGGCTGAATTACTTTATTAATAGCTCTCAGATCTGTCAGCATTCTCCAATTACCAGACTTTTTTTTAATAACAACTACAGGAGAATTCCAAGGGCTGGTAGATTCTTCAATGTGTTGAGCATTTAACTGCTCTTGAACCAGCTGTTCTAAAACTTGTAGCTTCTCTTTTGTCAAAGGCCACTGTCCAACCCAGACAGGTTTATTAGTTATCCATTTTAAAGGTAAGGCAGTTGGTACTTCTGAGAATTCAACAGCAGTTGTGCTCTATTTGTGTACAGCCTGAATGGTTGGTGACTGTTTTTTATAGCATGTTATGATATTATTCCTAGAAACATGCATTGGCCTGTATTCCTTTTCTGAGAGTGTAGGAATTTTAATCTGGGTATTCCACTGTTGTAACAGATCTCAGCCCCATAGATTTACTGCTACATTTGCTACATATGGCTTCAGCCTTCCTCTCTGTCCTTCTGGCCCTATGCATTCAACCCATCTTAAACTCTGTTTTGTCTAAGATAGGGTGCCAATTCCTAAAAGTTGGACATCTACCTCTTGAAGAGTACAATTAGGATGCCATGATGTTGGTGCAATTATAGTCACATACGCACCTGTGTCTACCAGGCCCTCCAGAACCAAGCCATTAATTGGAATTCTAAGCTTTGGTCTTTGTTCATTTATGGAAGTCTGCCAAAATATTTGTTTTATTGTGTTCTTTGTAAACTGTGATTCATCTATCAGAGCTGTTTTATCATCCATTGCAGTATCGGTTTTTACATTAGGCATTGGTTTATTCAGTTATCCTGGAGAGGAATGTCTTCCACAATGGCTGGGAATGTTCTTACCACATTTGATTTGGGGGCCTGCAAGAGGCCCCCTGAGGTGTTTCCCGCTAGTAAAGGGTTGCCTCTTATATCTATTTTTGATCTGCACTCACTGGTCCAATGTCGGCCTTTGCCACATCTTCTACATAATCCAGGAGGTGGTTGGGGTCTTCTGTTTAGACTATTCCTAGAAGGAGTATTACTTCTAGGATTACCCCATGTACAGTTTTTACTTATATGACCTGGTGTACCACATTTAAAACATTTGGTACCACGGGGCCTTCTTTCACCTCTGGGATTTGTCTCTCCTATCCAAGCCTCATTACTGTAGTTAAGAGATTCAACACTATTAGTATACTGAATACATTCTTCCCAAGGAGCTGATCTGATCTTTAATGGTATAAGTATTCTTTTGCATTCTGCATTAGCATTGTCAAATGCCAAGGACTCAGTTAATACTTTTCTTAATTCTTTATCTGATACAGCTTTTGTTATAGCTGTGTTCAGCCTTTGTAAAAAATCAGTGAAGGGTTCATGCAGTCCCTGAAATATCTTTGTGTATACCTCAGTTGCTTTTCCAGGTTCTGGAATTTTTTCCCAAGCATTTAGAGCTGCTGTACAGCATAGGGATATTGTATGCTCATTATAAATGGCTTGTACATTCCTGTCAGCTAAACATCCCTCACCAAGTATTTGATCTTGGGAGATCTCAAAACCTCTGAGTTTACCTTGTTGTTCTAAATTTCTTGCCTCTTCTCTCAACCAGCTTTTCTATTGTAACTGCTGGCTATATTCTAGAGCAGCTGAAATTAACTGATGCCAGTTATCTGGAATGATTCTATGTGAGGTAGACCACGAATTTAACATCTGTTTTACATATGTGGAGTGTATCCCATATGTAACTACTGATTCCTTTATATTTTTAAAGTCCTTTGTTTTAATTGGTTGTAATTTGTATGTCATATAATGGCTTGGGGTATGTGTCATCTGCTGGCATCTCATGGATCATAACAGGATAAGCCATTGTATGAGAGCCATTTGGAGATGTTACAACCTGTATGGTCTTGCCCTTCTGCTTATTAGATCCCTTGTCATGTTTATTGAGAGTTTCCTCCAGGGCTTGTAAATGAGCACCTAGTGTCTGTTCCATGGAGTAAACCTCCTCTCTTGTAAGGGATTCCAGATTTTTCATGGAATCATGGAAGTTTTTATGTTCTTCTGAAACACATGATTCCATGGACCTTATCTTATCAAATAATGATAATTTTTCTTCCTTATATAGTGTCTGAGTAGCTACAACTTCACTCTGGAGAGTTAGTGTTCTATCCATTAAATACTCATATTTATTATCAATAAAAGCAATTTTGGGTACATGCTTGTTTTGTAAATTCTGGTTAGCAGATTCCAAAGAAAGAATCTTTTTCTGTAAGCCTTCATTGCTAACTTTTAAAGCCTGTATCAGTCCCAATAATGACTCATCTTTGTTCTTATTATTAAACCAGTGTTTGAACACTGTGGGAATTATTACAATGAATGTCAAAATGGTACAAGCCGGATATGTCTTAGGGAGGTCATATATTTCCAGGAAAATGTCATTCATCATACAGGCAAAAAGGTTTTTAAATTCTTGTGAGGTAATGTTGTCAGCCATATTACAAGAATTACTCAAAATTTGTGAGTCAGTTTTAAGGTGTAAAATTATCAAGTACTTTTACTTGAAAGAAGTTTACCTTTCTGTGGTTTTGGGGGGTGCAGTAGCACTTTTCAGGCAGCAGGAGGCATTGGTATAGCTCCAAAGCAGGGCCTGTTGGTGACCTTGGCTGCAGCTGAAGGCAGGAGCCAAGATGGCGGGGAGCCTGCACTCAGTGAGGAGTGGGAACGCCTCACTCACAGCGATTTTTGCTGGTCTAGGGGCTAAGCTAGGGAACTGAGCCCAGACTAGCTGCTCCCTTTTTCAGTAATGGAACTGTGTAGGTGTCCCCTGGTTAAATGGAACTTTGCAGGCGGGTTTAGGTACCCGCCAGCTGGGGAGGAGGCTGAGGGAGGGAGCCGTCTAGGCCTTTGGAATTTGCCCCAGGTGAGCGCCAGATATTGGTGAAATTATTAAGGCCACTCTGAGTAGTTAAAAGGGAGGTTTATTTTATGGGGTAACTTACAAATGAAGGGATAGGTTATAGGGTCTGGCAAAGGTATGGTGCAGTCTGGCAGTGTTCTCTGGAGAACTCTGCTCAGTCTACCTCCTGCATCCTGCGTTCCAGAACCAAGCAGGAGCCCTCCTCTCTATCTTGGGTCTTCTGCTTCCTCCTCTGCCCTGCCTTGTGGGCATGACCATTACAGAAGCCTCAATAGGGGTTGGAACTTCCAGGCCAATGCTGGGATTGCTATCCACTACAGGGAGTCACAAGGATGGAGATGGACCTGGGAAGAATGGGAAGTGAATGTGATTGGGGTTCATGATGTGAAATCCCCAAATAACCAATAAAAAGATTTTTTAAGTGTTTACTAGAGTTGCCCAATTGCTGATTACACACAAAAAAAATCAGAATTATGGATCATTTTTACAACAATGTTGAATTAACAAAATCAGATACTATAACAAAAAGACCATTTAGACTCCTGTCTATAGGTATTTGTAGTCTGAAGAATATAAACTTTCATTATGATATTTTTGGTTGTGAGCCTAGTCTTTAACGGCTGAGCCATCTCTCCAGCCCTCATTATGATATTTTTAAAAAGCTACTCTTATATTATTAGTTCTTTCCATCTACTCCTTTTGAGTCTGTCTTGTTCTTTAGTTAAGACTTTGGTTGTTTCATTAAGTTACGTATTTAAGATCTAAAATTTTAATGTATTCACTCATAGCTAAAATAGTTCTACTTCACACAGCTTTTGCTATATTCCTGTGGCTCGGAACAGATGTACTTTCAATTTCTTTTGATTAAAGGAATTTTTAAGTTCACTCAAAGATTGCTTAGAAAATCCAATTATACAACAGTATATTGTTTAGTTTCCATGTATATTATAGCTTCTGTAGCTATCCTTGCTATTCATTTCTAATTTTATTACACTTTGATTTTATAAGCTACAAGACATAATATTGACTCTTTTGAACCTTTTAAAATTTCTTTTCTAACCTAAAATATGATCTATTTTAGAGAAAACTGCACATATGAGCTATTGAGAATGTGAATTCCATAGCTGTTCGAATATTCTGTAGATATCTATTTAGTCTAACTCTGTGATACAGATGAACTCCCTTTCTCCTCCTCCTCTCCTCTTCCTCTCCTCCTCCTCCTCTTTCTGTCCAAAGTCTCAAAGGACTTGCATTCACTTTCTGATCTTGTTAGTAACTTTCAGTTCTCCATTTTAGATGTTTCTGGCACCCCTCTACCACTATAATGCTCCTTTAGGAGTTTGCCACCTGGGTTTTAGCTAAAACATAGGTTCTCTTCCTCATTCTGGTCCAGTACTTACCGGTGCCCCTCCACCTTTTTTCTTGGCAGTTCCCCTTCCTTCATGCTTGCCATAACTTCCACCCCACACTTCTGGTCATCTCTGTCAGCCTTTTCATGAGAATAACAGGGTTGGGGATTTAGCTCAGTGGTAGAGCACTTGCCTAGCAAGCACAAGGCCCTGGGTTCAATTGTCCATCATTATCTCAACAGGTTCCACTGTTATAAGAATACCCCTTCATTGTCCTCATTTACCTTTGACCTCTCTTCTCCAAATCTTTAAACATGTATGTCTTAGTTAGGTGTCTATTGCTGTGAAGAGACACCATGACCATAGCAATGCTAAAAAAGAAAAACATTTAATAGGGGCTGGCTTACAGTTCAGAGGTTTAGTCCATTATCATCATGGCAGTACATGGTAGCATGCAAGAAGACATGGTGCTGGAGAGGTAGCTGAAAGTTCTACATCTGGATCTTCAGGCCAAAGGCACATACTGCCACTAAGCCTGGCTTGAGCTTCTGAGACCTCAAAGCCTACCCCCAGTGACACACCTACTCCAACAAGGCCACACTTCCTAATAATGTCATTCTCTATGGGCTTGTAAGAGTTATTTTACTCCAACCAACATACTATAAAAAAATATTCTCTTGCTGGGCAGTGGCAGTGCATGCCTTTAATCCCAGCACTTGGGAGGCAGAGGCAGGTAGATCTTTGAGAGTTAGAGATCTAGGAGAGGCGCAAAGCTACACAGAGAAACCCTGTCTGGAGAAAACAAAACAAAAAAAATATCCTCTTCAAGTGGAGAGGTAGCTCAGCAGTTAAGAGCACTAGCTGCTCTTCCAGAGGACCATGGTTCAATTCCCAGAACGCACATGGCAGCTCACAACTGTCCTTAACTCTAGTTGCAGAGGATCTGACACCCTCATACAAACATACATGCAGGCAAAACACCAATGCACATTAAATAAAAATATCCTCTTCAAAGAAAAATTATAATAGACAAAATTAAACAGGAAAACAAGACTTTATTAAAGGTTATAACACTGGGAAAGAAGAGCCAGGATTCAATGTGAACTCAAGTCATCTGAAACAAAGGCTGAGCAAGGCTTTACACACTGGTGGGAACAATTAGAAAAGTACTATAGGATGATAGGTAAAATAATAGGCCATCTGTGTTTGTGATCTAAATTATCAGAAGAAAAAGCAAAACCCTATATTTATGGCAGGAGGCAGCTATAGGTGCTGAGCCAGGAACGGTCTTCCCACAGAGAATGAGAGGGATGGGACTACTTCTGATGATAATCACCTTTCAAAGAGTGCTGGAGAAAGTGTGAGTGAGTTGTGAACCTGGCTGGAGGCTTTTGTAAATATTGACATTTCAAATGGGCAAAGAAATAATTTGCTTTCTAAAGAATAAAAAAGGAAGTCACGGGAAACAAATTGGAAAAGAAGCATTTTTGAAGTCTAGTTGTGTTGGGAGAAGCAAAGCATAGGACCATCCAGGGCATCCCTGGGATCATTAGCATCCACAATTACTGAGAACTCGTTTTGGATGTGGCCCTGGGCCAAAAGTTTCAGGTGCATAACTGCTATACTTTTCCTTCATCGCCTGCATCCCATTAATTACTATATGTTCCTTCTCAGTTCTAAAATTCTGTGACCATTTGGATAAGCCTCTCTACCTCCATGACTAGAAATTTCTGAAGAATGAAAGAACTGCCTAAAGATCTATTTATCCAGCATGCATAAGTCAGCATGGGTTGCCATAACGAAGTTAATAGGCTTGAATTTAGGCTTAAATGAGAACTTGATCCCTGCTAGTCTGGAGTTCATAGCGCTCTAGATGAAGGTGGAGGAAATTCTTCTCCTAGTGAGGGGGTTCTTCCAGGTTTGCAGAGATTGCCCTCCAACACACACACACACACACACACACACACACACACACACACACACACCAGTAAAAAATCAAGAACTGGTCTCCTTTGTGGTGGTTAGGTTTTTGGGTTTGTTGTTTGGTTTTACAAGTGAACATCATCCAGGAAGAGGAACTTAAATTATGAGAATCCTCCATCAGATTGGCCTTTGGACCTTTGGGCCTTTGGTCCAGTCTGTGGGGCATGGTCTTGGTTGATGACTGATGTGGGTGGTGCCATCCCTGGGCAGATGGTTCTCAGTTGTATAAGAAAGCAGGCTGAGCAAACTACAGATAGCAAGCCAGTAAGCAGCACTCCTTCATGGTCTCTGCTTCAGTTCTACCGTCCAAGTTTCTGGCTTATCCTCATCCCCTGACTTCTCTTCATAATGAACCATAAAAGCTGAAATAAACTCTTTCCTCTATAAACTGCTTTTAGTCATGGTGTTTTACCACAGCAATAAAAACCTAACTGGAACACCTTCCCTCTTTTTAAAAAATGGTGAACCAAAGTCCAGAAGCCCCAACCTTAGGACCTCTTCTAAGCTAAATGAGCCTCCTACTTCCAAATACTGTCACATTAGTCACTATGACTTAAGTATATGACTTGAGATGGGAGTGGAATATCAACCCTTTTTCTATGCACAGTAGTAATCTAATTGCTTGAAAGGATTACTTATGTGTTTTGAGCCACTGAGATTGACAGCGGGCGAATTTATTCCTTAAATAAATATATTTACATTTATGTCGCAGGTTATCTTGACAATGCCAGAGACCATGCAGCTTCTGAATTTAGAAAGAAAAAAAAAAGTCCCTAGAGCTCCTTTGTACAGTTGTGCAGATCACATTCAAACATCATTTGGAGGAATGACTATGTCAGAGTGTGAAGTAGCCCTCATTTAAACAGGCCAAGGGAGAGAGGGCAGATGGTGAGAAGTAAATGCCGAGTTCGGACATGCAGAACTGGATTTGACAAACTAGGAATTCCTCAAGGAAAAGAAGGGCTGTAAGAGAGAAAACACTGTTTATCCCTTCAGAGAAAATGGAACAATCAATAAAGAGTGTCTGGATCTGACTTTAGTCTCCTGGACCACTGCCTTGACCCCATCAGCCCCAGGTGGCCTGGACACCATACAAGGGAAATACCTTTTCTGAGCTGGTGGGGAAAGGCAGTCTGCACCTCCTGCTGGAGAGATGAAAGAAGCCACTACACAGGCGTAGTCCACAATGGGTGGGGAGGTGCCCAACAGCGTGGACTTCTATGAACCATCACAGAGCCTGGCACCAAGCTGCACATCAGGTAGTGACCCACACCCAGCAGAGGCGGAGGTCAGCAGAAAAGGACACTAAGACCAGAAAAGGACAAACCCAGCACCCAAGTCTCTGGTTCTGAAGAGACATAATCCACTTGAGTCCCATCCCACTGTAGGAAAGTGACACAATGAGACACAGAGACAACTTGATGACACATCAAGCCCAAATTTTCAACACTTAGAGACAGGTCCTAAGGAAAAGCTGACCTTTTTCTTTTTAAGAAACCACTTCAGGATCTCTGTCACAAATTTTAAGAGTTCTCTTCATTGGCTTCCTGTCTAAACTGTTTCATTGGGAGGGGGTGTGGTATCAAGCCTTCTATGTCTCTCATTCTCGACTGAATCCACAGTCATCAATACCACTGAAAAAAAGCTTCCTTGTCCTTTATATCAGTGGTCCAGTAGCTCATGGACCTCCACATGATTTCTGGTCACAGTACAGACCACAGATATCCACATAGCCCTCAGCTGCAGAATGGACCACAGACATCATCATGGCCTCCGGTGGTAACATGGACCACAGACATCAACATGGACTCTTGCAGGAGCATAGAACACAGACATCCTCTAGTGGCAGGGTGGACCAAGGACACCATCATGACCCCCAGCTGCAGCAGGATCACAAATACCAAGATGAAATACTCCGGAAAGTGTATGGGCAACACAAATTGGACTTCATATTTTTATTTTCTTCTTTTTGTGTGGGAGATTCATAAGTGGTTGGTGGGGATGGGAGGGTGCAGGGAACCTGGAACGACTGAGAAGTGAATGTGTTCAGGGTGCATTATGTGAAATTCCCAAATAATCAATAAAAATGTTATGTTGGGGAGGCAAAAAGGAAGAAACAGGGACAGAGACAGTCAGAATTTAAGCATCACTACAGATAGAATACTAGAATATGAAATTTCAAGGTTAAAATATTAGCATAATTAATGAAGTTTTAAGTTAAGTGTTCTCAATATGCCTCCAGGCAGGAGTTTATCTCTGAGTAGAAAGAGATCCCCCATCTTGCTTGTTCACTTGAGGACACAGATTTACCAAGAAACTCTTGTTTACCTCTCTAGGAACATAGGGATTTCAGCATCCAGATTTAAAGCACTAGGCAAGAAGCATTCAGTGCCTGAGCTGTGTGCCTCTTACAGAGCTCCGTCTTCCAATGATGACAAGGCAGAAAGCCTTTCCAGGTGTTTTCAATCTAACCTTTAACTGTGTTCTTCTAATTTTAAATTTGACATTGTCTTCCCCTCTTCAGAGTGAAAGAATTATTTTGACTTATGTTTGAAAAACAGGTTTTCTTTGTTTCTATTCAGATGTATTTTAACTGATGCATTTAGATGCATTTCAACACAAGTACACATAGTGCAATCTTTAAATCAGGTCAGCATATCTATTTCCTCCAACATTCACCATTTCTTTTGTATCTTTAGGATACAAAAAGCAGAGGCTTTGGGTTGGCAGTGCATGAGTTAGGCATGTTGGAATACTGCCACACTGTGGCTTCCAAATGGTGCTTGTAGACTTCTCTGTCTAGTACTATAGGAAATAAGAACTGGAGTATGCCAGACCCTCCACTGGAGGAAATGTCAGGTTGAAATAACTCTGTTTATTACCATTGCCCTAATTGTAGCCCAGAAATCCTTAGGCTTGCTTGCTAAAACACAAGACAGTCTTACCCTAACCCATGCAAATCCAAGAGGCATGGTTCCTTAAAGAAAAGCATTTCAAAGTAGGACCATGGATCTAAACATGGCTGTCAGCAGGCCTGGACATGACCATAGCCTTTGGTGGCAGTGCAGGCCACTCAGATCAGTATGACATCCAGCAGCAGCAAGGCTCATGGACATCAACATGGCTTTAGGTGAAGGCACAAACTGTATTGATGGCCATGGCCCATGTTAATCACCAAAGTCCATGTGGATGTCCATGGTCTGCGCTACAGCCTGAGGCCATGGTGATGGCTGGTTCTATGCTGCTTCCAAGGGCCACGTCTGGATCAGTAGTCCTACTGAACCTGGGGTGTTGGTCATGGTCTGTGCTTTCACCAGAAACAACCTGGAAGCAATGCTTCCTCTGACTGTAAAGAGCAAGGAATCTGCTTTTGCAGAGATATTGAAGACTACAAGCACACAGTTGAGAAAGAGGGACATGGTAGGCTTATGTGACATCCCCTAACCCTACCTCACCCACTCAAAAAGCAGCAGTCTAAACAGAAAGCCATTGAAGAGAACTCTTAAATGTGTGGTAAGGATGCTGAAGAGTAGTTATGCACAGTTGATGGCTTCTAGCAGGGGTGCTAGAGGGGAAGAACTCAGTTCTATTTAGGGGGCAGGCCACTGAGAGTTTGACCACTCTCCAGTGAGTATATAAATGACACAAATTGGACTTATGGGTTTTTTTAATCTTTATTTCCTTGTGGTGGAAAGTCACAAGGGTGCAGTGGTCATGAAAGGGCTGAGAAGTGAGTGTGATCAGGGTATATAATGTGAAATTCCTGGAGACTCAATAAAAATATTACGTTGAAAAAAAGTTTCCAAGGTGTAAACACGTTTTCCAGACCAGTGGCCAGCACACTTTGGAGAAAAACCATGGACCTGACAGAAACTGGCCATTCACTTGGTCCCATCTGAAGTCCATGAGGCAGTTTATGACAGAAATGTTATAGCAAAGGCTCCAATTATTTTACTAATGTTTTCATAAGTGAAAGGAATTGACCTTTGACCAAATGATCCAAATTTCCCCAAAAGCCCCACCCACTCCTGCACTTGTGCTAACCTTCTCCTCCAGCACGTGTTTTCTGCTCACCCTCCACTTGACATTCCCACCCCCAGGTCTTTGCTCAGTTTTCTAAGCCAGAAACACTTATACCACCTTTCTCTCACAAATTCCACCCATGTTCAAAGTTCTGATTATATACTGGTCTGGTAAGGGCTTCCTACTACCCAGCCTTGAAAACACCCCCAGGAACTTATATTGCAATCTCGTAAAAATGGTTTATGTATTGTCTTGTTGCTTAAATACAGACATATCTAACTCTCTAGTGTTTTTTTAGCATGTCTCATAAACTTGTATCATAAAATGAAGACTCTACCTTTAAAGAGTGTACAGTGTAGACGTTCCTTTGAGTCACATCCTCCTTTTGCAGATTTGCACCTGCTATTCGCACTTAGCCTCAGAATGCATTAAGAGCAAACACATAGGAAGAAAAAATTAAAATCCCTCATGCTAGGTCTTTGATATCAGCACTCCAGAGACAGATGCAAGTGACTCTCTATTAGACCAGTATGGAATATATAGTGAGTTCCAATCCATCCAGGTATGAACATTGAGATGCTATCCAAAGAGAGAGACAGACAAACAGAGAGAGAGAGAGAGATAGACAGAGACAGAGAGATAGAGAGAGAGACAGAGACAGACAGAAATACAGAGACAGAGAAAGACAGACAGAAAGACAGAGAGACAGAGAGCATTAAGGTGGCCTGTACCTTTGGATAAGACAAATCTTAATAATATATCCCTTCCCCCCGTTCCTTAGCACCTCATCTACTTTATACAGCTGAAAACTAGACAGAGTTTCAAGTAACCCAAAGGGGTTAATTTTTGAAGTCTATTCTGATTATCTCTTGAAAAGTACAGCTATGATTGGTCTAACTGCACCCCAACACTTCATGCATATAAACATGCCACATTTTGTTAAATCCACCTAGTTTAACAGTTCTCAAATGTAAGAACAATTCAGAAATACAAAGCCAGTCTCCAAATGGCAGTAGCTGACTTTGTTCAGAAAGAACCTAAAGATCTCAAAGGACCCTCCAAACCAACAGGAAGGCAAAGTCTGGGGTACACTGAGAAACTTAACAAGGATCAGGCTTTCTCAAAAGCCCAAGACAAACACCAAACATTCACTTCTCTGCTTCATCAAAGAGAGGTAAACAGCAGCTGGCACCAGCTAAGGCAGAGAGCAAGAAAAGTCTCTAAAATAAAGTGGTTCTGGCAGCGTCATGGGATCTTCAGTCTTTCCTTTTCACCTAGAAACAATATGCTATGAGTAGCTAAAACAGAAAAGTTTGCCTTTTCTTCTGACTGTGGTGACCAGAACCAATACTGGAGCAATAGGAGAGTCTAGGCTCTGGCAGGTCTAACTAGTGAGGCTCAACTCTTGTTTTCAGTAGGACAGTTAAACAAATAATAGTGGGCAGAAAAAAAAGAAAGGAAGGAAGGAGGGAGGGAGGGAAGGAAGGAAGGAGGGAGGGAGGACAGAAGGAAAAAAGGAAGGAAGGAAAGAAGAAAGGAAGGTGCTGTGGATATCACTCTGTATGCTGTGAATGTGTTGCTCTGATTGTTGATAAATAAAACTCTGATTGGCCAGTAGCCAGGCAGGAAGTATAGGCAGGATAAGCAGACAAGGAGAATTCTGGGAAGAGTAAGGCTGAGTCAGGAGATGCCAGCCCACTTCCCAGGGAGCAGCATGTAATGGCACACAGGTAAGGCCATGGAAAACAAGACAACATATAGATTAACAGAAATGGGCTGAGTTTAAATGTAAGAGCTAGTCAGTGGAAAGCCTGAGCTAATGGCTGAGCACTTTTAATTAATATAAGCCTCTGTATGTTTACTTGAGTCTGAGCAGCTGCAGACCAGGTGAGACACAGGAAAACTTTAGCTACAGGAAAGGAGGAAGGAAGGAAGGAAGGAAGGAAGGAAGGAAGGAAGGAAGGAAGGAAGGAAGGAAGTTTATTCAAAGTGCCCATGCCTATAAAATGAACAAACAAGGTCTAGTGATCCTCCAGTCCATCTCTGGAGTGCTGACTTGAGATTTCTGATTAAATAAAGGGCAAGAGGTGTGTGCACAGTGCAGCAGTCCTGGCCAAAGTGTGGTCCCATCCATTATCTTTTTCTCAGCTTCAGTCTCTCCTGTAAGGTGGTCTGACAAAGTTATCGCAATCATGTGAAATCTCTTTCTGAGAGATAGCAGGCCCATTGTTCCAATAGAGTTTGACAGTCAAAAGGGAGGCCACAAGTATGAATGTTTCTATTCTTTGAGCTAATCAACAAGCTTTATGCTTCCAGTGGGTTCTGAGAAATCCCAGCAGGTGCTAGGACAGAAAATACAGGAATTCTTGAAATGACAATGTCTAGAATTTAGTAAATGTCTACTCTCTCCAAGCTTCCCTAAATGTTTAATGAGCCTAATCCCCCCACATCCCTGTGTGAGGAACTGAGTCTTTCAAGACTCTAAGTCAACAGTTAAAAATCACACAGCAATGAATTAGAGTTCCCAAAGTCAAACTCTCTCATCCTGACTCCAGTGATCTGTGGTCAGAAGGGTAAGAAAATCCCTCTTTTGAGTAAAAGCAATCTTGCTTCCCAGGATGATACCAGAGGCAGGTGGTAGAAACTTTAAGAGCTAGGATGCCATGAGACATCTATGAGACATTGGGGTATACTCTGAAGGGAAATGTAAGTTCCTTCTTGACTCCCTTTTACTTCTAGATTATGAGGTAATCAGTTATGCTCCATGATGGCTCCCTTGCCAACATCCTAAAGCCATTAGGCCAACCAAACATGTCCTGAAATTTCCAAAACCAGAAGCCAAAGGGTGTCTTTTCCCTTCATAAATTGATTTACTTGGGTACTTATTATGGTAACAGGATGCTGACTAATATACTGCATGAAGAGGGTTAAAAATAACAATAAAATAAACCCTGTTTATGACAAGTTCTGCCCATAATGTGGCCCACCCCAATTTCTCAGAAATAATATTAAACTCTTTGTATATAAAATCAAACAAGGCACATTAACAACCTGGGAGTTCATGGTAGATTAAGAGGAAAGAGAGATTCAACAATGAAGCTAGTGATCTACAGGACATAGAAGCAAGGTATTATAGAGAACTGAGTCAAAACAGAGCAATGCAGTCTGGGGAGCCAGCAGTGCTATGATCTAATGTAACAGTAGATCACAAAGAGGTCACATTGGCAAGGAGAAGCAAGGCCAGCTAAAGGACACCAATATTTATCAAGGAACTTCTGGTAATCCATCTGGCAGAGAAATAAGTTAAGCACAAAGCAGTAGTAAGGTGGAAATTTTGGAAGGAGCCAAGAGCCACTTGGCCAAGCTCCCTGTGAAGCTACTATAGTCCTTGGGATAATGAGGTACCACCAAAAGGCTTTAAGCACCAAAGTACAATGGTCGCATTTACCCATTGCAAGAGAATGCGTTCTCTTTAAATCTTTATTAAGATAATTCTGTCTGAGAAGCAGGGTGGAATACACATTTGTAAAGGACAAATTGGACAGAAGAAAGGTAGTTCAAATTTATTGTAGTAGTGCAGGCAAGAAAAGGCAAGGCAGCAGAGTGGAGGGAAGACATTTCCTGTCTATAAACAGATGTTCCTTACCTGAGTTATATCCTAAAATTTACAATCCCATACACCTCACCACCCAAACAAAGTACTTATGCACCCCCATAAATATCTTGCTCTCCAGCCAAACAGTCAGCACATCTGCATTGTCCTTGGATTTCATGACAGAGACAAGACTCTGTTCTCTAAAACTCCCAGAAAAGTTTGTGCTTCAAGAGAAATTAAAGAGCTTAATAAAGGAACTCCCATCTGGACCAGAGGTGAGTGCCTGGGGTTATAGTCAGAGAGGCCCCCACATCTAGGTCCCACCTGGTGGCACCAGCCATCCCAGGAAGACCTGCCCAACTTGGCCCCAGTTTCTGGCCATTTGGCGGGCCCTGCAGAAAGGCTCCCCTTTTCCAAGACTGCAGGCAGACCCTGCAATCTCCACACCCTGTCCCCACACCCATCTGCCCAAGACCCCAAACACTTCCTGAGACTCAGAGACCAGCCCCCAGCTCCCATCCGGCCAGCACTCCCATCTGGACCAGAGCTCCCATCTGGCCCAGAGCTTCTATCTGAACCAGAGAGAGGCTCCCTAAATCTATCAGTTCTGTCTGGACCAAGTGCACTGATAAAACCAAGAACGAATCCACAAGGAGATGGGCAGACGTCAAGGCAGAAGTACATACAACAAAATAAAGAGCAATACAGCATCACCAGAACCTAGCCCTCCTCCAACAGCTAGACCTGATCATCACAGAATGGAAGAAGCAGAAGAAAACAACCTTATAAGTAACATTATGAAGAGGCTAGAGCCTTATATAGAAGAAATCAAAAATAAAGTGGAGGAACAGACAAACAAAAAATGGGAAGAACACTATAAAAAACTAAAGAAAAGGACAAATAAAGCAGAAGAAAACAATAAGTCCCTGAGAGAAAATCATGAAAAAGCAATGAAATAGATGAGGGAAATAGTCCAAGACCTGAAAAGGGAAATAAAAAATGAAGAAGACACAAGCAGAGGGAATGCTGGAAATAGAAAATCTGAATAAACAAACAGGAACTTCAGATGTAAGTATAACCAACAGAATGCAAGAGATGGAAGAGAGGATCTCTGGTGTTGAAGATACAGTAGAAGAAATAGATTCAGCAGTCAAAGAAAACACTAAAGCCAACAAAATCATGACCCAAAATGTCCCTGAAATTTGGGACACCATGAAAAGACCAACCTACAAATAATAGGGATAGAGGAAGGAGAAGAATACCAACTCAAAGGCACAGAAAATGTATTTAACAAGATCATAGAAGAAAACTTTCCCAACTTAAAGAAGGAAATGCCTATGAAGATACAAGAAGCCTATAGAACACCAAACAGACTAGACCCACAAAAAAAAGTCCCCCTCGCCACATAATAATTAAACAATTAAACGTACAGAACTTCCCACAAGTTCTCAATAATGTTTAATCTCAAACTGTCACATTGTAATTAGAATTCATGTAGCCTTTTTTATATTATTTCTTCACATTTTAGATGCCACTCATGTATTGTTTCCTAGGATTTTATTTTTATCTGTAGAATTTACTTTTAATCACAAATTAAAACTATTTGCTTCTGAATGCTTCAATTATACACATTTGATATTGCTGATGTATTCAGCTATAGCTTAAAAAGCAAGTGCTAAAACATAAGAAATGCTTACACTGGATATGATGTTCTACACTCTAGTTGCCTAAAATAAATTAAAGAATTAGTTGTTAATGTCATCTCCCACTTTCCTTAGGTCTTTATAAGCAGCATCCCTAGGGAGGTCTTACAGCCCATAAAGAAAAGTCAAGTTCCTCTACTTATATACCCAGTGTTTTCCCTGCCCTGACACTTCTCACCCTTAGGGAAACATTTGTTTAATGACTGTCCTTTCATGTCCACTATCCCAGAAACTCATTGAAAACAGATCCATCCGGAGCTTTTCGTTTCATGAAAATATTCTTGGCACTAAGATGTGCTTAGTATTTATTCAGTTGATGACGTAGTCTGCCCATTCACCCAGCCAAGCAATTCATAAAACATCAGATGGAATAATAAACACAAATTGGAGCAAGAGAAGAGTGAGACTGTGTTCTAAGTTGTGAGAACAGTTCTCCATTGCTCTAAGTTGACTATTGTTTATAAAGATTTTTTTTCATATTATGAAAGCTTTTATAATTAAAAATAAAAAGATTTAAAATTCAATAATAAATTGTTTCCTTCTTCTATTTAACCAACCTCTGAGAGAGAAAACACAGCTGGAAAACAGAAAGAAAACTTATTGATTCATAAATACTAAGACTCTTTTTATTTCTTAAGTATAATTAGATGTAATTGTTTAAAACAGTCTCTTTTTTTAAGATATCTCAGCTTTAGAGCTATTACAATAGCTATTTCAATTCTCCAGTGCTCGAGCAGTAGGCATTCATTTTGTATCACTAAATGAAATAGGTGAGAAAAACATTATCTTAAATTGAAATCCTTCCTGATGCATCTTGTCTACCGCAGTGATCAGAACTCCTTACCCCATTATCATGGAGGAACATTTTTCTCAGTTCAGTCAAAAGCAAGTAAACATCTCATTAACATCTAGTCATTGTCATGACTTTATTTCCAATTATCTATTTCTAATAGAGCATAACTTTAAATTCCCAGGACTATACAGATTGCATGCATTCACTATTCCAGCCCTTTTAGAATTCTTTTGTATGAGTAGCAGTTGGACAGCAAGAGGTAGAAGACCTGATTCAGTCCATGAGACCAGAAGCTGGAATGAGAATGTTTTCACAGCTGGATAGTTGGAAGACTCTTTGGACACTTCTGTTCTGCTCCTCTCAGCCTCGTTGCTGTCTACCTCAAAGACTCCAGGTAACTCTAGAGTCACATCCTCTGTCAATAACCCCTGAAGGCCACAAGACAGAAGTTTCATTCCCTGACCCTTTTTTCTTGGAAAAAAAAAAACCAGCAGCCTTCACCCAAACCTTCTCAATAAAACTTCAGCAAAGAGTACAGAGCTTCTGGGCCACCAGTGTTCAATAGAATGATGACAGATCAACAAACTACTTCCTCCCTGGCCCCTGAGCAAACAGCTGCCCAACATCTGGGAAATTTCACAGGTCTTGTTGTCAAGGAAGATAAAGGAAATGAGGATTCAGTGATCGACCACACACATCAGTCCCATGAGTAGATTATTTTTTCCTTTCATTTTCCAGTGTTAATGAATTAGTTGGTGATCATACTTATTAGGTAGAAGGTCATGCTGGTGAGGACAGGAGGGGAGAGCAGAGGGAATGGCATGCATGTATGTTTCAAGCTACCCTGGAGGTTACAGGAAGAGGATTACTTGAGCTCAGAATCTCAGGGACACACTGGGCAATATATTGAGATGCTCAGAAAAGAACAGAGCAGAGCAAGGAAAATGGAAAAACAAAAACAAAAAGACTAGGACACAAGAAAAGGGTGGAATAGCTGGTAGGTGTGGCTTCTGTTACTATGGGGTTTATACTGCAACAGAGACCACAAACATGTTTGCTAATGACAAAGGCATCTTCATGTGGAATCGAGTACTATGAAAGACCAAACTCATTGTAGTGGGAGGATAAGATGGGCAGAAGCACATAAATTCAATGGTCAGGCTTCTCTGGGCAGCTGACATGAAGCCTGAAGGATGAAAGAGAGATGGGTTGAGGAAGGTACCCTGCACACCTAAGAAATTTAAGAATGTCTCCTGATGAGACAATGGCCATGAGCTTTGAGATAACGCTTCTTCTTCTGTCTCAAGAGAGTCCTCTGCACACAGTTGCACATACAGACAAGTAGCAGTAAGTTGAGGACTTCCCTTCAAATAGGGTTTGTCTTCTTGCTGAAATAACACACCAGTGCAATGCCTGGGTACATGGCCAATGACTGGAGCCCAAGAGAAGCCTGCTGAGGAGTGGGCAGGCACTAGAAAGTTCCTGTCCTGGATGCGGAACTGAAGTACTGCTGACACCCAAGGAGCCGAGCCACTAAGCTGGGAATTTAAAAGAGTCTCTGGTTTGCCTGACCCCTGAGTGTCAGCATCACTCTCTCGGGCTTTCCTCCAGTGATGCACACAGCATTGCTGGAGGCAGTTCTGCAGGCAAAGGCTTCCGGCTCCAGGAGGAAGAAAGTGAAAGGTCCCCTATTCTTCCATCCAAAATAAACAGCACAAAGCCAGCCTGGTGTGCCCCTGAGTCAGTCACTATGGACAGGAGAATGGAGTAGTGCACTAACCCTGTGTCCTGTTAGTAGAGTCTATCGTCAGCAAATTCTTAAAAGATATGTGCATGTGACTGACAGCTAAATAAGCAATGAATTTTTAATAACCAGTCCCAACCCACTTATAAGTCACTACCAAAATCGCCCACCATCCCAGCTGTGACTCTCTACCTTAATTTACAAAGGGAAAATTCAAACAGCTGTAAGCCGGTTGCAGCCTGAAGATGGTTCCAAACCAAAAGGAGCCTATCCCGCCAGTGTGCTGGTTCTGAACCAGCTCCCTTCACTTGGTGTTCAGGTGTGTTACATGCTCCACACTAAGCAGATTGCAATTTGTCTTCCCTATATCCATCTGCAAATGCTGAAATTTTCACCTTATTTTTTCACTGTGCTTCATACCACAAACATCTGCAAAGATAAAACAGGGCCAAAATAAACTGAGAAACACCGCAATGGCCAGCCTTGATCTCCGCACAAGGCATGTAATCCATCCTTAGTTTGATGGGAAGTGTTAATAGTTTTTCTAATAGCGAAAGACCTTGGGGCTTACAATAACATTCAGCTTTAGTTTCAATAGCACCACCTGCAGAGCCATTGTGAAATATTGCAATTCAGAAACCCAAGCAAGCATAGCATAGCGTTCCCTTGGAAGAGTGGGAAACAGAACAAAGAGGCCAGGTCACATTGTGTGTCCCTCCTCCTTAGCACACTACACCACTCTACTGTGAGTGTGCTTCCTAGCGGAGTCCAATCCCTAGGGCTTCAAGGTTTCAATTATATCCAAAACTTGAAGCCTACGGACCAAGGTTAAAAATCTAAAAGAGGCATAAAGGAATTAAAGTACTGTTAGTCATCATTATGCTGCACATCTTCCTTCACATGTTTACACATCTTGAGGAGGAATGGGGACCCTCCTAGAAATAGGAGGCATAGGTCTTCAAGCCCCCATCCACACTCTGTTTCCCAAGAGTCTCTCTCCTGCCTTGTGGAGAAATGTGCCTGTTCCTCATCCCTTATCACATCAAGGGGGAAAAAAATAACCAAACAAATAAAGAACAAAAGCCACTAGGTGCGGGATTATGCCACAATATCTCCCGTGAAAAATTGAGCACTGAATTGTATCCGAAATGTGAAAACCATGATGAAGAGATTTGTAAAATGTAATTGTCTTGCCTGGGAAAAACTTACCAGACATCAGACCACTCCAGGTAGACACCAAAAGGTGTCTTCCTAGCCAAGGACAGCCACCTAAAATGCTGTCCAAACTCTTTTCCTTTTCAGTTCAAAGATTGGACTATAAGTTCATGCTGTACATCTGCTTCTACTTCTTTCGTCAGTGGGATGAAAGATTTCTTGATTCTGATAACATCAGGAGAGACATCAAACAAAATTTGAGTAATATAGAAAGCATGTGACTATATAGTAGAAAGGAAAAATGAGTCATCATTTCCTCCTAATTTTTACAGTTTTGCTAGTATCATCCTACCTCAAATGAGTGGTTAAATCCTTGGGCTCAGGGGAGTGTTTGTGGATTGCTCTCTATACGACTTTAAAAATACTCCCTTATGCCTTTAACTGTTAATTAGCTCAAGGCTTTGATTCAGAAACCACAGCTCTGTTCAGTGTGACCTCACTGGTTTGGCATCTGAGCAATTATCTTTGAAATAATGAGCCATTTCATCCATAACAGAACAACAACCTCTCACTTGGATTGCAAAAGATCAGAGGCAATCTGCTGCACACCAGGGTGCCTGCCATCCCCTTTGCAGCATACCTTATTTTCAAACTAACCTTTCACATCCTGAATTAATTAAGGTGTTTCAGATTAAAAATTAATAAATTTGCTTTAGCCTCATTTGAAGGGGATAATAGAATATATATATATATATACATATATATATATATATATGTATATATATATATATATACACTTCACAAGAATAGAATACACACACACATACATATATATATATATACACGTACATACATACATACATACATACATACATACATACATACATACATACATTACCACAGCCTAATAAGAAGGAAGGCTGCATCTCAGACTTTTCATACCTGAAACAGCCTAACCAAATTCAGGTTAGGATAACATACAAAAATAAATATCCTAAAAAGATTTAGTAGTGCAGTTTGGCTCACTTGACATTTTGACATGTTCTAATTTCATTCAAAAAAATAATTTGGAGACTAGAGAGATGGCTCAGAGGTTATAAGCACTTGCTGTTCTTCCAAATCACTAGAATTTGGTTCCCAACACCATATCAGGCAGCTTACAACTACTGTAATTCCAGATCCAGAGGATCCAATGCCCTCTTCTGGCCTCCATGAGTACCCACATGCACTTGCGCACACACGTGTAAATAGATATACACACACACACACACACACACACACACACACATACACACACACATGCATGCACACACACACACACACACACACACACACACACACACACATACACACACAAAATCTGGCTTAGCTAGTTTTATATCACTGTAATAAGACACCATGACCAGGGTAACTTGTACAAGAAAGCAATTAACTTGGGGCTCATGATTCCAGACAGTTATGACCATCACCATATTATCATATGTGCTCATCATATTGGAGAACACAGCAACAGAGAGGCAGGCAGGCATAGCACTGAAGCAGTAGCTAAAAGCTTACATCCTGATTTTTTTTTGAAACCTCAAAGCCTACTACCAAGCGATACAATTTCTCCAGTGAGGCCAGACCTCCTGATCCTTCCCAAACAGTTCCACCAACTAAGGACCAAGCATTCAAATATAGGAGCCTATGGGGGCCATTTTCTTTCAAACCACCACACAGATAAATAAAAAGTAAATCTTCAAAAACTAATTTGGAGATGATTAGAAAGTTTTCTATCAGGTTTGGTTAAATAGGTTCTTAACCTTTCTAACCAATGCCTAACTAACACCCACCTTGCTGTATGGCTTATTCTTTGATAGCAGATTTCTCTCTATTTCTTATGCCACCCAAAATAAACATGAAACCACTTCCAAACTGTGCCCCTTTCTATCTGGGAATTGTGAAATCAATAACAGCCACCCAGTTGCCGATAAACAGGGAAGAACACTTTATTCTTGGCCAAGAAGAAAAGCAGGAGATTAACTAACTAATACACTTCTCAGCTTTTAAGGAAGGGATAGACTAACAGTGGAGGGAGAATGCCTTTTCTGGGAATAGGCAGATATTTTAGGGGATCCCACGTGCCATGACTTTAATATTATGATGTCTGTGTGTCTGTGTGTGTGTGTGTGTGTGTGTGTGTGTGTGTGTGTTTGTGTGTGTGTGTGTGTGCACCCACATGTATGTGTGGCAGGGAGACAGGGCATATGCAAGACAGTATGCTCAGTGTTCAGAGGATGGCTATCAGGAATCAGTTCTCTCCATTCTCCATATGGACTCCAGAAATTGGACTTAGGTCATCATTGTTGACAGCAGATACTTTTGCCCACCGAACCATTTCATTGGCCTTATTTTCCCTTCTTTCATGACTTTTTTTCTAATCATCTTCATGGCAATTGTCATCAGCTGTCATGGGACTAGGGGTGTCTTTTAGTGTGGAGATGAGATTGTAATCAAATTAGGGGCTGTCTCTCGGTCACTCTGGAAGTCAGCCAACTAAAAAGGGTCTTTTTGTCTTTGGGGATCCTATCCTCAAAGATAAACAGGATTAGGGAGGGCTAGGCATATAACTAGGTAGCCAATACCAGACTAAAACAGGGCTTTGGACCAACACAAAACTGACTATTGCTACAATACATTGAGGAAGGCAAAAGCCATTACAGGGTTCTGAACTATTGACCATCGAAAGGCTCTGGGAAAGGCAGAACCACTGTTGTTATATACCCACTGCTGAGCCTGCTGGACTCTGTGGCCACACAGACAGCCTTGGTTAACCACAGTGGGTCACAAAATAAAACAAATAGTCAAAAAAATGAGGGAGAGAGTTGTGTGAGGGAGGAGGGGTTGACAGAAATGCTAGAAAAGTGGTAGGTGAGAGTTCTTGGTACATATGTCTAAAAACAAATTTAATTAGTAAAAAATGAAAAGGCAAAAGGATTAAGTATGTAAATGTCTCTTTTTTTCAGTTATAGCTAGGTTCATATCTGTGACTATATGTCAAAATACAGATTAAACAGGGAGAAGAATGTTAACCTATTTGATGTGTTTTATCTGACTTGGGAGTCTTCTTAAGAAAATAAAGACCTGAAGAATCAGAGAAAAATGATAAAGCTAGGGCACACGGAGACACAAATTTCTTAAGATCAAACCTCTAGGTATTTTCAGAAAATGGTTCCTGAATCAACCAAAGATGACTTGACAGCAACTTTGCAGGACAAGACGCTCAGAAGCCTGCCCCAACACCTGTAAATGACATTCCAATGTCACAGTCAAGCTTCTCCCACACAGAACAGCAGAATAATCCCTCCCCCAAAAGAAACCCTCAGAAAGGCATAAAGACCACCAACATCTGCACGTAAAACAACCCAAAACTCCACCTCCTCGTAAAACAACCCAAAACTCCATCTCCTCGCCACTGCCACTCACGCTGCTTCTCACCTCTCCCTGTGACTTCTTCCCAACCTACCAATATGGGAGACAAACTGAAAAAGACTCACATATCCTTGTCAGTCACCTTCAATCAAATGCAGCCCCTATTTTTTTTTTTTTTTTTTTTTTTTTACAAAACCCTGGTGAGGGCGTAGGAGAGATGGCTCAGTGGCTAAGAGCAATTGCTGATCTTCCAGAGGGCCCTGGTGGCAGCTACATGACAGCTCACAACCGTCTATAACTCCAGTTTCAGGGCTTCCTGAATAAACTCCATGCTTTCTTCATTCTAGGGGAGTGTGGTAGTGGACAGGGGTGGCGGGGGGGAGACATTGCTTTGCAGAGATTTTCTGTATTCTTGCCTGATGCAAGTAGTAGATCTTTCTTGGCTGTGATTATTTAGTATTTTAGGCTTAAAATTTTTATGGTCTGCTTCAGGAATGGTGGGGGCAGGGGGGCAGGACTTCTTTCAGTTTCTCATGCTCATTTCTCAATGCCAAGGTGATATTTGTTGGGTAACATGTCCTAAGGTCCCTCCAAGCCAAGCAATCCTCCTTGGAAATTTGCTGGGACACCAGTTTTCTATAAGGCTTTCATCACAGGAACACTGGCATGGTGAGAATGAATTCAGAACTATCATAGGTTTCCTTGAAATGACCCAGCAACCCATCCAGTGCTCTTCCCTTGGATGTGGGACCTGGATCAGTAGGAGATGAAGGAGACTAAGAAGGCTGCTTTCACCCGCTGTCACCATTCATTTATGTGGCTCAGTTTATTTTGGTTATAAGGATCAAAATACCACCAAAATAGCTCAATCACACACACACACAAAAGAATATTACAAAAGAAATTAGTATAATCAAATCCCATGAAACACTAGATCAAAGACCTCCCCAATGCAGTCAGAGAGCAAAGTTATTCCCCTCCAGGATTTTAAATTTTCCTTATTTATTTATATGTATGGACGTCCATGTCAGAGTATGCATGTATGAGAGTGAGCTGCAAGCTCCTGTATGAACATGGAGGACAGCAAAGGGCATCGGATCCGTTGGAGTTGGAGTTACAGGCACTCACAGGACATCCGACTTGTTACATGGATGCTGGGATGCAAACTCTGCCCCTCATGATTGTGCAGCAAGTGTTCTTACTCAAACCTTTCTCCAGCATCCTGCCCTCCAGTTTTCCTCTCTGCAAGCTAATGTTTTCTCTGAAAGTAAATGTGAGTGGACCCCCTTGCTTTGCTGTACCCCACTGACCTGTGTCACTTTTGCAAATGAAAGCAACCACATAAACATTAAAATGGTGTCTATAGCCTAAACCCATGGCCTGGAAGAAGAGATTAATTCTCTGAGAATAGTTTTTTGTTTTGTTTTGTTTTGCTTTGTTTTGTTTTGTTTTTCTAACTTAAGCCATCACAAATCAAACACAAGCATCTAAACTGCATATGCAGATCATATTGCCAAAGACTAACTCTGGGCAAATCTTGTACTCAGTCACAGAAGTTTCATCAGAAATACTGAGAGCTTGGGTGTGCCTAAAGTCAATGACCCTGTGCTGAATCCAATTGACACTCTTTATTCCACCCTCAAAGATTTTCCCTCTGAACTAATAAAAAAAAAAAAAAAAATCAAATCTAGCCCTGATTTTTCCCATTGACGAGGCTTAAATATCCTGAATAATGAAATTATAAGGAATGAAGGTTTTACTCCCTCCACACTGGGGTAGGAAGGAATACATCTGTTTCATCTCCTAGATCAAGTGGGGATTGCAGAGTCAGATTCATTTGGATAATGAAATGCATCTGTAAAATTACATCTAGAACCTGGCTGATTAAGTCACATAAAACTCCTCTGACTCCTTTGCCCTTTCGAGAAAACTTGTTCCTGTCATCAGATAATTTAATAAAAGGTTTTTGCACACATTAGAAGTTATTTATATGCTTGTTTTACATATGGCAGTAAAGTATAGTGTAATTTAAAATGGCTACAGAATGTTAATAGTGGATGAACCATTGAATTCAAGATGGTGGTGAATTTTGACCCTGTTTTAATGTAGAAACTTCACTCCATGCTCCCTCTCTCTTCTAACAGTAAGTCCTTGCTCAGGCCTATGATTTTTAAAGCTGGTTGAGTTGAACGTTGTAAGGACTGTGACTCGTTATTCAGGAGACTTTTCCCTGAAGAGGTCAAAGAAAGGGAATTCAATGTTTTTCTCACTTCTAGGAAGTTAGGGTGTACAGGCAGACCACACTAGCAGATAAGTCCATATCCAAGGCTAACAACTGTGCGCAAGGGATGTCAAGGACGAAACTACAGCTGGGCTAGAGATGAGTCCTAGCTTTTCCCACAAGGTAACTTTCATTTTTATGGGGCACAGTTCAACCTGTGCACTATTAAATCAGATGATTATACATTGTTTCCACCTGTTCTAGTGTCCTTCTGTTGCTAGGATGAGACAGGGACCAAAAGCAACTTAACGGAAACAAGGTTTATTTTAGCTTACAGGTTACAGTCCATGGCGAAGGAAAGTCAGGACAGGAACTCAAAACAAGAACCTGAATGCAGGAACCGGAGCACAGACCATGGAGGATAGTTGTTTATGGGCTTGCTTGTCATAGCTTTCTTAGCCTACATTTTCTATACCCTGGAGATGGCCTGCCCAGGTTTGGCACCCTAAGGATCTTGGCCCTTCCATACTAGTCATTACTCAAGAGAATGCCCCCACAGACTTATTTATAGGCCAATCTAATGGAAATAGTTTTAGGTTCCCTCTTCCCAGGTGATACTAGTTTGTGTCAAGTTGACAAAAAGTAGCCACCATGCCACCATGGTCCTCTCTGCTTCCTCTACCTCTCCAGTCCTCCGCTACAATTCTGAATGACTCCAAAAATGCAGAGCCCCCAGTTATGAGTGAAATCATACAGCACAGAGCTTACACTACAAAGGTAATTACTATGACTCGTGAGTGGAAAATACTGTACTTAAGTTTCCTGTGCTGTGCCCAGTGCTCGTGGGGAGCTTATAAGTCATTATTTACCAAGTGCTAGACACAGATGATGCTAACTTTTTCAATAAGCCACAAAGACTACCTTCCAGTTCCTTCTAGCTTCAATGAGAAACCTGAACATAAACACACACTCGTGCTTAGCAGACTTGAGCTGACTCTCCGCTTCTCTCTCTCCACTGCTTTACGCCAACCTAATCTCCACCAGAACTATGGTGGTGGCCCCATCTCAGATCCCCTTCTCTCCTTGTTTCTCTTGTCGTCTGGAAGCTGGAGTGGGTTTGTATCATTTTTAATTTGTCTATAAAATGATTCAATCTATGGAGCTGTGGATGTTATTTCCTGCTTGTGTTTACCCACATGCCTCTTAAACAGCAATAGCTAAGAACAATATGTATTTCTCTGCTCTTTTTAATTTAGAGTTGTCCAATAGGGGCTCTTTAGGAAAGAGAGTTCTATCCTCACATAGGTGTCCCTTGAGTTACCCACACCAGGCAAGCATTCTCGTTAATCCACCAACATTTCACATAGGCAGACCATACATCTGGGCTGATCCAGTGAATGATGACATTTTGTATTTTGTGCTGATTCAGAAAGACATTGCTGGGTTCCAGTAAGTCTGATGTTAGATCTAATCCTGCTCTTTAAACCTGGCAATTTCATTGTCTGAAACTAGATGGTTAGACCATAGTACTGATCACACCACATACTTTAGCTGCACTACTTAAACCAAGCCAGAACTAAGCTGAATACATTCTCCCTGATGGGTAGCTTTCATGGTGCCAGACGTGCTATTCAACTGCCTCACAATACCTGTTGACATTCTTACCCAACCGTGTACCCTAAGTGATATACTATGAACTATGAACCTACCAGGCAAGATATGTCCACTGGTACAATAGTGGCATGACTAGTTTGGGGGTAACCAAGCACTTTCTGGTAGAATTTGAAGCCCACTCTGCTGTGGGATGTCCTGTATGCTGTGAATATATGTTGCTATGATTGATTGATAAATAAAATGCTGATTGGCCAGTAGCCAGGCAGGAAGTATAGGATAGGTGGGACAAGCAAAAAAGAGAATTCTGGGAAGGGGAAGCCTGAGTGAGGAGATGCCAGCCTGCCATCCAGGGAGCAACATGTAAAGGCAACAGGTAAAGCCACGGAACACCTGGCAACATACAGATTAACAGAAATGGGCTGAGTTTAAGTGTAAGAGCTAGACAATGGTAGGCCTGAGCTAATGGCCAAGCAGTTTAATTAATATGAGCTTCTGAGTGATTTTTTTATAAGTGATTGTGGGGTCCATGGGGCTGGGCAGGACTGGAGAGAACTCCAGCTACACCACTCCACAGGACAGAATTCATATCTAGTATAGTAAATCTGATGAGAGGAAGTTAGTACTATATGTTGATTAATGGACATGACATTCCTGTCAAAGTGCCTTCTATATATTTATGGTTTTACTCATAGATTGGGGGTGCTTTTCACTTTATTCAGAGAAGCTTGCTTTTGCCATTGATGCTAAATGCTTGGGGGGGGGGGTGACTTATCAAAAAGCTGAGAATAACTGACTATTGAACTGAATGTTCAGCCATAAGAAACCTATGTCACTTCCTCCATAGCTAAGGTAAAAACTGAAGAGAGGAACAGGAAGACTGTAAGAGCTGGAGGAGAGTCCCGTGTTGTGAATGCTATCCTCTGGGTCTGGCATGACCCTTGCAGCCTTGAGCTCTCGATAGCTGTGGCCACTTGCTCAAGATCTGCACAAGACCAGATCTGTGAACCTTTGGTCAGAAAGGTAGAGGGCGGTACAGGCTCACCCTTCCGTGCATATCTGTGTATAGCACTGGTTGTTAGGAGTAGGTCCTCCTGAGCCTTCACCCCTCCCCAGGGGTTGCCGGAAGAAAAGACATGTTCTTCAATGGAGTCACCACTCCTCCTGTAAATAATCTCTCACCCATTCTCCTCCAAGCAACCCTAATTAAACTCCTTTAGTCAAGCACAAAAAAATAAAATTAAATAAATAAATAAATAAATAAATAAATAAATAAATAAAACCATAAAAGTAGAGTCAGAACCTATTGAAAAGAAGAAGAAGAGTGAGAAGACAATGGGGCCCACATAATAATACAATCAAGCCTGTGTTGTATAATTAATCCATGCTAATGAAAACTTATTTAAGGTGTTATTTGTGTTTGCTTGTGTGTATGTATATGGCTGGTGCCTATGGAGATCAGAAGAAGACATCAAATCCCCTTGAACAGGATTTACACATGGTTGTGAACTACCATGTGGGTTCTAGGAACAAACCCAGGCAGTCTGCAAAAGCAACAAGTACTCTTTTCTTAACTTAAATCACTATTATTACTATTATTATTGTTATTATTATTATTTTATGTATATGGGTGTTTTGCCTATGTATCTATGGACCACATGTGTTCAGTGCCTTCCAGAGCCAGAAATGGGCAACAGATTGCTTGGAACTGCATTGTGAGCTACCATGTGTGGTGCTCTGGAAGAGCAGCCAGTGTCCATAACCACTGAGTTATTACCCTAGCCCTCAACAAATGTGCTTAACAGTTGAGTCATCTCTCCAGCCCAAAAACATTCCTAAAAAGAAAAGTACAACCTTGGAGTTATTATCATATGAGCATGACTGTCTTAGCAATGACTAAATAATCTCAGCTGATAACTGATGTAAATACTTAACACTGATTGAAATTTAAATATGCTTATCTCTGAAAATCTTTACTGTTTGAAAAAATCGTGTGTGTGTGTGTGTGTGTGTGTGTGTGTGTGTGTGTGTGTGTATCCTCGAGCAGTATTCACACTTGTACAAGTCAAAGGACAACTTACCCAAGTCCATTTTTGTTTTCGTTTTTGTTTTTCCTTCCACCATGTGGGTTGAGGGCAAACTCATGTCATTAGGTTTGGCAAAGAGAGACCCTTTGGCACAGAGCCATCTCTCTGGCCCATCTTTTTCGTGTATTTTAGCTGTTTTGGTTTCAATCTTAAATTTTCTCTGAAGTTCATGTGTTGAAGATTTGACTTCTACCCACTGGAGTTGGGAGACAACAGGATCTTGACAAGGTGCGGCCTAGAGGAAAGAAGTCGGGTCATCAAAGCACAAGAGGCTATTGGAAACTTAGCTCCACCCCAGCCCCTCCCCCTAGCAACCATGAGCTAAGCACCTGTGCCCTGCCACGCTCTTGTCATCATGACATTCGGCTTCAGGACAGTCAATACAGCAAACAACAAAGCATGGACTGAAAGCCTGAGCCCAGACAGACATCTCCTCTTTGCAACCTAGTTTTCACCACCTTTTGATGATGGAAATCCCAACAATGCGAATCTCAGTGATTGCCAATGGGCAATCCATTTAGGATTCTTTGCGTCAATTATGCTATTCTCATATTAATTTTTGTTTTATATGTTTTAACACTCAAGTAGTTAATTTATAGTGCTTGCCACCTGTCATCATTTCATTACCACATTGAAAAGGTGAGAAAACAAATCATTAATATTCATAGATGTTTTCCTTTAGCAATTTAGAAGGGTATTTACAGCAGGAATTCTTCCTCCATTGCAGAGCTAAAAAAAATTAAATTGAAATTCAGCTATTTAACCTTCATAAATGAAGTAACCTGCATCGCTAACATTAAACGTTTGATTTAATTTACTTGTGCAGGTAGCTCACTGAGAAGGCATTTAACCTTAAAGTTAATGATATCAGATCTATTCCAGTATATGTGCCTCCAATTTCTTTCTACAGCGCTGCACAAACTAATATTAAGTTCTCATTTTAGTAATATTCATAGGCAGGAGGGAGACATTATCCTCAATTATACCTATATAACATCTTTGTCAACTTCAGAGGCTTCCCATTCCAAGAGCAGTGGACAAGGAACCTGGAGAGGGCAGGACCCAGCTCACCACAGATGACCTCTGAAGCCAGATTCAAGGAGAAATCTTGGTAGAACTAAGCATGAACATCTCTTTTAATCATGTCTAGTCCAAATAGATCTGAATTTGTTGATATTTATAACTGGGCCACCTTTGGTATAATTAGAGGTTTGTTTGTATGAATTTTAATGGGAGAAATAAACTACTAAGATGCTATAAAACATCTTTAGAATTTGTCATCATTCCAAAAGAGAAAGGCCTTTCTCTTATTAAAAAAAAAAAAAATTCAGAATGTTGAGCTGGGTGCAACTCGGTGGCAGAGCACGTGTTCAATATGTACAAGGAAGGCCCTGGGTTCCATCTCAAGTATAAAAAAGAAAGTCGCTCAGAAGTTAAACACAGAACATGAATAAATGTTTGCCATGCATGGTAATGTACACATATTATGCCAGCCTGAGGGGCTGCAGCAGGAAAATCACAAGCAGGAAGCCAGTGTGGCCCACATAGCATGTTCAAGGGAGGCTTAAATTATATGGTGAGACGTTTTCTCAAAGCAAAATAAAACAAAAATACATGGATAAATGTAACTACACACATAGCCTTAATTACTGTCTGGCAATATTCACCAAGCAAAGGTAAAATACAAGAAATTTGGGGAGGTACAGCCATGCTGTGAAGAGTCACGCTCCAACTTAATGTACGTGTCAGTCAGAGCTTGCCAAAGGAAGAAAACCAGTGGAAGACATGTAAACTTATAAACAGGAATCGGTAGATAGATGACACAATTGGAGGCTGTACAGTCCCACAGTGCAGACTAGAGAACCCAGGAAAATGGTCCAGGAAGATATAGGTGTAAGAACAGGTGAGATCAAGGATGCTGCCAAGTCCAAGGCTGGAAGCTTAGAAGTACTATCCCTAGTGTGTGATCCTGTCAAAAGGAACTGGAGATGGACAGTGATGCCCACAGGCCATAGAAGCAGCAATAGATTCGCCGGTGACTTGGGCACCTTGCACTCTCTCCCTCTACCTTGATCCCTTCCCGTTCCTGTGCTCTCAGGGCCGTTTTCATGATAAGTCTTCCCTCACTGCTGTCACGTACCATAAATTGACAGTTTTCACAATATATAAAGAGCATCTACAAATCAGTTTTGGAAGTCTAATAACACATTCAGAAAACGGCAGAGAATACCAGTGCATTGTCTACGTAAAAAGATAGATGTTAGCTGACTAAAATGATGCTCAATTTCACTCATAATAGAAGTGCTATAACAGCAAGGCAGCAGAATTTGTTAGCAGAGCAACACGGCTCTGAGGCCTGCTAATATACTGCAGGGACACGTCAGGACAAGACCTTCTGTGCAGGGAATTTATAAATATACACAAAATGGAGAAATTCCACTTTTAGGACTCTATTCTATACATTTGATCGTCTTAGAAAAATGCATTATAACCTTTTTTAAAGTGAGCAGAAACAACTAAAATGTTAACAGATGTGGATTTGTTGGATATATCAAGAAATAGTTGAGAATACTATGCAACCATTTTTTCTTTAAAGAATGGGAAAAAACCTCTTTACATTTTAAAATTAGTTCATCTTCAGTGCATATTGTCAGTCTAATGCCGTTATGTGTAGTAATGTCAAGCAAATGTTTGTATAAGGTGAGAGAATTTGATTGCAAATATATTCAAAGCAGTGGTCTGGATGTCTGTGGTTCCCCACTCTGCTCTCTAAGATTCACGCACTCATATCTAATTTCCACTGTGGTAGCATTTGAATACCAGGCCTTTGAGCAGGGTCCTAGTTCGGCTTCTCTTGTGATAAACACGACAACCAAAGGCAACTTAAAGAAAAAAGGGTTTATTTGGCTTCTGAGTTAAAGTTCATCATTGAGGGAAGACAGCAGGCACGTGCCCAGGAACCTGGGGGCAGGAACAGCAGAGCCATAGAGTAACTGCTTACCATCTTGTTCTCAATGCCTTGTTCAACTTACTGTTTTACACAACTCAGGACCTCCTGTCTACAGATGGACCCACCCAGAGACCTGGCCTCTCCCACGTCAATCATTAATCAAGAAAATATCCCCACAGACCTCTCTTAGAGGCTCATCTTAGGAAGGTGTTGACTCCACTGACACTCCCTCTTTCAAGATGACCCTAACTTCTGTCAAGAGATAATTAAGTCCCTGGTGGAGTTTCCTAAAGAAGAGGCAGGCAAGGGGCTAGCTGACTGTCTTGTCTTGTCAGGATTCTAGAACTCTGAAGTCAGAAGACCTCACCATAACCCCACATGACTTCTCATCTTCAGAGCTGTGAGAAATAAACTTCTGCTATTTAAAAGTGAACTCATCTGTAAGACTTTGTTACAACATTTGATGGTCATCATGTTTATCAGAAAAGTAGCCAAACTAGAACAACCCTCAAAGGCCTTGTATTCAAATGCCACCACAGTTGAAATTAGATATGAGCATGTGAATCTTAGAGAGCAGAGTGGGGGACCACAAACATCCAGACCACTGCTTTGAATATATTGACAACTGACTAAGAGACCCAAGAATAAACAAAGGCCACTCAAGATGCCAAAAGCATTGGCTTAATACATTGAGAGTTGTTTAGTTGAAGGAAAAGAGAGAGGTAGGAGACAGAAATCTGTCATGGAGAGCCTTTGTACCTCTGAGTTTGGAACCATGGGATTTACCACCTAAACCAAAAATATTTTTTTTAATTAAAAGAAAGGATGTTATGTAGAGCAAAAATAAAGATGCTTAAAATAACATGCATATAATTCCTATGATTCTTACTTAATTAGTTTCTTTGTCATCTAATCACATCGGAATAGACTGTCAAAGTTATATTTTTAATCAAAATATAAAGTGTGCTTTCTGTTGAGGTTTGAATTATAAAATCACACACACTCCAGGCTCATAGATTTGGACACTTGGTCCCAGGTTCTATTTGGGAAGGTTCTGGGATATTTGGGGTGGGATGCATGGTCGGCAGAGGAGGATAAGTACAAACAGGCCTTTGAGGATTATGCCTGCCTCCTCTTCCGCCTGAGCCCACTGTTTCCTGTCTACCACCACAATGTGACCAGCCACTGTGAGCCCAGTCTCCATAGACTGAGCTGTTCCAGCTGCTGAACCTCCCCCACCACAGTGAATTTTATCCCATACACTGTGGCAGAAAGCAAACCTTCCCTCCCTTCAGTGACCTCTGTCAGGAATTCAGTTTCAACAAAGTAAAAGTAACTAATAAGCTTCGTAAGAACATCTGCTAGTGTTTGCTCATGGAAACACTCCTTTCTGTAGAATCTTAAATGTTTTCTCGGCTCTTCTCTTACTCCATACCTTTTGTACCCTCAGAATGATGTGCCGTTGGTAATTCTCCAGAAAATATCCACTAGGGACTTACAAGCCCTGCCTACTTTCTATCTGGAATTAATCCAGGCCTATTCAGTACCCCAGTATAAATTTCCCAGGATTTAATTCTAATAGAAGCACCTATTTCAAATATGGTCTGACACCAAGGTGGGACATATTAAAAGGGGCTTCTTAGAAAACTGGACCATAAAGACAGTGTTTAAGCAATACAGGCTCTTGCCACTGCTCTTGGTTGTCTACCAAAACTCAACGGTAAAACCCTGTTGCTGAAGACACCACTCACATTGGTCTCATCAAAGGAAGAAATTAAGCTGGTGGTGACCTGGACACATACTCCCTGTTGGCTAGCTTTCCTAATAGTACAAGGTACTCTACAGGCTGTTAAGACAGAAAAAAAATCATCAATCACCTTGTCTTATCCACCTTTAAACCCTGTGAACTACAATGATAATCAGTCTGGGAAAATATGCCCACTGGCACAATAATGACATGAAAGTCATAGGGGTAATTAACAGCTTTCTGATTGGATCTCACTCAGGCTTTCTCTTCAAGAGGGGACTCAAGCCTGATACTGGGAACTTGGCCAGAAACTGGTTGGTGGCTGGGAAAGCCATAGATCTTAGAGGAGAACCTATTACTATTATTTTGCTAAATGAACATAGTAACAAACTGCCTTCTAAATACTTATCCTTACACTACAGATTAGTGCAGCTCTCAACCCTCTTGCAGTGGCCAAAGGTTAATGCAGAGACCCACAATGGCAGAGAAGAAGTGACTTTCGAGCACTCAGCTCTAAGTAGGACATCTATTTCACATCCTCCCCCCATGGCTCAGGAAATGTCACATAAGGGAAGCCAATAAAAAAATCACATCAGAGACAACTGTAATTGAAAGGATTAAACTCTCCCACTTTTTGCAACTGATTTTAAGCTGCAGCTCTCTAAGAAGGGCAAAACAAGTATCTTTTCTGTCAAAAGACCATTTATCTACAAGGCCCTCACATTCACAGTCCAGGGAGAGAATAAACACAGAGGTCTAAGTCAGTCCCAAACCCAACAGCCCCTTCTAAGTCACATCCAAGCTTATGCAGATGTGTCCAAAAATGATAAAACTAAACCTCAGCCAATCAGAAATATATTAATGTAACTACTGCTTGCTTAACCAATTACGTAGCTGATCCTGAAATTTCCCCTTAGCTGTGCTTAAAAGGAGCCTGCACATCCCTCTTGGGATCGTTACCATTTTGCACAGGTGAACGACCCCACAAGCATACTTTGTTCTTGCAAGCTATTTGAGTCTGAGGTCTTCCTTCAGCATTTCCTCGGACCCTACAATAAGAGCCAGAGGTTAGGGAGGATTGCTGAGAAACAATGTCTTCTAGACAAGACAGGCCCACTGCACAACATTGCCTGGTAAGATCTATGCAAGATCAAGACAGTCAACATCCCAGCATGGAAGGAGGTGGCTCAAGAGGTCCCACCCTAGCTGAGGAGCTAGTAACAATCAGTGGTTGCTGGGGGACCAAGAGTCAGTTATCTTCATGTGTGAAACCCTGGGTAGGTTGCCCATGCTCCAGGATATGGACCTACACCCAGGTGTGTATGGGAAGCACTAGACCCAGTGGGTTACTGAAAAAGAACTGAAGAAGAGGAGAACATAAAGTTGGAAAGTGAAATGTGAGGAGGAGGGCTATGGGATTAGTTGGGGAACAGAGTGGGGAAAGGAGAGATATGGTTATCTATATTACATATGCATCATTATATAGTTATAAATTATATAATTAAAATAAAAGTTATAAATATATAGTTATATATATATATATATAATTCTCACAAAATAAACACTTTTTTTAATTTAGTGTCAAGTATCAGCTTAACACTGAATCACCATAACAACCATGTAAGGACTGGAGAGATGTTGCAGTGACCTTAATCACTTACTGTGCCTGCAGAGGACGGGAGTTTGGTCTCCAGCATAATTATATACACATATACACATAATTAAAATATAAAATGAATAGTTAAAAATAAAACATAGAGGCACAAGGTAACCAAATTCTACACAGCAACCATTTCCTTTATCCACAGCTCTGGCAATTCCAGTCCCTGACTGAGCGGATCTACAGCTTTTAGGCCTGTGGTCATGGGGCTGTGCCGCGTCTCACGGCAGGAATGTGTACTCGCTGCTTGGCTGGGAAGCAAAAAAGGAAAACAACAAGGCAGGGTGTCACTAACCCCGTTCGTGGGTACGGCCTCCTCTTAACATGTCCACCTCTTCAAGTTCTACCCTGTTAACCGCACCACTCAGGAACCAGCCTTCAACACATAGGACTCTGTAGGGAGAGGTATTCAACATTATATATATCAGGATTTTCTATTCTCTCGTTATTTGATTTTTTAAGGAACTTTTTGTGTCTTATTTATTTGAGAATTTTTCTTTTTTTCTTTTTGGAGCTGAGGATCAAACCCAGGGCCTTGTGCTTGCTAGCTAAGCACTCTACCACTGACCTAAATCCCCAACCCCTTCTTTGAGAATTTTATACAATTACTTTGAACATATTCTTTCCTCCCACCCTCACCCCACACGCACAAAACCTTCCAGCCTCCCAATTTTGTGTTCTCATATCTCTCAAATAAATAAATAAATACCCTTTGGCCATTATTTTGACAAAAGAATCAATCCAAAGAGGAAAAAAAAAATAGCACTTCATCCCCAAGGTTAGGTAACAGAGGAAATGAACCATAAGAGATAGAGGAGTTGGCGGCATAGGCAAATGTGAATCGGGTGGGATACATTGTGTTAACCTTGGAGGTCCAGAACTAGAGGCCGTCTGGAAGGATGACCAAATTTTGACTAAAAAATTACCACTAAAACAAATTGCTTCTTTTTTAAGTATAAAGTTATCTCCAATCCAGCAGGACTTAGAGCTGTATGCTACCATAATTGAAAACAAGAAGTTTTAAAATACCACCCGGAACAGCAGTGCAGACTGGGGGCAGGGGGTGGGAGTGGGGAGGACGCATTCAGTGAAAGACCATGGTTAGCCTGCATGGAGAGACCACCCAGTCAGAATAGGAAGGCAGCCAGAGACATAAGTCTCCACATTTACATTTTTGTGCTCCCAAAAAATTTTCCCTCTGGCACAAAATCTTTTTCCTCATAAACTCAAGCTGGGCGCAATATGCTCTGTCTCTGTGCTTTTTCCCTCCAGCACGGGGCTTCTGACATTGGCTTGTTGTCATTAGCATCACCTTCAACAAATCATTTTCTTCACTTGTCCAATTACAGCCAACATAAAAACGCCTGTCCTCCATGTTTCTCGTTTCAACACTGTACTTGATGTGACTCGGCTCTAAATCACGGTAGCTGCTTGTCAGTTTCTGGGACTTAAAGTTAATTTTAGCTCACCTTTCCCTTCTTTAGATTTCACATTTCTTATAGGGAATGGCCGTAGTTGAAATGATGGCAGTGGTGCATTTTTTCCTTCAGACCCCTACCCTCTCCATTGCAGATTTATTACACACATTTACTCTGGCAAGTTTTATTGTATCCCCCACCACTCAACAATAAAAGAGAAGATACTCTCATAAAACTGTACTCATATCCTCTCACAGTCTCCAGGGATGAGTCCTTCCCACCTACCAAAGTGTAGAACTGCTACACACTTGAGGAAGAAAGTGTAGCAGTTGATGTCCTAAGAAGGAACCCCAGAGACTCTCTATAAGTTTCGGGCTGCCCACAGGAGTCATCTACTGTTTTAACTGCAAGCTACTCATGGTCTGGGTCAAAGCAGGGAAGGAGAGAACATTCGTTCTTCTTGTAATGGGAATCGGAACATTTTGCTAAGGAGACAAGCAAAGAAACTTAAATTTCTCTCTCTCTCTCTCTCTCTCTCTCTCTCTCTCTCTCTCTCTCTCTGTGTGTGTGTGTGTGTGTGTGTGTGTGTGTGTGTGTGTGTGCGCGTGTGTGTGTGTGTGTGTGTGTGTGTGTGTGTGTGTGTGTTAACCCATACCCCATGAGTGGCAGATGCAGCAGCCACAATCCTTGGTAACTCCTCCAGGCAAAAAAACCACAATGAAGATTTTGCACCTTGTTCCAATGCCTGTGCTCTTTCTGTGCATGTCCTCTTGCCTCTATGAGGTCACTTGCTTCTATTTGGACTTCCATTTGCCTGTTTCCTTGGACTTCATCTCAGGGTTTTTAAATGCTTGACTTGCAGCACACTTGTATATTACCATGGGAACTGGACTCACCTTGAAATATAAGATACTATTCAGCCCTGTGCATAGAAACTCTTCCAGGGCTGCGGTGCAGCAGGGTCTCAGCCTGTGACTGGCACAGTTCAGAGCTCCCTGAATTGGGGAATGAGGGTACCTGGAAGGCCAAGCATTTCTCATTCCAAGCTCACTTGCTTTTGTGTATTGTAACATTGATCCTATGTGCTTCTATGTTAGTTTCTTTTTTTCAAAGCCATCCCAATTTAGACTCTGAAAATTTACTTCTGATTCAACTGCACTCTAAAATCAAAAATTCAGACTTTCTTTAAAAATCTAGAGCAGAAGTCATCAGAGGTAGGAACACACCAGTCCCCAAGACTACCTCAACCAAAATGCCTTTTGCACTGTACTAATTAATTCTAACATCCCCATGAAGAATCATTGATTTAAACAATTTCTTCTTAATACTAATGGGATACTAGAATGTATTGAAAATATCCAGGGCCATTTTAACTAAGGGCTGAAGGAAATATGATCGTTTATTTCTTTAAATGCTATTCATTGTCCATTTGCTACACTGTTTGGCATGAGCTGCTTACCTTAAAGGAGCCATCCTGTTCAGGATGGCAGGTGGCAGCTATGCTGACTATCGACAATATGGATGTGGCTAGTCAGAATTTAGATGTGCAGTCACTGCAAAATATACACCAGAGTTTAAAGACAGTATATAAAAGTAGAATGTAAATTATCTCATTGATACTTTGAATAAAATGTGAGATAAATTTTTATGCTTATTGAGGTAAAATGTGCTGTCAACATTAGCTTCATCTCACTTTATTTTATAATATGGCTACAAGAAGATTATAAACTACATGTCTGGTTTCATTGTTGCTCCGATGGAGGGCCCTCATGACAACGTTCAGTGCTTTAATCTTGTAGGAAGATTTCACTCTGTCTTCTTCACTTCTGTATCCTCAAGCCCCACACATGTTCTAAATACCCTTGGCTCCTCAAGTAAGTGCTCAATAAATACTTACCAAATAGTGAACAAAGTAACAAATGAAAGAGAATGAACAACTCGCAAGCTACCAATACATATTCTCCAACCAAGTAGAAATATTTTCTAAGCATGAAGATACAATTAATTTGCATTTTGAGACTCAGTGAAATGCAAGTACTGAAAGAGATCAATTTGTAAAGTACAAAAACTATATTTAAAATAAAACTAAATATTAGTTGACATCATAATCAAAGGCACAAAAAGGAGAGATATTTATATGATATAATATAAGCAATATTATTTATAACTATATTTTATTATATATATTAAATTATATATGATAAAAACATATCTATGTACCTACACACACACACACACACACACACACACACACACATTGTTTCTAAGCAATATGGCAACATAAAGATACACATCAGATATATGGAGTTACAAAAATTACTCAGTTAATTTTCACACGATCTTCTGAAAATATGCAGTGGTCTCTCCAGTTAAGAGAGCAGGATGCAGAGGTTAACTCCTTCTCCAGGCAACCCATTCACGTCAGCATCAAGCTAGAAATGCAGACCCCTCTGACTTCCAGACTCCTTCCATCACAAATTACTACCAGCTGAAATCATTCTAAATAAATAGAGTCTGGGAATGACTCTGAGCAAACCTTTGTCTCTAAATGCACTGCAGTCCCCAGGTGTAGAGTGGAGCAGATAGCATGGATGCTCTCTCTGCCCTGAGGAGTCTCAGGTATTTGCTCATATGGAGCTGTAGCAGCCTTCAGTTCATTGACCATATCTTTTCTGCTCACACTCTTTTCACGCCTGTGAAGTCACACAGACCCATATCACTATTTTATTTTGTTGTGGTTACTATTCTTATCCTCAAATCTTATGACTGTAAAACAATGTATATCCAGCTGTGGATGTCACTGGAGTAGGGCATCCGGACCCTGGAGAGATTCAGTACATGCCTGTCTGCTTTCTCCACAAAGGCTCTCTGGATGGGTGCCGTGGACCTGCAAAGGGCATTAAGCTCCTCTCCCAAACAAAGGAATTTTTCTGTAGTCTTCACAGCCTGAAATACATAAAAGGTTCCAAAGATTGGTGAGCAGATAAAACAAGGCGGTCCACAGTCACCTTATTTAATTTTCCTTAAGTAATCAAAGGAGAGGAAAGTGAAGGGGAAGTCCCCCTGCTAATTGTACTGAAAAATGAGAATACAGGGGAGTTTGAAATGGAAAGTTATGCTCCCCCTAGCAACTATAAGTTGGCATATTCTATATAAGGGCATAAATACAACAGCAAACACAGTACATAAAATACTGGCGTGTGCGGAAGGAATAACGAGAGCTGGGAGGATCATAATTTTGACTCTCCTGACTTTTATGAATTTGCATTCTCAGCCACAAAGTTGCATTAATATCTACAAGTTCTTTAACCAATCTTGACTTGTCTCCTTGCCTCTCTACGCAACGGTCTGTGTTTTCTTGACACTAAGTAGACTCAGCAGTAACCTTTGAACACTGACCTCCAAATCTGATTCTTATTCAAGACTCGATCTGCCAAGGGGAGAAAAAAAAATGGGAGGCCTGAGTATTTTATCTCGTACCTCATTAATCCAGGGAAGAGAAGTAGAAGCAAAGCGTTCAGCGGTGCCTGATTGCTAAAACAGTGGGGAAAGCAGAAACCGCTAAATAAAACAAGTCACGCGTGGGGCTAGAAAAAAAGCCGAAGCAATCATTTAAAGCTGCACACCGCTGTGTTTTATTTAACGCCGAGGGGTGTTTACAATGCTGCGATTTCCCGAGAAAGGTTAATCCAGATGAGTAAGAGGAGTGGTGTGTGAAACTGTTTCACACCCGCTCTTCGCAGTGAATATTTTAGTAACCATTGCGAATCCATGTCAGCAGTGCAGCCATCAAATGAAACAGGAAAGAAAGCAAGTGCCGCCCCGAAGAATGAATTTTGATTTAAAATAGAGGCAGAGGCATTTTCACTGCCCTCTGCTGCAGTGATGATGGGGTAGGAAATAGTTTTCATCACCGCAAAGTGCTTTTCTGAGCTCCTGCCTTCTCCACTCACCATCCTGTTTGTGAACTTGGAGGTGGGAGGTGTAAAAGGCTCCATTCCTTCTCCTCCCAGCTTCATTTACTTGCTTTTCCCCTGGAGCAGCGAACTACAGTAGCAATTCTGTCCTTGGAGAATTGTACCTTGCCTCTGCATCAAGCTATGTCAAAAACTATTCAATATTCTAAGCAGCTCCACCAGGGCACATGTTCCTGTCTTATTCCCTTCCCTAGAAAGTATCTGTATTGATCCCTCCAAAGCCTTGGAGCCAAATGAAAGTAACAGGAGAGGCATTCTGTGGGGAGGGAAATGCAGATTTCTAGAGCCCCTCCTTCCCTCCCTTCCTTTCCAGAATATCAGAGAAGACAGAGCAATATTGGAAGCTCAGCATCAGTTTCTTCCTTCCTTCCTCCCCAAGGCTGTGTTAATAGCACCCATTTGTGTTCTTGCTTTCAGACCTTCAGCACCAAAGATCAAGCAACTTTTCCTTTCAAAGAACTACTGCCCAGCCTATGAAGGGCTGGCAGACTTGTTTTGTCTTTCGTGTTACTGATTTCTCTCAATAATTACTTTCAACTCACTTTCAATTAATTTCAGCTTTTTCTTGGCCTAGTTAACATTGTTTGTGGTTTTCATTTGCTGGTTGGTTTTTTTGAGGCAGAGTTTCTCTATGTATTCCTGGCTGTCCTGGAACTCACTCTGTAGACCAGCCTGGCCTCAAACTCAGAAATCTGTTTGCTTCTGTTCACAAGTGCTGGGATTGAAGGTATGCAGCGCCACCACCCTGCTGTTGTTTGTGATTTTTTTCATCTACCTCACAGCCCCCCTTTTTTCTTTTCCTTTGTATTAGACTCCTGAAGGAACCCAGAGAGATGAGCATGGCAAGCAAATGCTCTATCACTGAGCCAGATCCTCCTCTTCCTTTTTAAAATGAGAAAAGACCAGGAAAATGTGGACCTGCATGTTCATAGCACTTGACCTCTGATCATGACTTACTATCAATTTCATGGTACTCTGTTTTCAGTTGATGTTGTTGCTGTCATAGTCATTGTTTTTAATTCACAGTGTTTCAGGCCTTGCATCTACATGTGGCACTCTGGCAATGGAGAAGTCAGCAGACATGGGAAACATATGCCAAGCCACTGTCCCTCTTCTCCCCTGAAGCAGGACAAAACAACCAGGAAAGATTTTCCTCCTCTTGAAGTGGGCCTCTCTGAAGGCGCCATGCTGTGCCTGGAGAAAAGAGACACAGGACACAGGAGACCAGCCAAAGAGCCAAATTCCCACTTACCAACACTAGTTCTTACTCTCATACAATCCCTATTCCCTCCCAACTACTTCTTACTCTCCATCAAACCTACATGAAAGGGCACATATTCAGGCCAGTGAGATGGCTCAGTGGGTAAAGACACTTGCCACATAAGCTGGCAACCTGTGTTCAAGCCCCAGAACCACAAGGAAGAAGAGAACTGACGGCACAAAATTGTCATCTGACACACACAGGCACACACGCACGCACGCACGCACGCACGCACGCACACACAATGAGCTCATACAATAATAAGTTAAAATATTATTTTATAAGGGTGCATATCTAATTAAACATATTTGTGAAGTCTAATTGATGCAGTACTAGAATCTGAACCTGAGGCCTCATACATGTTAGACCAACACTCAACCACGGAGCTACAACAGCAGGCTTACGGAAAACTTAAACTCACTTGCCTTGCTCTGGCTGATGGTTCAGGTTTCCTTTCAGACCCATGTAAGACCTTAAAGGGGCCTAGAAAAGACAAAATCTCCACTCTAGCTTCTGGTGTCCAGCCTGGGGCCACTTCCACCATTGGCCTCAGATACATTTCTCATTCTAGAAACTTCTATCAGGAGGTCCTTGGCTCTGACGAAAGGCAGTGGAAAAGCAGACATACACTGGTGTCTCAGATCCCTTTCTGTGGGGACTTGACTTGTAAAAAAGGTACAAGTCTTTTTTTTTTTTCTTCCAAATTCAGATTTCCAGTAGATAACGTTCTTCAAAATTAGTTCTGTTAGGGAGGTGGAAAATGGTTGCTCATGGCAGATTAAGTTACATTCAGAAACAAGAAGCTTTGTGTAATGTGGCTCACAAAAGGGCTCCACAAAGGCTGGCCATAGGTATCAATAAGGAGTTGTGTATTTCAAAAAGCTAAAAGAAAGTGTTTTTACTATTTCACCATAAAGAATCAATAAATATTTGAAGAGATAGATGTGTCTAGTCTGATTTAAATATTACACAATGTATCCACTTATCAAAACAGTTTGTGGCCCTCCATAAATATGTGCAATTTTTAAGTTTCAGTCTCAAAATGAATTTTAAAAACTTGTTCTGTCGTGTGGGGAATTTATCTCAGTGGTGGAGTGCTTGCCTATCAAGCTCAAGGCTCTGGCTTTGGTCCCCAACACTAAAAAGGGAGATCATACCACAGAAAGTTCTCCAGAAGAAACCTGATTTGAGGGGTGGCTGTTTGTATGACAGGATTGAAAACTTGCTTATGTCGGCAAACCCACTGTAACCAGAATCTGAACTCTACACCTTGCTGCTTTACCAAATAGGCAGGGATTGGTGAAAAGCACCTGGGTTGTTTTATGGATTAGCCATAACCAGGCAGAGAAAACTCAGCTTCTCTTTGCCTATAGAGTTGCCACATTCACAGCCCAGTCAGTAAAGCTGTGAACTTGCTGCTCCCCTGCAGATGGCTCCTCAATAGAGTCCCGTGCAGTGCCCAGACTATTGTGCTCACGGGGTGTGATTTTCCAGAAACGTTTTAATTGTTTCCTGTCCTGTGACACTGTTACAGCATTAGTTATTAATCCTCTCCTTTGGGACAGAGGTCGCTTTCCTGTCTCCTTTATAGCCCCAGTGCGGGTTCATGGCTGAACTGTGAGGACCAAAAAATAAGCCAAATCAGATGCACAGGTTGCATCCATGCCATCAGTATACCCAAGGTTGCCTGCTGCTGGAGGGCAGGTTGCCTTTCTTTTGCCTATATTCAGGACTGCTTGTAGATCTCGGGTGGTCTCCATGTGTTTCCACTCTCTTTTGAGGACTTGGCGGTGATTAAAAGCTTACCATTTCATGTGGAGTTCCTTGACAGATTCTTTTGGTTGAGAGGAGAAAGAGGAAGGGAGAGAAAGCTTCTAATATGGCCAGGAATGTTAGTATTTTTACTACTCCCCCAGCTGAAAACCGATATTGGAAAACATTTTTCTTATTGTCAGAATGTGTCCAAATTGGGAGATGATGTTCAGAGCGATGCCTTTTCCTATTGTTTCAGTAGGGTGGCATGCTATATTCAAAGAGAAAGAAAATATCCTGAAATATCCTGCGGCAGGGCTTACTAGACACTCCAAAGACACGGAGCTCTAAATCTACAGCACACTGACCGATGTTGCTTTCATCTTGGATGGAAACCTGTTCCCTGTTATCAAAGAGCAAGCTGAATCTGACAGAGCATGGGGACATTAGCCCTGAGAGTTCTCAGGTCACATCCAGACACTCGTGGGAAATAAAAGTGGCTGTCCTCCTCTAACGAGTTGAGACCTTGTGAAAACAGCAACAGAGCCAAGGAAGCGATTCAAGACTACCCATCCTTCCCAGCCTCCCTTCCTCATTTCCTCATCTCAAGATGCTTCCAGGTATCCTGAAACATGAGGACACCAGAATGTTTGTACTGCTCTGAGGACAAAGAGGAAAATGCTTAATGCTGACTACACTACACTTCTGATGAGAGGCAAGAAGTCCCGTAAAATCTTCCTTGAAAAACAAAACAAGGCCGGGCAGTGGTGGTGCATGTCTTTAATCCCAGCCCTTGGGAGGCAGAGCCAGGCAGATCTTTGTGAGGTCTAGGCCAGACTGGTGGACAGGCACCAAAACTACACAGAGAAACCCTGTCTCAAAAAAATAAAGAAAGAAAGAAAAGAAAGGAAAACAAAACAAAACTCTTTCTTTCTTTCTCTGTACCTTTCAAATGGAAATCTGCCCTGTCTTCCTGTGGCCTACAGAAGGGAGAGGGAGGGAGCTACTGGGGAGGAAATGGGCAACTGAGAAAACCTCAGCATCTTCCCACAAAAGTTTGTTTGTTTGTTTGTTTGTTTGTTTGTTTGTTTGTTTGTTTTGAGACAGGGTTTCTCTGTGTAGCCCTGGCTGTCCTGGAACTCACTCCACAGACCAAGCTGGCTTCAAACTCAGAGATCCACCTCCCTCTGCATCCAGAGTGCAGGGATTAAAGGCGTGTGCTACCACCACTCAGCTTCATATATTTGTTCTGACACTGTAACAATTTCATTGAACTATATCTACATTGGAACATTGTGTTTGAGAAGACCTAATATATGTTTCCATGCCATGCTTGCTCATATTTTTGGCTCCAGATTAAACCATGCCGTTCATTCCTTTGAGGTAAAAGCTGTTTCTTTCATCGACAGCATATACCTCAGTAATGCATGGTTCACATGTCCTCTAATTGTCACTTTAATAGCTACTCAGAGGTTGTCAATCTGGGCTGGGGAAACAGCTCCACCAATAAAGTGCTTGTCATGCAAGCATGAGGACCTGAGTTCGATTCCAGCACCCACATCACAAACAAAGCATGGTGGCATATGCTTGCAGTCCCAGCGCTAGGGAGTTGGAGGCAAGAAGACCCCAGGAACTTGCTGGCCAGCCAGCCTAGCTGAGTCAGCAATCTACAAGTCCCAGTGAGAGACCTTGGAGGAGCACCCAGCTAATGACACCCAAGGCTAATCTCTGACCTCCATATGCATACACATACGTGAACATTCACACACACACACACACACACACACACACACACACACACACCATCACCACCACCAAAAAGTAAAATATACTCTATCTCATAACTAAAAAGGTAAATTTAAACAAGCTGCACTAAGGGTGTACTTTAATGGTAAAGCATGTGCCTAGCATTGTGAGGCTTTTCAATCCCTCCCAATACAAAAAGATAAACAAGAAGCAATGACAAAGACAAGCTGCCATTGCCAGTCACATTAACATAATTTTCATTGGGCACAGAGGCAGCACCTGGGAGACAGAGATGCAGTGGGTGGGGATCAAGAGTTCAAGGCCAGCCTTGGCTACATAGCAAGTTTGAGGCCAATGTGAGCTCCATGAGACCCTGCCTCATAAAGCAAACAAACAAGAAGCAGATTGGCAGTGCTTTTCAAATAGTGATAATATCCAGTGTTGAAGCAGTAGTCCCCTATACCATCAATCAAAAGGCCAATGGTAGAAGCTTTGCATACATGCAATTTATTATTATTGCTTATGTGTGTATTTGTTGGATGGTATTTTCAAGCAAGCTTCTCATAATGTACCCCAGGATGACCTTGAACTTTTCATCCTGTTACCTCAGTTTTCCAGTGCTGGGGTTACAGGCACACACCACCATCTCTGGCTTGAAGGTTTTTAAATATGCAATGATAGATTTAAACTGTCAACACACTTTGACTACTAAATGCTTTAATAGGAATCTTTTTACCTCATGTGAAGTACTGAATGAGACTTTTATTTATAAAGTTTTTCCATATTAGCATCATTTTGAAATAAATATGTGCCATATTAACACTTACCATTTAAAAACACATACTACCATGGAAATAAAGTGATAATTGTCATTCATAATTGTGATATAAAACTGTATACAAATGACTTCAATTACAGAATATGTAAAATGTTCATCTCTATAGTTTTATATGTCATAAATATATACATTCACAGAAAAAAAAAAAACATGAAAGGTAAAATAGACTTAATGTTCCTCAACATCTTTTTTCTGATGCTCTCCTGTTGTGCTAGTGAGCTTTCTCCTCACTGTGGAAACTCACTTGAGACAATCATCTTCTAAGCAGGAACCATCACCTTGGTATCTGTTTTCCAAGATCTCCATGCACAGTTGCTTGCATTATTGCTATGAGACTGTGGCAGCATGGGAGACAGCGGCAGAGTGAGTGGCAGAGGCTGCCTGCCTCATGGCAACTAAATAGTGGATGAGAGAGCAGAAGGAACTATAGCTGTAACATCCCTCGTAGGGCATGTCCCCAGCAATCTATCTTTTAACTAGGTTTCTCCATGAAAAGGGACATCCCAACAGCACAGCAGGGCCTGGGCCTTTCTAGGACATTTCCTATCCAAATATAGCATCCATATGTTCCAAATACATGTCAGTGAACAGCTTTTATCTTTCTAAAAACAGATGGTATAAAATAAAATATATTTTAATCCAAAAAGTATGAAAGCTTATCACTGAATTATCAAGAGTTTCAGTAATGTATTTTTCAAATGAAGTTTTTGTTTTGTAAGTTCAAAGTTAACACTAGTTGTTATCTCTTGTAAGATATATTAAAGTTGTAATGTGGGTGCTGATGGTTTCCTAGGAGACCACCAAACTCATTCCAAAGAACTGAAAGTCCAGGAAACACAGAAGGGCAAAATGTGGAGAAAATAAAAGCAATAGGTTTATTAAAACAAGTAAACAAATTCCTTCAGGATGGGAATGGGTCCAGAAGTCTACTAACTGTACTTTGGGGTTGGTGTTTTCTAGGACCTTCCCTTATCCCCATTGGTCCTGCGTAGAAGCGCACCCTGTCTCTTCTCTCACATCCACCACCTTCGGAAGCCCATTCTCACTTTCCCTGGGTCCCTTCATCCCTCTAACTCTCCCTCAAGATAAAAGTGACTGTAGTTTGCATTTTAAAATATGTTCTCCATACTTATATACAAGCTTATTGCTTATATGTTAGTATTTCAGAAGTAATTTTAAAGAGATTGTATTCTGTACCCATCCCCCAACCTGCAAAAAAAAAATGTAGAGATTTCATTGCAGCATAGTTTATTACCTGTGGTTACGTCTGGGGAGGAAGACTGATTACTATTCTTCCTTGAAATCTTGCACAGAATAATAACAAAATATCATTCCTGGTGGTCTTTTTTAAACATCTCCTGTTTTTAATCTTTAAAAATATAAACAATTTAATATTTAGAACATTAATAAATATTCTTAAAACTGTCCTTTAGAGAAGTAATTTAAATACTTTCATAATGGATATTTGAAATAAAATTGTGTTGAAATAAATTGTTTGTAAAGTTGTTATTTAGAAATAATTGAGAAATTTAATTCAATAAATTAGTATTTTTATTATTATGTTTTTATTTTATAATTAATTTAATTTAACATATCAGCCACGGATTCCACTGTCCTCACTCTTCATCCTCCCCCAAATCCACCCCCCATTCTTATCTCCCCCAAGGCAAGCACTCCCCTGGGGATTTAGCTCAGCCTGGTAGATTCAGTCCCGGCAGGTCCAGTCCCCTCCTTCCAGGCTGAGCAAAGTGTCCCAGCATAGGCTCCAGGCTCCAAAAAAGCTAGCTCATACACTAAGGACAGGTCCTGGTCCCACTGCCTGGGGGGCCTCCCAAACAGTTCAAGGTAAACAACTGTCTTCACTTATCCAGAGGGCCTGGTCCAGTTCCATGAAGGCTCCTCAGCTATTGGTTCATAGTTCATGTGTTTCCACAAGTTTGGCTATTTGTCCCTGTGCTTTTTCCAATCAGATCTCAAGATCGCTCGTTCATAAAATCCCTCCTCTCTCGCTCCAATTAGACTCCTGGAGCTCCAGCTGGGGCCTGGCAGTGGATCTCTGCATCTGCTTCCATCAGTCATTGGATGAGAGCTCTACCACAACAGTTGGGGTATTTGGCCATCCGATCACGAGAGTAGGTCAGTTCCAGCTTTCTCTTGATCATTGCCAGTAGTCTATTGTGGAGGTATCTTTGTGGATTTCTGGGGACCTCTCTAGCACTTTGCTTCTTCCTATTCCCATGGGTTCTTCATTTATCATGGTCTCTCCTTCTTCTCCCTCTCTGTTCTTGATCCAGCTGGGATCTCCCACTCACCTAAGCTTTCTTTCACTGACCCTTGCCCTTCATTACCCACCCCCTCACGTACAGTTTGCTTGTGTAGATCTCATCCATTTCTCTGTTGTTGGGAGATCCCTGTGTCTTTCTTAGGGTCCTCTTTACTAGGTAGCCTCCCTGGAATTGAGTAGCAGTCTAGTCATCCTTTGTTTTACATCTAGTATCCACCTATGAGTGAGTACGTACCATGTTTGTCTTTCTGAGTCTGGGTTACCTCACTCAGGATGATTTTTTTCTACATCCATCCATTTGCCTGCAAACCTCATGATGTCATTGTTTTTCTCTGCTAAGTAGTACTCCATTGTGTATATGTACCATATTTTCTTTATTCATTCTTCAGTTGAAGGGCATCTAGGTTGTTTCCAGGTTCTGGCTATTACAAAAAAATGCTGCTGTGAACATAACTGAGCATGTGCCCTTGTGGTATGATTGAGCATTCCTTGGGTATGTGCCCAAGAATGGTATAGCTGGGTCTGAGGTAGATAGGTTCCCAATTTTCTAAGAAAGTTCCATATTGATTTCCAAAGTGTCTGTACAAGCTTGCATTCCCACCAACAATGGAGAAGAGTTCCCCTTGCTCCACAACTTCTCCAGCATAAGCTGTCTTCAGGGTTTTTGATCTTAGCCACTCTGACAGGTGTAAGGTGGTATCTCAGAGTCATTTTGATTTGCATTTCCCAGATAATTAGGGATGTTGAGCAATTCCTTAAATGTCTTTTAGCCATTTGAACTTCCTCTGTTGAGAATTCTCTGTTTAGTTCTATAGCTCATTTCTTAATTGGACTGTTGGGCATTTTGATATCTAATTTCTTGAGTTCTTTATATATTCTGGATATCAGCCCTCTGTCAGATGTGGGGTTGGTGAAGACCTTTACCATTCTGTAGGCTGTTGCTTTGTCTTGTTGACCATGTCCTTTGCTCTATAAAAGCTTCTCAGTTTCAACAGGTTCCATTGATTGATTGTTTCTCTCAATGTCTGTGCTACTTATGTTATATTTAGGAAGTGATCTCCTATACCAGTGCATTCAAGACTACTTCCTCCTTTCTCTTCTATCAGGTTCAGAGTAATTGGATCTATGTTGAAGTCTTTGATCCACTTGGACTTAAGTTTTGTGCATGGTGATATGGATCTATTTGCAATCTCCTACACATTGACATCCAGTTATGCCAGCACCATTTGTTGAAGATGCTTTCTTCTTTCCATTGTACAGTTTTGGCTTCTTTGTCAAAAATTATATGTTTGTAGATGTGCAGATTAATGTCAAGGTCTTCAATTTTATTCTATTGGTCCACATGTTGGTTTTTATGCCAGTACCAAGCTGTTTTTATTACGGTAGCTCTATAGTAGAGCTTGAAGTCAGGGATCGTGATGCCTCCAGAGGTTATTTTATTATACAGGATTATTTGGCTATCCTGGGTTTTTTGTTTTTCCATATGAAGTTGAGTATTAATCTTTCCAGGTCCATGAAGAATTGTGTTGGGATTTTGATGGGGACTGCACTGAATAATGTAGATTGATTTTGGAAAGATTGCCATTTTTACTATGTTAATTCTGCCTATCCATGAGCATGGGAGATCTTCCCATTTTGTGACATCTTCTTCAATTTCTTTTTTCAGGGACTTAAAGTTCTTGTCATAAAGGTCCTTCACTTGCTTAGTTAGAGTAATCCCAAGGTACTTTATATCATTTGTGGCTATTGTAAAGGGTGATATGTCTCTGATTTCCTTCTCAGTCTGTTTGTCGATTATCTATAGGAGGGCTACTAATGTTTTTGAGTTGATCTTGTATCCTGCAATGTTGCTGAAGGTGTTTATAAGCTGTATCAGTTCCTTGCTTGAATTTTTGGGGTCACTTATGTATACTATACTATCATGGCATCTGCAAATAGGGAAAGCTTGACTTCTTCCTTTCCAATTTGTATCCCCTTAATCTCTTTATGTTGTCTTATAGATCTGTCTAGAACTTCAAGTACTATATTGAATAAATATGGGGGAGGGGACAGCCTTGCCTTGTTCCTGATTTTAGCTGAATTGCTTTGAGTTTCTCTCCATTTAATTTGATGTTGGCTGTTGGCTTCCTATAGATTGCCTTCATTATGTTTAGTATGATCCCTGTATTCCTGATTGCTCTAAGACCTTTATCATGAAGGGGAGCTGGATTTTGTCAAATGCCTTTTCAGCATCTAGTGAGATGATCATGAAGTTTTTTTTTTCTTTCAGTTTGTTTATATGGTGTATTATATTGACAGACTTTCGTATGTTGAACCACTCTTGCATCCCTGTGATGAAGCCTACTTGATCATGATGGATAATTGTTTTGATGTGTTCTTGGAATCTTTCTGCCAGTATTTTATTGAGTATTTTTGCATCAGTGTTCATGAGGGAGATTGGTCTGTAGTTCTCTTTCTTTGTTGCATCTTTGATTGGCTTAGGAATCAGGGTAATTGTAGCCTCTTAAAAGGAGTTTGGTAATGTTCCTTCTGTTTCTATTGTGTGGAACAATTTAAAGAGTATTGGTATTAACTCTTGTTTGAATATCTGGTGGAATTCTGTGCTGAAAACATCTGGTCCTGAATTTTTTTGGTTGGGAGACATTTAATGACTGATTCTTTTGCCTTAGGGGTTACTGGACATTTAAATAGTTTATCTGGTTTTGATTTAACTTAGGTATGTGATACCTATCCAGAAAATTATCCATTTCTTTTAGATTTTCCAGTTTTGTGGAGTAGAGGTTTTTGAAGTATGACCTGATGATTCTCTGGATTTCCTAATTGTCTGTTGTTATGTCCCCCTTTTCATTTCTGATTTTGTTAATTTGGATGCTCTCTCTCTCTCTGTCTTTTGGTTAGTTTGGATAAAGGCTTGTCTTATTGATTTTCACAAATAACCAACTCTTTGTTTCATTAATTCTTTGTATTGTTCTCTTTGTTTCTATTTTATTGATTTTAACTCTCAATTTGATAATTTCCTGGTGTCTGTTCCTCCTGAGAGACTTTGCTTCTTCCTGTTCAAGGTCTTTCAAGTGTGCTGTTGTCACTAGTGTGAGATTTCTCCAGCTTCTTTATGTGAGCATTTAGTGCTATGAATTTCCCTCTTAGCACTGCTTTCATAGTGTCCCATAAGTTTGGGTATGTGGTATATTTTCATTTGATCATTTTCATTGATCTCTAGGAAGTCTTTGATTTCTTTCTTTATTTCTTCCTTCACCCATTGATGACTCAGCTGAGCATTATTCAGTTTCCATGAGATTGTAGGCTTCCTGTAATTTTTGTTGTTGAAATCTAACTTTAAACTATGGTGGTCTGATAGAACACAGAAGGTTATTCCAATTGTTTGGTATCTTTTGAGATTTGCTGTGTGGCCATGTAGGTGGTCAATTTTAGAGAAAGTTCCATGGAATGCTGGGAAGAAAGTATATTCTTTTTTGCTAGGATGGAATGTTCTGTAGATATCAACTAAGTCCATTTGATTCATAACATCAGTTAAGTCCTTTATTTCTCTGTTAAGTTTCTATTTGGCAGATCTGTCCAGTGGTGAGAGTGTGGTGTTGAAGTCTCCTATTATTAATGTGTGTGGTTTTATATGTGATTTAAGCTTTAGTAATGTTTCTTTTACATATGTGGGTGCCCTTGTGTTTGGGGCATAAATGTTCAGAATTGAAACTTCATCTTGGTGGATCTTTGCTGTGATGAGTATGTAATGCCCTTCATCATCTCTTTTGATTGATTTTAGTTTGAAATCTATTTTGCTGGATATTAGAATGGCTACACCCACTTGCTTCTTAAGACCATTTGATTGGAAAGACTTTTCCCAACCTTTTATTCTTAGGTAGTGTCTATCTTTGAATTTGAGGTGTGTTTCTTGTATGCAGCAGAAAGATGGGTCCTGTTTTCGTATCCATTCTGTTAGCCTGTGTCTTTTTATAGATGAATTAAGTTCATTGATATTAGGGGATATTAATGACCAGTAATTGTTCATTTCTATTAATTTTTTGGTGGTAGTGTGTGTGTACTTCTCTTCTTTAGGGTTTACTGTTGTGGTGTTACCTATTGCCTGAGTTTTCAAGGGTGTATCTGACTTCCTTAGGTTGGAATTTTCCTTCTAGTGTTTCTGTAGGGCTGAGTATTGTTTAAATCTGGTTTTGTCTTGGAATGTCTTGTTCACTCTGTCTGCCCATCTCCTCATGGATTCGGTCTTGGTCTTATCAGGGCTCTTGGTCCAGTCCGAGTTGACAGATTCAGTGTTTCAGGAAGCCTTTCTTGGTCCGATGAGAGGTAGCGGATTCTACTTCTCAGAAAGCCACTCTTGGTCTAATCAGGGCTGGCAGATTCCCTGTCTCCTGAGTTTACTCTTGGTCCAATGACAGCTCTTGGTTCAATGAGAGCTCTCTCTTTCTCTGGGCCGTATGGGAGCTCTCTAGGCCAGATGGGAGTTCTCTGGGCCTGATGAGAGCTCTCTGGGTCAGATGGGAGCTCTGGGCCAGATGGGAGCTGGGGGCTCTTGGACAGTGGGTTTGGGGGCAGGATGTGTAGATTGTAGGGTTCACTGGGGTATCTTGGAGAAAGGGAACCTTCTCATGGGAGCCCTGCCTGCAACTGGGGCAGAGTTGGGAGGGTCTTCCCAGGGAATGGCTGGTGCCCAAAGATGGGACCTAGGGGCAAGCATCCCTGGGTATGAACCCAGTCTCTCACCTCTGGTCCAGATGGGAGCTTCGAAATTAGTACTTTCAAACAGAAAATTCCATGTGTATTTTCAAGACCTCAAAAATCACATTGGACGTTCCTCAAAAATTTTAAAGGTATATTAACCTGTGTGTAGATGTTTGTGTGCACTACACACATGCAGGAGCCCTCAAAGGTCAGAAGAGGACAGTGGATCCCATGGAACTGGAGTTACAGATCATTGTGAGTCACCTTATGTGGGTCCTGGGAACCAAAACCAAGTCCTCTTCGAGAGTGGTAAGTATTCCTAACCACTGAGCAATCTTTTCAGTCCCTTTTCAAAAAAATGTTGAGACATCACAACAAGCTTTAAATATTAGTGGACATAACTATGCTGTATTTTCTCCCTGCAAAAAAATACATTGAAAACTGAGCAAGCAATGTAGAATCTTCAGCGTCAAATCATCCACCCTTCACACTCACAGGAAGGAAAATAGATTTTTATAGTTCACATGCACGTATTTCAGTACTTGATTTTTTTATATTAAATCATGTAGGCAAATGCATCTCAAATAAGTATGTAAGAGGCAGAAATAATGTCAAAAATAATTCTGAGTCACTGAGATAAGTCTAGATGTCTTCAAACACATTTCAATCTCAGTGCATTTTATAAGTGCAAGTTTATGATAAGATGCTGTGGCATATATATATATAGTGAAGTTTTCATACTTCCAGTTTAGAAAGAGGAGAGGAAGAGAGGCTTTGAACAGGTTTGCACACTTAATTTATTGCCCACATGAATTCTCTATTACCCTCTAGTCTTGGAAGGTAGAAGTTGGACATTGATGGTAATTATTCTGGATTGAACTGCATGAAGACAGCTCAGTGTAATTGTATACTTCAAAGAAGTGCAGCCATGTGTCACTCTGAGCAACCATATTGAATATAACTGAGCTGTTCAGCGAGGCCTCTGCAAAAATGATCTGTATAGATAAGTGATTTTCTGTAGAAGGCTGATAAAACTACATGCATGTGGACACAGAGGCTTGAAAAAAAAGCAAGATTGTAACTGTGAATCAAACCGTCTTTTGAAAATCTTGAATCAAAATGGGTTTTTAAGTGCACTATTAAAAGAAGTTTTAAAAATACAAGAAACGGCACTAAAATAGATGGTGAACTTTTTAAGATCATTAAAAGATTCATAAAAAGAACTTTCTTTTTATTCATAAAAGCAACTCTGCTTGAATCTGACTGTGGATAATTGGGAGGAGAAAAAAAAATCCTCTTCATCTGAGGAACTCATGGACTTATGAGTCTTCTAACCACAGAAGTACTGAGTTTAACACTGGACACACTCTACTCAGACTTTCCCACTTGAAAAAGGTAGACTAGTTCTCCTAAATACATATGAATGTGGACATGATACATGTGTGGGCCTAGCCTACATCATTAGATGAGAACAGACATCAAAGACTGCAGGACCATTCATGAAACATGTGTAAGCAACTTTTACTGCTGGCACTGAACTCAAAGCCATGGATTTGGGAATAAATACAATGCACATTCAGAGTTCAGTCTATTGGTGGAGCATGGTCAAGGCTCTAGCTCCAATCCTCAACACAGTTATCATCAAAAAATTAAGACCATAAGAAGGTAGAAGGACTCTGCCCTAACAAAAATATAATCCAGTGAATGAGACAGGCCTGTGACACACACTTCAACCCCTGAGACTACACTGTTTAGGAGGAGGAGTACGCACTACGTTCTTGGAAAGATCAATATTTTATGGGAAATAACAAACTGTACAATGGATTTTTGTTTGGTTTTGTCCAAAGACACAGCCAATCCCAGTGGGCTGGCCTTGGTTTCACAATTTCACTGCCTTCAGACCTGGATTGCCTGGGTCTTCTGAACAATCCATAAATGTAAGTTATAGAAAGCATGTCTTCCAAAGAAAACAGAGGAGCATGATTAGAAGACTATTCGAATTGTTGACATCCTTTTGGATACCTTCTAACTTAGTCACAAAGTGCTGGCAAACTACTAAGGTCAATGGTTTCCTAACTTTTGTAACATAGGGACTTTATTATTGCTGTTTTTAGTTTCAATGCAGAATTGACCTTTTATTTTTCACTTATGTGTAATGAGATAACATTTTGAAATGCTGAGACTAACCTCCTCCAGCCTTGGTCTTTGTTCTGTTCTCCAAGGAGAAATAGCTCAGCCAGAAAGAGTCAGTGTTTGCCTGTTCATGCATACATGCATGTGTGCGTGCATGCGTGTGTTTAGCCCCTAAATACACTCCTGAATATTCTAGGAGAAACAGCAGGCAAAACAAGGTTTTGCAGAAAGAAACTACCTCTCAGTGAAATGAATGGTAGAAACTGACCTTCCTCCCAGATGTTGGTGTCTTCCCCAATGAGCATGCATCCCTTAGAGAGTACAGGTGCTCTGGGATGAGTGCGTGGATGAGGAGCCAAAGCACTTGCCTTCTGAAACCAAATCTGCCTCTATAAGAAGTCCCAGCAGTTACTGTTCTTAACTTGATACTTTTCATGGGTGAGATGTAACTGTGGGCAAGGAATAGCTAAGGTCACTTCCGGTTCTAAAACTCCCCAAGTTGTATGGGAGAGCTTAAGCTCTAAAATTGACCTGTAAGCCCCACTTGCCCCAGGACAGATAACTTCCTGGAATCTGGGGGCTGTGGTTCTTGTGAAATAACAAGCCACATGTTAAGTGGTGATGAGAGCTAGTTAGTTAAGGTGATATCAACCAGGCATCTCCATTACAGTGGTTCTTATATTCTGTAATGGAGATGCCTGATTAATACCACCTTAACTAACTAGCTCTCACCACCAAAGAAATAATCAGTGATCATCACAAGCTGTGGGATAATTGATATCCAGCACTCCCAGTCATGATAAGCAGAGGGGAACAAGAAAAATCACATAAGCAATATTAACTCTCAAAAAAAATAGTATTCTGAACTTCATCATTAACATGTAACAGGAAACCCTGGACATTACAATAACACACGCTGGTAATGGCAGCAGCCAAGGGTGGGGACAGGAGGCTGCAAGTCTGAAGCTGGTAAGATGGCGTAGTAGATAAAGGTGCTTCTTGCACAAGGCAGGCAACCTGAATTCAATGCCTGGACCCTATGAAATGGTGGAAGGAGAGAACTGACTCTGCAACATTGTCTTCTTGTTTCCACATGCATGCTGGAGCATGTGAGCACCTGGGTATGCATATACATGCATGTGTGCGTGCACACCCACATACATAATAACAATAGTTACAATAGCAGTAATAATAAATTTTAAAAGGACGTTCAAGTTTGAGTCAAGCCTGGACCAGTTATCAAGAACTTGTCTCAAGACAGTAAGAAAAGGGTTGGGGCAGCGACAGGAACGTTCAACTCTACTTAACAAACTGTCCAAAGAAGTGTTGCATATGTTTCAAGTATCATTGTAATGAAAACAACAAAGAACAGGGATGCTGAGGAATTGTTCTGGACTAAAGACTACAAAACACAAAGTACAGTATACTACTGGGTCCTGGATCCATTTTCAAAATTCTACAAAGGACATCATTACAACTTCTGGTGAAACTGGGCTTAGTTAGACGGCAGCCATAGCTCACACCTGAGAATACAGAAGTTATGTCTTCCATCTTCAAACAAGGAAACACTGAGCAAACAACTCTTCTTACATCCGTCACAGAATTCAGGTTGCAAGACAAGCTGTTGTTCTAAACCTTAATAAACAGAAAATCACAGAAACCCAGGAGTAGATGGCCAAAGCTGAACCTACAGGCAACTGAGGAGAGCTAGGAGCAGAAGCCAGGGAAGAGCACATCAATTAGTTGTCCAGTGCCAAATGGAAACATGAATACAAGCCCTGAAAACATGCCTACAAGTAGCATTATATGGACACTCAACAGGTTGTATTTGAGGATATGTGTGTGTGTGTGTGTGTGTGTGTGTGTGTGTAGAAATGCAGATATATATGAAATGACAATTGAAGACAAAAGAGGTCATGAATTTGTCGGATTGTAAGGAGGGACATATGGGAGGGTTTGAAGGGAGGAAAGGGTAGAAAGAAATGTAATTTAAAAAAATAAGATGAAGAATTTAAAAATACTATAATGATAAGCTAAAGTATTATGTCCATTATGTTTCTTCTTGTTATCACGAACTACTTGAGGGAAACAACTCAGGAGTTTATTCTGGCTCACAGTTCAAGAAGACAGGACTCATCCTGGCAGAGAACACATGGTGTCAGGAGCTGGAGGCTGCTGGTCACATTGTGTCCACAAGGGGGAAGCAGAGAACCAACAGGAAGTGGGCTGGACTATAAGCCCACTCCCAATGACCCACTCCCTGCAGTAAAGCTCCAGACTCCTAATCATGTCACAGCCTTCCCAAACCAGGCCATCAGCTGACGACCAAGTGTCCAAATGTGTGAGCTTGTGGGGAACATTTCACATTCAAACCACAATGAGCAGCCCACAGGAAAGATGGACAACATACAAGGACAACTGGGCAAAGGAAATAGAGAGAGGAAACTAAAAAGAATAAAAAGGAAATACTAGAAACCAAAAACCATAACAGAAGGTAAGAACTGGCAATTTCAAGTATATTTTTTAAAAGGTAACAAAATGAATATTGGATTTTCTTAGAAAACACCTGGAGACTTTGTCTTCCACTTAATTACAAGTGTTTCAGAAAATAGTCATAATTATGAGGAGAGAAACTAGCAGAGAAAATGCTAAAAATTATTTGTTCTAGGAAAAAGACGTACAAGGGATTATGCTTTTTCCTTATTCTTATACATGTTTAAATTCCTTTCAAATCTTAAGAAAAGATATATTGCACAAGGTAATATCATCTAAATAGCAAACAAAGGGCAGAGGGGTTCCTTAAAGCAGCAGAGAAGTGTGAAGAGAAAGAGGACCCAGTGCAGGATCTGAAAGCTGAGAGGAGCTGAGGGAGTTTGGAGATTCTTCGAGGAAGGAAAGAGGAGCAGAGAATATAATCGTGAGGAATGGCTTTCACAGAAGCAGCAGTCGGGAATGTGCACAGTGTGATCAGGAGATTATGAGGAGAGCCATGTGGCTAGGAAATAAATATGGAAACTTAATGAAACTGCTTGACTATGCATGAAAAATAATAACAATAAATCACTCCTTGGGGTAACAAATTGCCAGAGTGAGCAAAGGCAGTGCCTGAAGATATTCACAGTCTACTTGCATATATATATATATATATATATATATATATATATATATATATATATATATATATATATATATTTGCTGACTTATTTTCAAACAAAAGCTCAGATTCTTGGCTATATCTTAACACTTTTTTACTGGATTGTTTTTGTCGAAGACTTGATTGAGCTCAGGAGGGTAGAATTCAGAGTTTCTCTGAAAAACTTGAAGTGACCTATGTTGACAAAAGTTTATGGTTGTGAATTGTTGTGGTAAACAATCAGGTTTCTATGGAAAGAAACATGTCATGGAGAAAATGATGCTCAAAAGAAACTCAAACAAAGGCCATATGTGTGCTGCTGCACACCTGTAATCCCAGCTCTTGGAGGGCTTAAACAGGAGGCTCTCAGGCTCTGGGCCAGCCTGGACTACACAGCAGGTTTTAGACAAGCCTGAGCTTACACTGTATGAGCTTATATTGGTGAAAAAAAACAAAACTTAGAGCAAATCAGACCCAAAGGATTCCTGACAGACAAGTCTGTGATTTTATCCACCTTTGTTGTCACCTCTGTAAGATACTTAAATTGCCATGTTACCTTCCATACATCTAGATGAGGAGGGACTTAGAAGGGGTCTTGAAACACAAGAAAAACATGGTATTATTGCTATGTACTGTTATTATTATCCTCATTGTCATCATTGTTAGAGCCTCTGCAAGGCAAATTTTTTTTTTTCCTGAGGGCCAAAATAGGCAAATTATCACATTAATGAGATGGGTGTGAGGAGGCCTTGACTGACATCTGTCACTCCATGAACACTGGAGTTGGTTTGCCTGGATGACTGGCTAGGCTCCTGTTTCCCTCCTCCCTTACTGCTCCACAAAGGCCTTCCAAGAAGTCACTCAATCAGTCAAGGAAGGGAGCCTTCCCCAACACAGTAGGGCCATTATTATGGTCAAGGATATACAAATAACTGTGCTCCTTGCTAAAAACTTCCAGACAAGCTTTCAAGGAAGTTAAAAATATCTACATGTAGACTTGAGTAAGTCACTTGCAGGATTTTGAATTGAAAACTTTATTCTAAAGTGAGACTGCTCCCACTTGAAGGTCAATACAACCAAACCACCAAGAGTGCACAGGAGAGAAGTAGGTAACTTAAGAACTGGAACACAATGGGTCTCTGCTTCCTGGGGCAGTTACTACATTTTCTTAAAACATATACCAAGTTCAATTGCATAGCAGTTTACAAGCTAAACACTAAAAGAGAGGCATTATGAATCTTTTCGGAGGCCCTGGGCACTGTAAGTCTAAAGAAAGATTAGTAGGTAGTATTTTAACCAATTAGGTAGGGATTTCCCTTAGAAGTCAGAATGCCAGGGGAAATGGGGACATAAACCTCACAAAAGGATAGCAGACAAAACCAACCTCCTGAAAACGAAGTGGGAAGAAACACAGAACAGCTCCAAAGGAGCACCTCTGTATGGGTCAAAGTGTCTCATCTGTTTCTGGCTGCCTCGGCCACTAAGACATCAATGAGAATAAAAAAGAATGGCCAATTGCACTGACAGTATATATATATATATATATATATATATATATATATATATATATGTATGTATGTATGTATGTATGTATACATATATCTCCTATCATATAAGGGAAAAACCCTCAATTTGTCCTTACAGACACCATCATCACCCATTAGCACCAATGCACACCACCCCACAAACACCCCAGCCATGGGAGTCCAAAGGAAAGGGGTGGAGAATGCTCCTTTAGGCAAGATGTCTCCAAATCAGAGTGTGGAGGAAAGGGTAAAGACACAGGTGCAGGTTGTAGTTGTCAAACTAAGAAACACATTTTCAGTTCATAATTGAGAAACTGTACTCCACAGCTGAACTGTCGTAAGGGAGAAAGGAAGGCTGAAAGACATCCGAACAGAAACTGCTTACAAAAGCTTGAAATCCCTCTTTAACCTCCTAAACAGATTTTTAAAGAATCAGTGTCTTTGCTGCTTCCCACAGCTGTTCACGAAGTTCCACCACTTACAGTGCTCTGTCAGACAGAACTGAATTAGTCATCACCTCCGAAGAGAAGTAGAGCATTTGGGTAGTGTGGGTCAGACAACTCGTGAATAAACTGCCTATTGCTCATTCTCCAGAGTGTATAGCTATTCTGAGTTAGACTTGAAAGAGCTGTATTTGTTTGATGCATGCTGGAGGGAGAGGGTCTGCACCCTCTAAGGGATGTGTGTGTGTGTGTGTGTGTGTGTGTGTGTGTGTGTGTGTGTGTGCATATGTGAGTATGTGTGCTGAAACCTAATGCGATGATATTTGGTGCCTTTGATCCATGACTAAGTTATGAGGGCAGAGCACTCATGAATGAAACCTTATGAAACAGACCCCAGAAAACTTCCTTCCCCTTTCTCCTATGTGAGGTGATAAAAAGACAGCTATCTGAGATCCAGGAAGTAGATCCTCACCAACGCTGCATTCCCCAAAGCCCTGGTCTTGAACCTGCTAGCTCTGACCTTAAATTTGCTGACCTCCTGAATGGCAACATTTCTAGTACGTATGAATCATTTAGTCCATATTTTATTATGGTGACACTATCAAACTAAAATAACCAATGAAAGTTTATTTAGGGAAAATACGTCAAATTACTGAGCATTTGCACATGAATAACTTTATGGTATATTTCTCATTATTTCCCACAAGATCAAGAACCCCATGGAAGTATTCTTATTAATATCAGATGTCCACTTGATTACACTGGGTAATATGTAGAGAACTCACAAAACCTTATGTCTGTTTCTGTGAGGTACTTTTTATAGGAGACAGACCTATCGGCTGGAGGGGTGAGTGAAGTTCTGCTTTCAGTGAGAATAAGGAAGGTCTATTCAATTCAGGCAAGCATCATCCACCTAGCTCGCTGCCAGCATGAAAAAGAGGACAATCACTACTAGAAAGTGTTCTCTATCCATCTATCTATCTATCTATCTGTCTGTCTGTCTGTCTGTCATCTATCTATCTACATATCTATCATCTATCTATCTATCTATCTATCTACCTATCTATCTATCTATCATCTATCTATCTATCTATCTACCTATCATCTCTACCTCCCACTCTGTCCCTCCCTCCCTCCCCCTTTCCCTCTCTCCCTCTGTCATGATTCTCCCCTCTCCCTCTCTCCATGCCCAGCTGAGACTCAATCTTCCTCTGTTGCCCTTGAATGTTAAAAATTCAGATCTGTCAAGCCTTGAACTCTAAAACTTAATTCAGAAATCCCATGGGTTCTCAAGTCTCTGGTCTCAGGCTGAAAGTCACACCATGAGCTTTCCCTGGTTCAGATTTTAGCCAAACTACACTACCCACATTCAGAGGTCATCAGTGAACAGTCTGCTATGGAATTTAGCCTCCATATGCTTGAAACGGTTTCCCTAATAAACCCACTCTGGTCTCCTGTACATTTTTATGCCCATGTCTGTACCCTCTTGCTCGGTCTCTCTGCAGAACCCTAGTTTACACACCAATAAAGAGCCGTGGGCACTGGGATGTCCCTGAAGGTAAGGAGATAATGAGAGAGCGAGGATCTCTACTGTCTTATTAGAAAGGAAACTTGTCTCCTGGGATCACATTAACATTGCAACGATTTTACTCTCACTAGAACTTATTTCCAAGATCCAGCAAGTGTGCCTATTTCATGCCACCTCCTTTTAGCTCACTCCCCTCCCCTTTTAATGGATAGTGTTATTCCCCTGAATGCTTTGCTTGTGCCTACCAAGTTACTTTTCCTCCACACGCTCTCTTCTCATTAACAAGTCCCTTCTCTCTAATCTAACAGCCTTCTAGTGGCTATATGACTTTAAACCCTTAAGTCTTTCACTATTTAAAGCCCCCTTTCTTGATTTACTGCTGTTCTGGTGAAGGTGGGTGCCCTTGGGAGACAGAGGAATAGGAGTGTTCGGACCCAAATGAGATGACCCAGTGAAAGCACAATGTGACAAGAGCCATTTGCTGGGATGAATACAGTACTGGGTCACAGTATCTAGGCTCTGATGTAACCACATTGCCAAAGGAGATTCCTCTCCAGCTTTTTAAAATTTCTTGAATATGGTATTAAAGAGTCCCCAAATTCCAGCCCCTCCCCAAAAGAAAGAGAACTTTTTTTCATCATTCTTCCAAAACTTGGAAAGAAAAATAAAGCTTCAAAATCTGAACAGACTAACACAGATTTACACAAAGGAAGAAAGAAAGGGAAGAGAGGAAAGAGGAAGAAGAATAAACATGTCTAGCCATCACATTCCCAGGGATCTGCCATGTGTCACAAATGGCCCATATTCTGTAATGATTGAAATGGTTTCATAAGTGAGTGCCGACACTTGTATGTCATCGAGTGATCACTTTCACAGACACTTTCAGAAGATTTTCATGTATTCTCTGTACTCATCTGACAGCCAGAATTATTGAAATACTCTTCTTTTAATGAACAGGCTTTTCTCTAATTTGAACATGTCAACCTCTCATGACAGTGGTCTTAGCCTCACATGGCTCTTAGCACACAGGGAATAGGGACAAGAGCTTTTCATCCACTTACTCTTTTTTCTGTTTTATCTGTGCACTATCTTTTTACAAATTGAAGACTAGAGGATGAATTTGTGATTCACTTTCCACTTTCAAAACTGAGAGGCTAATATTATGGTGGGTGAGAATATTTCCCTCAGGACTTCAAGTGAGAGAGCCATGGCGTATTCCCAGATAATGAGGTCTCTAGATAAGTAGAGCAGCCGACAAGCTAAATGCATTTTACATAGCATGTCTAGAAGGAATAACCAAGTCCACAAGTTTCCTCAAGTCCTAAGTAAAGTCCTTGAAAGTGAACCTACCGAGAATTTTTCACTTCTGAAATGTTAAAATAAGTCATAGTATTTTCATGAATGCCAAGGTCATAAGTTGTCTGGCATGGGATGTTTTGCACTTGATGGGTTTAGAACAAATGTTTACTGAAAGATCCAGGTATCATGTCAGGAAAATTTAAAATACTGCCATTTTTTCTCAGTGGCCTAGAAACTGGAGATATTTTTCATGGTTGCTGTACATAGACTAGACATTGTGCAGTACTAAACAGTTGCATTATTCTGCAAAGGTGTGCCCCCTGACTCTTAACATTACTCCAGTAATGATAGAAGGCAGTTCCTAAAAACGCAGTAAATTCAATAAAAAAAAAAAAAAAAAACAGGGCTGGGGAGATTGCTCAGTGGGCAAAGTGATCGGCACCTACATATAAGCTACTACAAGTGGTAGCATTCAGTAACCTCAGCATTGTAGAGCAAGAGATAGGTGACTCCCCAAAGATTATTGGTCAGTCAGTCCAGCCAATCAGTGAACTCCAGTTTTGATGACAGACTTAGTCTCAAAAGAAAATAAGATTAAAGAACAATGGAGGAAAACACCCAGCACTGACCGCTAGCCTAAATATGCACACACACACACACACACACACACACACACACACACACACACTCATGAGTATGTGTTGAATTATAAAAGTAGATTGTGCACTTGGGAAGTTGAGATAGGAAGATTAGGAGTTCAAGATTGTCTTGGGCTGTAGAATTTTACCCCCAAAACAAACCAAAGGAATGAGTAAAATACCAGGTAGTGCAAAAGAACATAGGATGAGAGATTTCAGTAATGTACAAACACCACATACTCACCAGCACAAACACGTGTACATACATATACATTTCACACACAAAAAATGAATTAAAAATTAAAGGCAAAAAATACTAGAGAAGTTCTGGGGGGAAATGTGGTGGTATTGTGTTCCCCAGAATATTGTACACCCTAATAAATTTATCTGGGGTCAGAGAACAGAACAGCCACTAGATACAGAGCCAAAATGGTGGCTAGAAAATGGGTCAGAGCAAGCCATATCAGAAGCTGGGCGGTGGTGGTGCACACCTTTAATCCCAGCACTTGGGAGGCAGAGCTAGGCAAATCTCTGTGTGTTCAAGGATACAGCCAGCATGAAGACACGGGCCTTTAATCCCAGAAAGCAAGCCTTTAATCCCAGGAAGTGATGGCAGAAAGAGAAAGATAAATAAGGTGTGAAGACCAGAAACTAGAAGCATTTTGACTGGTTAAGCTTTTAGGTTTTGGAGCAACACAGTTCAGCTGAGATTCATTCTGGTTGAGGACTCAGAAGCTTGCAGTCTGAGGAAACAACACCAGCTGAGGAACTGGTGAGGTGAGGAAACTGTGGCTTGTTCTGTGTCTCTGATCTTCCAGCATTCACCCCAATAACTGGCTCAGGTTTGATTTTATTACTCAGACCTGTTAAGATTCATGCTACAGGAAAATGGAGTAGCTTGTACCTTTTGAAAGAGAAGGGTTTAATACTTAATATGGCTAAGGGGCTGTTCATAGTTCCATTAAAATTATACAGGTTACTTGTTCCTGAAAAACATTTTCCATCTTTTAGCAGAATAAAATCAAACTATAAGTAAGCAAATGTGCTATATAAATACTCACTGAGTGTTGTGTAATGAAGAACACTGAAAATGGACAAAATGTCATATAATAAGAGATTGAGTAAATAAATAATACTTTCATATAATAGAACAATGTTTAGCTTTCCTCCTCTATAGTAGTCTTTAAATACTAGCAGAGGAATATGTCTACAATATTTTTGTAGAATTATGAAAGTAGAGTGTACACTTTAAATACTGATGTGGAAATATGTGTGCAATATTTTGGTTGAATTATAAAAGTACATTGTGCACTTGGGAAGTTGAGGCAGCAGGATTATGAGTTTAAGGTTGTCTTGGGCCATAGAATTTTACCCCCAAAACAAAACAAAGAAATGAGCAAAACACCAGGTAGTACAATAGAACATAGGATGAGATTTCAGTAGTGTACAATACACACCACATGTTACAGGGGCATCTTCAAATATTTAAAGTTAAATTCTTCACAAGTAATAATGAAGGGTGAGATGAGAGACTGCCAAAATAAGACAACTCTGTTTTCTAAAATAAATGCAAAAGGACAGATTATCTTTAATTATATTGAAGGAATTGTTCGTGATATTTGAAAACACTCAAAATGTAATTTTAAATAAAAATATTCCCAAACAATATAGATATTATAAATATAAGAATTCATATATAGAAAAAAATTAGTTTCCTTTTTGTGGGAAACATTGATCCAAACTGTAACCATGTGATCAGGACTAGAAACACACCTTCTGTCATGGAGCCATGTGGGGATTCAAGGACAGTTTCTTCTCACCAGTATGCTGAGTGCCAGCAACAGGAACAAAGGCCTCACTGCTCCAAGCTCCTCAAAGAGTGGAGCCGGATGTGATGCCTTATCTTGGTTGTCAGCTTCACTGCAACTGGAACCAACTAAAACCCATGTTGCTGGGCACTCCTGTGAGAGATTTTCTTAATCAAGTTATTTGTAGCAGGAGGAGCCTCCCTAACTCTGGACCACACTTTGTGATGGCAGCTTAGAAAACAAGACAAGGAAGAAGGAAGTTGTGCCTTTTGCCTGCTGGCCCTCGCTCTTGTTGGCAACCTTGTCTATCCTGCTGCTGCAGCCAGTGTTAAGGATGACTTCTTCAGGATGCCAGTGTAGACTGAAAACCAACAACTCTCCAGGAATCCACCTGGACTCCATCACCAGACTGGGGCTGCATAAATATCCGGTCTCATAGACTGAAAAACTACTAGATTCTCAGTCATTCCCTCCTAAGACAGTCATTGTTGAACCACCAGGACTACAGTCTATAGATCAATCTAATAAGTAAATCATACACACATAGACATTGACTGCACATTCAGGACACACACACACACACACACACACACACACACACACACACACACACCTATTCCTTTAGAGAACTCTGTCTAATACACCTAACTTGGCAGTTTTTGCTGTGGATATTGCTCTGTGTAAATAAAGTTCTGATTGGCCAGTGGCCAGGCAGGAAGTATAGGCGGGACAAGAGAGAATTTAAGATAGAAAAAGTAGATGACAAGAAGCCTGCCACGGCCATACAGTTTGTAAGCAATATAAGTTTTTGTGTGCTTTTTTGGTTGGGTCTGAGTGACTGTGGGACTGGCGGGTAAGAGAGATTTGTCCTGACTGGGCCAGGCAGGAAAACTCTAACTACAAGTTTTTCTGTCTAGAGGATCTTAAAAGAGACACCCACAGTATCCTGGTGTGATCAGCCCAAGATGAGAGGGTCAATGTGAGTCACATTCTGAGACCTTCCTATGTATGAAAGACTATACTAAGTGCTTTGCTATGAAATGTGTTTTACCCTCATAACACCCTTAGGAACAGAACATTATTATTACCTCCATTTCTGAGATGAGGAAGTCAATACTCAAACCAACATTAGCAAGTAATTAGTACACAGCAAAGCCCAGGACAGATACATAGACCTTCCTGATTACCCAGACTATATGTTTCAAACCACTTTATTCATAGTCTAATGCAAATAATGCATACACTAACTACCTTGTTGCCTTCTTTTGATGTTAAGGTCTTAGACCAACAAAGTCTGCCTCTTGGCCTATTTCACTGGGTGTACAGAGTATAACACATAAGCACAACGTTCCACAGACTCAAGGCATCCCAAGAAGCATGCAATACAGCTTTCAATCTAGAAATCAGACAGAGAAAGTGGCTGTCTCCCAGACTGCTATTCCAAAAGAGATAATTGCTGCGGCTCTCACTCTGCTCACAAAGTGCTTCTGCAAAGGTGACACTTACACCCTTGGAGGTCAACCCACACTTCACTGACAGCTACCAGTTCAGCTGTGTCAATTTCCCGTGAATCCGCTTGCTCACAGGGTTTCCAGAGCACATTGCTTACCAAGCCATTATTATTTTGTACCTATGCCCAGAGAGCTCTACAAAGTGTGCATTTTAATCAGCCTGAAATAGCTAAATAAATAAATAGCTCATAGGTAGTATGTAATTTACTAGAGAAGAAACAGCCCTGACTTATGGCACTCACAGTCCACAGCCCGATGCCTCCAGTGATTATTTGCAGAATTCTGTGGTGCAGAAAAGCTGAATCTCATTCCTTAGCCTATTCCTTAAAATTGTTAGTTGATGGATCTTTCCTCAGCTTGTCTCAAATGTTCTTGTTCATTGCCACTCTGAAGCAAGCATATTTCACTGGGCAGATGCACCTATGCATGGATAACGATGCATTCAGCATCCCTTACATGCTCACCCGGTCTCTAGAGGGAATCCAATCAAGTGTTTAGAATCATTCAGGCATCTTTTCCTCTCCTTGATGCATAGAAAATGGGAATTTAGAGATCTACGAATCATTGTCAAATCGGGGTGTCAATCTATTTTTGTGACTTCCACTGAGATCTGTGATGTTCTAATTTCGCAAGGTCTAGGCAGAGTTAGTTGAAACGTGTTAGGAGAAGAGAGATAAAGTATGGCTGTTGCTTGATGGCAAGACTAAAGGTTTGGAAAATACTGAACGGTTTTCAATATGAGCTCTACAGCTTCAGGGCATCTATGGACTCCTTAATTGCCTGCGGAAAGTTTATGTGTGTGAATGTCCATGCTGTAGCACTTACGAATTAAGAATCATTATGTTACTCACAAAGTCCTGGGAAATAGCATCTATAAAATTAGTGTAGGTTTCACTAATGCTTATCTTAAGAAAATGCACTCATATTAGTTGTTTACTCATTTGCATCAGGCCACTTGGTTTCTTGTTTTGCACTCCATTTATTTCCCCTTCTAACTTATTTTTTGAGACATGGTTTCTCTAAGTAGCCAAGGACCATCTTGAATGTGCAATTGTCCTGGCCTTGCCTCTCTACATGCTAGGATGTTACTACACAAAGCTTCTCAGCTAACTTCTTGTATTGACCCATGTCGCTGTTGCATGAAGTACACTTCAAAGAATGATCCTGCAGTCTCTTAGTCACTAATCTTAGTTCAGATTGGCTTTTTCCTTACTTTTGAATCTATGCTGTACTTAGATCCTGGGGTGAATCACTTAGAGGAAGAGGGGTAGTAGAAAGAGAGAGAGAAAGAAAGAAAGAAAGAAAGAACATTCCTTAATGTAGTTGGAGTTTTTCTGTCTGGCCCAGTCAGGACAAATCTCTCTTACCCGCCAGTCCCACAGTCACTCAGACCCAACCAAGAAAGTACACAGAGACTTACATTGTTTACAAACTGTATGGCCGTGGCAGGCTGCTTGTTATCTACTTCTTCTATCTTAAATTAACCCATTTCTGTTAGTCTATACTTTGCCACATGGCGTGTGGCTTACCAGTGTCTTTACATGTTGCTTCTCATGGCGGTGGTAGGCGGTGTCTCCCCCAGTCTTCTACTTCCCAGAATTCTCTTATCTCTTGTCCCGCCTATACTTCCTGCCTGGCCACTGGCCAATCAGAACTTTATTTACACAGAGTGATATCCACAGTACTTCCCCTTTTCTCTTTTTTTAAGGAAGGTTTTAACTTTTACATAGTAAAATTACATATAACAAAACAATTATCAAGCAAGAATTACAGTTACAATATTAAAGAAGATATCCTATCTATCTTATATTTGTGAGTCTAAGGTTTTATATCTAACTTATCTTTTATCATAACTGAGGAAATTATAACTATCTAGTCTTTAACCACATCAAAGACCTCAGAAGGATATAATATTACCTGAGAACCGGGAGAAGGATGCAAGCATTTTTCAGGAGTCTTGCAAGAGTAGACAGAGACAGCTGGCAGCCTGGACAGTCACCTAATGTTCCTTTGTAAAGTTGGGGCATTCTTCAGCCCACAGGGCTAGAGTCTCTTGGTCACTTCTCTCAGTGTCCTGTAGAATGTCTGGCGGTTTCCTCTGCGAAGCAGGAACCTGAAGGACCATTTTGTCAAGCGAAGTTTAGTGGTCACCTTTCTATGGGTCATGCATGTCCAGTTGATCAAGCAGTCTAGGCAAGAACAGTTTCTTGTCCAAATGGCTATTTTTGCCAAGGTGAAGATAAACTCAATATGAAGTGTCTTTAATGCCCATCTTCCTCTCTGAAGTAAAACGGTGTTGCCAGAAGCAGACATGTCTCACTGTCCAGAAAGTCTAAATTTTAAAAATATTTTAAATGCCATATTCTGTAGGTCTTTGAAGTATTTGAAGATTACCTATCTATCTGAAATATCTCTGTGTATACCTAGAAGACTTAACTAACATGGCTACGAGTATGATTATCATAGATGACTAATTATTAATCTATTTTTAATTATCCATTACAATTTTAAATGAGCTGTACTAGCATAATACCTTAAACAAGAGTAGAAATATACACATAGTATAACAAAATTAACTTTAAGTTTGTATCAATAGACTAAAATCTATACCAGTGTAAAACATTTTAAACAAGTTGTTGCTCTTTAGAAATAAGTTCATTAATCTACCCTTTCATCCTATCATATCTATATCATATCCCCTTTTTATCTTTAGAAAAAGATTGCATTTATAATCAACCTGTTTTAAATAAAATAGTGGTTTTTCTCTGTCCCACACCAGAGGGCTCTTCTGATTTGGGACACAAGAATCTCTTAACCTTTTCTTTTAGCAATATGTCTGGGTTTAGAGAAGGAGTGAGCCAATTCCATCTCCAAAGCCAGCTGGGAATTTGGGCGTAGTTTTTCTTATTACTTCCTGCTGGAGGGGGGCACTGTATCTTAAGGGAACATAAACAAAATTTTAGGATTATGGAGTAGTCCGTGAGGGTGAACCTCTGAGCCAGTTGTCTTGAAACCATTCTGGATGTTGGATCATCTGGGCCATGGTGTCATCGGAGACCTTTCAGGTGGTCTTGGCTGATCAAACCTGATGTATCTTAATCTGGAACAAATCCATAGCCTCTGGCTTTCTGTGGAAACAAAAGCAGAGACTCTTTTCCAAAGCAACATATCCTTATATCCAAATTTTGAAGTCAAGGTACCTTTAAAATTTATATATTTGTTTAACTCAACAGCTTTTATGATCAAATCTTTTTCTGTGGTTAAAAATCCCAAAGACAAGACAAACCAGATTCTCTGTGTAATATCCATCTTTGTAAGACTGAAATGCCACTGTGGCTGCTGGCTCTGCCCACCTCAGCTTCCCAACATGGCGGTGGTACAGTTTACCACCACATCTGGGTCTGGAGCCATGTGTACCATCAACTATCAGAAGCAGTTCTATCAAAGCAGTGCATAGCCCAGAAACTTTTTTTCTTTTTTTAAACTAGCAAAGGCTAAATCTACCACGCAGCAGAGTAAAGTGCCACTTGTAGACTCCTCATTCCCGCCACACTGCAGGTCAGACGCACACGCCAGGAACCCACCATAGTAGCTCAAACCGGCAGGCTGCCGCTAACTTGAGAGAGACAATTAGGAAGCTGTTTTTAGCTCCGTCTTAGAATCTTTTTTCTCAGGTTTTAGGTGGAAACTCTTGCCCCATGTTGGGCGCCATTTGTAGTTGGAGTTTTTCTGTCTGGCCCAGTCAGGACAAATCTCTCTTACCCGCCAGTCCCACAGTCGCTCAGACCCAACCAAGAAAGTACACAGAGGCTTACATTGTTTACAAACTGTATGGCCGTGGCAGGCTGCTTGTTATCTACTTCTTCTATCTTAAATTAACCCATTTCTGTTAGTCTATACTTTGCCACATGGCATGTGGCTTACCAGTGTCTTTACATGTTGCTTCTCATGGCGGTGGTAGGCGGTGTCTCCCCCAGTCTTCTACTTCCCAGAATTCTCTTTTCTCTTGCCCCGCCTATACCTCCTACCTGGCCACTGGCCAATCAGAACTTTATTTACACAGAGTGATATCCACAGCACCTTAATTCATACATTCATTGCCACAAATCCAATATCTAAACAAAGCCAGAGATAAGTCTAGACTTTTTCTGCAGACCTGATTGGACTATGTTTGCATGATTAATCTGATACTGTGAGCTCTCAGTCACCCATGGAAATGCCAATAGTTTCAGCATTTCTCTCTGTAATTGAATTACCTGTAAAGAAATTTTTCTTCCCTAAAATTAGAAACTATGACACAGCATTAGAAGAAATGTGAATTAGAAATGAATGAGAAGTTATAGGAAATATTCCTAACAGTCATATTTTGAGCTCCATAGCTAATCTAGCCAATTTATCAGCAAACCCCATTAGCATTTCTGGTTAAAAACATGTTCTCTGTTTCCAGACTCTGGCCTGTTTCCGTTCTTCCACTGCTCTGTCTTGGATTGCTGTGATTATTGCAGCAGCCTCCAAAGCATCTGTGATTCCAGAGCACCTTTTTTACAGAACAGAGAGGCTTTCAAACTGTGAGCTGGATCCAGCCACTTCTCTTATTCCAACGTCCCCATGCCTTGTCCAGCCATCATAAGAGAAGCTTCCTCCTGCAGCAGATAGAAACAAATATAGAGTCTCGTAGCCAGACATCACACAAGAGATCTTGGAATGCTCAGCCTTAAATTGGATGCCTCCATTAATCCCACCCCTCCGAGATAAGGGAACCACACAGAGGAGGAGGTGGAAAGAGTATAAGAGCCAGAGGGAAGGGATGATAATCTCCAGGATTTCCACAATGATGTACATTGCTATTTGACTCAAAAGCATAGTAATATATTTTCAACATTTAGTATTTATTTGAATAATATGATTTATTACTTGTTTAACTAGGTAATTGTAAAATAACATCTGTGGCTATGAAAAGTTGCTTATAGTGTTTAGGATCCAGAGGGGGAAAAAAGAAGCACAAAGGAATGACAGAAGTTGAATCAAGTGGTGATTGTAGACAAGACACATCACAGTGTAGGAGAAGCAGACAGCCATGCTCAGATTCCAGTTACCTTTCAGAAGGATTTTGTGGTTATTGACAACTATGTAGTATTCATCTGGTATAGTTAACTTGTAACTTTAAAGTGTCCTTTAAAGGACAACAGAGATTGGACAAAGGATATGATCAGTTATAAATAGTTGCTAACACAAAGCCTGACCATGCTTTAGACTGTGTTTATCAGAGATAGACAGATAGATATAGATGGAAGATATAAATAGAAGATAAATAATGATGAATGAGAAACAGACACATACAGAGAGAAAGTTATATCTCGAGTAGCTTAATATTTTGATAATATTTTAATTATTAATATTTTTATGGCTATAGGAAAAATAACATGCTTTTAATATTGTATTGTTATACACATACTATTTTTGTAATCAGCTAACATAAAGTTGTATATTTTAATTGTTAATAAGAACATGAAAGCTTTCTAAATACCATTAGTCATTTTAAAAAAAAGGCAGAGATCCACAGCCAAGCACCAGGCTGAGCTCCAGGAGTCCAGTTGAAGAGAAGGACGATTCTATGAGCAAGAGGCATCATGATTATGATGGGAAACTTACAGAGACAAACAAACCAAGCTAGTGGGAACTCATGAAATTTAGACCAACAGCTGTGGAGCCTGCATGGGACTAGACTAGGCTGTCTGCATAAGTAAGACAGTTATGTAGATTGATCTACTTAAGGGGCCCCCTGGCAATAGAATCAGGACTCATCGTGGTGCATAAGCTGGCTTTTTTGAGTCCATTACATGTGGTAGGACACAGTCTTGATGCAGGGGGAGGGGCTTGGACTTGCCTCAGTTGAATGTATCAGGTTCTGCTGACTCCCCAAGGGAGGCCTTACCTTTTTGGAGGAGAGAATGGGAGAGTTGGGGGGAAGGCTGGTGGGGCGGGAGGAGGGAATAGAGGGGGAAATCTGTGATTGGTATGTAAAATAAAAAAAAAAATCTTAATAAAAAAAAAAAGAAATAAACTTGAGGCTGCTAGGTTTATCCCAGGGTCCTCCCGAAGCTAAAAAGAAGAAGGAGGAGGAGGAGGAGGAGGAGAAGGAGGAGGAGGAGGAGGAGGAGGAGGAGGAGGAGGAGGAGGAGGAGGAGAAAAGAGAAAAAAGAAAGGAAGAAATAAAGGCAAACGTAGTTCTAGGGATAGCTTAGTGCTTAAAAGCACTGGCTGTTCTTGCAGAGGACCTGGTTTGGTTTTAAGGGCTCACACGGTGGCCCACAACCATCTTTAACTACAAATTCAGAGTTACAGTTCTCTCTTTTGGCCATCACTGGCATCAACACACTCATGGAAGTTATTCAAGCATGTAGGCAAATGCCTGTATAAAAAATTGCATTAAAAAATCTAAAAAAGGAAAAAAATGCAAACTTTACCCACAAAGAGCTATTTCTGTCCATCTACTACAACAGCTTCAGTAAAAGCGACAAATAAATAAATAAAAGGAAAGTAGCTGGTATGCTCATATGTCCCTCAGACATGAAAAACAAACATCTTGGATAGAAGTTTCACACTTCCTTATAAAGTTATACATAAACCTACCACCCAGTACAAAAATTCCATCAGTATCTACAAAGATAAAATTAAACTCTGTATCCATACAAAGTCTGTATGTGCATGTGAATGCCAGAATTATTCACAGTAGTTACAAACTGAACATTAATTAAATGACTGTCACCTAAAGAATGGATTAAAAAAAAATAAAATGAAATCTATAAATAAGATACAATAAACAAAGTTTAAAAAACATAGAAAAGAAAGAAAGAATGATACACATATTTAATTTTTCTTTTAAACCAAAAGAAACTACTTTTTTTTTACATTGTGTGTGTATGTATGTGTCTGTGTGTGTCTGTGTGTGTGTGTGTGTGTGTGTGTGTGTGTGTGTGTGTTATGCATATACATGTCCAGGCATGGCTATGGATGACAGGACAGCTTGTAGGAATTGGTTCTCTGCTACCACATATAAGTTCCAGGAAGCAAGCTCAGATCCTCAGACCTGGTAGCAAGTACCCTTAACCACAAAGTCATCATGTCAGGCCTGAAGACACTTTTACAAATAATTTCAACTTATATTGAGGGAAAAATATTTAGGAGACAAAATACCAAAAATGTCTACAATGTAGTCAGTACTAATCATTTCATAAATTTCTTTTATATTTTTTATTTACTCTTCTCTCATATATTACATGCCCACCACAGTTTCCCTTCCCACCTCTGCCAGTCCCTCCCCCTGAAATCCCACCTATCCTGTCCAGTCCTTGACCATCCTCCTCTGTTTCTCTTCAGAAAAGGGCAGACTTCCTGTGGATATCAACCAAACATGGCCTTGCAAATTGCAGTTAAGACTAGGTGCCACCCCTTGTATTTGCCTGCAAGTTCCATGTTATTTTTTTTAACAAGGGAGTTATACTTCATTGTGTAAATGCATCACATTTTCTTTATCCATTCTTTGGTTGGTGAACATCTAGATTGTTTTCAGTTTCTGGCTATTATGAATAAAGTTGATATGTACATAGTTGAGCAAGTGTCATTGTGGTATGATAGAGCATCCTTTAGGTATATGCCCGGGAATCATATAGCTGAGATCTGAGGTAGATCAATTACCAATTTTCTGAGAAATTATGATATTGATTTCCAAATGGCTGTACAATGTGCACTCCCACCAGCAATGGAGAAGTGTTCCCCTTTCTCCACATCCTCGCCAGCATGTGCTGTCATTTGAGTTTTTGATCTTAGCCATTCTGACAGGTGTAAGATGGAATCTCAGAGTCATTTTGATTTGCATTTCCCTGATGGCTAAGAATGTTGAACTATTTTTAGGTGCTTCTCAGCAATTTGAGATTCCTCTGCTAATAATTCTCTATTTAGATCATGGTATTGGCATAAAAACAGATAGTTTGATCAACTGAATCAAATCAAAGACCCAGATATAAGTTCACACATCTATGGACACCTTGACAAAGAAGTCAAAATTATACAATGGAAAAATAAAGCATCTTCAACAAATGGTACTGGTCTAACCGGATGCTGGCATGTAGAAAAATGCAAATATATCCATATCTATCATCCTGCACAAAATTCAAGTCCATATGTATCAAAGACCTCAACACAAAACCAGATACATTGAACCTGATAGAAGAGAAAGTGGGGAATATCCTCAAACACATTGGCATAGGAAACAACTTCCTGAACAAAACATCAATAGTGCAGGCACTAAGATTGACAATTAATAAATGGGCTCTCATGAAACCAAAAATCTTCTGTAAGGCAAAGGACACTGTCAATAGGACAAAATGGCAGCTTACAGAATGGTAAAAGATCTTCACCAGCCCCACACATGACAGAGGTCTAATTTCCAGAATATATAAAGAACTCAAAGAACTAGACATCAACAAACCAAATAGTACAATTAAAAACAGGATTCATAAATTTCTTTAATGGACATTGGCCTGATTGTTTTTGTTTTGTTTTTTCAAATTGACACAAGTTAGAGTCATCTGAGAAGAAACCACATCTGAGAAAACTCTTCCATCAGAATGGCCTTTAGGCAAGTTTGTGGAGTACTGTATTGATTAATGATTGATGTGAGAGGCCCCAGCCCACTGTAGGTGAAGTCCTACCTGAGCAGATGGTCCTGGAGTATATGAGAAAGTAGGCTGAGCAAGCCGTGAAGAGCAAGCCGGTAAGCAGTGTTCTGCTTCAGTTCCTGCCTTGAGATCCTGCCCCAACCATCCCTCCTGACGGGCTACGATCAGGACATGTGAAGTGAAATGAGCACTTTCTTCTCTAAGTTGCTTTTGGTCATTGGTGTTTTATCGCAGCAATAGAACACTAACTAAGACAGTTACATTAAAGTGGGGAAATGAAGACAAAGACAAACGGGAATCGGAGGCCCGTGTATGGTGAATTGGGATGGGTTGCATGACTTCTCCATCTTCTGAAATAAATGGTAGTAATATTGGTTATAAATTAGGAGGCATGGCTATTGTCAAGAGTCACTTGATTGAGTGAAGGAAGAAAATCACAAATTTCTAGCACTCAATGATCAACTCAGCATGATGAGAAAGTCACATGTTCTCTGTGATGGAGAACCTCACCTTTGGGAGCTGTAGGTAAGAAAGCCAGTGCCAGGTCTGCAATGTGAGAACCCAAAGATGCAAAGAGAACTTGTGAATCCTGTGACAATTTCATGTTATAAACGTAGGGTTCTGGTTACAAAACAGTAAAATCCTGAGACTTGGGATGTTCCCAAAATTATCAGACCCTCAATTCTCAAAGCCCTGGGCTTCAACAAGTGCCTTGGATCTTCTACCTACAGAACAGCAGCCTCTACTTGCCTGAGATTTCAGAAGTATGAACTGAGACCAACACTTGATCTGCCCTCAACCTGGATGTAAAGCTCTCTTCCTGCCTTCCATGTAAAAGTAATATGAATAGAGAAGTCTTACCTCTGTGGGATGAGAAATAGAAATATTCACTGAAAAATATACAGAACACGGCAAATAGGTCCTAGCAAAAATAAAAAGAATGTTCCTAGAGCCTGATACTGAAGGTACTGCCCATGAAGCTATACACAGGAGAATTTGTTTAAATGAGGCATGCTCCTATAACTCAACATCTTAGAGGGGGAATCTGTAGTCAGTACTAATAACATTTGCTTGATTTGTTATTCTAAACTTGAAAGAAGCAGCAATGACTCATTAACCATCATTGAACTGCCTTTAAAGAATATGGAAAATAGGATCAGTAGGCTCAGAGGTATGGTCACCATGGTGACATGAAACCTATGAGACTATCATGGTTACATGAGATATCAGAGATCATCATTTGACTGTGCTTCCTACAAACCAGAAAAAATCCCTTCACTAAGTCATGGGACTCTGGCATCATCAAGAAGCTCATGTATTTCCATTTTAAGTGGGCTAGGATGAATGGTAAGAGATGCTTTTATTGTACTGACTTCCTAATATTGGGGAGGAGAAAGGATTTGAAATATCAGAGACAAGACTATAACATTTAATTACCAGAGGCCACGTATAGAGTTCTACAACAGACATCAATGCTTCAAGTATCTAGAGTGATAGTTATGGGGGTCTCTTCAATCTTCACAAACTTACAGAAAGATGATCCATGGGAGGCAAGAAATCAGTTCAGTTCAACACAACTAAGTAGCCAGTGTTGGTTCAAACTTCTGGAGTCTAGCCCTCAGTAACTGCTTTTAGGCATATTTAAGCACAGCTTAAATTTTTTGATGAAAATTTACTCTGGTGATATTAATCCCACATTCACAACAAAGCATACATAAATTTCTTTGAGGAACAAAGTAAGCTAAACACAGGTAGGACACGACTACATCAAAACTCTTCATAAGTCCATAAAGATAGGTTCTATAGATTGACTGAGAAAATAAGATTCAGAACTTGGGGGAGGATCTGATACTGGAAAAGTCTCTAGCCACACAGACAGAGCAAAGGTCATCAAACTAGTAAACACATCCATTCTCAGCCTTCTGGGCAGACAATAAGTCTTATATTCCTTGCCTTGAAGAAACAACCTCATGTGCCTAACATTCCAGGTTCCCTTAGTGCTTATTTGTGAACACAAAGACAACCATGCCTCCTATAGATTCCTAATAAACTAAGATGTCTCCAGGACAAGATAGATGATTGGACAACAAAGGCACTGCCTAAC